>NC_089490.1:133215459-133831812 GCF_036850765.1 Saccopteryx bilineata
TTTCATTTTCATTTGTCTGTATATATCTTTTGATTTCTGCGCTTATTTCTTCTTTGACCCATTCATTTTTTAGAAGTATGTTGTTTAGTTTCCACATTTTTGTGGGTTTTCCCCCCTCTTTTTTGCAGTTGAATTCTAGTTTCAAGGCTTTATGATCAGAAAATATGCTTGGTACAATTTCAATTTTTCTAAATTTGCTGATATTGTCTTTGTGGCCCAACATATGGTCAATTCTTGAGAATGTTCCATGTACACTAGAGAAAAATGTATACTCTGTCGCTTTGGGATGAAGTGTCCTGTAGATGTCTATCATATCCAGGTGTTCTAGTATTTCGTTTAAGGCCACTATATCTTTATTGATTCTCTGTTTGGATGACCGATCTAGAGCCGTCAGCGGTGTATTGAGGTCTCCAAGTATGATTGTATTTTTGTTAGTTTTTGTTTTAAGGTCAATAAGTAGCTGTCTTATATATTTTGGTGCTCCTTGGTTTGGTGCATATATATTAAGGATTGTTATGTCTTCTTGATTCAACTTCCCCTTAATCATTATGAAATGACCATTTTTGTCTCTGAGTACTTTTTCTGTCTTGTAGTCAGCATTATTAGATATGAGTATTGCTACACCTGCTTTTTTTTGGGTGTTGTTTGCTTGGAGTATTGTTTTCCAGCCTTTCACTTTGAATTTGTTTTTATCCTTGTTGCTTAGATGTGTTTCTTGTAGGCAGCATATAGTTGGATTTTCTTTTTTAATCCATTCTGCTACTCTGTGTCTTTTTATTGGTAAGTTTAATCCATTTACATTTAGTGTAATTATTGACACTTGTGGGTTCCCTACTGCCATTTTATAAATTGCTTTCTGTTAGTTTTGTATCTAGTTTGATTCTTCTCTTTTGTTTTTCTATCATTTGTTTTTGTTTGTTTGTGTTCCATACTTCTTTCCTCTGTTGCTACCTTTTTTAAGTCAAGTGTTTTTGTGGTGGTTTTTTTAAGGGTGGTTACCATTAAGTAATGAAAAGGGTACCTACCATATTCCTTGTAGTACCCTATCTTATAAGTATTTCTGCACTTCATCATCCTCTGCTACTGTTAATCTCCATCCTCTCCCCCCTTTTTTTCCTTTGTTGTCACAGTTTAAGTTTCGTTTTATTGTGTTCTTGGTGGAGCTGTTACTTGTGGTGTTGTTTTCTTTTGTTCTTTGAATCTGGTTGGAAAACCCCCCTTAGTATTTCCTGGAGTGGGGGCTTTCTGTTGATAAATTCTCTCATCTTTTCTGTATTTGTGAATGTTTTTATATCTCCTTCATACTTGAAGGATAGCTTTGATGGGTATAGTATTCTTGGCTGAAAGTTCCTCTCTTTCAGGGCTTTAAATATTGGGGTCCACTCTCTTCTAGCTTGTAGAGTTTCTGCTGAGAAATCTGATGATAATCTAATAGGCCTTCCTTTATATGTTGTACTCTTCTTTTCCCTGGCTGCCTTGAGAATTTTTTCTTTGTCATTGGTTTGTGTCATCTTATTATGATGTGCCTTGGAGTGGGTTTGTTGGGGTTAAGAAAACTTGGTGTTCTGTTTGCTTCTTGAATTTGAGGCTTTAGTTCCTTTCACAGGCTTGGGAAGTTCTCATCTATTATTTGTTTGAGTATATTCTCCATTCCATTTTCTCTGTCTCTCTCCCTCTGATATACCTATTATTCTTATGTTATTCTTTCTGATGGAGTCAGACAATTCCTGTAGGGCTTTCTCATTTTTTAATATTTTTGAGTCTGTCTCTTCTTCTCTCTGTTGTGCCTCAAGTTGCTTGTCTTCTATTTCACTAATCCTATCTTCAATCTGGGCTGTTCTATTAGCTAAGCTTGTTACCTCGTTTTTCAGTCTCATGAATTGAGTTTTTCATCTCTGTTTGATTTGTTTTTATAGTTTCAATTTCCTTGGTAATATATTCTTTGTGTTCATTGAGTTGTTTTCTGATCTCCCTATATTGCCTTTCTGTGTTTTCTTGTATATCTCTGAGTATTTTTAAGATTTCTAGTTTAAATTCTCTGTCATTTAGCTCCAAGGCTTCCAATATGTTAAGTCTTTTCTCCATAGATTTTTCCACATCTATTTGTGTTACCTCTCTTTCTTTTGTATCCATAATATTCGATTTCCTCTTTCTTATCGGCATCTGAGGGTGGTCTTATTGATAGCACTAATTAGAATTAATAAAGAGTAAAAAGAAAAAAAAAAAAGGGTAAAACACCCCACAAAAAAAAACAGTAATAATTTATTATTTCCCCCTTTTTTTCTCTCTTCTCTTTCCCTCCTCTCCCCTCCTCAGGGAAATATCGTGCCTATAATGGAGGGCCTGATTTGGGGTGAAGAGCTCAAGGGGCAAAAAAAGGGAGTAGGGACCTACTAAATGCAAAAAAAAAAAAAAAAAGGGAAGAAAATCTTAGACAAGCATAAGATGATTTGCTTGTAAGTGATGGTCAACTAAGAGATATAATGAGAGGGATAATAGGGAATCAGAAAAAAGGACCAAAAAAGAATAATAAAGAAGAAAAAATAAAAATAATAAGTAAAAATCTGTTGTATTAAGTGGAGCGAAGACTAAATACAATGGAGACCTTGGGTTGGGAGGACCCAAAATGCCACAAAAATAAACAAACAAGAGAAAAAAAAATAAAAACAAAAGCATAAAAGAGAAATAAAGCCAAAAAAGAGCCTTGAGTCCCAAATTAACTAATTTGATCATGATTGAGGATTATATGGGAGGAAAGTAAAATGAGAAAAGAAAAAACGAATAGAAAGGAAAAAATAAGAAAAAGAGAAAAACGAGGGAAGAAATAAAATAGGAGGAGAAAAAAACAAAATAAAGCAAGACAAAAAAAAAACAAAAGAGGAGAGAGTGAGAGTTAAGTGTTTTGGAGTATAACCTTAAAGGAGGGTGAGGATGAAGAAGAAAAATAAAATGCAACACTCTTGGGTAGTGTAGTTCAAGAAAGGGGAAGCATAAGATGGGCAGAGAATAGAAGGACCGAGGTGGAGGAAATAAAGGCAAAAAGATAGAAGAGACAAACAACAACAACAAAAATTAGTGGATCAAGTTGTAAAGTCTGTGGGTTTTTCTTGATTTTGAGAGGTTAACTTCTTCCTTTTTCTTTTCTCTCCCTCTTCCTGGTCGGTGACTCTGTACCCCAGGCTCTGCCCCTGTGTCACTCTTAGGTAGGGATTTGCAGTTGATGGGATTCTATGGCAATGTCATATAATTGGCTTTAGTCTTGCTGGAAGTAAAGGCTTGTTGGCGTTTGCAGGGTCCAATGATGAGAGAGTTTGCTTTCCTGGATTCTCTCTCCTAGTCCCCCCTTTCTGAATTAGCAGCCTGGTGATCCAGCTATAAGGCTGCAACTGCTTCTGCCTGGGGAGTAAGAGGCTCAAAGAGCTGGGAAATCCCCACTCTATCCCCACTCAGTGCAAGGCTTTGGGAAAGGCTCTGACAGTCAGGGCCTCCAGTGTATTCAGGCGGGGGTGGGAGTCAATTGTTGTCAAGGTGACTGTTCAGTGCCTATCATTTAGTTGGACCTCTCAACCCAGGCTTTCCACACTTTGTAGCCTGTTTTTGCAGGGAAGAAGAGGCACTAGTCTCTGCTTACGACTAGTGTAGTATAGACCTTATTATCTGCCAAGTCCTTCTTGTTAGCGTTTATCCCTGAATATGGAGGCTCTATCAATCAGAAGTTGCCCCCGCCCCTTTATGGAGAGGCACTAAAAAATATCACGCCTCTTGTCTTGGATCGCTGAACTGAGAGAGATCTTATCAATTAGAACCGAGGGTGCGCAGATTTTATGGGTTAAGCTAATTTCAGTGATTGGGTCGCAGCTGTGTTTCCGAAGGTATTTTAGGCTGCCTGCGCGTGCCCCTCCCCCAACGCTTGATTGTTAGCTTGAATGGCTGGGTGAGGTGCCCCGCCCACGGAGAGAATCTCCCAAGCCTCTCCCGCTCGCCCCGCCGCTGGCGGCTGGACCGCACCAGGCGTAGGATAATGGAGCCCCCTGGGTGTGCGAGCCAGTAGGGCGCCCTGGGCGCGTGGAATGCCCAAGGCACGCACGCGAATGGGGCGCTCCGGGCACCGGTGGCCGGTGACCCCCACTCGCAGTGTGCGGGCCGCTGGGAACGTCAGCGGTGCTCAACCGGACCGGGCGCGCGCGCGGCGGCTCGTGGCGGCCGCTCGCGGTGGCGGTTCGCGGGGGTTCGCGGCGGCTTGCGGTTCCCAAGTATATGGGCTGACTCACCGCAGGCGCACTCCCTGGCGGCTTGAATGAGCGTCGCTGCGGTAGCTTCCTCCACACCCTCGTCTCTCAGATTCAAGTGATAACAGTCCTTTTGCTTTCAGTTTGTGTGGAACTCCGGAATGCTCCGAGGATAAATTTTTCTGTTTCTAGTTGATAAATTTGTTGTGATTTAGGGGAGAGCTGTCGGACGCACTTCTCACGGCGCCATTTCCGTGACGTCACTCCGCCTTAACCTTGTTGAGTGTCTTAAACATAAAGTTGTGTTGTATTTTATCGAATGCGTTTTCTGCATCTATTGATAAGATCATGTGGTTTTTGTTATTTGTTTTGTTGATATGGTGTATTACGTTAACCGTTTTACGTATGTTGAACCATCCTTGAGATTCTGGGATGAATCCCACTAGATCATGATGTATTATTTTTTTAATATGTTTTTGTATTCGATTTGCCAGTATTTTGTTTAGTATTTTAGCATCTGTATTCATTAGAGATATTGGTCTGTAGTTTTCTTTTTTTGTGCCGTCCTTGCCAGGTTTCGGTATGAGGGTTATGTTGGCCTCATGAAATGTGTTTGGAAGTATTGCTTCTTCTTCAATTTTTTGGAAAACTTTGAGTAGAATAGGAACCAAGTCTGTTTGATAGAATTCACTAGTATAGCCGTCTGGGCCTGGACTTTTATTTTTGGGGAGATTTTAATAGTTTTTTCTATTTCCTCCCTGCTAATTGGTCTGTTTAGGCTTTCTGCTTCTTCTTGACTCAGTCTAGGAAGGTTGTATTGTTCTAGGAATTTATCCATTTCTTTAGATTGTTGAATATGGTGGCATATAGTTTTTGTAGTATTTTACGATTTATTTGTATATCTATGATGTCTGTGGTGATTTCTCCTCTTTCATTTTGGATTTTGTTTATATGAGTAATTTCTCTTTTTTCCTTGGTGAGTCTTGCCAAGGGTTTGTCAATTTTGTTGATCTTTTCAAACAACCAGCTCCTTGTTTTATTAATTTTTTCTATAGTTTTTTTGTTTTGTGGAGTCTTTGGAGTTTTCGATGTATAGGATAATATCATCTGCAAAAAGTGATACCTTTACTTCTTCTTCATTTATTTCTGCTCTGATTTTTATTATTTCCTTTCTTCGGCTGGTTTTGGGTTGTCTTTGTTCTTCTTTTTCTAGCTCCTTAAGGTGTGAAGTTAAGTGGTTCACTTGGGCTCTCTCTTGTTTGTTCATATAGGCCTGAAATGATATGAACTTCCTTCTTATTATTGCTTTTGCTGCATCCCAGAGATTCTAATATGTCGTATTGTCATTTTCATTTGTCTGTATATATCTTTTGATCTCTGTGCTTATTTCTTCTTTGACCCATTCATTTTTTAAAAGTATGTTGTTTAGTTTCCACATTTTTGTGGGTTTTTTTCCCTCTTTTTTGCAGTTGAATTCTAGTTTCAAGGCTTTATGATCAGAAAATATGCTTGGCACAATTTCAATTTTTCTGAATTTGCTGATGTTATTTTTGTGGCCCAGCATATGGTCAATTCTTGAGAATGTTCCATGTACACTAGAGAAAAATGTATACTCTGTTGTTTTGGGATGAAGTATCCTATAGATGTCTGTCATATCCAGGTGCTCTAGTGTTTCGTTCAAGGCCAATATATCTTTATTGGTTTTCTGTTTGGATGAACGATCTAGAGCCATCAGCGGTGTATTGAGGTCTCCAGGTATGATTGTATTTTTGTCAGTTTTTGTTTTTAGGTCAATAAGTAGATGTCTTATATATTTTGGTGCTCCTTGGTTTGGTGCATATATATTAAGGATTGTTATGTCTTCTTGATTCAGTGTCCCCTTAATCATTATAAAATGACCATTTTTGTCTCTGAGTACTTTTTCTGTCTGTAGTCAGCATTATTAGATATGAATATTGCTACACCTGCTTTTTTTTGGGTGTTATTTGCTTGGAGCATTGTTTTCCAGCCTTTCACTTTGAATTTGTTTTTATTCTTGTTTCCTAGATGTGTTTCTTGTAGGCAGCATACAGTTGGATTTTTTTTTTAATCCATTCTACTACTCTGTGCCTTTTTATTGGTTAGTTTAATCCATTTACATTTAGTGTAATTATTGACAGTTGTGTGTTCCCTATTGCCATTTTATAGATTGCTTTCTGTTAGTTTTGTAACTTTTTTGATTCTACTCTTTTGTTTTCCTATCATTTGTTTTTGTTTGTTTGTATTCCATACTTCTTTCCTCTGTTGTTACCTTTTTTAAGTCATGTGCTTCTGTGGTGGTTTTTTCAAGGGTGGTAACCATTAAGTAATGAAACGGGTATGTACCATATTCATTGTAGTACCCTATCTTATGAGTGTTTCTGCATTTCATCGTCCTTTGCTACTGTTAATCTCCATCCTCTCCTCTTTTTTTTGCTTTTGTTGTCACAGTTTAAATTTGGTTTTATTGTGTTCTTGGTAGAGCTTTTACTTGTGGTTTTCTTTTGTTTTGTTCTTTGAATCTGGTTGGAAAACTCCCTTTAGTATTTCCTGGAATGGGGGTTTTCTGATGATAAATTCCCTCATCTTTTCTGTATTTATGAATGTTTTTATTTCTCCTTTGTATTTGAAGAATAGCTTTGATGGGTATAGTATTCTTGGCTGAAAGTTCCTCTCTTTCATGGCTTTAAATATTGGGGTCCACTTTTTTCTAGCTTGTAGAGTTTCTGCTTAGAAATCTGATGATAATCTAATGGGCCTTTCTTTATATGTTGTATTCTTCTTTTTCCTGGCTGCCTTGAGAATTTTTTTTTTTTTTTTTTTTTTTTGCCAATTTCATTATGATGTGCCTTGGAGTAGGTTTGTTGTGGTTAAGATAACTTGGTGTTCTGTTTGCTTCTTGAATTTGAGGCTTTAGTCCTTTCCACAGGCTTGGGAAGTTCTCATCTATTATTTGTTTGAATATATTCTCCATTCCATTTTCTCTCTCTTCTCCCTCTGATATACCTATTATTCTTATGTTATTCTTTTTGATGGAGTCAGATAATTCCTGTAGGGCTTTCTCATTTTTTTAAATTTTTGAATCTCTCTCTTCTTCTCTCTGTTATGTCTGAAGTTGCTTGTCTTCTATGTCACTAATCCTACCTTTTATCTGGCCTGTTCTATTAGCTAAGCTTGTTACCTTGTTTTTCAGCTCATGAATTGAGGTTTTCATCCCTGTTTGATTTGTTTTTATAGTTTCAATTTCCTTGGTAATATATTCTTTGTGTTTGTTGAGTTGGTTTCTGAGCTCCCTAAATTGCCTTTCTGTGTTTTCTTGTATATCTCTGAGTATTTTTAGAATTTCTATTTTAAATTCTGTCATTTAGCTCCAAGGTTTCCAATATATTAAATTTTTTCTCCATAGATTTTTCCACATCTATCTGTGCTACTTCTCTATCTTTTGTATCCATGATATTTGATTTTCTTTTTCGTAATGGCATCTGAGGGTGGTCTTGTTGATAGCACTAATGAGAATTAATAAAGAATAAAAAGTAAAAAAAAAAGTAAAAAAAAAAGAAAAAAAATAGGAAAAAACAATAATAATTTATTATTTCCCCCCCTTTTTTTCTTCTCTTCCCCTCCTCTCCCCTCCTCCTTAGGAAAATATCGTGATGTACTGTAAATTATATTATGCTAAACAGAACAAATACTGCCTATATCGGAGGGCCTGAGTTGGGGGGAAGTGTTCAAGGGGCAAAAAAAGGAAGTAGGGATCCACAAAATGCAAAAAAGGAAAAAATTTGAATCAAGTATAAAATGATTTGCTTGTAAGTGATGGCTGACTAAGATATATAATGAGAGGGATAAAAGGGAAACAGGAAAAAGGAAAAAAATAACTATTGTATTAAGTGGAGCAAAAACTAAATAGAATGGAGATCCTGGGTTGGGAGGAATGCTAATGAGTTAAAAAGCAAAGTAAAGAGCACCCCAAATGCCACATACATAAAAAAGCTTGAGTCCCAAATTAAATAATTTGTTCGTGATTGAGGATTGAATGAGAAGAAAAGTAAAAGGAGAAAAGAAGAAACTAATAGAGAGGGAGAAATAAGAAAAAGGAGAAAAGGAAAAGAAGAAAGAATAAAAAAAACAAAGAGAGAGAGAGTTAAGGGTTTTGGAGTGTAACCCTCATGGAGAGTAAGGAAGAATCAAAGAAATAAAATGTAACACTTATGGGTAGTGTAGTTCAAGAAGAGGAAAGAATAAGATGGGCAGAGAATAAAAGGACCAAGGTGGAGGAAATAGAAACAATAATAATAAAGGCAAGAAGATGAAAGAAACAAAAAAAAATTGTGGAACAAGTTATAAAGTCTGTGGATTTTCTTGATTTTGAGAGGTTAACTTCTTCCTTTTTCTTTCCTCTCCCTCTTCCTGGTCGGTGACTCTGTACCCCAGCCTCTGCCCCTGTGGCATGCTTAGGTAGAGATTTGCAGTTGATGAGACTCTACAGTGATGTCATATATTAGGCTTCAGTCTCGTTGGTAGTCAAGGCTTGTAGGCGTTTGCAGGCTCCGACAATGAGAGAGTCCGTTTTCCCAGAGCCTCTCTCCTAGTCTCTCCTTCCTAAATTAGCAGCCTGATGATCCAGCTATGAGGCTGCCACTGCCTCTGCCTCTGCCACTTACTCTGGGGAGTAAGAGGCTCAAAGAGCTGACAAATCCCCACTCTATCCCCACTCAACGCAGGGCTCTGGGTAAGGCTCTGGCAGTCAGAGCTGCCAGTGTAATCAGGCGGGGCTGGGAGCCAATTGCTCTCAAGGTAACTTTCTATGAGCCTCCAAGCCTGTTCAGCAGCCTAGCACTCTGTGGGACCACTCTCCCCAGGCTTTCCACACTTTGTAAACTGTTTTGGCTGGGAAGAAGATGCCCTAGTCGCTACCTACAGTACAGGAGGTCTTAACATCTGCCAAGTCCCTCTTTTTAGCATATATCTCTGAGTATGAAAGCTCTGCCAATCAGAAGTTGCCCCCACCCCTTTAGCAAGAGGCACTAAAAAATATCATGCCTCTTGTCTTAGATAGCTGAACTGAAAGAGATCTTGTCAGTTAGAGCCGTGTAGGTCAGTTGGGAGGTGAGCAGACTGTGGGTTAAGCTAATTTCAGTGATTGGATCCACCAATCTGCTTCAGAAAGGACTGCAAGCTGCCCACGCGCCCCTTCTCTGATGCTTGATTGTTAGCTTGAATGGCTGGGTGAGGCGCCCCACCCGCCCAGAGAAGCTTGGGCATAGGGAAGTTCATTTTGGCACACTCCCCGCATGCCGCTGGCAGCTGCAGCTTGTGGGGTGGGCATTTGCTTGCGGCGCGGGCGTTAGCTCGCGTGGGCTGATTCACCACAAGCACACTCTTTCCTCGGCTTGAACAAACATCCATGCAGCAGCCTAGCCTCCTCCACACCCTTAGCCGCCCCCCCCCTCAGTTCCAAGTGAAAGCAGCCTTTGCTCAGGTTAGTGAGGAAGGCAGAGTGTTTCTTTGTTCGACTTATTTCCTTCAGGGTTGATTATATATTTAGTCAACTTTTTGCTCGATCCTACCTTCGTTTTCAGTTGTGGAACTCCCATACGCTCCAAGGATAGATTTTTCTGTCTCTGGTTGATGAACTTGTTGAAATTTTGGGGAGATTTGTCGGTCGCGCTCCTCACGGTGCCATTTCTCTGATGTCACTCCAAAGCTACATTTTAACAAAATTTTGCTTAAAGTGCCTGGTGTTCCCAGACCCCTTAAAACATCTCTTAAGGTTCCATAGAGCCCTGATCAGAAGAAATGAAATTCACCTAACATGCAATGATTCACCTTCCATGTAGTTTAACCCTTATGATGTGGACCTGTTCACTGAAGACTTTTCCTGGTGATCTTTCCACTCTCTTGGCTTTACATACCATTGGATCCCATTCCTCAGATGTTGTCCTTCTCAGAGGTGCACATATGCAGCTCTGCCTCCCTCCTGGGTACTGTCTGTGAATGACCAATGGGCACATGTTCACAGCAGAGCTCAGTGATCCGTACCCTCCTTATCAATTGTCCAAGTGTTACTTCCTTCTCCTAAGTATCTGTGAACTCCATCACCCCTGAGAAACTGTGGAAGGCCTCTCTGCTCCTTCCTTGTTTAATCCACCCTCAGGACTGCTGCCAAAATGGTCTTTTGACACATGTCATTCTGCTTACTGTACATTATAAATATCTACTGCCCAAAGACAAAAGCTTAGATTTTAAAAGGTATGGTGAATAAGTATCATTATACCAGGCACACACATGTCCTGACGTTTTCCTGTTGTCTACCACTCAGTAGGCATACCTCACTACTATTCCTTGAAACCTTCCCACATGTTCTCCTCTGTGCCTGAGAACACTTTACCTCTCTTAATTTGTGCTTTCTACTCATGCTTTAAGATGACACCTGACTGTCATCCCTTTGTCAGGCACATTCTATCTCTTCCTGGCACACCTACTGATTCCTTCTTCTGTGCCAACACCCCATTCTCCACAAGCTTCTCCAACACAATCGATCACATTATCTCACAATTATTGTTGGTCTAATAGACTGTGTGCTGCTTGAGGATAATTAGTATGTTTTATTTATTTTTGTTTTTCTCCCCAACACCTAACACAATGCTGGCCCTTTGTAAGGCTCAATAAATTGTTATTGAATGAATTTTTAAGAGAGAAATTTAAAAAATAATGGAAGAAATATAAGAAGGAAGGGGAAAAAATGAAAAGATTTCTAGGGTCCCCAAAGTATCTTCATCTAGGGACCGTGCATGCAGAAAATCACTTCTGCCCTCCTTGCAATGGAACAGTTAGGTGAAACTCCCAGATTCACAGCTCAGTGAAGGAAAGAAAAAGAAATGTATGTCTGGTTTAAACTAACAGGCCCGTGAAGACATAATGAACTCCATTCTTTATTTCTCTGCATTGTGGGTGGAGAGCAGGCAGTTGGAAAATCCAGAAGAAAATAAAGCCAAGAATAGGAAGAATCAGGCATGTTGTCATTTCCCACATTCAAACCATAAGACATGGTGGAAGTTGACAACAATCAGGGTTATTGTTGCCAAGTCACTCTGGTAGATAGGCTGGCTGGGCCTGCTCCAAGTCCCAGTGAAAACATGCTCTTATTTGTTCAGTCATTCACCCAACCACTATTACTGAGGAAGTTCTGTGCCAGGCACTATCCTAGGTGCTGGAGACACATTAGCAAAACAGATAACACTCTTCTCCCTTGAGAGATGTCCATCTGAGTAGAGAGATAAGGAAACTAAGACAAGTGATTACATAGCTCAGCTGTACTTCTCTGAGGTCTTCACATGACCGGCATGAGGAGCATGGGGGTCCATCCCAGTGCCATTTGTCTCATGTTGCCTTCTAGCACTTAGGGGTGCAGTTGAGTATGGGTGCTGTGAGAGCTGATAACACCCACCATTATAATGATAGTGCTGGCGATGTTCTTCCTGACAGTTTTCAAGGCTTTGCACAGCATCAGCCAGAACGGGACACTGATGCCAGCAGGCCATTTACTCGGGATTGGGAAGCATGGGTGCCATTTTTCCCCTCCTGCCTCAAAAGAACTCTTTTAAATGGACATGACCACTGTCCAGGGCTGGGTGTTTTCCATCATATGGGCAGCAACCACTTGCAGGTGAGTTATTCTGGAGGTGGTTAGCAGGTACCTGGACATATCCCCACCCCAGACTCATTTTAAAGGGATTCCTTCGTTCAAACTCACCGCTCTCTTATAATCAAGATAAGGGTTCTTACTGCCATTTGCTGAACTTTGCTGAGTGACAATTGGCATCTCACATTCACCTCCTTAATTACCCCCCTTTTATATTAGGTTCACCAAAATAATTGCTTTTTCTACAGTTAAGCTAGAGAGAGTGCTGAGATACATCCACAGGTCTTGCCATCCTTGACTCGAGAGATGAAAGGGAGCTGCATGGAGGGGCACACGTGTCTAGTGAAAGGGGAGTCATTGCAGGGGCTAGGTGGGGTGCCATCGGCACTGAGCCCATTTCTGCTTGTTTGTGTAGATTTGCACACAACTGCAGGATGGGCCTCCTGGAAGGGCATCCTGAGGGGGACAGGAAGGGGTTCAGGAAAAGGGTTGGTGCTTTGCGAGGGTACACCCAGCAGGGCTGTCAGGACTGTAAGGCAGAGAGAAGAAATGCACAGTGGAGAGAAGACTGAAAATGCAACGGTCTCGGTTGAGGTCTGACCTCGTCAGGGCAGCTGGATAGTGTGTGAGGAGCCAGTTGGTGCAAGTCGTGAGATGCAACAATTCTACAGGATCAATGCAGAAATTACTGTAGATGACAAAGAGCCCTTGCGCACACAGCCACCCATGACATTAGCTGTCTGTGTGTGTGACTACATGGTGTAGGAGCGAAGGGCAGGGCTGCTCATGGCTTGGAATATGGCCAAGATCCATCCAACAAACCCTTATGATTTTCAAACCTCCAGTACTTATATAAAACTTTTTAATGGCACCACCATCTCTTTTCCTTAAATAAAAAATGTTGAATGTTTCTCTCACACCCAGGGAAGAGGGAAACAAGAGTTTAAATTAAGTCCAAATGGTAACGATGTAATACAGCCCTAGCCACCCGCCTGCAGGGTCCTTCAGCTGAGGCCTCAGCTCGGGGCTGCTCCAGCTGCTCTGTGATCTCATCCCCACCTGAGGGGTCTATGCTACTGGGCAGTTTTAAAGCACATAATGAAAATCACTTGACTTATGGCCTCGCTGATGAACAGGTGAGTCCATTATCTGGTGCTAAGACAAACCAGTCTGGTTTAAGAAATGATAATTATCTATTTGGAGTCAGAAGGAGACTTCTTATGGTCTGAGGATCTTTTATTTAGTCTACTATGTTAAGCTTGGGGAAAGCTTTCTTATAGATGACTTCAAACTTTTCTGTTTGGCCATGTAGACATCTGCCACCCTACTCCCTGACTTTTGGTGTCTGGAATGGGAACAAAAGTCAGGGTGATAAGAATTTTGACCAATTCCTATAGTAAATGTGTTGTGAACTATTTGTGGCAGAAAAGGGAGAGAATTGAATGCAGGTAGTTGTCTATATAACTTTGGGGATATATCAGATTTCAGCAAGGTAGAAACACAGCCTAAATGCTCAAACATTTCAGGAGACTCCGATTTGGGCACGAAAACCTGAACACATTTAAGAACAATCTGGTGCAGAACTTCCTGGAAAGAAAAGTTCTTTTAGTTTTGCAATAAAAGAGCATAGATTCTTAAGATGCCTCTGGGGCCCACATGGTCCTGATATTTTGATGGACGACAGGTGATTCATGAGGTTGCTAGGGGCAGAGTTTGGTGGAAGAGAATGGCCCAGCCAAATCAAGATGGCATCAAACATTTTAAGATTCCCATGGGTCTCTCAAAATGTTAGCTAGTAAAATACTCCCGTGACCATAACCATTCTACTGAGCATACTGGGGAAAGCAAAGCAGTGGGTTCACTGGAGTAAAACAAGGTCAGCTGGAAGTAGCAAGTGTCTATGGCCTTTGAGATGAAAGGAAATTTAGTTGTAAACAGATTAACAACCTTTGGGCACCCCGATGACATAAAAGTCTCGTTTAAAAAATTGCCACTTGATTTTTTACCTATTCAACTAATTTTTAAAAGATGGGCACACAACGCAATCAACAGTTCAAATGCTATAGAAATGTTTACCTGAAACCTATGTATTCTTATTGACCAATGTCACATCATTAAATTTAATTTCCAAATAAAAAACAAACAAAAAAATGGATGGTTGAAATAGAAAAATAAGTAAAAGACAAGCTCTAAGAGGTGTCCCATCCCAAGCCAAATTTGCCAAAATATACCAGTTGAAAAGCTCTTTGGCATACTACTCTATTTATGCCAATTATTTGAACTTATTGGGGTGACACTTGTTAATACAATTAACAGTGTTCAGGTGCCAAATTCTACAACACATCACTGTTGGTGGGAATGCAGGTTGGTACAGCCACTGTGGAGCAGTATGGAGTTGCCACTTATGCCAGTTAGAATTTGTTTTTTAGTTCTCAGATAACCATCTCAGAAACCTCAAGTTGTATAGCGAATGTTTTCTGACTCTTCAAGGCTTACCTCAACTCTCATTTCCTTGTTGAAAATGTTTGTTCACCTTCAGCTCAGGTTAATTTTTCTTCCCTTGGACTCCTAGAGTATACAGCAACCACATGTGTGTCCTCAGTGGTGTGTCCTATGTAGCACTGGCTTCTGATTCAGTGCAGTGTTTGTGATGCTTTGCCAGGGGCATGGCAGCGCCTGAGGCTGCAACAGTGTTCACTCTTGGCCTCCGTGGCAAGAGCACAGGGCCTGGGAGCGTCAAACAAAACCTCTACTGATCAAAACACGGTCCCTTCTAATTGCTTCAGAGCGTACCTGCTCAGGAGTTATGTCATTCAGGTTACAGCCCTCTCCTTTGGTGTGGGCACCCCCAGAATGCCCCATGTCTGTCTCAATGGCGGTCAACTTTGTGCTCTCCCATTTGGTACTTGATACTTAACTGAGTAGAAAATTTAGCCTTAGAGATTTAAAACAACAGTGATGGCTAAGAATTCTGGGAATTCTTTAAAAAAAAAAAAGATGAAAAAATCCATACTTGTGGGGTAGGTGTTTAAAGGTAATTCTGGAGACTCTGGAGTCCCATAACAGAGAAGAACCTGGGCTTTACCTCTGGTTGAAAGTGCAAGGTCTGCCAAGAATGCAGTGGTAAGGGGAAACACTTTGTGGCAGCCAAGTTGTTTGTTGTTGGCTGGGGTTGAATTAGTCGAGGTTTAGACAGATTGTTTCAGCAGATTCCCCTTGTCAAGTGTGAGAACCAGCCAGTGTATAAAAATGCCAACGGGGTATTTCTCTCATGATACGGACTCCAAGCTTGGTTGCTCAGCCTACCCAGAAGTCTGTCTTGATTTTCTCTATCCTTTTAATGGTCTCTATGTTTCTTTTCTTCTTCCACAGGTGGAAAATGAAATCCCACATAATAGTTATGCTTTGGGAAAGCTGAAATAACATATATAGCAACTGAACAGTTATAAGGGAAAAGCACATTGTGAATTTAATTCCATTTCCAGATGTAAAATGTCATAATTTTTTTTCCCCCATACTTGGCAAAATCACAGGAATTTTCAAGACCATTTATTTAGGTGATGTACATGTGTTTGTAAGTGGGTATCAGAGTCTTCCACATTGAGCATGTTATAAATGCTATACGTTGTAGCTCTGTATGACTAAACACCAAAGGCCCCACATTCAGCTGGGAGGTGCATGACCCTCATTGAAACAAAGGGGAAATGTGTCTCATTGTAGAATTTGGTGTGTTTTCAAAGCAAGAACTCTGATCCATCTGGGGAGATTACCTTTGTTAGTAATGATTCTCCAGTGACTATAGACACTGGAATTCTCATCTGTTTAAAAAAAAAGCAGATCATTTAGTTATTCCACATCGTTTTCATTTGACTACTCTTTCTCTTTGACCCTCTTATGTAAGACGTAGGCTCTTTGTAGGAACACCGGGGTCTGAGCTGAGGAAGGCTGTCCGGGAGGATGGTCCCAACTGGCTACCCCTCTGACTTATGTCACTTCATTCAATCATAGTGCTTTGAGAAGGATAGATATTACAAAGCGAAAGTGTGATGTTCCAAAGAAACCAAAGATATTTCAGAGTGGGGCATTTTGGTAAAAGTGCCTGTGTCACATGCTATCATGCCGATAGTAAAGAAACAGTTGCTCTATTAGAAAATTAGTTGTACAGGCAGATTAACAGATGTGGCCACCTAAAGGGTAACTCCCACTGAGGCCCTTCAGAGGCAGGAGTGAGTGCTTTACAACTCAGCTCCTGCTTTGCATAAACCATTGGAGTGAGGGACATGGGAGTACTTTGGTGTAATAAGAAGAAGAATATAATTTTAGGAATTCAATCAGTTTTCCTTCATACTTTTAGCAAATTGCTAACAGTCATAGATTTTGTTCTTAAGGCTCCCTGGTATCTTTCAAGGGGAGATACAACTTTTTATGTTTCTGTTTTTGTATAATCAGCTAAAACTGCCATTTAATTTCATGGTTCAAAATGGGAACTACACTATCACTCTTGAGTTGGTCTATGTTTATTGATCTGACCTCCCTAAAAGTCAGAGGGTGCACTTAGCAAAATAAAAAATTGTAAAGTGATAAACTACTTTCACATAAAAAAAAAAAAAAAAAAAGACAAGCAATTCCAGCCAATCCCTGCTTCTCTTTCTTGGAACCTTAGCTTAAAGGTATCATGTCACAAATAATATTTGTATGAATATAACTGGTTGCTGCTTTTGTGTTGAATTGAAATTAATGTATCAGTTTAGGAGAGCTATAAAATACAATAGCTTAGTTTTCAGCTCTGTAGTCTTTCCTTTTGGGGCTCTGAGCTAAAATACAGATACACCAACTATGAGAAACAAATGAAAGCTGTCACCAGTGTCAGTAGCAAAAATCAGGGGTCCACCCCACACAAATGATGGACATTTGTATTTCTAATTGGCATTGTTTTGGGCTGTGCCAGCAAGTAGTGGTGCCAAGAGAGACTGACAGCTTCAGAGAACACTAAGTATCAGGTCTAGGTGATAGGCATGGACGTTCTTCTGTTTGGAATGCTCTCCGTATGTTTGATATAACACTCGTGATTTTTAGTTTCAGATACCTCTAAATGGCACCCCTTGTCAATACTAAATTTGCTTGCTACTCCTGAAACAGATCAGTTTATGATCTTAGGAGAACAAGTGGTATTGATGGTTATATGATCAGAAGATTGTTGGCAAAGATGCCTACAAATAGTTAACAAGGTAATGGTAAGAAATGTTGACCTTGATTTGTTTAGCTAAGATGTAAAGATTTTTGAAGGTCAAAGGTGTCCTTGTGTAGTGTTTTGGAGTCTAACTGTGTCTGACCCTCTAACATTAAGCTGCTGTGGCCTGCAGTTTTCAAGAGTGAAGCAAACCAGGGGAAAGAGAGAAGGGGGAGAGAACAGGAAATGGAGTGAGGTGTTTCAGGAAGTTGTCAGGGGTTGACTGATTGATTCCAGATGGAAAAGGTCAGCCTTCGTGACCCAGGAAATACTCACTAGGGGAAAGGAGTTGACTTGTGCAAGGGGAAGGCCTGGGAGTGAGTGGCGCTGGAATGCACATTCCACTTCCTTTCGTCTTCAGGCACTCAGAGCCTTTAACTTCCCCAAAGAGAATAAGATCAGTGTTGTCATCATTCATCAGAAAACAGTGAAGGAAGTTACATTTGGAGCTTTGAATGTACCAAATGTATCTTCACCTCCATAATGTTGTTCATTCTTACAGAAGTAGAGTGAATGTGTGTAGAAGTCCATATTTGTGAGTCTCTATGTCTAAGAACAACAACCAAACATACCTGATTTCACATGATGGAGTTTGTGAAATCCTTTTTATTTTGTAAATTCAGTTTCAGTGGCAGGCTCTTCTAGATATCTGAAATATTAAAATCGGGAATACTAAAAATAGGAACTTCTAGATACCTTAGAGTCTAAGATATTTGGAACATTAAAAACAGGAACTTGTCTTGTATCTATATATATGCACACGCACATACATTTGGACATAATTTAAAAACTTGTAATAAATTTTGCCGACACTGAAATAATTCAGGTTAATTCCCTTGCTATCATGAGAGGCCAGCACTAGCCAGCAAGAGATTAAAATTTATTTCCATTGTTAATAGAAAATAATGAAGTGCATCTGAACCATCAGGGTATGTCATTCGGGAAATGTTCACTTTGGAACTGACTCTCACTCCACCCAAATGGACAATGATGAAATCAGCTGGCTCAAGAAAGCCCCATATTTTGTGGCAGGAATGCACAGGGAGCATTAAATTCAGGATGACAAGGAGCTTGTGGAATAAATTAGAGGGGCCTCAGGTAGCATGCTCCTCACATCCACATGGGCCCCAGGCGCTGGCCTCTCCTTCAGTGTACCTAGCCCAGCTTGTTAGCCACTGAAGCCTGAAGCATCCTCTCATTTTGTTTGTTTTCCCAGAGATGAACAGCTATGTCTTTGAAAATCCAGTAACACACACACACACACACACACACACACACACACACACACACACACACACACAATTTACCCAAGTGGTCTGGTTCCTCTTTTTTCTCCCCTTCTCCTATTATTTTTGGAGGGTGAGCACATACAGGGTGAAGGCTTTCAATTTCCCACTCCTCTTACCACCGTGACCAGGAGACAGCCTCTCTCTTCCTTAGACTGTAATGCCATCCCGTGCTCTACCGAGATGGCCCGGACAAGGACCTGTGCCTCCGTGCACGAACCGAGAGTGATGGATGTCTCCATCTTAGAGTGGCCATCACATGATAGCAACTTTCTGAAAGGACTTTCCCCAGACTCTGAATGTGTTAACATGGACACAATTGAAAACAGATCCAGAGCTAGACGGACTGTATCCCTTAATTGTGAGCAATTATATTGATAATAATTTTCTGAATGACAACTAGAGAAATACTATGTTGGGTTTTGTACTAGTCAGATCGTTGGTTATAATCCTAGATCTGGAATGACACAATACCCTACATGTAGAAGGAGTTCATTAAATGCTTTTGGGTTGAGTGATTGAAGCCCGCTTATGTCCAGATATAGTCTCCCGTGTGCTACTACCATGCTGGTTATGTGAAATACTTTGTGGACTCATGGTTTAAGGGGTTTCCCCAAACACCCATTATATTAAAATATATATTTAAAAAATTTTAAAGAATACTATCTAAAACTCTATGTACTGTAAAAAAGAATTAGAAGCATGTTGCCTTGGGGAGGGGCATAGTGGGTAGGATTGACTAAGATAACTCTCTGGGGAGAGGGGAGTATTTTAAATTGTGATATGGAAGGGATTACATGTGTGTATCCACTTGTCAAAATTGTGCAGCTAAGACTTGTGCATTTCAGTGCATGTAAATTTTACCTAAAAATGGGAATTCATTATCCTATTCTGTTAATTGTTTGTTTAAAACAATTCATAGCAAAAAGTTTTAAGTCCTAGTTAATGAATCTTATTTCATATTAGGAGCTAAGGCAGGGTCAAGCCTCCCTCTTTCACTTAACAAATAAGGAAGAGCTGGCAAAAAAATTATAAGTAGAATATCAAAAAATTTAATTTGGGGATGAATGAGAAGAGTCATTTTCAAATACCACTGCTTATTTTGCACCAATTCAATACCTTAATTCAAAAAGTCTATACATGTGCATGAATATGAATGTCATAAGTTCTGTTCTCAAAAAATATTTGCCATTCATAACTGACAAGTAGACTCTTATCTAGGATGGCTCATCTTCCTGGGTCAAGTTTGTGAGTGATAGGTACATTCAAGTTCACTCAGTTGTGCTATAGTCTCCCTACTACTCCGGCCCTGGCTGATCTCTGCCTCTGTGAGCGTCTTCCACTCCTGACCTGCAGCTCACACGCAAGACCCAACTGAGTCTCATTCCTTGTGTGGCCTGATTTTATGTGTTAGCCAGATCCCTCCACCTTGAAAGTCAGCTCTTTGAGGGCAGGGGTCATGCCTTGTAACTTCTGGTCTCTAGTCTTTGTGTCCCTTCTTCTAGAGCCTTCCCTGGAACGTGGACTGTGGAAAAGGCTCAGTGAGTCATATCGTATGTCCTGTGGACTGGTCACACAAGGCAGAGGCAAGGCATTTAGCAGGGGAACTCACCCAGACCCTATGCTAAAGGCTTTCCATGCATTTGTCCTTCTTTTGCCTCATTCACCTTCTGATCTGCAATGTTTATATTTTATAGATAAGACAAACAGATTCAAAAGGCTGATAATTTGTCCAAAGTTACAAGTTAGAAAGCAGCAGGTGTGAGATTTGAGTTTAGTTTTATCTAACTTCAAACCTACGCTTTTTCACTACTCTATCTGCCTCTCTTCCGTTTCCTCTGGTCAGATACTGAATGTCCTCCCTTTTCAACACTGAATTGCAGCAGCCTGGCCTCACCCAAAGCTTGACCATCTTTGCCACTGCCCCTCAGTGGCTAGGGACACCACAGACAGGTCCCCAGGCAGCACCTTCATGCCGGCATTGTGTTAGCACATGTCAGAGGTGCAAAAACCCACTCCTGAGCTTGGAGAAATGACCTCCCAGCTGCTGCTTAGATCCTACCTTCCCAATCACACACATGAACAGCTCCTTGTTGGACAACAGCTTGAGGGTCAGCTGGGGATGATCATCCAGATCTTTTGACAGAGAACTAGATTTCTAGAACCAACAGGCAGATGGCTAGTCTCCCCATTTCATCATCCAGCATAGTCTAAACACAAACATGTGACCGCACGTGGAAGAAGGGTGGACTCTTTTTCCCTGAGGCTTTGCCATAGATATAGGAGCGTGGCTCTGCCCCTAAATTCTGTTTTATGTCTCACTAGCAACCAGAATTCTGGTCCATTCACTACTCTATGTGAAATTAACAGCACCCCCTTTTTTACTTTGAATATGCAGGTTGTGTTGTCAACCACGGTGAACGTGGACGGACACGTGCTGGCAGTCTCCGACAACATGTTTGTTCATAACAACTCCAAGCACGGGCGGAGAGCGCGGAGACTGGACCCATCGGAAGGTAGGGCAGTCTGCCCCTGGCCCAAGAGCAGCTGACAAATGAAGTTCTCCACCAATGTCTTTGTTTGAATTTCAACTTCGTGTCTCTGAGTAGGAGAGGAGAGAAAGAACACAAGGCCATGTGGGTTTTAAAGTGAAGTCGTAAACACTGACTCCCAGCCTGCTCAGTTGTAACCACAACACATCTTCTGGCTGGCCATGCGGAAGCCCGCATGCCTCCGTCTGTCTGTCTGTCTATTCATTCAGTTTTGTGTTTTCCTTTTTTGCTAGACAGGTATTTCAGGCAAATGCAGGCCTATGACATCTTAGTTAAACAGGAACATTACAGTGCCAGGCATGGGTGAATAAGTGTCAGATGTGCCCTTAAACAGATTGTGGGCAAAACAAAACAATGTGCGGAATGAAACTGACACTAATTGATTTTTGTTTGCTTGGACTAGAAGAAATCATGGTCTGCTCTGGGTAGTTTTCCAAGTGCATTAATGTCATTAGAAATACCAGTAACTGTTAAACTTCAACTTGTCTGAAAAATTTAAGGATGTTAAGGAAGATTACTGACAAACCTAAGTAAAGTGCATCTAAGTTTTTCTCTTTCCTTCCAAACTCCCCCCTCACTAGTGTAGGAGGTCTTGGACTATAGAATGAGTAGTTAAATTAGATTACTATTTTAGTGTAATGTTTGGCTGTATACTGCCCACCACCCACCACCCCAACTTGGCTTTTAAAATGTGTCTTGTATCATTTAAAATAAGAATTAATGAACTGAAAGAAAATGATTGAATCAGTAAAGAATTTGGAGTGGTGTTAATTCTGCCACAGTGGGCACTGACGGGGAGAAGAAAACCCCAGGGCTCAGAAGTAGGAATCCATCCAGTTTCTTCTGACTGATTGGATGTGATTGACTGGCTGTTCAAAGGGGGCTCATGTTTTTGGAGTCCTGCCAAAGTTCTCTTCCACCTTTGACCCTGTCAGCTTTGGAAATGGAGTGATGGATTGACTTTAGTTATGGCCTGAAAACCATATTGGGTTCCTGTTGGGTTGTAAAGTCCAGAGGCCTCAAGCATATGGAAGAAAGGGGGGAAATCCTTGCTATAAAGTTAGAAAAGGTATTAGAATTGTCTCTTGATAGAGCTGAAAAAAGCCTTGATAGCTTTTGCTTCCTTCTCTCTCACACACATTATTAGCAGGCCTTGTAAATCTTAGCATTCGCATCTTGGTGCAGAGGACATGGAGAGAGAAAAGAGATTTACACATTTCCAGTGTGGTCAACTTATAAAAATATGGGGAAAAACAACAGAGTTCTGAAACACCCTTTGCACAACTAGCTAAGTGTTCCATGTTTTTATACATAGTGGTCAACTCATTAGGCTTTAATGACCTGGTGAAAACCAACAACCAATTAAAGAAGGATGGCAAGTCAGCAAAGTTCAACTTGAATTTCTTGGAATGACCAACTGTTTTCAAGAGCAGCCATTTCCTCAAACTCCAAACTTCAGCCACCAAAGGGCAGACCTGACTTTTCTTTTCTATCTTCTTAGCTACCCCCTGCATCAAAGCCATTAGCCCAAGTGAAGGCTGGACCACAGGAGGAGCCATGGTCATCATCATTGGGGACAACTTCTTTGATGGCCTCCAGGTGGTGTTTGGGACCATGCTTGTATGGAGCGAGGTAGGCAAGGGCAACTTGCTTTCCTGATTTTCTCTGGCCCAAAGATTGCTTTGCTCTGGGAAACTAGTAATCCCCATAGCATCAGCAGTGTGAGTGCTCTTTACTGAGTACCTACAGTGAGTAGAGTACCAGAGATTGGCCACATGGAAACCACAATTTATTGCAGGCATGGATACCTTAGAAATGCAAATATTCATTGTAGTATCACTCATAATTGTAAAAAAGTAAGAATAGCCTAGATACTGAATAATAGAAGAATGGTTAAATCAATGATGGAATATCATTCCACTGTTAAAAATTATGGTTTAAAAAAATTCTAATGACCAGGAGAATAGTGCATGGTCTGAGGATGTAAAGTCTACCTGTGCTTGACCTGTGGTGGTGCAGTGGATAAAGCATCGACCTGGAATGCTAAGGTCTCCAGTTTGAAGCCCCAGGCTTGCCTGGTCAAGGCACATATGGGAGTTGATGCTTTCTACTCCGTCCCCCACTTCTCTCTCTCTCTTTCACTCTTCTCCCTAAAATAAATAAATAAAATCTTTAAAAAAATCTAATTGCATAACACACACCTGTATAAAAGTGTGGGAAACACACTAAAAATTAATAATAGTTGCCTCAGTGGTTGGCAAACTCATTAGTCAACAGAGCCAAATATCAAGAGTACAATGATTGAAATTTCTTTTGAGAGCCAATTTTTTTAAACTTAAACCATATAGGTAGGTACATTCCTTATCGAGGTAGCGCCCACACATGGTATTTTGTGGAAGAGGCATGCTCAAGGGGCCAAAGAGCCGCATGTGGCTCCTGAGCTGCAATTTGCAGACCAGGGGGTTATGCAATTAATATTTTTTCTTATATTTCTCTGTAATTTCAAAATTTTCTAAAGTGGATATTTTTTATTTTTATAATGAGAAAGCCTACAAGACATGTTACAGAAAAATAACTAATGATGCTAAGTTGGATGTGAAAGTTGCCAAATCAGTACGTGAGATCACAGAAGTAGAGGATTTGAGGGGAGGGCATGATTACAGGGATGCGGGTGGGATAGGCATAGGAGGTGGGAGCTACTTGAGCAGGGCTGGTGGGAAACAAAGGACCTGAATGGGTTAGGTTAAGAGGAAATTCCAGAGTGAGAGAGAGAAACATGTGTGAAGCAGGGACGAGGTGTTCAGAGTGTTTGGGGTGCTCTGTGTACGTCCATTTGCCCCGATGAGAGTACTCGTGGGAGAGACTCGTATTCTCAGTATCCTCGGTGGTAGCTTGCATAATAGGTGTTTTATTTCTCTGCCCATTCATTCCTCAGCTAATAACTCCTCATGCCATCAGAGTGCAGACTCCTCCTCGGCACATCCCTGGAGTAGTGGAAGTGACTTTATCTTATAAATCCAAACAGTTCTGCAAAGGAGCTCCAGGGAGGTTCATTTACACAGGTGAGTGAGGAAACAATTCCAAGGGGGACTGGCTCCTGGCTCACCTTTGCTCTAATTCCCAGTCTCTCTACTTTTTAATCAGTCTAACTTTTCTAGAGACTTTTTATGGGAAGAGTGAGCTGGGTAAAGGCATGGAATGGGGAAGAATAGACTTGATCCTAAATTTGTATTCTACTTAAGCGATTTCTGCAGTCTGGGGGATGGTAATGGCAGCTCTCTCAGGAGCACATCCTTGTACATTTAATTCTGCTGGAAGCTTGCTAGAGCAGACCTTTTTCTAAGCAACCAGATTTAAAAAAATTAGACAAAGTTGCTGGATATAACAACAGTTTTTTGAAAAAGATTCAAGGAAGTTGCCTGTTAATGCTGCAGATTGATTCAAATTGTTTAAAAATTTTATGAAAGTATAAATGATCTATTATATATCTCAATATTTGTTGAAACTTGCCTTGTATCTACAACTTTTTCTAGGTGTAAGGTGCAAGGGCATGTAACACGTCATCCCTACTTGGAGTTTAGAACTGTTGGAGAAGGCTATAGGATATTGCACAGAACAGTTGGAGAATTAGAATATTCAAAATATCTGTTATTTCCAATGAATGGAATATGAGTTCCAGGAAAAGAGAGTTTAGTGTGGACCAGAGTAGTGGGATGATATTTCAACCAGGAAATGGAAAATTTTTAAAGATGGGAGGATTCAAATAGGTAAAGAGAAGGAAGAATGTTTCAACTATGGGACACTCATGTGCAAAGGCCCAGAGGGTGAGGTGAACAAGTGACTGGAGAAGAGATAGCTGGTTCAACAGTTGTGCCAATGTATTTGGGTAGCACTTAGACCAGAACTTAGCTTAGATGATCTAGGCACAGGAAGAAAGGAAACCATAAAACAGTTTGAAAGCCCTGTATGTCAAATTCATAGAGACAGAAAGGTAGTTTTTAGGGGTTAGGGGTAGGGAGAATGGGAGTTGTTGTTTAACAGGTCCAGAATTTCAGTTTTACAAGCTTAATAGCATTGTGTAAATTGATTGCACAACAAAATGTGACTGTACTTAATGCTATTAAACTATACCCTTAGAAATGGTGAGAGATGGTAAATTTTGTTAATTGTATTTTACCATAATTTTTAAAAAGAAAAAGAAAAAGCTTTGATTGGGCATTTTGATTTGATTTGGCAAGATATAAGATGGCACTGAAGGTTCCCATGGGAGGGAAGTTGACTCAAAGTGTTATGTTAGGAAAAATGAGTGTGGTTGATACAAAGACTGATTTAGTTGGGGGAAACAATGAAGCCAGGATACCTGGTAAATGGAAACCAAGATATGGCACTTTGAATGAGAAAATAGGGGTATAAAGAAAGAAATGTAGCTTGACCAGGCGGTGGCGCAGTGGATAGAGCGTTGGACTGGGATGCGGAGGACCCAGGTTCAAGATCTTGAGGTTGCCAGCTTGAGCACGGGCTCATCTGGTTTGAGCAAAGCTCACCAGCTTGAGCCCAAGGTTGCTGGCTCCAGCAAAGGGTTACTCGGTCTGCTGAAGGCCCGCGGTCAAGGCATATATAGAAAGCAATCAATGAACAACTAAGGTGTCGCAACAAAAAACTGATGATTGATGCTTTTTATCTCTCTCCATTCCTGTCTGTCTGTCCCTATCTATCCCTCTCTCTGACTCTCTCTCTGTCTCTGTAAAAAAAAAAAAAAGAAAAGAAAGAAATATACAGTCCAAGAAAATATACCAGGCATACTATGAATTTCTTTCTTTCTCTCTTTCTTTCTTTCTTTCTTTCTTTCTTTCTTTCTTTCTTTCTTTCTTTCTTTCTTTCTTTCTTTCTTTCTTTCTCTCTCTTTTTTCTTTTTTTCTTTCTCTCTCTTTCTCTCTCTCTCTTTCTTTTTCTTTCTTTCTTTCTTTCTCTCTCTCTTTCTTCTTTCTTTCTTTCTTTCTCTCTTTCTTTCTTTCTTTTTCTCTCTCTTCTTTCTTTCTTTCTCTCTAACTTTCTTCTTTCTTTCTTTCTTTCTTTCTTTCTTTTTCTTTCTTTCTTTCTTTCTTTCTTTCTTTCTTTCTTTCTCTCTCTCTTTCTTCTTTCTCTTTCTTTCTTTCTTTCTTTCTTTCTTTCTTTCTTTCTTTCTTTCTTCTTTCTTCTCTTTTTCTATTCTTGAGAGGAGGGGAGGCAGAGGCAGACTCCCACATGTGCCCAGACTTGCTGGGATCCACCCAGCAAGCCCACTAGGGGATGATGCTTTGCCCATTTGGGGCATCTCTCTATTGCTCAGCAAATGAGCTCTTCCTAGAACCTGAAGCAGAGGCCATGGAGCTGTCCTCAGTATACAGGGCCAACTCACTCTAATTGAGCCATGGCTACAGGAGGGGAAGAGAGAGAGAGAGAAACAAGAGGGGGGAAAATGGAAAAACAGACGGTCACTTCTCCTGTGTGCCCTGACTGGGAATCGAACCAGAACATCTACACGCTGAGCCAATGCTCTACCACTGAGCCAACCAGCTAGGGCCTATGAATTTCTAATATTTTACAGTATATTCTGTCATTTAGACTCAGCTTCCTGTTCTTGTCTAAGTGTCAATGTCTGATAAGGTATCACTTAGAGGAGATGGAAGAGAGTTGGAGGAGATGGTCACAGAAGGGAATGTAAATACCGATGGAAGAAGTTTAGATGGGCCACAGGGGCACCAGTGTGTAGGGCTCAAGATGGTAAGGAGGAGTCCGTGAAGGGGAATAAGTAAAAGTAGTCGGTGCAGTAGAAGGACACAAGGAACATGGGCTGTCCCTAAAGTCAGGTGAGGAACAAGTCTCACTCCAGGATGCTCGCTACATGTAGAGCTCCAGCACCTCTATTTGCCTAAATGCACCCACTGCACATGGATGACAGGTCTAGCCCGAGAGTTGCTGAGTAAGGCTAACACTAGTCACGGCATAACCAGTCCTCATCTTTCTTCTGAAGTAACAATCTCGATACTCATTGGGGCTATAGATGTCTGGAGACAAGTGTTATTTGCACATGCATGTGCATGTCCATTTGTGTGAATGTGCATGTGCATGTGTGTGTGTGAGCATACATGTGTGAAAGCAGGAGTTCTTGCCCCTTAACCTCACTTTAAATCACCAACACCTTGGCTGGACCTTGAACTGATTAGATTTAAAATTTGGAAGGTCACACCCAGGTGTCAATGTAATCCATACACTTATTGAACAAACATCAGCTCCAATTATGCTCAAGGCGCAGAATCAATCATATCAGAATTCCTCTAGCAGCTCAGTTCTAGAGAGAGCTAGGCACTTGTAGAGTACAATGACTGGGTTGACTCCCAAAAGAGATGTAAATGCAACAAGTGTTGTCAGAACACTGAGCAGGGAGTGGCTGACTGGGGAATCTGTGAAGGCTTTCCAGAGGAGGTGACAATAGAGTGACATTTCAAAAGCAAAGTAGGAATTTACCAAACAGAAGAGCAGAGGCTATGAACCATAGTCTGTGGAAATGGAGTGCCTGGTAAAAGAGGAACCCACATAAGCGTGAAAATGATAGATGTTACATTACATGGAAATTCAAAGAGTCTTAGAGATGTTGAGACATCAAAGATCATCTGGTCAAACTCCCTCTTTTGCAGATGAGAAAAATGAGATCCAGGGAGAAGTGCCTTGCTCACAATGGTCCACTGCATTCAAGGTGGAGTCAGAACAAGGACTCAGGTCTCTGGTCATCCTGCCTGGCTTTTTTACTTAGCAATTGTAGTGTTGTCCAAGAGCTGTCTTTCCCTGATGAGCCCTGAATGACTTACTCATGAAGTGACTAGTGCTTGAGCACATGCACTCATCTCAGCACTGTGCTGGGTGCTGGGGCTACTGAAGACAAGTCAGACCAATAGCATTCTTCTTCCTCAGCGTTACAGTACAGAGATGTAACGGTGAACTGATCATGATCCAGAGTCATGCTGACCGTAGGCACAGCTGGGCTTGCTTCTAAATAGTTCCTAAATCTTGCATAAGTGATTTCATTTCTGAGTTTCCTACTTCAGAGAGCTGTGGTGATGACTAAATAATACAGTGTATGGAAAAAATGGTGTGTTGGTAAATGTTTAATAGTCAGCTCTCCAGGCACAAGGTGAGGATGGGGAAACACTGGTTTGTAACATTTGCTGATTTCCATGGTGCAAATATTCTTCCCATTACTGATTTCAAACTACCAATATGACATTAACCAGCTCACAAAATTGCTGAAAATTTAACAATCTGCTCTCATTAGCCAGGTGTAGAACACTTCTGCATGGGAAACATATGGAATAGAGAGCAACTAGATCTTATTATTCAAAAAACATTATTAATATTATTCTCATTATTTCTATTGGTATTATCATGGAGACTGACTTAAACAAGAAGTTACAGGTTTTATAAGGATTAAAAGTTGTAAGCCCTGGCTGGTTGGCTCAGTGAATAGAACGATGGCCTGGTGTATGGATGTCCTGGGTTCGATCCCTGGTCAGGGCACACAAGAGAAGCAACCATCTGCTTCTCTCCCTCTTCCTCTTCCACTTTTCTCTCTATCTCTCTTTTCCTCTCCTGCAGCCAGTGGCTCGATTGGTTCAAGTGTTACCCCAGGATGCTAAGGATAGCTCAGTTGGTCCGAGTACATCAGCCTCAGTACATCAGTTATTTCAGGCACTAAAAATAACTCGATTGATTTGAGCATTGGCCCTAGATGGGAGTTGCCAGGTGGATCCCAGTCAAGGTGCATGCAGGAGTCTGTCTCACTCTCTTCCCTCCTCTCACTTAAAAAAAAAAAAAGTTGTATAGAATGTTGTGGATATATGTCAGGGAAATGGAACCTTCTTAAACTGAGATGATGGGGAAGGCTAAGAACAATCCAAAAACAGAAAACAGTACATGCAAAGGTCCTGGTATAGAAAAGAACATGGGAATATATTTGATGGCTGCTATGAACAGAATGGAGAGAATGAATTGAAGAGAGGTTGGGGCCCTGGCCGGTTGGCTCAGCGGTAGAGCGTCGGCCTGGCGTGCGGGGGACCCGAGTTCGATTCCCGGCCAGGGCACATAGGAGAAGCGTCCATTTGCTTCTCCACCCCCACCCTCTCCTTCCTCTCTGTCTCTCTCTTCCCCTCCTGCAGCCCTTGGTGGGCGTGCCAGGTGAATCCCGGTCGGGCGCATGCGGGAGTCTGTCTGACTGTCTCTCCCTGGTTCCAGCTTCAGAAAAGTACAAAAAAAAAAAAAAAAAAAAAGAGGTTGGATGCAAGGTGGAAGGGAGGGTTAGGACTGCTTGTTTGGTTCTACCCCTAGTGACCACTAAGAATGCTTTCAATTTTTATGAAAACATGGAGAGCCATTGGATTATTTTAAAGCTTGGGAATACTATGATCAGATTTGCCATTTAAAAAATTATCCTGGCTGTAGAGAATGCCTTCAAAGCCAGGGTGGATTCACGAAGGTCAGTTGGAGGCCAGTGTGAGGGCCCTGGGAAGAAATGATGGCAGCTTAGACTAGAGTGGCAGTAGTAGGGACAGGCAGACGTGGGTGACATTGAGGAGGTAGCATTGACAGGGCTTGATGATTGATTGGAAGGGGAAAAGGTTGGGTAGTGGCGGGGAGGGGAAGACTCTCGGGTTTCAAGTTTGAAAAATTGGTTGGGTACAGTTTAGAAAGTGATTTTTAAAAAGGTATAAAGTGCTAAGGGATGTTCAGAGGAAAGACAAAATTCTTCCAGCTGGCGGAGGGGTGGGAAGACTTAATATTGTAAAGATGTCAATTAATGAATAAATTGAACAGAATGCCAATCAAAGAACCCATTGAATATTTGGGGAAGCATCAGAAAATTCACCAAGGTGCTAAAGCGGAACCTGTTATTTTGAAAAATGAGAAAGCCTTGCCTTACCAGACATTAAAACCAAATTTAAATTTCAGTAATTAAAAGAATACAGGGCTTTGCAGGAGCATATGGAAATGTCATGCAACAGAAGAGAACGTTTCAATATAAATAAATAGTTTGTGTACACATGACTCGTATGACTACAGCGGTGTCTGCAGGTGAGGAGCACGTCAAGTCCCCGAGGGAAAAGTGGATGTTCAGAAAATGGTGTTGGGCCAACAGTTAAGCACTGAAAAAAAGTTAGATATCTGATTTCATATTGTAACTGAAACATACATGAATCAAATAATTTTAATTAAAAATGTAGACATTTCAAAAAATTGTTATAAACCTAAGCCTTGCCAATTTGTACAGAAACCATCAAGCATAAATATATGATTACATAAAAAGAAACTTTTGAGTTAAAAGAAAAAGGGCCCTGGCTGGTTGGCTCAGTGGTAGAGCATCGGCCTGGCGTGCGGGGGACCCGGGTTCGATTCCCGGCCAGGGCACATAGGAGAAGCTCCCATTTGCTTCTCCACCCCCCCCTTCCTCTCTGTCTCTCTCTTCCTCTCCCGCAGCCAAGGCTCCATTGGAGCAAAGATGGCCCCGGGCGCTGGGGATGGCTCCTTGGCCTCTGCCCCAGGCGCTAGAGTGGCTCTGGTTGCGGCAGAGTGACGCCCCGGAGGGGCAGAGCATTGCCCCCTGGTGGGCAGAGCGTCGCCCCTGGTGGGCGTGCTGGGTGGATCCTGGTCGGGCGCATGCGGGAGTCTGTCTGACTGTCTCTCCCCGTTTCCAGCTTCAGAAGAATACAAAAAAAAAAAAGAAAAAGGACAAACTAAGAACATATTTGCGATATATGACATAATCTTACTCATTTGTTCAGCAAAGGTTTATTTTATACTTTCTATTTTTCAACCACTGTGTTATGTATGTATTGTGGATAAAGAGGTGAATGTTATCTATCTTATGAATTAAGGAGAAAAAGAAAAATACTTAAATTAAAAGCTAGCAAGGAACAGCCATGGCTGGATAACTTGGTTGGTTAGAGCTTCGTCCCGAAGGGCAGAGTTTGTCAGTTTGATCCCTGGTCTGGTCACATACAGGAGCAGGTTGTCTTTTCCTTTCTCTCTAAATCATTTTTTTAAAAAGCTGACAAGGAACATCAGGGAAGGAATACAATTAAGCAATAACGTATTTTTTAAAATCTCAACCATATTAATAATCAAATAAATGCAAATTAAGCAACACGTGATAACAGTTTTTCCCTATCAAGCTGGCAATTTTTTTTTTTTAACAAATAAAATACCCATGTTGGCAAAATTAGAGTGGAAACTTTCTAACGCTACTGTAGGAAGGCAAAATGCGCCCAGAGAGTACTGTTTTGGCATGCGCCTTAAGAAGGTCTTTACCCTTCAACCCAGCAAGTCCACTTTCAGGGACGCACACGAGGAGATAAACGAGTCTTCTTGAGGCTGTTTACTGCAGCACATATTATCAGAGTGACTGAGTAAATAATAGAACATCCTTACACTGAAACACACTTTAGATATTAAAAGAAATGCTGTGGGTGGATATTTAGCTATGGGAAAGATATCAGTTGATACAAGTTTTTTTTTTTTTCATTTTGCCCACTTATTCTGTTGAGTCTTAAACAACATGTGAATTGAAGTTGCAGACTCTTTACTCAGTCGAAAATCCACATAAAACTTTTGACTCCCCAAAACTTCAGTCACCTCCCAGTATCTGTGAGGACTGGTCACTGGACCTCCGCAGACACAAACATCCCAGGATGCTAGGGTCCCTTACCTACGATGACATAGAACAGGGCACACGGCTGGCCCTCTGCATCCCAACCATGGATCAAAAACCCTGTTTTCCAGCCATGGTTGTTGAGATCTGTGGATGCGAAACCCAGGGATGGGGAGGGCTGACTGTCTGTTGAAAAGAACTCTGCGTGTAAGTGGATCTGTGCAGTTAGCACTCACGTTTATCACGCTCAGCTGTGGTTATTATTTTCTAGTAAAATTAATTTTAATTAAAAATTAAGTGAAGAAAATATGATATAAAAGTTAATGTCACATGTTTCAGTTCTGAGACAGCACACGGTGTTAAACTTGGCCGTATTGGTACAAAGAAAGCATTTCCAGTCAGGCAAGCAGCGAGGCTTCTTCCAGAGGCTGCTTTGAGAAGGAAGGACCTGAGGGGGCAGTGAGGAGCGCCAAGGGTGGGTTACCATAGCACGTTCTCTTACAGTCAGAGAAGAAAACAGAGACACAGGCACTGTTCAGGATGGCACAGGAGACTGTCACTGTCTCTAAAAACTGCCTCAAGGTTGGTGGGCCAAATGCAGCTCAGGTTGGTGGAGACAAGTGGCTGATTTTATCCACTGAGGGTTTCAGATGCCACAGGAAATGGACTGCTGGCCTCTGGTCTTGTCCACTCACCAAGCAGCCACTGACGTGGAAAGCTAATCTACAACCTGTCGGGAATCTCAGTCCAGTGGCTGGAAAGGCACTGGCTGCCCAGATGACTGAGGGGGGGCTGCTCAGAGCTGAGGGCACCTGGAGAATGATGCCTGCTCCCCGGAAGGCAAGACGGGCCTCCGGAGCTCTAGTAGCTTGACCTCCTGACCTCTTGGGAGATGCACTCCTCTGGCTCACAGCCAGGGCTGAGCAGCAGGACAGTGCATCAGAGACCACACTGGGCCTAGACAAAATTCTCAGCTCTGGTGAGGAGGTGGAAACCATAATCTTGGTTCCAGAGGAAAAGAAAACCTTGAAGCCTGGAGAGCTGCAGTGGGGACAGAGTGGGCCCACAGGGAGGGGTGGGACTACGCAGAGACACACAGGGCTCAGCCCAAAGGCCTGCTGTGGGGCGCCAGCCATGCCGTCAACAACTAGATTTCTGTCAGGTCCCCTAACCTCTCTGAGCCTCTTCTTCTCTGTGAAGCGCTGGCACTCATTATGCTATTACCCAGAGGTGTTCCCCTAATTTGACTGAGCTGGAGTATCATGCTTGGCCCTATTCCAGACAAACTGGATCCCGCTCTTGGGGGAGGGTCCAGAATCTGTATTTTAAATGGAGAAATGAGTGTGGGAAACCCAAGTCTTGCTTATCAGGCAGGTGCTAAGGCTTTCTGGCATGTAAAGCACAGGGGGTCCTCGGGTTACAACAGTCTCAACATATGATAGTTCAAGTTTAACACACTCACTCCCATAGAAACTTGAAAAAATTGAGACTTGTGTGTTTCACCTTATGCTCTTAGCGTCCTATTTAGGGACTACATAGGTGGACTAGGTTTGGTTGCGTGTGGCAGAAGAATTATGTAGTCTAGTGTCCAGAACAGTATATTAATGTCCTTTTCCTTTTTCTGTGGCTTAGTTGTGTTTGATGTTCTAGATTATGATCTTTCAACTGTATTAGGATAGGTAAGTGACTTAGGCTAGGGTGAGTTGCGACTTACACCAAAATTTGGGTTACATCACTGTCATAGGAATGGAACTGTGTCCTAACCGAGGATCCCCTATAGTCCACAACATGAGGCAGTTCTTATGAGACTGCCTCATTGCACCATGCACTCAAGAGTATTTTTGCTTAGGTGGAACTTTCCAGAAGGAGACTCAAAAAGTAGGAGGTGAAAAGGGAACCTACAAAAAACCTGCCCCCCTTCTTCTGCCCCAACCCTATTATACACCTTGTTTGGTCTATGGTCCAAACGTCAATGGTTCCTGTACCCATCCACATGGTGGTGATTAAGGGCACCACCACCATAATCAACCCAAGCTTATTAGATGTAACTCACCTGGTATCATTAGCCAAATTCAGTAATCATCTCCTCATGGTTGTTGCTGCCAAGAACAATGTAAACAACATCAGGGCTCTGAGGAACAACACACTTTCTTTACACATGTGACTTTGCAGGTCTGGTTCCCTCCAGCCAGGATTTGCTGAAGTGCAGCTCGCTGCCATGGAGTTAGGAGACCCACAGGAGCATGTGGCTCGTTAGTAAAGGTCTAGCTGCCTCTGTTTGGTTTGAGACCTAGAGGCACTATGCCAGCTGAGACTTGGGAGGCAGGAAGTCCTCTCCTCCTGGCACAGACTCCTCCACAGAGAACTAGGACTGCAGAAAAATACTCTGGGTAGGGACACCCAATGGGGCCATGGTTATTGGTTGTGCAGGTACTTCTTGGCTGTCTTGAGGATGCACATCTAGAGCATGGCATTTGGTGGTGGACTTGCTATCACCTATAATTATAATATCTGCACCAGCTACTGAAGCCCGTGAAAGGCCACTGAGGATGTGGGTGCAGATGAGCACAGGTGTTCAGTATTGTTCCTCTGGGTCTTTGCAGAATGTAGGCTAACCATCTGTCGACTAGTTAAGAAGTGACCTGTATGTTCTATCATCAGACAGAACTAGTAAGAAAAAAAAATGGTGGCAATAATTCAGTAATCACATCTGTCATCTACTGAGCAGGTAGGACAGCGCCCTGTCTTACGAGCTCATGTAATCACTACCGTATCCCCATTATGCTGGTTCTATTAGTATCTCACCTTTATATATAGATAAGAATCCTGCTGCCTAAGGTTACCAAGTTAAGGTTACCAATCCTGGCTGTTTTACCCCCAAATTGGGCTCTTACGCACTAACCAAGGCTACTTACCAATGTCATATGTAGCACTGAAACTACGCCAAGGCCATTCGTTCAGCTTCATCTGGTAATCTTCTCTGGCAAATGCCGATGACCTCGACCCTCCTGGCGTCACCGTGAGGCAATGTGCAGGGCTGGGCCTGACCAGGCAGCAGGAAGGGGCACAGAGGTGCTTCACCTGTGCCGGGATGCAGATCGCATAGTGGAGTATTTCTACTTCAGTGGGTGGAGTAAGCTTGGAACCTATGAAATGCTTGACATTCCTTAGAAGTCAGAGCAAATATCCTTTGCACGAATAACTGAAGTTACAGAAGGCAAAAGAGTACAAATTCTACTTTATTTTTAAACTTGAGAGAATTAACCATTGGAGCAGAGAACAGTGAGTGACATTGTTTTTAGAGGCCTGGATTTGAGCCCCGGCACCCAACTTAACCCTTCTTTGTCGAAGGTGTCTAACCTATAACGGGACAGTGTTTTTACTTTGCAGGGCAGGTGAGTCATATAGTGCAGGTACTTTCCCGTAGAACTAGAAAACCGTAGTGGGGTCTGCCTGCGAGCTGCGTAGGAACACAGTCCTGGCGCGGACAGCCCCGCCCCCTCTGAGGGAGGGCGCTCGCTTTTGCATCTCTTCTCTTCTGCAGAAGGTGAATTGTTTTTGGAAGTCCTGCCACATTGTGCTCTTAATATCTGGGTCTATACTAGAAATCAGAGTTTTGTTTTCTTTGCTTGTTTAATTTGTTTTGAAATGACATACAATATTATATTAGTTTCGGGTGTACAATGTAGTGGTTAGACGTTTCTATACCTTATGAAGTGACTACCTTGGTCAGTCTAGTGCTCATCAGACACCACACATGATTACTGGCTGTACTCCCCATGCTGTACCTAGAAGTCCGGATTTTGAAGGCAACAGAGAGGGCAGCGCAGCCTGAGCACGTGGGGTCTGTGGGTGGTAAGCAGGGGAGGTGGGCTTTCAGGGAAGAAGCCAGCAGGAGAGACCCGCAGGGCCCCTGGCCCCGGTGCTCACACAGCACCTGCTTTCCAAGGAGTGTGGTTGAGTTTAGAAGTTGGCAAACACCCCGGTTAATCAAGACACACTGAAAAGCCAAAGAATTCATGTCAACTAATCCCTCACCCAGAACCCCAGAGCACTTCTTACCTTTTACTTCTGCACAAACAAATTCATTTGATTACCTCCCTCGTTTCATTGTTGGGAGAAAATGTTAAAGAGGAAATATCCAAGAACAGGCAGCAGTTGGGAGGAAAAATGGGAGGCTTTGATTCTGCACAAACCCCACGTCAGACCCTGAACAACCTACGCCCAGGCGTGGTGAGGTGTGGGGTGCTCTTTTTATAGGCTGTAAGGCACAGGTATGCAGGCTGGACTGGAAGTGGTAATAGCTCATCCACTCCTCAGTCTCTCTTTTCTTATAAGCATTATTCTGGAGGAAAAAAAAAAGTCCCATTTAAGATACAAATCTGACTTTTAATTAAAAATGCTCAATTCAGACATCAAAATCTAGGCCAAGTACAATTGTTCTCTGTTCACATTGGAAACAGGTTGAACCAATGGCCCTCCTAGTCTCCTCTAGTTTTACTGAAGTAGCCTCCACACCCACCTCCTGAGAAATCCAGATCTGTCATTCATCTGAGTCTGAAGGCTGATGTCTTGTTGGCGGCCCCAGGACCGGGGGCTGCTGTTTCGCTAGAGACGTCCCAGCCCCTTAACGGCCTGATGCTCTCAGTTATAATATTCTAAATACATATTATAGAGCACATGAGCATACTCATAACTGCTCCACTGTGGCATTTAGATTTACCCTTGAAATTTATCTTTAATTTTTACAGTTGTTTCCCTAACTGTGTATATTACTCCCTTCTTCAAACAACCTGTTCTTGCTGCTGCAGTTTTTCTTGAAACCAAAGCGTAATTAAATATTAAATTAATATTTTGTTTAAAATTAAATATCAAAAGCTTCTGTCTAATCTTTCACGTGTGCACTGCGGGTTCTCGCCTCTGTTCTCCTTCCTGTATCCACAAAGACAGGTACCACCTCTTGATGATATGTTTCTTTTTTTTTTTTTTTTTTTTCATTTTTCTGAAGCTGGAAACAGGGAGAGACAGCCAGACAGACTCCCGCATGCGCCCGACCGGGATCCACCCGGCACGCCCACCAGGGGCGACGCTCTGCCCACCAGGGGGCGATGCTCTGCCCATCCTGGGCGTCGCCATGTTGCGACCAGAGCCACTCTAGCGCCTGGGGCAGAGGCCACAGAGCCATCCCCAGTGCCCGGGGCCATCTTTGCTCCAACGGAGCCTTGGCTGCGGGAGGGGAAGAGAGAGACAGAGAGGGAAAGCGCGGCGGAGGGGTGGAGAAGCAAATGGGCACTTCTCCTGTGTGCCCTGGCCGGAATCGAACCCGGGTCCTCCGCACGCTAGGCCGACGCTCTACCGCTGAGCCAACCGGCCAGGGCGATATGTTTCTATATTATTCTTTATCCCTCTCTCTTTTTTTTTACTTGGTGACACTGAATTTCTGCTACATAGGAAGGACTGGATGTAGGAATAGATTTTAATGTATTAAAGGTTAAAGACAAGTTAATTCAGTCACCTATGACTTCAACCCCATCTGTACCCACTTCTCAAAGAAGAATTTCACTGCACCAAGGAAGTGACCGTCTTAGAATTTTATAACGCAAGAGCTTACTTACAAGGGATCTGGGAGACCACTTAGCCCAATGTTTTGTCTTTACAAAGAAATAAACAACAGCCCACCTGGCCTTGAAAGGGCATTGTTGGTCAGGGTCTGGAGCTAAGGCTGAGCCTGTGCAAGCTTTATCTCTACCCCACCATCAAATGCTATGAAAAAACTTGAACTTGGGGGTATGAAAATGTTAATTGAATGTTATTTTTGACTGTTGGGCACAAAAGGGGTAGGGCAGAAGGTAGCTGATTGAAGGAGGAACTTGGGAGGGAGTGCGGAGAGAGAGAGAGAGAGGAACAAAATTCACAGCACAAAGAAGGCAGATGGGTTGGAATCAGACTGTAGGATCAAAGCCCATCTAAGACACAGACAGACACCGAGAGGGAGAAGCAGCGGAGAGAAATCCTAAATTGTTTGAGGGCAGGAGCTAGCCTGTGGATATTCAAATTCCTCCTCAACCCAGGCTGCTTTTGTATGCCTTCCTGTCCTCACTACAGAATGACTATCTTTGACCAGAGTTACATGAGAAGGTCATGTTTTCTCCTCTGTTTGCATGTCAAAGTCCTTCTTCTGATTTGGTGCTTATCTGGCAGTCACAGATTTTAGCTTTCTTAAGCAGGCTTTCCCCCATTGTTTTCTTTATTCTGAGAGAAGGCTGTATCAGAGGAAGGACCTCTAGTTCTGTGGGCTGGAATCTTTAGTAGACTGTGGTTCTGTGCACTTCTGATGGCAGTGAAAGCCCTCGGCAGCCGACAAATGCATGGGTGTGCAGACACGCAGCCAGCTCAGCTTTCTAGACTTATGGGTCTCTTGATGGCCATCTGCAAACTCCACAATGACCCTAAACCCCCAGTGGAAGGCTCAGTAGTGAGGGAAGCTGTGCAGTAGGTCAGCATCTCAGAGTGGCAGCCCAACTGAGCACTTAGATCTCCCCTCACCCCATCAGCTTAGTTGTCTTCTCTCAAATTTCTGCAAAGGAACTCCCTCAGCCCTCGATGTTTCCATCTTAGTGATCAGTACTCATGTTGGCCAGTGGTGTAAGTGACCTCCTCTCTGCAGTGTCAATGCTGTCCTTGTCAAGGTTGACCAGAACTCTGATAAATAGAGTTCCCTTTACATCTCCCCTAGACTTGGGGGAACAGAAGTGAAGACTAAAGCTAGAGAAAGCATGATCTGTTCTCTGTGTCTCCTTTTAAAGAAAGAAAAAATCATATAGAATTTATATACCTCACCAACCTTTTGGGAAAGTTAATATTGAGCACCAGCCAGCATTTACTTTTTTAAATGAGTGGTTCCCAGTAGATATTTTTAGTTAAATACTATTTACTTATAAAAAGAAACCCTTCACACATTGCTGATAGTTTACATATTTGTTGGGTCCAAGATATGTAAATAACTTCATATCTTACACCCGAAATCAAATGAGAAATGACACATAAGATTTGGGCTCTCAGGAGAAATATTATGAAATCTCAAGGTATTGATGAAAATTTTTCTAAGGCTGATCCAAATGGGATTTAGATTCTGTGGCAGTTGAAATGTGTATTATTAAACTCCTTAAGCAAACCCGAATGACTCCCAGTGGAGGATTAAGACATTCTATGTATAGCAAAGACGAAATTCTCATGTCTGAGTTTTCTCTATTGAATTCCCCCTTGATTACCTTCTGTAATATTTAACTTCATTCCATGTCATAATTATTTAATAAAAGGTAAATATAAATTAGATTTCAGTGGGGATATGACCTTTTACCTTAATGTTATGTTACTAAAGAAAGACATAGATAAATAGAGCCTATAGATCAAAGCATATTTTTAATTTACTCTGCTTTTGCCTTGCCAGCATTTTTCTGTGTCCCCGTCAGCCATGGGGTTGGCAGGACCTTGCAGCCTCCCAAGTTCCACTGGGTGGGAGCTGTTGTAGATTCACACTGAGGATGGTAGTTAATGATCTGGTTGGTCCTCAGAGACAGTCTTGGCGCTGGTCTTGGGCACCTCAGTAGCTAATTGAGGTTTCCTTGGCTCACACCAGACTTGAAAAGAGAGCACGTTCAAGGAGGTGGGATTTATGATGAGGCTGAATCTATAGGATGCAGAAACAACTGGCCAGTTGGGAAGTCATTTTGAAGCCAAAGTAAAACTTGTTCAGTCCAACCTCAAGATGAACACTTGAAGGATTAACTGACTTTTCCTCTTAAATGTTTGGTATTGATAAAGTGGATTTGACTTCATGACTTTTACTTCAAAATTACACTTGAAGTTGTGTGTGTGTGTGTGTGTGTGTGTGTGTACATGTGTGTGGTTATTCCCTGTCCATATAGCTGGCAGGGTGCTTTACTGAGTCTTTCTCAGCTTGGATACACACATAATCCATCTCACAGTTGATGCTTGTGATGTCTGGAAGGGTCCTGCCAAACCAAACCAAACCAAACAAACACACAACATAAGAAATAGATGTGTGTGCCTACGTAGTCAGTTGAAAACATGACTTGCTGATTCTGTGTGGTCAAGGTAGTCTTCTATTTCTGATTTAGATGAAGAGTGAGATAAAGCAGGCACTCCCCTGTATCTTGGTGACTTTCCATCTAATAGGAGAAAGCGGTGGGTATCAATGTGGGATAAGTTTTATGAAAAGGGAAGCCATCGTCCCCAGCCTATTTTTGCTACTGATTAAAGCCCAGCTTTTGAGAATTCTTCCACCATGGCAGGAAGGACCAAGAACTGAGGAGGTGAGTGGAGCCGTGGTGGACACCAGGGCTGTAGTGGGAGGGGTGACAGCCAGCCTACAGGGTAGCTGTGCAAATGGAAGGTAGGGACCGAGGCAGCCATGGAGACAGTGGTGGACACCAGGGCTATAGTGAGAGGGATGACAGCTAGCCTACAGGGTAGCCATGCAAATGGAAGGTAGGGACTGAGGCAGCCATGGAGACAGTGGTGGACACCAGGGCTATAGTGGGAGGGGTGACAGCTAGCCTACAGGGTAGCCATGCAAATGGAAGGTAGGGACCGAGGCAGCCATGGAGACAGTGGTGGACACCAGGGCTATAGTGGGAGGGGTGACAGCTAGCCTACAGGGTAGCGGTGCAAACGGAAGGTAGGGACCGAGGCAGCCACGGAGACAGTGGGGCCTTGCAGGGGAGCGGGTTAGATTTTGCCATGTGGGGTTGTCTCTTACTTTATAGTCAGCATGTTTTGAACACACCCATATCCATAATTCCTGTTTTCCCCATATACATATAGGGAAATCAGCACCTTAGATACTGAAATGGTGCATTTAGAAAAGGACGAGGCAACGATTAATTTAGAACATTTGTCACCAAGGCTCTTCGCCCTGCAGCACTGGGAAGCTGTTTGTGTTTGCTGATTGATACCAAATGGGGCCTCTTCCCACAGTGACAGAGGTCTGGCAGCCCAGGCTTTCTCTCTGGGTCTGCAGCACTCTACTGGAAGCTGAAGAGGAAGCACAGGGTGGGGGTGGGATGGGGAGGCAGGGAGTGAGTGATAGGAAGCAGAGAGTGGCACAGCCACTTTTCAACACTTTCTCTGCTCTTCCCCAGCTCCTGTCCAGTATCTGAGTGTAGGGGTAACCTTGGGCCCAGGGGCAGCTGGCTTGCCTGGCTGAGGCTGGAACAATATACCTCTAGTTGCACAGCAGGCTGCAGGTTCCACCTTCACTGGAACTGCATTGAACAAGGATCAAACGCATGTCATGGGGTTGTCATGAGGATAAATGAGCTAATGTGTGTAAAAGACTTAGCATAATGCCCGTAACATGGTAAGCCTTCAGTAAATTCTAACAGAGATAAGAATGGTTTTCATTATTGAATATTACTGCCATTAAATATTAAACAAAAGACTTCAGAAATCGCTGTTATTATAATGCTAAGTGGGAAAAACAAGTTTACAAAAGGATTCTGGTTATACACCAGGTGTTCTTACATGCGTAAGATGGCAATGTGAGTGCCACTGCTTACTTCATCCCCACCCCCAGGACATAGGGGACAGTATTTTCCTAGGTCTCCTCTGTCTCCACCTCAAAGAGGGAGAACAAGGGACATAAGCAGAGACCGGATCTTGAATGGAAAAGAGTATGCAGGGGTGGGCAAAGGTAGGTTTATAGCTGTCCATACAGAGAAAGACCTGCAGGTTATGATTAGTATAATAGCTTTATTAACTCTGTGTCTTGCATACTCATAACTGTACACCTACTTTATTTTATTTTATTTTTATTTTTTGTATTTTTCTGAAGTTGGAAACGGGGAGGCAGTCAGACAGACTCCCGCATACGCCCGACTGGGATCCACCCGGCATGCCCACCAGGGGGTGATGCTCTGCCCATCTGGGGCATCACTCTGTTGCGACCAGAGCCATTCTAGTGCCTGAGACAGAGGCCATGGAGCCATCGTCAGCACCCAGGCCAACTTTGCTCCAATGGAGCCTTGGCTGCGGGAGGGGAAGAGAGAGACAGAGAGGAAGGAGAGGGGGAGGGGTGGAGAAGCAGATGGGCGCTTCTCCTGTGTGCCCTGGCCGGGAATTGAACCTGGGACTCCTGCATGCCAGGCTGACACTCTACCACTGAGCCAACCGGCCAGGGCCTGTACACCTACTTTTTTTCTACCTGTACTTAACAATATGTATCCAGAGAAATTGTCATTTATGTGTGAGCAAGACGGAAAGATACTATCTTATTTCAAGGGCTTAGACAGATTTTAACTCTTGTGCTGATATAACCAGTCTGTGGTTGAGTGGACTCAGTAAGGAGTATGAGAACAGAGAGAGGTTACTGCTGCACAGGACCTTGGAGTGGCAGAGAGGCAGAGGCAGCCGTTAAATATACAACACACAAATTATTGTTGATATGATGATGAAGCTTCATGGAAATGTGAAAATTATGTCTGGAATATATCAATCATTGAAAGTTTAATAATAGTAATATTAACTGATGATGATAAATGAGTAACAAAAACATAAAAGGGGAGAGAATGAGGTTGAGAGAATTAAAGGTAAGCAAAAATATATATGGAGGGGCTCAAATAATTAGAAAAAATAAAGTATTTTTAAAAAACTCTTAAAGTACTGATTTAAATTAAAATAGGATGTGTATCTTTCTAATCACTAGAGGAAAATATACACATGAAAAACTATTAGAAAGACAAGGATAATGTGGAAGAATAAATTTATAGTAGCAATTATGTATAAAATATATTAAATGATATGATCAAAAGATATATTATATAATACATTTAAAGCATTACCCACAGAACACAGACAAGACTAATATGCATTAATTCACAAAATACTTAATAAATTTTAAGAGGCAGATAGATATTCTGCAAGCCACCTTTTAAAATAATTTTTAAGACTTTATTCAATTTTCAGAGAGGAGAGAGAGAGAGGGAAAGAGGGAGAGGGAGAGAGAGAGGGAGAGAAAGAGAGAGAGAAGGGGGAGGAGCAGGAAGCATCAACTCCCATATGTGCCTTGACCAGGCTACCTCAGTGTTTCAGGTTGACACTTTATCCCTCTGCACCACCACAGGTCAGGTGGTAAGCACCTTTTTTTAATCTAGTGCAATTACAAATATTGATTGACTTACGACCTATGCAACTTACGACCATTCGACTTTACGACCACAATCGCTAGCCACGACGCAAGCATTGCCCAGCTGGGCATATGACAGTGCAGACCAGCTTCCAGCAGCACTACCATCTCCGCGTGCACCATTTCAACTGTTATCCCAAACTCGGTACAGCAATTTGTGTTTTGTGTCTTGGATATTTTTCATCAAACCCCTCCCAAGATGTCTACCAAGAGGAAATTGTTTTCACAAATATTAAACCAGTTGTACTGGTAATGCAGTGTTTTACTTAAACCTGATGAATATAAAAATAAGAAACAAAATGGTGTAGAGATGATTCAAATGGCATAAAATGAACAAAGAAAATTATCATATGTAACAATAATGAAAGAAAATTATGATAAAATATGACTTAAAGATCTTTATAACATCATTTCACAGTACTGTACGTATAACCTACTGAACTTACGACCAAATCGTGTTACGACCAGTCTGTTGGAACCAATCGTGGTCATAAATCGAGCACTAGCTGTGACTGGAATGAATAATTATCAAGTTAATGCCTAACCACGTAGAAATTTTAGGATAGTCTCTTGGAAACAAAAAGAAGATAAAGTTATAAATATGGCTATTCAGAAAGTTACAATGAAGAGGTAGGAGAGAACCATAAACAAGAACTTCAAATTTTAAACAAATTACTATGTAGAATTGATGCTAAAACATTTATTTTGTTTTGTTTTATTTGGTGTTTTTTCAGGAGAGTGGACGGTAGTTAGTGAGGCAGATTCCCAAATGCACCCCAATTGGGATCCATCCACCCCACAATGCCATCTAGGGCCAATGCTCGAGTACCAAGCTATTTTTAGCATCTAAGGCTGATGCACTAGACCCATGGTCAGCAAACTGCGGCTCACAAGCCACATGCAGCTCTTTGGCCCCTTGAGTGTGGCTCTTCCACAAAATACTGTGTGCGGGTGCTACCTCGATAAGGAATGTACCTACCTATATAGTTTAAATTTAAAAAAAATTGATTCAGCCTGACCTGTGGTGGCACAGTGGATAAAGCGTCGACCTGGAAATGCTGAGGTCGCCGGTTTGAAACCCTGGGCTTGCCTGGTCAAGGCACATATGGGAGTTGATGCTTCCTGCTCCTCCCTCCCCCTTCTCTCCTCTCTCTCTCTCTCTCTCTCTCTCTCTCTCTCTCTCCCTCCCTCCTCTCTAAAAATTAATAAAAGTAAAAAAAAAAAATTAAAAAAATAAAATAAAATAAAAAAAATTGATTCAAAAGAAATTTCAATCGTACTGTTGATATTTGGCTCTGTTGACTAATGAGTTTGCTGACCACTGCACTAGACCAATAAGCCATCCTCAATGCCCAGGGCTGTTGCTCGAACCAATTGAGCCACTAGCTATAGAAGGAGAAGGGGGAGGAAAGGGGAAGAAGTAGGAGAAGAGAAGCAGATAATCACTTCTCTTGTGTGCCCTGAATGAGAATGAACCTGGGATGTCCATTTGCTGGGCTGATGCTCTATCCACTGAGCCACTGACCAGGGCCAATGCTAAAACATTTAGCATCTTGATGTCATGCATAATTTTCCTAGAAAATACAAGTGATACTGAGATATAGGAATGAATCCAAAGTTTTTAATTGGCAATCTGATGGACAATTTACTGAGAATTGCATGGGTTCAGGGTATTTTGAGTGGAAGGAGTCTAGGGGCCATCCAAGTGGAAATTGTCAACCAATAATTGGAATAGAAAATAATTGAATCTCAGCAAAATATCTGGAATGAACGTAAAGATTTGTGATAGTCAGCTCATGGCTCGACACAGGCATCATGGAGCACCGATGAGATTGTTGCAGACATTGTACAGCCAAGCAGAAGACTGTTGTGGAAATGTTCATGAAGAGTATCAGTACCTGCAAGACGTTCTGCGGAAGAGCAGCCCTCTGAGCAGGCTGAGATAGCGTGGCTGAATCGGAGTTGAGTGGAGCAGTGTGCAGCCGGAAAGCCCATGGGATGAAGTGCTTCCAGCAGGAGAATATCTCTAGTGTCAAATGCTTACTTAAGTTTAAAATAAGAATGGAAAAGTTCCTCTTTGTTTGGCTAAAATGTGATTGGTGACCTTGACAAGAGCAAGGTTACTGGCTTTTTTTCAAACTTTTAGTCAAGAGGCAATATCTATGCTCTATAAGTTTTATAAAAGATAGAATAAAATACAGAGTTTCAATTTATTTTTCAAAGCTGGTATAAAATAAAATCAATCAGAAGTTAGATAGCACTATGCACATAATCCCAGTTATTCAAAACAGACACGTAACTTTCCAGCAACAATAATAAGAATTGACATTTGTTAACAATATGTGCCAGGCAATGTTTTCAGTACTTTAATTGATTTAATCTTTACATCAGTAGTCTTAAGAAAACATTAACAGATTGAATCAAAAAAGATACTAACTAAATTATATACCACACCCATGAATAAACAATTAATTGTGAAATATTGGGAAATCTATGACAAAATAATATAAATTGGTAAAATGAGAAAATTCATATGATTATAATCTTCTGAAATTCTGACAAGCTTTGATTAAATCCCTTATCAAAGCATGATAACTAGTATTATCTCAAATAGCCAACACCACATTTGGTGATGAAATGTTGGTATTCACTTATAGGAAAGCAAACAAAAATATCTACCATCATTCTCATTTTTAGACACTGTTAAGAAGTTTTAACTAACACAAGAATGGGATTAAGAGAATCAAATGGTATTAATATACCCATCAAAAAAGACAGAATGATCATTACATGTAGATACTATTAATGTACAAACTTAAGAATGAACTAGACAAATAGTGACATCTGTCAGGAGTTTGGTTGCAAAATAACAGCTATAATTAATAAGATCTTTTTTATGTGTCAAGAACTGTGCTGGGACATTATATATGTTGTGTCATTTAATTTTGACAATAAACTCATGAGATGAATTTTGACAGGAGCTCTCAGAAATGAATGATGGAGCTGGAGTTCAAAGCCAAGGTCTAGGAGTTCAAAGCCAAGGTCTACCTGACTATGAAGATGATTCTCTTAAAGACTATACCACACACTATTCTAATACCTACTGTCTGCACAGGCATATGAAAACCTAGTGCTTCTAGGTGCTAAGAAAACTCTTAGGATATGTGATGAGAGGGTAATCGTATTAAAAATAAAAACAACAAAAAGCGAAATACATAGCAGAAAATAAAAATGAACAACAAAAAACATATTAGCTATATGATTAGCAGTACACATTTTACTGGTGGACCTAAAGAAGCATTTATATATGTTTGAATATGTATACACAAATACACACATATTGTGTGTGTGTATGTGTGTGTGTGTATTTACCAGATTTGGAGTTGGGATGGTTGATGATCTTTCTACATATAATATGTAAGGACAAAATTGGGATGTGATATTGTAAGATGGTGACAGTCAGACTGTTAAAAATATTAGTATAAAAGTGTTTTTATAAGTTAAAAAGAAAAAGACTAATCCCTAATAGAAAAGAAAGCAGAAATAATTAATAAGCAATTCATAAAAGAAGAAATTAAAATAATCACCAAATACACAAAAAAAATTTTCAACCTCACTGACAAATAAACAAATGTAGGTTAAAATGTTGACGTGTTGTTGAAGGGAATATAAATTTGTACATTCTTTTGAGCAGTAATTAACAGTATGTGTAAAAAGCCTTAATATAATCATAATTTTTGGTGAAGTTATTCTAATTCTTGAAAATTTCCAGTTGAATAAAGTTATGTGCAAAGAATAATTGTTGGTCTGATTTTTATAATAGTAAGAAATTAGTGTCATGTTACATGCCAAACATTAAGAAGCTATTTAAATAAACTATAGACCATGTAGTAGAAAAATGTACAGTGATCTTAAATAATGTTATAAGAGAATAGTTAATAACCTGGGGAAATGTTTGATGTATTATTACATGGATAAAAAGTAGGTTATGTAACAGCCTGACTAGTGTGTCTGGGTAATTCAAAGTATGTATGTTAGACCTGGAAGGATATAAGCAAGAATGTTAACCCAAGTCATCTCTACACTGTTGAGGTTGTGAGTTTAGTTTTACTTCTATATGTAAAATTTTTAATTATTTTTAAAATCAAAGGCATTGTTTTGATAGAGCAATAGCAACAAATATGCACACAACTTATGCTGAAAGGAAAATTGAAAAAGAAATGTGCCTCCTGTGTTTAGTGCTCACTAATGGGATTGCAGGGATGATCACTTTAGTTTTTGTATCTTTTTCTTTACTTTGATCATACATTAACTTTAAGACCATAAAGTTTAAACCAAACATTTGAAAAGTAAGAAAAGTGAAGGAGAAAGGATAAAGGAGTGTACCCCGGAAACTTACATAGCAGAAATGCTGAAGTATGTCAGTATTTCACACACGCACTCACTCACTCTACTCTTGTTGGGACTAAGTGCCCGTTGTGTGTGCTTTGCACTATCTCCAACAGTGAGAACGCAGTGGTGAAGCAAAACCAGTACAGAATCTTCAGTATATAGTGGGTCTTGACATAAAACAAATATGCAGATAATGGAATATAATTGGAAATTCCAAAAGCACATTATGCATAAGAACATGGTTTAATAAGAATAAACTCACAGAAGGTTTATGTGTGTGTGTGTGTGTGTGTGTGTGTGTGTAGGAATTTAAGAGAAAAATGAAGAAAAAGTGATATGTAGGAGAACTACTAGATGATAAAGGCATACTTGGGAAAGAGAAGAGGGGAGGAAGGAAGAAGCATGTGATGGTAGTTTGCTATCTTCAGAAACTGAGGAATGGTTAATTGTGTGATATTTCTGATTATATGAGGCTGAGCAGAGAATTATTTAAGTGTGTGTGCACTTAAGGCAAAACAGATAAAATAGTTGTAATAATTCTGAAATTTTGAAATATCATTCTAATGGAAAAACATTAAATTACTATTAACTCCAAAGTTATAAGAATGAATTAACCAATGTTGATAGCAAAATCTTTAACTGATTGTATCCATTGCTGGATACAAAATCATACCCATGCTGGATACAATTCTTAGGATGATTCTTAGATGAATAATATCAGGACTTTTCTATGACCTGTGAAAGTCTTCATTAGAAGTTTGCTTTATGGCCAGGATACAATCTTAAATAGAGGACTTTTATTTTTCAGCATTAAATGAACCCACCATAGACTATGGCTTCCAGAGGCTGCAGAAAGTCATCCCAAGGCATCCTGGTGACCCGGAGAGGTTAGCTAAGGTACAACACTTTGGAAAGTCATGTGTTGAAAGCTTCTTGAAGGATTTCAGCAAATATAGATAAATCCAGCAACTTAAATTCCTCTAAAGTTAAATTAGGTCTTGAAATTTGGCTAAGCTTTAGAAATAAGATGCCCATAAAATATTTACTAACTATGAAATATATTTGTATAATCTCAGAGGAAATCTGAAATCTGAAAATTTGGGCCTAGAAACAGTTATACGGTGAGAATTTAGCTGATAAAACACTGCCAACCTGATGAAAATAAATGATTGTATAATTGTGTAAAAGTGTAATTTTCCACTTTGTTGTATTTAAATATAAATCTATTTACCCATAATTGCAGGGACACGTTGATCCACAACCAAGTACTCATCGAGGGCCTACTATGTACATAGGCATTTAATGAAGTGACAAACACTTCTATCTATAATTTCTGTAAAATGTCTCCCTTTTCAATGAACTTGCTTGTGAAACTCATATCATAAACCTAGCCCATTATTTTAGCTTTAAAAAAATACATCAATTTATTAGGTATTCAGTTAACATGAAATTAATAAAGTTGAACATGTATATCTGCATTTTAAGCACACACGTTGTAAGATGCTATGTTCCATTTTCCATGCTGTGAGTAAAATTTTAGTACCCCAGTTGCGTCTGCATCGCACCTTTATTTTCCAGTTGGAAAAATCCCCAGCCCCACTATTAAATTAGATGATATCTGGAAAGTAGGTTAATAGCAATTTAAAAGGCCATTAAAAACAGGAGGTGGCAAAGACAGAATGAGAGGAAAGGGATTATTGAATAGCAATTCTCTCTGTTAAAGTGAACAGGGGGAAATATTATTGAAAGAATCATCTTTATTAGAACAAAAACTTGCAGAAGGCATTGCCAAGATAATTTCAGTACTATGGACAACTCCTTGGCAAATGGCTAAACGGGTTCATCAATCATTTTAAGAATACTTGGTTAATTAGAGTACCAGATTTTTTTCATAGAATGGTCTGAAAGGAGTTCTTAATAAAACTTTCATGGCATTATTAATTTCAGCAAACTCCACCCTCAATATGGTTTTGTTTTGTAGCATCACCATTTTATGGATCCATTTTATTTTTGTGAACTCCATATAGACACGTATTTACAGAGGGCTTTATATGTATGAGTATATTCTACCTCTCAAACCAAATATAGGACCTTGTGGCTAGTTACTTACATTTTAGGGGGATGTCTGGACATTTTATTTTTGTACATAATTTTCCTTTCTGTTTGCCACTTACGGTTCTACTGTTGCTTAGGCCCCACTCTGTCCTTTTTTATTTTCCTAGGAAATGCTGTTAAAAAGAGCTGCAGATCTCGTGGAGGCCCTCTATGGCACACCACACAACAACCAGGTTAGGTGCTTACATCTTATACTCTGGTGAGTCTAACTCCATGCTGGATACAATGCTCACCTCCATCTGCCATTTCATAGGACATCATTTTGAAGCGAGCTGCAGATATTGCTGAAGCCCTGTACAGTGTCCCCAGGAACCCCAGCCAGATCCCAGCTCTCTCCAGCTCTCCAGCTCACAGTGGCATGATGGGCATCAATTCCTATGGCAGCCAACTTGGGGTCAGCATCTCAGAGTCAACACAGGGAAATAATCAAGGTACTGCTTTTCCCAGAGTCAAAACTCAGACAACTCCTACAGTTAAAAGGTGGGTTGTGCTTGAGTGGAAGGGTTAGAGCTTGATTCATACACCATCCAAAGAGTGTGCCTTCAGATGAGCAGTGCAATCACATACTATTGGGTTATCTCAACATTATAAGTGGTATATTATTAGATTTTGAGGTTTTTAGGTACCAGGTAGAATACCTTTAACTGGAAATAATTAAGGAACAGATTGACTATTATGATTTTAGAAGAGTTTAAGCTTACTGAAACTAGATTTACAAGTATAGTATTATTTGAATAGAATTTATACTTCTGTTGTAATCATCAGATTGAATAATGGGAAGAAGCTGAGTTATCACTATTATTGTTAATTATACCTGTCTCTTCCTAGTGACCAAGGCTGAATGGCTTTGTTTTATGTGGTAACTTCTTTTTGTGTATTATCTTACATACAAATTTATAGGAAGAATTTTACACAGTTAACTGTACTTTTACATGTAAAGTATATCGTGTAAATACTTTTGTCATTAGGCTGATTTTACTAAGGTGCTAAATTTATCATAAATTATTTTTTAGAAGTAAATATTCTTAGTAATGTCCTTAACCTTGAGATAATTTTATTTCTAATTTTGTGCATCTGTTGAATAGAAACTCCTCATTCTCATACCCAGGGTGATTTCTTACAGAAGGGTGGTGAGATATAACGTTACTTCGGTTTTTTTCAAATTTGGGATATTTCCTAAATAGTTCTAGAGACAGTTTACCCAAAGTGGATTATTTCAGGATACATTATTATGTCTCTGTGCTAGCCTTTCAGAAGTATGGGAGGAGTCACTGTCCCTTCCCCCGTCCGATGTACAGGCTGGATTTTTCCAAACCCAATCACTGATGCTTCCAAGTCTTTAGTCAAAGAACAGCACATTTAAATGAACTTATCAGCACCATTTGAATGAAAATGTTCCCCACCCCCACCCCGGGCATGGTAACAATTTTGAACTAACACTTCCAAAGCTGTGATCTGCAGAATACTAGTGGCCTTTGAAATGTTATTAGAATGCCTTTGCCCACCGCTTCCAGAAAAGACGTTATGGGGTGTTCAATTTGGGAAATACTGGGTTAGCAAAGTTCAATCAATTTAGTAATTCTCCAGGCTCTTCATATGCCAATCTTCAAGAAATGGCTACAGTATACGACCACATGTTGTTTGAGCACAGAGTGCTTTTCTCAATGATACCTATTAATATCTCATAGGGCCCTAGTGTTATATAGAATAGGACTTGGGAGATGTCTGCACACTGCCCTGAGTCATTTTTTTGGTATGAATGAGGTGGACTGCCAACATAAAAGAAAATGAAGAAGGAATTATGAGGGACAAGGCCTTGTGTAGGAAGGTGTGAAAGGATGGAGGCAAAATGCACACTTTCCACTTCTGTTGGGGGTCAACTTGGTGGTCCCTCTAGTCTTGGGCCAACGTATGTCTGGGCTGCCACATTTGCTCTGCACTGTGTGTGCATACTGGTTCATGTTCCCGGGTTCTCTTTCTCATCCAGGATATATTCGCAACACAAGCAGCATTTCTCCTCGGGGCTACTCGTCCAGCTCCACCCCTCAGCAGTCTAATTACAGCACCTCCAGTAACAGTATGAATGGCTACAGCAACGTCCCCATGGCCAACCTGGGAGTTCCAGGCTCACCAGGATTTCTAAACGGCTCTCCCACGGGTTCCCCTTACGGAAGTAAGTGCCCTTTCTACCATGTGCCTGCCCTATCACTGTCTCTGGGCTTACTGCTCAGCATTGGAGGGAGACTTGCCTTCCTGCTTCTTACTGACCCAGGGAGGAAGGGCCCAATTTCCTGATGAAATGTCCTTCCTGCCTTTGTTCTTTTCCTTTAGCTGGACTTGTGCTACTTTGGGGACGGGGAAAGGAAAATGGTGAAACTTCCCTTTTTCACGGGGACAGAGCATGTATGGCTTGTGTAGATGGAAGTAAGGTATTCGGATTCCATTTCAGTTAATCCAGTATCTGCTATAACTAGGGATTTTCAGATGTGATATTTCATGCAATCCTCATAAGACCTTTCTGAGGGCAATATTATTATCACATTGTGATAGGCGAGAAGGGTTAGATGCACAGCAATTCACTGACTTACCCGGGATCACAAGGCTGCAATAGGGGAGCAGGGTAGTTATTTGGAAACAGAATTTATGACTTCACACCCGTCTCCCTCCCTTCTTACTTTGTGTCATGGCTCTCTCCTCCTTCTAGAGCAGTGATTTTCAACTTTTCTCATCTCAGAGCACACATAAACAAATGACTAAATTTTGCGGCACATCAGAATATATTTTTTGCCAAGCTGATTAAAAAAATAGATATAATTTTGATTTATTCACACCAGATGGGTATTTTGTGTTGGCTGTTGTCGTTTATTTTTTAAAATTTAACAACCTAAGGGAGAAGAGGTCAGTGCCTTTGTCTAAATAGTCAGGTATTGTGTGTTTTAAAAATCCTTGCAGCACATGGGTTGAAAATCACCTTTCCAGAAAGATGAAATTTGACTGCTTGTGAGAGTGTAATACAAGAAGACAAAACCTCATTTTTAAAACAGAGATTTAAGTATAGTTGGCATACAATATTATATTAGCTTCAGGTATACAATATTTATATACCTGACAATGTGATCACCACACTAAGTCTAGTCATCAGTCACTGTGCAAACCTATCATGGCCCAGCAATTCCACTTCTGAATATTCATTTTAAAAAAAAAAAACACACTAATTCAAAGAGATATATGCATCCTATGTTCACTGCCACGTTATTTATTATAATAACCAAGATATGGAAGTAACCTAAGGTCCATCAATAGATGAATGAAGAAACAGAAACTCTTAATACTGATTTGTAGGCTAGCAGGAAGCTAGATGTTCTAGGAAGTTATGAAAACTCATTCAAGTTGTTTTCAGGGCTAAGCAGGAACTTACACAATGGCCCCAGGAGCCTGAGAGAATGTGTTTCTTAAGCCTACTTAGGGAATACTTCAGGTTGGGGAGAAGCCACCATAGAGAATCTGCATGATGGTGTGGGGTGTTCTTAAAATGCTAGATAGATCTTGTTGCAAGCTCTGCAGCAGACCCCCTGTTCACTCAGTGTAGTTCCTTCATGCCAGGAATAAGGACAAGTCAAGGACAGTGTATAGCCACGTCCACCACAGCTCAGGAGGTGACATGCCTCTCAGCCTCTGGCTCTGGTTCCCTGTTGACACACACCCATTAATTATTTCTGGGTTATCTGTTGGATTCATCACACTCAACACTCTACCTGATGTGATATGGACACAGCAACTAGGTAACAGAGACAGTAGTTGGTTCTTCCAGTACAACTAAAATCTTGTTGCCCCAAAGGCATGACTTCTGTGTTGTGTCTTGTTGTATGGTTCAGATCACTTAGATCAGAATAATCTAGAAAAACAAATTTTGCTTGATTTATTTATTTCTCCACTTGCGGAACTTATTTTGTTCCACAACTGGAGGAATATTTGTGATCAGATGGCTAGTGTGAAAGTATAAGATAGAAACTATAAGAAAATTAGATAAGAGAAAAAATATGAATAGGAAAATTAAATGAAGCCAAGGGTGGGTATGGGTGCCATTTGATCATTCAGGAAAGCCACTGACTTGGTTTGGAGGCTTACAAGAGGGGAAAGCAAAGAGAGGAACACTATTTATTATAAGGTTAAATGTCCACCCATTATCATTATTTTTTTTTAGTAGCTCAGGAGAAACTTGATATTTCTGTTGCCCAGACCTTGGAGAGGTTTCTCCCACGCATCCTTGTAGAGAGAGGACCCTGTGCACAGAAGGGACCCCATCATCCACAGCCCCTACAAGTGACGTGGGGCAAGAGGGCCATGGTATAAATAATGTCACATAGCAGTGATGACAACCATAAGAGTGATTCACAACTGCATTCCAATTTACAGCCTAAAAAGCATGTTTACATATAGCATCCCTTCAGATATTCACAACCTTATGATGTGGATATAATAATAGTAATAATTATTATTGTCATTTCCCCTCTAAGATATTAATCACTATTAAATCACTTACTCAAGGATTCATAGCCAATACATAGTGAAAATGGGACTACAACATGTCATCAGATTCAGAATGCCATGTTTTTAAATTATTCAATAATGTAAGAAATATGTCATCTATTCATAATGAATTATTAGGCTGAACTATGTGAAAAAATCTCTTTTTGGTTTCAAAAATAGTAATTTTACATGTTCAAGTATATATTTATGAATAAAATGTGTATATTAGATTGAACCATAGGAAATTGTCATTTTTATAGATAAAAAATGGCCAACATGACAGTATAATGGGTAGTGTGGTGATAGGGAAGAGAGAGAAAAAAGACAGGGGAGGGTGGGTATGCTGCAGGAGAGATTGGGAGGAGGAGGAGGGTGAAGGAGAAAATAGATAGATGATAGGTAGATAGATAAATAGATATAAATAGATGAATAAAAATGCCCATTAGATGTTAATTGCTTGATGTTTCTTACTGATAATTCATTTGATAGAGCGGAACTCTTCCCACAGCAGCGAGTGACACCTTCCTTCCACTATTCTTTCTTGGTCACTCAATCCTACTGCCACAGGAAAAATAATAACACTCTAGGTTTTCAAAATAAACAAGACAGTATAACGCAGAATAGAAAGAGGAAGACACCCTGCCCAATGGGAGTAGGAAACACAGCCGAAGACTTCCTCCCATCTCCTGCTGAGTTTGTGTGACCCTCGTACCTTTGTTTTCTGAGGGAGGGTTTGAAGGCGTTGCAGACGGAGAATGGGATTCCAAACAGTGCATTCATTATAATGAAATTCTTTACTGCCAAAATACTGAATAACCTATGGGGTTTATTACAATAGCATCTGACTTAACTTCTCTGGGAAATACAAGGATAAAATAAAAAGCCCACAGGAAAGCATTTCATCAATTCAGTTGCTTTTTCCTAAAAACACCATTCTGTGCTTTTTAATTTTTTTTGAACTAAAAATAATAGTCTGATGTGGCCGGACCATGCCATGAAACAATAACTTGCCAGAGACGTTAAAAGAAAGCAAGCCAAGCCTTTCAGTCAAGTTGACTTACATTACGGCCAACGCAAAGTATCAAAAACCTGCATTTTTACTGCTTTTGCTCTCACACCACTTCAAAAATGGTCAAACAGATGTTTTTTCAATTTCACATACAAACTTCACTTCCTGGCGGTAGCAGTGTGTGCCAAGTTCCAGCTCAGTGCAAGTTTTTATGGCTGAATTCTAAACCCCTGACAATAGGGGGTAATAATGAATTGCTGACAGACCTCTTTGCGCCAACAAATGCAATGGCTCGATGCAAAGGAGGGTGTGTGCCCGTGGAGGTCCAGCTGGGACCACGCAGGCCAATCCATCCTTGTAGGAAGAAAAGTGGTTTTCCTTAACTCCCCATGTTCACAGAGATTTCTGGGCCAGACATTCTGGCCTTTGCTTTGGCCTCTGTCCATAGGCAGAGATGTCCAGAGAAATTCTCAATTATATGTGTGATCAACTTCCCAAAACAGTGCACTCTGCCGTCCCCAAAGATGGCCTGCTCAAACCTATGACACCCAGGGGCCACTTCTTCCAAAGCAGAATAGCCACCAAGCAAACCCAACATTTGGAACAAACTCAGTAAGACAAAAATTCAACCTGTCCACAGAGAATCCTTCTTTGCTCTCATAGTCTTAACTAATGTCTTGGACCCCAATATTTTTATATTTTCAAAAATAAGTATCAAGACATTTGCTATTGTAGATAATTAAAAGATGATTTAAGAAAATTTGGAGCCTATGAAAATAGATTTGTAAAGAAAGCCTATTCTCATCATTAAAAAAAAAACCCAACTTGTTAACATTTTGATATATTTCTATTGTCTTTTTCTTTAGGAAAGAAAAAATATCCTATTACAATAGTAACATGCTCATTATAGATAATTAGAAAAACATGTACACATATATGTGAAAAGGAAAAAAAACCCACAACACCCTTTATTTCAATGCAGAGAGAACCATTGTTAACTTTTGAAGTATAGCCTTCCAGCCATGGATAGACACATTTTGAAAATTACAGTGTTTGTTCTGATGCACAACTGCTGAGACTCTGCCATAAGACCAATGTAAGAGAGAGTAGAAGAAAAGGGCTCAATGACCAAGTGCACGGGTATGAAGCCAGGCTTATACAGTCTGTCAATGCAGACCTGCCCTAGGAGTGGAGAACAGGTGTTAGAAATGGGTTTGCTTTGTAAAGCTAACTAGTCAACAGACTTTCTCCAGGAGTTTGAGAATTTATTAGTCTCTTTGCTTTACGTAATGAAAGTAAACAGCAAACCCAATTTACAGGAGGTAAAGCCCTAAATAGAAGAGGACTCTGTTATGCTGATTGCAAGGATTATATTATTTTTTTTTACCAAAGAAATAGACATTTTTCTATTTGTTTATTTTAACAGCCTTTATTGGTTTCTGCTACATCAAAAGTAATACATGTTCAATGTAGAAAATTTTAAATTGAATTTAGTGGGGTGACATTGGTTAATAAAATCACACAAGTTTCCGGTGTATCATTCCATAACATCATCTGTACACGGCACTGGGCACCAACCCAAGTCAAGGCTGCTTCCATCACCATTTGTCCCCCTTCGCCTCTTCTGTCTACTCCACATTCTTTCCCTCCCACAATTACTGTATTGTTGCTGTGTTTATGAGCTTTTGTTTTTTCTTTGCGTAATCCCTTCACCTTTTTACCCAACCCCCAATACCCTTACCCTCTGACAGTGGTCAGTCTGTACTCTGTATCTATGAATCTGTTTCTATTTTGCTTGTTAGGTTATTTTGTTCATGAGATTAGACATATAAGTGAAATCATATGGTACTTGCCTTTTTCTGACTGGCTTATTTCATTTAGCATAATAATCTCTAGGTCTATCCATGCTGTTGCAAAAGGTGAGATTTCCTTTTCTACAGCTGAGTGATATCCCATCGTGTAAATTTACCACAGCTTTTTATCCACTCATTTACTGATGGGCACTTGGGCAGGTTCCAAATCTTGGCTACTGTAAATAACACTGCAATGAACATAGGGGTGCATATATTCTTTCTAATTAGTGCTTCAGATTTCTTTGGATATATTCCCAGAAGTGAAATCGCTGGGTCATAAGGCAGTTCCATTTTTAATTTTTTGAGGAATCTCCATACTGCTTTCCACAGTGACTATACCAGTCTGCATTCCCACCAACAGTGCACAAGGGTTCCCTTTTCTCCACATCCTTGACAGCACTTGTTTGTTGATTTATTGATGATAGCCATTCTGGCAGGTGTGAGGTGATATCTCATTGTGATTTTAATTTGCATTTCTCTGATGATTGGTGACATTAAACATCTTTTCATATTCCTGTTGGCCATCTGTATGTCTTCTTTGGAGAAGTGCCTATTCAGGTTCTGTGCCCATGTCTTAATCAGGTTTTTGTGTGTGTGTGTTGAATTTTATAAGTTCTTTATAAATTTTGGATATTAAGTTCTTAATAGATGTTTTGGCAAATATGTTCTCCTATTCAGTGGGTTGTCTTTTCATTTTGTTGATAGTTTCCTCTGCTGCACAAAAACTTTTTAGTGTAATGTAGTCCCATTTGTTTATTTTTCTTTTGTTCTCCTTGTCTGAGGAGATATATTGGAAAAAATACTGCTATGAGAAATGTCCGAGATTTTATTGCCTATGTTTTCTTCTAGGATTTCTTCAAATCTAACATTTAAGTCTTTAATCCATTTTGAGTTTATTCTTGTGTATGGTATAAGTTTGTGGTTTAGTATGACTTTCTTGCATGTATCTGCCCAATTTTCCCAACACCATTTGAAGATATGCACAGGTAAAGAGAATAAATTTATGACTATTCATAATCCCATCAGTCAGATATGTATCATCATTGAGAGTTTGTATGTAAAACACATTCTTCTAAACTTTTGCTTTGTATGGTTTGTAAAAAATAAAAGGGGGATTGATGTATATGTTGTCATATAATCTACTTTATTCATCTAGGCATATCTTTCTATGCTATTCAATATTCTTCTCCAACATTACTTTTAATGTTTGCATAGTGTTCTGTTTTATGGGCTTAAAATAATTTACCTTTTACTCTTCTTCTTCTTTTCCAAGTGAGAAGAGGGGAGATAGACTCCTGTATGCATCCTGACCAGGATCTACCTGGCAACTTCCGTGGGGGGTTGATTCTCTGCCTATCTGGGGCCATGCTTGCTACTGAGCTATTTTTAGCACCCAAGGCAGAGGCTTCATGGAGCCATTCTCAGTGCCCAGGTTGAAGTACTTGAACCAATTGAGCCATGGCTGTGGGAGGGGGAGAGAGAGAGAGAGGGAGAGAGAAAGAGAGAGAGAGAGAAAGAGAGAGAAGGGGAGGGAGAGGGGTGGAGAAACAGATGGGCACTTCTCCTGTGTGCCCTGACTGGGAATCAAACCCAGGACAGCCACATGCTGGGCCTACACTCTACCACTGAGCCAACCAGCCAGAGCACAATTTACCTTAATGATGGTCGCTTCAGTTAGGTCTCATTTTTCTTGCAATTATAAAAATGCCCTTGGATCTGTTTTTGCACATTTATGATTAGTTCCTTGAAATTTCTAGAAATTAAATTACTAGGTTAAAAATATGTGTACATTTGGAAACACAAATACTTTGGTACCTATTGCCAAAGACCTCCAGAGAGGTTCATACTCTCCTTAGGAAAGAAAGAGTATTTTTTCTTTGCCTTGTTAATTTTTTCTTAATCTCTTTATCAATTTGTTAGTTGAAAATAATGTCTCAGTACTGCATTTGATTACTCGTCAGTTTGAACGTCTATCGGTCTATGAAGATCTTTTTCATTTTCACTTTTCCTTTTGTGACTTTCCTTTTCCATGTTCTTTGCCCATTTTTCTATTGGAGTGTTTTTCTTTTTCTAATTAATTTATAAAAATATAATGGCTATTGAAGATATGAACACATCTGATAATTATCATAAATCTTTTCCCTAATTTGTCATTTGCCTTTTCTGTATGTGTTACAGATGTTTTCTGTCTCGTAGCAAATCCATCTCCTGACTTTCTGTTTAGGCTTGGAAGTTAAAGGATTATGTAAATGATATAACCCTCCTAATTTTCCCACTAGCACCTTTATAATTTTGTTTTTACAAATAACTCTTTAATCCACTCAGATTTACTTCAGTGTTAACATGAGGAAGCACTCTAAATTGAGTCTGCAAGTGGCCAGTGTAGTGTTCCTATGCATTTATTTCCTCACTAATTTGAAATGTCACCTTTATTAAATTTTAATTCTCATATATACCCAGATCTGTTTCTGTCTATTTTTTCAAGGAGTTTTTGCCTATATTTATGCTAGTAGAACAGTGATTTCATTGATATAGATTTATTATAAGTTTTAGTATGGTAATATTTTTTTAAGAACACTTTCTGGTTCTGATACATTTATTTCTTTAAACAGATAAACAGAAATTATACTTGTTGACCTACACGAATTAAAATTCCTCTTAAGATTTCTATTATAGTTGCATTAAATTTTAAGTTAATTTGGATGTAATTTGGCATTTGACAAAAACTTTGTAAGAAATATTTGAAGTGGGCAGCTTCAGCTCTGTGCTTATTCAGCTCTCAACAGTTCTTTTACATCATTTAGTAAAGTTTCAGGTGACTCTTGCACTGAGAGGCGGTCACATTTGATCTAATTAACCCACTTTAGATCGAATCTGTTATGGGAAAAGAAATATTTTAAAAGCAAGTCATACATTGAATGGAAATGGAATTGTGTGTGCGTGCCTGTGTGTGTGTGTGTGACTAATTCACATGCAAGAGCCCTCCTCTGTTGGGGGGTAGGAGAGGAAGTTCTGCTATTATTGCAGACGAGAAACAGAGGCACCCTTCTGGAGCCTGCATAGATCACCGAGTACAGCAGAGGTTGGACTGTAGTCAGAGTCAGGGTCTCTCAAGGCTCATCTTCGGCCCCTAATTCTGGGCCTCACAGAAAGGGGAGGGGCTTCCCTTCCTTCCTGCTTCTACGTGCATTTTACTGTTGCTAAAACCAAGGCGAGAAGAGGAGATTTTGCTTGGAACAATGACTAAGATTCACTCCCAATGCTTAAGTCTGTATCCAATTCTATAATACTAATGTAGCCTGATATCTTTTCCATTTGCATCATAAGTGTTACATGAGATTCTTCCAGGACTTTATTTTTCTTTGCAGTTTTTCCCTTTTGATTCATGACTTAAGGAAAGACAGAGGTGTACTTGGATGCTTCCCTCTGCATAGCTCTTTAAATCAGGGCTACCTAAGGATAAAATACTTTTAATGAACAGTTTGGTTTGTAGTGTGGCTGTAAAAACATCATATTGTAGATATGCTGTATGATTATATTACATATGCAATTGTGTGAGCATGGCCTAAAGTATATCTTTATAATGGGGGGGGGGTAAAGAACTGGAGATCTTAACAGAACATCAGAACATTTGACCTTCATTTCACCTTGTACTTGGTCTTTGAACCATAAGTCAAGTCACCCTCATGTCCTCGCTTTCAAAATTTAATTGTGTGCTTTGCCATTAGGTTCCAGTAATTCTTTTTACCAAGTCATATGATCTGAACAGTTCAGAATTCTGGAGAGGATGCTAAAATGAAACTTGACCTTCTACAATAAGCTGCTATGTCTAACAATATTACCCTTGTGAATTACCCCTTTCTTGAGCAAGTAGAACATAGAAGATAAAATTATCTTCTGGTGCAATGTAACTCGTAGTGTTTGGCTTTAAGAGGTAGGGCACTTCATTGTGTAAATTGCCTTTATTTTTCTTGGAAATTACAACACTAAGCTTTTGGCTTCCTTAAACTAATTTTAATGTTAATATTGGTGTCTTTTTTTCTTTGCATTACATCAGAAGAGGCTGACTTGCAGCTCTATTTCCCAGGCTCTGAAAGTAGAGGGAGAGGGAAGTAATCTCCTAAATGTTAATAAACTTTTACATTTAATGAGGAAGTGGCCCGTAGAGATGGCATTCTCTGAGAAGATGTTAACTCTGTACTTCAAAACTCTGGGGCCCTGAGAATTGCTAGGGAAGCACACAGTTCCCAGACAGGTCTTCTATTTAGGGTGAAAAAGAGGTTTTTGTTCTTGAGTAGATTTGATCATTTTTCAGAGGTTGGTCATGATCTCCTCTGGTTGAGCATCTGCTCGTGACTTCGCCCTATCCTTGTTGGATACTTCGCCCTATCCTTGTATCACATGCTGCAGACGGCTTCCTGGCTCTCCAGGCAGGAGGGCACTCTCCGCGGCGGCTGCTTAGCACTGTGTGCTTTCCTCCCATGAAATCATCACCCTCTTCATTGTTTTCCTTGTCTATGGCTCCCACTGGGCAGGGCAGGGACGTTGTCACGTTCAATGTTTTTAAATCCCTGGAATCTGGAACAATGGCTGGAACAGATGAGTCATTTCACAATAAACTGTGCACAGGTTATATGTACTGCAGAGAGAACTTAACTTCTCGCTCTGTCTCTGAAAGAGGATTGTGCATTTGCTTTCCAGTCATGTCATCCAGTCCCACTGTTGGATCTTCCAGCACGTCTTCCATCCTCCCATTTTCCTCTTCGGTCTTTCCTGCTGTCAAACAGAAGAGTGCCTTTGCCCCTGTCATCAGGCCCCAAGGCTCCCCTTCGCCTGCCTGCTCCAGCGGCAACGGAAATGGATTCAGAGGTAAGCAAAGTGCATGCAGGTGTCAAAGGGCCAGCAGAGTAGAAGCAGACAGCCTGGGGTCATTCTACATCTCTAGCCACTTCACTCGCAGAGCAGTGCTTTGGTGTTTTCATCCTGGTACCCGAATGGCTTGTACAACTGGTCTTGTAGTCCAACCAAGAGAAGATGGGAGAAACCAGAAGTTGGACAACTGCAGAATCATAGAATCAACTGTGGTAGAACCACACATACCCTCCAGGGGTGTCTGGACTCTCCAGATTTTTGCTTTCCACAAGGCTCTGTCACTGTTTCTCAGAAAGTGCCTGGTCACCACATTAGATGCCACACGGTGATGACTGTTCACTAATCAGCATGCCCTCTGCAGCGCAAGTGCAGTCCTGTGGTGCACACACACCGGCCCTGTCAGGAGCACCAGCAAGTTCTGAGCATTCCAGTTACAAGCTGGTCAAATTGATAGCAGGTGCCTGATTGGGGTGGGGTTGGGAAAAAAGGGGAAAAGACATACTGTGTCTAAGAACAAAACTTAATCACCCATCAAACCCATTTTTGAGCAATGTCCTAAAATATAACATGACATGACGTAACACAAATGTGATGAATACATGAGAATCTAATCATCTCTGTGTGAATGAGAGGCAGCTGACGGCAGAAGAACAAATTGGAAACTGCTGAGCGCCATGGATCCTGACAACCTACATTATTGTTTGGCTGTTTCTTGACATGAAAACATTCACAACCAGCAGTATTAGATAAAACCAGATGGGCAGAGGTTTGGTTAACCTTCGTGATCAAACCCCTGAGGGCAGCAGAGGCTTGGGCAAGCTGTGCTGCCCCTGGGATTGTGAGTGGGTTCCTGCTCCTTTGGGGACATGTGTGAGGGTTCATCGCTGGCTATGTTGGAGCAGAGCTCTGGGAGGTGCTTTAGGATTCTGTCCCATCCCACAATCAGAGATGACGGTGTCATCGAAGTCAAGTGACTTGACAGAGAGACTGTCAAATGAGAACTGAAAACCCAGCACTCTGAAGAGTCCCCGAAAATTTGTTTTGTTCTAACTAGACAAAGCCACTGGGTCTACATGCCACTGACATGTGAATAGTTGGAAACAGCTGTATATTTGAGGAGGAAAATAATATATATACATAAATATTTTGTTTTTCATCCAGATGTCTGATTCAGAGAGAAACAGGCCCAGTCTGTAGCTAAGGGTGTCCACCTGCACATCACTCACTGGACTGGTGGTGTCCACCCCATCACGAGGGGACATACTCAGAACTGTTTCCATGGCAGTTGTATCTCCAGACCGGGACATGAAAACAATTGCTGAATACTGGCTGTTTCTTCCCTTCCTCACAATGCTCCCATGAAGGGCGTTGTCTCCCCTCTCCAGCTTCTCTGACTTTAGACAAGTCCCTTAAATCAAGTGAGGGCCACACAGGTCTCCCTGGAAAAATGGAGTGTGAGAGGCCCAAGAAAGGCTAAAGAGGACAGCAGGTACGGGAGGAAGGCAGAGGGATGCGGCCCTTCCCTCATTCCAAGCAACCTTTGCAAATATTCTCAGCTTCACTTTAAGAGGAAAAAAAAAAGTAGGACTTGACTTCTTCATGCAACCCCCTCCCCACTCCTTGCTGACAAAGCACTGAATTGGGGCTGTAGAGCTGGTTGTCTCAGACCTACCGGGTCCGTCCTATGTAGGGAGATCCGCTGTGGCCCGGGCGACTCTCAGTCTTCGTTGAAGCCAGGACAGATTTTCACTGATCTCTCGTGTCCTAGAATCTCCACTCTGCCTACTGATGCGTGCCCAAGGCACCCTGTGGTGCTGCCTGAGCAGGGCTGAAGAGTTGGAAGGGTCAGTGTGGTCATAGTGAGGTTTTTCTGTCAGGACACCAGCAGCAAAATAGCCAGAAAACCCTCTCTAAGGTCCTCAGCCATTTGAGCTTCTGGTCACCACAGTTCAGAATGCTTAGGCTGAGTGAGTGGCTGACTGCACATTCTTTTTTGAAAATATATTTATTGAATGTATTGGGGTTACATTGGTCAACACAATTATTTCAAGTGTACAATTGTATGATATGTCTGTCTGTTGTATTGTGTGAGCTGCACATTCTTGTTCGTGTCTGTAGAAGTGATGATTGAGTTGGTGACGAGTGGGCACTGGCTCTGGGCTTTAGTTTAATCTGTTCAGAAGCACCACAAGATCCAGAGCCTCTTTGGATCCTATACTTTCCTTCAAAATTTCCTGGTGATTTAAATCTTAGAAGCAGGAAGAGGACAAGGGAAGGAGAAGGAGAAGGGAAGCACTTAAATTAGGGTTGTAGACTAAAAAAATTACAGACAACTATGGAAATAGAAAATGATATGTGGAGAAATTAAAGAATGCTGAGGAGAACCTCGAAGCACGTCAGGCATAGGAAGAACACTAGACCTGACTTGATCAGATGTGTGTTGAAGTCTTCTGGGCTGTGGGAATGTGCACAAGCATTGTCACCTGAGAGCCTCAGTTTTCTAGTCTGTCAAATGGGAAAGCCGAAAGCTGTCAACAGAGGTGGTTGTGAAGTAATGTGTGTGCAGATCAGAAAATTACAGGGTGTTTCACACAGACAGCAGAGAGAAGGCTGGAATTGACAAAGGAAACCCTGCAGAGGCCTTGACCCCCACTCTTCCTCATTTTGGACCAAGCGAATAGAAGCTCAAGGCCAACATGTCAGGGTGTCCATTGATGCAGACAGGGGAAACCAAGCTGACATAGAATGCACTGCCCACAGTCACTGAGCAGAGGACTCTGGGATTACAGGAGCATTCTACCTCATTAGAGGCAGGTAGCAGGAGAGTGAGAGTGTAGGGTGAGCTCAGGCTGCTGGACAGGTTTCTCTCTAGCTTGTAAGAGCTGGCCTAACCATCACAGAGGACATGTGAAACTGGTGCCTCTCACACTGGCAACTATTACTGAGCACGTGTAAGATATGGAATCCAGCGCTATATATGAATCATCTTGTTCAAGCCTCACAGGTGGCCCAAAGGGGAAGGTCATACCATTATGATAATTTATAGTTAAGTAGCTTGCCCAAGGCCACACAGCAAGTGACTGATGACTTGACCTCAGTCGTTTTGACTCCAAAGCCTCTGGCAGCCTGCTGTCTCTCTGGGGACAAGAATAGTGCAATTTCTCTGTCACTTTTCACCCATGCCTACTTCCCACCTGAACCAAAGGTGGATTATTGCTTTCCTGTGAAATGCCAAATGTCAAAAGAAATTGGACGAGGTGCAGTTAAGCTCCCCTACCACCTCCCACGAAAGTGATTACTTTTTCTCCAATTAACTTCTGCTTTTTGTCTGCTGGCTATGGTTTCTCCCAGCAAAGAGTCGGGGGCACCACGTAGCTGAGATCCACCCACCCCTGCCTGATGTGAGACTGGGAGGAAGGAAGGTGTGTAAAATCTGTTCTCTCGGCATGCAGTGCACCTGGTCCTTTGAGCAGCTCTGCCCTTTTTATAAGCTCTGGAGGTAACTCTCAGAGGACTCAGGATAAGGAAGGGGCTGATGAGTTAAAGTCATTAGACAAGTTCAATTTGAGAACACAAGCCAGAGTCCTCTGCCAAAGAACTACACACGCTGTGTCATTGTCCCACCCTCCGCCTCAACTCTCAGGCACTTACAGTCGATGAGTATAGAGTGTCAAGCTAATATTATGCACTAGGCACCTGATTCATTTTCCAGCTCCCTCCAGGAAAAAAAATAAAAAATAAAACCTCCCACACTCTTGGATAATTACCAGGGTTGCTATATCTCCAAACCATCAGGGAGTGTCCAGAATTGAACTACCTTTATTGAAAACTTACAATGATTCAATATATAGTAATACAGGCAAAAATAATTAAGGCTTTGCTAGCTGTGTAAGACCTTAATCCAGATCTCCAAAACATTCAATAAGAGTTGTATGGGCAGGGAATATACAGCTGACAGTTTTCCCTGAGAAGACTAGCTGGCAGGAAGAGAGGGGCAGGGGGAGGAGGAGAAGGAGGAGGAGCAATAGGAGGAGAAAAGGAGGAGGAGAGAAGCAGGAAAAGGAGAAGGAGGAGGAGAGGGAGAGGAGGAAAGAGGTGTGTTAGGGAAAGCAGGAGGAATTTTGTCCATTTGCTTAGAAGCTTAGTAAGCACCACTTAACAAAATGCTGTGTGCTAACTGATAAGCCCTGGATGATATACAGACAATTCAACTAAAGGGTCAAATCTTAGCTATGGCTTAAAATTTTGATGTAAGAAAACTATTCTTCCAGCTTCCAAGAATGTGAACATTCTATGGGTTTATCACCTGAAAGCCAAGACCAGAGAAGTGCATTTCCAGTGTGACTTTTCTATACTGTGCTGTCGCTGCTGTATCCCCCATATCAAGGAGAAGCCTTGGGCCTGATGCCACTGGGACAGGCATTGTCCACTTCCTCCTGTCTAGGTAGAAGAGAGCTTGGATGCTGCGCATGGACAGGGGATGAAGTGTGGAGCTTGGAGTGACTCCACATTAGGAGTTGAGTGAAGCCTTCTGTTGTAGTGGGGCAGCGTTTATTCGTGACTGAGCCTCAACAGCAGCGCTGAGCACCAGGAAGATGAACTAGTTAGAGAAAAATAGCTTGTTAACTTTCAGCTAGAAACAGGTAGAAACCTAAGATGGATAGAAAGTCTGGTTTGCTATAAATCATTCCTAGTAAGTAACTCAGTAGACTTGGCACCTGAAGCATCTTTCCTGTTCCAACAAAGTGATTTGGAATGGTAAAATCTAAAAATTATTTTAGTCAAATAATGAAAAATCTATTGCGCATAGAGTACAATTTAGTTTACATGTTTATGTCCATCACGTCATGTAGACAACCGTTAATATAAAACAAAACAGAACTTAACTTTGACCTCCCAAGCAAAACTTCAACCAGCTTTGTTTGTATTTCAGTGATTAGTAGGGCTTCAGTCCCATCTGTTGGCTTTCTGGTAGACCAAACCTGGAGAGAATGGCTTCCCACAGCAGCTGAGGGAACCGGCTCCCTGGGCTGCACCAGACTCTGTCAATCCCATCACCTGCACCTCTCTCTGGGTTACAGCTTTTAATGTAAAAATCTCTCTAGTCTCACTCCTGTGTCTCTCTTTCCTTGCAGCCATGACAGGACTTGTCGTGCCCCCAATGTAAAGAAGAGAAAGAGCTGCTTTCTTATAGCACAAAACTACTTACTCTGATGGACCAATAATGAAGAAAGCACTATTAGCTCTTTGGGGGAGAGTGGTGCCCCCAAGACGAACGTGATGAACAGACAGATTTGGGTATGCAAGGGGCTGTGTCTTACCTGGTCTCACCTTTCTCATGTAACTCTGATGGTGGCTACACAAACTGACCCTCTTGGGGACAAGGACAAAGATGTCATTGACATAGTCAGTGCTAAAAGCAGAAATGCAATTCTTTGTTATGAACATTACAAGAACCACCTTCCTATGTTTGTAAAATATTTAAAAAAAAACAATTGGCAAACAATTCAAGCTTAATATTTTGAATACTATTTGTTTTTCTTTGTAGGAAAAGAAAAGTTGAAAGTTTCTATTTTCTATGAAGCCTTTCAGATACCAATTTAGTTTATGCAGAAAAAAAATTGAACAAAACAGGGTACCAGCATGGAAAACTTTCTTAAAACGAAACCTGAATTGAATGATGAAATGTTGTTGTATGTGTGTTTGCTTATAGTTTAATCTCTTTTTAAAAAGGGGGAAAATTTAAGATGTTTTACAATTATTTAAATAAATAAACATGTAACTTATTGTAAGTAGAGGTAGAAATTAAGACCTTTTTGGAAGAGAGGAGGTTCTCTTTCTGATGTAAAATGAAATTGATGCAAACATGTAGTAACAAGTTTTAAAGGTGTGTGATTATTACTACAGTTACTTACTAGATTCTTATCTTCTATCCTACACCTCCCTCTTTTTTTCATCACTTTATTGAGTAATGGGCAAGAACAGGTACCTGATGTAGATTCTAATAGCACAACCCAACACAGAAACAAAGGCGCAGACCCATGCGCAGACACAGATACTCCAGCCCATCAATTCATCCCCATCCCTCTGCTTCGTACATAACCTACACATCTCTTTTGGCATTAATTTTCTGTGAGGGTTTTTTTTAAACTTCTATTAACTTTCAACATTCTCCCCTGAGCAGTGCAGAGCATCCCCAGGTGTTAGTGTGCCCCCTGTTTTGCACCCCAGGGAAAGAAGGATCTCACCTGAAAGAAAAGCCAAAGCCATGTGACTCCCCCAAACTGGATACTCCCTCTGGAATTCTTGACAGAGCCACACGCTCCCTCTTCTTGGGTTCCCTGGTTCAGCACTGAGGTAGAAGCCCCATGGAACTTCAGAAACAGAGTTTGAGGAAGATGACTCTTTCTTAGACCCTTAGAATGTCAAGTCTCTTCTCTCTGTAGATTTTCCCTTTTGTAGCATTAAACTCTCTTGAAAAGAATAGGTATCCAACTAGCCACAGTTTCCAGGCAAGAATGGGATGGGGTATGGAAGAGTAATTGTTAAAATCCCTAAATCCCTCTCCTGAGGTTCAAAGAAATGGAAATACAGATTCTTGGCAGGGTCAGAGAATGGGGACATCTGTGTTCCAAGCAGCTCAGTTACCCAGGGGCTCTCTGTAGTTCAGGGAGTGGCTCTGAGGGGAGAAACGCTGCAGGATTTGCTAACAGTGGCCAAGCCTTGAGAGCCTGCATGAGCCTGGGAATGCATCCAGGCTTATCTGGGTTGTCAATAAGGCTGCCATTTTTCCAGGCCAGGGCTCTCCTTGTTGACTCATTGGCATCACAATATAGTCTATACACAGACTCCAGTTGGGGGTTCTTGGTTGGGGTTCTAACATAAGAAATTAATGCAGTTCTCATGGAAAAACACCTCTAGTGCATCTGAGCCAATTTTAGATGACTGTTAATTCTGCCCTAGTGATACACAACTATCCAACCCAGTGGTCTTGTTTGCTTTTCATCTATTCTGGAATTACCCAATATGACCCAAATATTATTTCTGTGCACAGGAGAATCCAAGGGTTTGGAGACCTGGTATGCTTATAATTGCTGACAGTTTCTCATAGGGCTTCAAGTAACGAAATACAGGGAAATGCACGAGAGAACATTCCCTAGTGAAAGTCTAATGGGAGGGGAAAAGTGTATGGAACACAAACACCGCATCCAAAAGTGAAAGCAGAACAAAGTCAAGCACATTTAGACCTGGATTTGAGCCAACCCAATATAAGGAAAAAAATTTTTTAAGTAGTGTTGCTTTTAGAATCTGTGAATTTTGCTCTTGCATGAAGATGAGTGCAGTACTGTCTTCAAAATGATTGTAGAATTTGTTGGTAACTTAACACCAAAAAAGTGTGTAACTAAATACCAGACATCCTTGACTATTCGGCTAGAGCCTTGGCAGCAACAGATCTATTTAATTGTACAAATGTGTGTAAGGATTATTTTTAGTGTACTAATAAATTTAAAACAAAGCTACTCTGTCCTGTTTAGTCATTGCTGTTGAATCATTCTGGTCCCAGGTTATTTTTATGCCACTTGGAAGACAAGTATTTCTATAGGTAACTACAAATTTTATCCTATCTTTGTAAGAGGAGCTGTGTAAGATTTTTCATTTAAAGGGACAATTTACTTTATTATTTATCTCTTTTTTTTTGTTATAGCATTGTATTTTTCCCAGTTTTTCTTTGCACATTTTAATATGCATGGTTTAAAACCATTATCTTCCCTACCTTTTGTACAGTAAGGTGTCATTTTCAAACTGTATAGTTTTATTTTTCTCATTTTGCTTTGTCAGTTATATACAGTATAAAGTTGCTATGCACAGAGCTTTTTGTAAAGACAGCTTTTTTGTTTACTGTTTTTAATGGTCCTACTTATGAAAGAATACCTTGTTTGTAAAATTAATATGCCTACTTCAGTTTTAAACTTTAAATTATCCTAACAAAAAATAAAATTTTTGTACTATAAAAATGGTTGGAACTTTGCCTTTTTTCTTTTTTTGAAGTGGGAAAACTTAGTCTGGGATTTTTTCTTAAGTTTGGAGGCTTTCTCATAACTGCTAGTCCCTGAACATTGGTTGAAGAAACCTTACTAAAGCTATTGCTTATATGCCGAGCACTCAGAGGTAGTCACATGGAGGAGAGAGGATATGTGACTTTAGGTCATCTTCTGTGTGTATTTATCTATCTATCCATTGGTCAGATTCCTTCATAAAAATTCAAATGATTCTACTTCTTGTGTTGGGATTCTGTTGTATGGAATTATTGAGGGAGGTGGGTTGGCTTAGATTTAAAAAGGCTTGTGAACAAATGTTATAATTGACCCCTCTGGCACTGGGTGAAGAATTGGAACCTGGTCACAAAGATTTGTATTCTTAAATCATAGGAAGAGAGCAAGATACACGGTCCTTGGGAGGAAATAGCCCATAAAAATAACTCACACAAAAAGATAGAAGGGCTGTAGGAGCTCAGAGAAGGTGGAGATTCCAAAGAGTTATAATTGTCAGAAAATTTAGCATGGGGAAGAAGACAAGGCTGGACCAGGTCTTCATAGAATAGTAGTCCTTTTGTAGTAGATGATGGTCATGAGCACTGCAGATAGAAAGGCCATTATAATCAAAGACGTGCAAAGGCAATTCTCAAAGCACACTTAGGAAAATGGGATCCTACACATGAATTTCAAACAAACTATTCACAAACATACTTATAATTGGATTATCTCTTTTCTCTCCACAAAGGTACAGATATCTTCACACATAGATTGTGCTCCTTGCATAAACAGGTGAGATGCTATTTCTAGGCATTGATCTGAGGACGCCACTGTAGTTTTGCTTTTTTGTGAAGACTAGCTCTCTTCCCATGCTGTACTGCCCCTGGATCTTTGCATGACTGGTGCCCCCTCATATTTCAGGCCTCAGTTTAAGTGTCATCTACTCCAGGAGGCCTTTGCTGACCTCTGACCACACAGGTTTCCCACTTACTCTCTTTAACTGAACTCTTTCTGTGTTCTTGAATTTGTTGTCCCCTTTGAATTGAAGGCTTATAAGAACAGGGACTCTTTCTGTCTCAGTACTGCTTGTGGAACACTGAACTCAGTGCTGAACCCAACAAATACTTGTTGAATGAGTGATTAACAGACTGAATTCTGATTTCTAAGGGCAGCTCTGCCTTGTCATGTGGGAGAGGTAGCTGGTTTGTCACAAATGATAGGAAATGGCATCATTTTGAGAAACCACTCATTAGTCAACTAGTCTCCCCCCAAAATGAAGTGTTTATAATGTTAAGTGACTGGTTGTTTAAAAAACAGAAAACTCAAAATGGAAGGGAAGTAAGAAAGAAGAGACCTCTGCCTGGTGGCCGGTAGGGTACGTTGCTTTGCCTCTCAGCCTTGGAACTTATTTCATGTGGATTTTCATAATGCTTAGATGTAATTCCAGAACCAGAATTGGGGCCTTTCAGGTAAATGTACATTCTATTCCTAGTCCAGATACAACACTTGACTTATTGACCATTCACTTGACTCTCAAAGAGCTTATGGTGTGTTTACCAAACTGGAAGAAGATCAGAGTGACTGTAGGGCTCTGAATGTGAGAGAGTGATGAGATTTTGAAACTTTAGAATTAGGTGGAGACTGGCTTCTCAAAGACCTTAATCATCATGCCAAAGGGTTGACTTCATCTGTAGCACTGTGCTGTAAGAAATGGAAAACAATTAAAGGGATTTAAAAGTCAAGGAGTAACACAATCAACTTTATTCTGGAAAAATCACAGTAGCTACAATGTGGATTACTGACTGAAGGAAGGCAAGGGATAAAAGACAGCTGATAAGCACAGTATGCTGTGTCTATGACTGGTATTCATTCTGATTGGCCAGTGCCTGTGCCATGCCAGTTGATAAATGTTTTTAAATTACTCTTGCAATTAGGAAACCATTACAATTCTCCAGACAAGAGAGAGGTATGTGTGGTTCATACCTGAATTAAGAATTGGCAATAGAGATGGAAAGTAGAGGCAAGATTTGAGAGAAAGCTCTGTAGTTTGACAGGATTTATTGACTGATTAGGTGTGAAAATGAGGGAGATGGGTGGCCAAGGTAACTCCCAGTTTGCAACTTAAACAATTGGATTTTCTGATAATATTAAAGTAGGGAATAAAGATAAGACCATATTGTATCAAGTGGAAAGCTATGATGATTTTAATTTGAGGCACAAACATTACAGTTCTTCCTTTTTCTTAATTAGCTGAAGATTGTTTCCAGCAGTTTTTTTCAAGAAGGACTCAGAGAATTGTACTCTTTGGTTCATGTATTTCAAAAATGATTGTTCTAGTTTTATTTGAAGGGCTGTTTGGTTGGGTATAAAATTTCTTGCATTTTACTTCTTTCTTTGAGGACTTCATAGGAGGATTTTATGATTTTTGTTTTTTAGCTACTTTCTAATATTGAATGTTACCTTGATGATGTCTGAAGCCATGCCTCTCTCATTTTCCTCTTTTATTCCCCACACATAAACAAGGAAACCCTATAATTTGTTGTTTGTCATGACACTTTTGAGAGTGAAAGGGGGCACAATAAATAATTATGCCTGGAAAACAGATGTAAACTGGCAGTGGGTCACCCTTGCTATTTTTGTCTGCCTGCATAAAAGAGTCTTTCTTTATATTTGAAGGCCAAGAACTTGTCTTAGCCATGATTGTTCTCTGTGATTTTTCTCCCCTGGAATGCAGTGTTCCCTCTCAATGTATAAATTCAAATCTTTTATTTCTGGAAGCTTTTCTTTAATTATAACATTAAAAGACATTCTCTGTTTCTTCATTTTGGCTCATTTGCTAAGGACACCATATGCTGCATCTCTGGTGTCCATCATTCATGTCTGTTACATTCTCTCCAGCTGCTCCTGACTCTTTGTGACCTTGTGTGGTTGCTTTCTTCCTCTTGTCCTCCTCTATATTCCTCCTAATGCGGCCTTCATCTCACAATCTCACAGAAGGTTTTAATTTTTTCTTTAACTTTTCCTAAGCTGCGCTAGCTTATATCCTATTGCTTTTTATTGTGTTGTCTATTTTCATTGAGCTATTGTATGTCTTCTATGAGTTATTGTTTTATATTAAAATTACTTTGTATTATTTTATTATTATTATTATGAGTTTAATCAGAATTACCATCAGTTCCATCAAAATCTTTTTCCTCCCTGATTTTTTCACCTATACTTTGTGTTTTATTTTCTTTTTTTTCCTCATGGTATGTGGATATAAATTACATTTTGATAACTCTTTGATACTCATCTCTGATTGAGGTAAGATTTTCCAAGATCAGCTATATGCTAGATGTTTGAAAGAGGAGCTTAGGACCATGTACCAAGTTAGCAAGAGTTCTTATTTCAGATGTGTGTACACATGTGCACACATACAGAAGAAAGAGAGAGAGAGAGAGAGAGAGAGATGTCTTTTCACTTTGACTTCTTTATGGGTAAACTAAATCAACATTTATGCCATTGCTTACATGCATACTACTCATCCTCAGCTACTGAAGTAACTGGTTTTTATATAAATGGCTTGTTTGGGGAACACCTCCATCAGTCTTGCCTATTTGCTTCATGTCTATGACAAACGGGGTCCAGAGATACGTCTATAATCAGACTACATGCTTGCTCTAATTGTTTCAGTGAGAGACTGTTGGTTTTGATCCTTAGGTAGCTGTATTTTATCCTACCAGTTTTGTCTGTTATTAGCAGCTGAAGCAACTTTTCTCAGTCTCCACACATTCCTGCTTGGCTTACCCTGACACTGTGATCCCTTCTTATAAACTGTGATTTGGGGTAAGCAATTTTTCTAGCTTCCTTATAGATGAAATTCGTGCTTCTCTTTCTTATTTCCCTATTTTCTTTAGAGTGTTTCTGAGTGGGAATTGATGAAAAAGTTCTTATGACAGCATTTTAATCTGATGTCTTCATATCCTCTGCTTTGCAACACAGTAGCTCAAGAATAGACTTATGACTGCTATATAAACTCCTTCATTCTACCACCATTCTCCTTTTGACATGGTGGACTGCCTTTGATAACCAACAGCTCTCGTGGCCGAGCTCAATGACTACATTCTTCACTTTCTCTATTGGCTCCCACCAATACAAATAATGAGACACAGTAATTCCCCAAACAACTACTAAAAGTAATTGTCCAGTTGGAACTTGTTACAATAAATTATACACAAAAAGGGGCTCATGGCTTGACACTTGGAAATATGTTGGATATCAGTTGTCATATCATCAGCAATTTGGGAGGATTCTCCTAAAGCCAATCTCACTCAAAGTAAAATTCAATTTTCCATAAATTATATCCGTAGAAGACAGTATGATGAAAAGGAAGGGGCTAGGTTTTGGAGAACTAAATTCAATTGAAATGCTATTATCCTAGGTTATGTAATCTTGACTAAATCGCTGCATTAAGTATTAATCTTCTTAAATGCAAAACAAGAATAACTATACATAAATATGTAGGTATATGCATATACACACGTATATCATTTACACAAACACACACACACATATAGTTGTAATTGTCCTTGAGAAGAATGCAGTGACTTATCTAGGGTTTCATAACTAAGAATGTACACAGTAATATAAATATATGCACACACTTATGTATATATGTATTATTGTTATTATGATTAAATAAAAACATGTATTTTTTAAAATGTGTATATGTATATTTTAAGAATGTGTGCTTCATCAGTACTGAATTTTTGATGTTGATCTGTTTACTTCACTGCTCTATTCTCAGCACCCACAAAGTGCTTAACACAGTGTAGGCACTCAGTAAAAAATCAATAATTCAATGAATATGTAAAATGCCTACACATGATAGAGGCTTAAGAAACTCAACCACAGACACAGCTTCAGCATGGACTTTCACATCCCACAGTCTCAGGTTTGTATGCCAGCTCTCCCGCTTGCCAGGACAAGGATCAAATGAGCATTGAGACTCAGTCCTCTCTGGTTCATTGTCATTGAAGGAGCAGAACTACAGGACCGGGTCCTGCCTGGTAGTCAGTTAGCATCTTCCTCTCACAAGTCCTGCTGCTTCTCAGATAGGTCCTATGAAGGGAAGCAGTCAGGGCACAGGGTTCATCTGTTTGGGGAGATAAAAGAGTGAACAGTAATGGGAAGGAACGTTATTTTCCCATGGATATCCTTTGAATCAACAGTAAAAAGGAGGGTAAGACAACCAGCCTTGTGCTTAGGAAGGAGTGCTCTAGCACTCTGAGTACTTGGGAGTGGTATACCCAAGAGAAGCCAGTTCTTTCTATGTAGCAATAAAAAAAAAGAGAGAAGGCTGTGTCCCAATCATCAGTCTACATTTTCTTCCTTTAAAAGCTAAGAAGTTTTGTATCATAGACCAGAACATCTGGTGTGTCATAAATATGACTTTTGAGGACAAAGCAAGCATTGTTTTCAATTCCAGATTTTTGTAAGTCCAAGAGTTTGAATCCATGAAAAATTGCTTTTAAGGCAGGAATGAAACTAGAAGAACTTTATCAAGTCCAAATATTTTCTATTTCTGAGCAGGAAAAGAATAGTGCATAGAACTCTAAGTGCCTCAAAGATTGTGACTACATCAATTAAAAATCTTATGGCCATTAAATATCAACAGCATATTATTGTTAACAACAATAATGATAATGACTGATACAGTGAGCATGTTAAACTTCCATTCTAGGCACAGCTGAATAGCAGAAAGAGTGTGAGCATCAGAAGCTAGCAGACCTAAGTTTAAATGCCACCTTCACCCTTTACTGTATCCAACATTACCTTTAGGGGTTGCAACCTCCCTCTCTTTAACAAAAAAAAAGCGGCAATAAGAAGACCTTTACAGGAAGGATTTTTCTTTCCAAGATTGTTATGAGGTTTAAATAACATAATAAATGTAAAGTGGCAGGCCCAGTCAGTGCTAGGTCTACACATTTTTGTTTCTTTCTCCTTAGCCTTGGAAAAATTAATGTGTTTATCCGGAAAGCCACCCATCACTCTTCCTTTAAAACATCTTCCCCCATCCCTGAAAGGAGGACTATTAATGAGCCCATGTTTGTGAAACACGCATGGGATGTAAGTGCTGGGTGTGGACCAACCATTTATATCCCAGTACATGAGCTGGCTGCTCCTCCACGTGGATCTACTTACAGTGGAAGGATCCTCAATAGGTGGGTTCCCGCCATTCCAAGTCCAACGTGCAATTCTGGAAAAGGCATGTGTCTTCCATGCTAGAGCCAGGTTTGTGCAGGAGGCAGGCATTTCTAGAGATGTCGTATTATAGACAATCCTTGAATAACCAGGTCCACAAGAAACCAATGAAAGGAGGTCAAAAGGTTTTTATATTCTTTCCACAAGTCATGCTGAGGCCCCTCTAGTGACAACTTTAACCAATAAGAGGCTATCTGACCTATTTTGGTTTCACACTGTCTCCTTGCCCCAGCAGATCTTGGAGCCCAGGAATGGGGAAAGAAAATCTATTCTACCTGCATAAAAGTAAAGTTCTTCAAGCCGAGGTTCATCAATCCCTGACAGAGAAGTTGAGAGTTGTCCATTTCTCATACTGATCTCTAATATTTGGTTCTGGTCTGCTTCTGGTCACATGGAAAGAGACTAGGCTTTGGTCATATTATAAAGAAATACCTTCCTTGAATGGTTAGCTCAGTCAATAAGAGCACCATCTCGAAACACCAAGGTCGTGGGTTTGATACTGGGCCAAGGCACATACGGGAAGCACAACCAAGTGGAACAATAAATGAATGCTTCTCTATCTCTTTCTCCCTTCTCATCTCTGTCTCTCTAAAATTAAAAAAAAAAAGAGAAAGACCTAAAACTTATAAACCAATGTTACCCTAATAAACTTAAAGTATTTAAAAGCCAAATAGAATAATTGTTCTTAATTTTTCATATTACTTTAATAGTATTAAAAATAAAATTATATGTTAAAAATAAAGGTTGTCTGTCCCATGTTTCAGTAAAGCCATCTCACCCATCACGATAAATTAATGTTAATATTCAATTTATTGGCTTTGTGATTTTGGTTGATTTTACTTCATGATTATTTTTATTAAAAGAAAGCATACATAAAAGCATAAGAATTCAATCTTATAGTTTAGATCTGTGCAACTTTTAATACAATTTTAATATAAATTTTAAATAATTTATGAAACACTGTGGCCTTTTAATGTTTTTTTGTTTTGTTTTTTCTAAATACGTTACTCAAATTTGAGAGACACTGGTGTATGGCAATGAGAAAGGGGAGAAAAAGTTTTGGTAATCTACAAATTCGGTCAACATTTCTTGAATAATCAGGACTTGGCTGAAGGGTAATTCCTGTGTTCTGTAATTCAACATCAATAAAAGAAGCCTCCATGTATTATTCCAGAATTTCACTTTTACCTCTGAATTATGTTCATATCCACATACCTCAGCCAAGAACCTATTGAATAATTGTCCCCACATGTAACATTTTCCTGGTGATGTTTTCCTTTCCTTGGTTCTAGGAAATAGAGAAATGTGTTTCTAATTATTAGCAGAACCACCTGGCAACTACACTGTATCAATGCAATAATATGACTCATTTAGGATAGTTTGGTAGAACTCAAAGTCATATTGGATGCCATCCTCCACAAAAAAAGTCAGTTACCAAAATGACCTCATGTTGCACAGGGTCTCCAATAAACAAGGTGATCATATTTGTAAGCCAAAAATCAGAACCTGTGACTTGAGAAGCATAAAATTATCTGCAACTGGGGTTTTCCTGAAAAATCCAGACATACAGATTCTTAAGGCATAACAACTGGTCCTGGGTTTCATGGTCCTTATGTCTGTATGGGCTGGGGTTCCCAAATCCACTATTTCCCTGAGTTCACCGGGTGTTCAAGAGGTAAGAACGGAAAGCAAGCCAGGTCTTCTGGGACACTTACCCTGGCTTTGCAAGGATACCAGAATATAATCTCATCTCATATACTAAACCTTCTAAAAACTAGCCCTTCTTCAGGGTGAGTGGAGTTGGCATATTGGTGGTGGGGAAGGTGGTGTGCCCAGAAGCCAGGGAGAAATGCTCAGGTGTCTGGTTAGATTTCTCTTCCACACTGACTACGTTGTAGCAGAAACAGGCCCCAAGTTTGTGAGTCTCTGGTAATTTGTACAACATATAGTCTCCATTCCAGTTACGTACTCTTTCCTTCTTAGTAGTTTGACATTTTTGTTGTATTGCTTTTTATTTTTTTCTGTTAAGTAAGAATGTCAGAGAGTGAAAGAAGAGATAAAAAGAGGGAATGGGGTCTATATCTGATCTTTTTTTTATTGAGGTATAATTGACAGGTAACATTTACATGAACAAGTATATTAGTTTCAAGTGTACAGTATAATGCAGGGGTCGGGAACCTATGGCTCACAAGCCAGATGTGGCTCTTTTGATGGCTGCATCTGGCTCGCAGACAAATCTTTAATAAAAAATAATAATGTTAAAAATATAAAACATTCTCATGTATTACAATCCATTCATTTCCTACCACTCATGTTCATGGTTGTGGGTGGCTGGAGCCAATCACAGCTATCCTCTGGGACAACACCAAATTTTTATTGGATAATGCATAACGTACACAGATCATTGTATTGCTCTCACGAAATTACATTTTAAAATATGTGGCGTTCCTGGCTCTCTTAGCCAAAAAGGTTCCCGCCCTCTGATATAATGGTTCAATATGTGTTTATACTGAGAAAGTGATCATCACAATTAGGCTAGTAATATTAGTCACCGTACATAGTTACAAAATTTTTTGTGTGATTTTTTAAAATCTACTCTTAGCAACTTTCAAATAGGCAATATACACTATGCATTTGGTTTTGAAACAAAGAACAGAAGAATTTTTTAGAGTGGCACTGTATATTGGCATGGAAGGAAATAAGAAGTTCGGTTAAGTAAATTCTCAGAGGTCTTAGGCACTGGTAGGAGAAGTTAAAGAGAAACAGCAGGCAAAACCCAGATTCTGTCCTGCAGGACTTATTTTGGTGTGGGGAGTGGAGACAGGGCTGTCCCTCTGTGAGAATACAGGCAATGTGATTAATGGCAGCCATTCCTGCAAGATGATAGCAGACCAAAGCACATCACCTTGATATTCATCAGCATGGCGGCGGAGGAGGAGCCTGTGGCAGAGGCAGCAGCTGGAGGAGGGGAAAGGAGCAAAGGAGACACAAGCCTCAGGCAAAGTGCCCCAGGTTCCTCATGTAAGAACTGGGCTCCTTCTGCCCAGCAGAGGACTGTGCTGGTGACAGAAAGCCTAGAGGGAATACATCTGGAAAGAATACTTTCCCCAATATGCTCTAAGTTAGTTTTCTAAAAACCAAGGACTTAGACAATTTTAAGAAATAAAACTATCCTTTTGTGATATCCTTTCCCAAGTGTGTGGGAATGCCTGTTGATTCTCACATCCCAGCTAAGCTTTCTGCACTCAGGAACTTCACAAGGTGTTTCTGCATCCGAAAGGGTTAGGCACGTGCACAGGATGCTGTATTGGGATATCTAAACAACGCAGAATAGGTGCTGTCTCAAATGGGCCGCTGGTGGCCATGGAAGGCCTGCAAATCAGAAGCACCCCTTTCAAATTTCAGTTTGTCTATTGATGGATCATGTCAGCTCTTGGCCTCTCTAAGACTCCATTCTCTGTTCTGCAAAATGGACCAGTTCCTACTTAGCTCGTGGGGTGCGGTAATAACCAAATAGGATGACTTCTGTGAAGGTACCCAGCACAGAACCGAACTGGTACTTATCAGTAAAAGCCAGTGCTCTTGAATGTGAATCAAGGACGCATGCAGCCCATGTTAGACAGTGACTTTTTTCAATTCTAATATATTGATAAATAAGAGATAATCAGTAGGTAGTTATGAAAAAGCCTTGTTAGACTTCGTTAGAAGATCTGAAGAATTAGACTAAAGATACTTCAGGGGGCCCTGGTGGCAAAAAATATACATGAAATGCTAAATCCAAGGAGGAAAGGTTTCAGACCTTGGGATGATGCAACTGCTCTAAAATAAGGCTGCAGTGATGGTGGTGAGACGTTAGCAAATAAACAGACTAAAACTACTGAGCATGATGGTCAGTATTAGATTTCAATTTGGTTGGGCTGTACTTCCTATTTATTTAATCAAGAACTAATCTAGGTGCTGCTGGGAAGGTATTTGGCACATGTGGTTAACATCTCCAATCACTGACTTAAAGTAGAGGGGATTACCTGTGATACTGTGGGTAGGCTTTATAAAATCAGCTGAAAGGCCCTAAGAGGAAACACAGAGGTTTCCCAGGAGGAGAACTTCTGCCTTGAGATTGTAACATCAACCTCTGCCTGAGTTTCCAGCCTGCTGGCCACCCTGTGCATTTCAGACTTGTCAGCCCCCATAATTAAATGAGCCAATATTCCTTTCCATAAATCTTTCTCTCTCTTTCTCCATATATATATATATATATATATATATATATATATATATATATATATATATATAAAAGTTCTGCCTCTATGGAGAACTCTTACAGATAATACACTTAAAATAAGTGAAATTGGCCCTGGCCAGTTGGCTCAGCAGTAGAACATTGGCCCAGGATTCAATTCCTGGTCAGGGCACAGAGGAGAAGCAACCATCTGCTTCTCTACCCCTCCCCCTCCCCTCTTCTTCTTCTACAGCCATGGCTCAAATGGTTTGAGCAAGTTGGCCTTGGGCACTGAGGATGCCTCCATAGCCTCACCTTAGGCTCTAAAATAGCTCTATTACTGAACAACAGAGCAGCAGCCCCAAATGGGTGGAGTATTGCCCTGTAAGGGGCTTGCTGGGTGGATTCTGGTTGGGGCATGTGTGGGAGTCTGTCTTTTTGCCTCCCCGCCTCTCACTTAATAAAAAAAGTGAAATTATTATAAGTAAATTGTGTCTCAATAAATTGCTTTTTCTTTAAACTACATACTGTCTGATTTTATTTTTATAAAATTCTAAAACTGAAAACTAACCTGCAGTGACAGAAAGCAGATCAGGGGTGGCCAGACCAGAGAGGGAAACTGCACAGGAGCCAAGGGACCTGCTGAGGGGGGCCATACTCATTAGCTTGACTGTGATGAGGGTCTTGTCATGTTTACGTATGCAGAAAGGTATGAAAGAACACACTTTCATGTGTGCAGTGTGTTGTATGTCAGTTTTACCTCCATAGAGTGGTTTATCTAAAGAGAGAGAGAGATACAAAAAGAGACTCAGAAAGATAAACCAAGAGCTAACATATCTAAGGCCTAGAGTCGATGAGGCCCATGTCGCCTATTTTGTTCCCCCTTTGTCATGCTCCCCTCCTTGGGCCACACAGAGAACACAGAATGACAGGAGCAGTCCTCCCCAGCCCCAGGACTCTGGAAGAACCCACCCCTCTTTTAACCCCAGGTGACACCAGCAAAGGTTTGCTCTGGACACAGAGAGCCCATGCATGACTAGAGATCAAGTGTAAAACTATCCATGGCCAGTTGTCTGGAATGAGAAAGAGCGTTGATGAAGTATCCCGGTGGGTGGCCTTGGTTTGTTTGCTAGAGAATCAACCTCAGAGCCTATGTTTTGTCAGCAGGAGAGGAGGACAGAGCATCTGTCCCCTCACTAGCACAAGCACAGCTGGTATGAGAACACAGAGCTTCCAGAAGTAACTGAGAGTAGAACCACAGGGTCAGAGAGACAGAAAGAGCTGCTTCCTGTGCAGCACTGAGAGGAAGAAGCAATAACATTTAGTGAGCAAGCTAGCAGCAGATGCTGAGGAAATATGTGCTCCATCACAGGATGGTCCCATGGGCAGAGAAGGAAATGTGGAAGTCAGGAAAAGAAATCTGGTTGGGTTCAGCCCAGAGCTCCCCCTTACCTGCACTTGCTGAGTGCTATAGTGACAAAGAAGTAAAACTTAGTAGCACAATATCAAAAGCCACCATAGATATTTACAGCCATGCATTGACTATGAGTCTGCTCAGCTGTGTGGCTTTGGCCATTCTTAGCTCTGCCTTCTGTGTCCATGTTGTGTCTGGAATTTAAAATTGCTCAAGACATTTTTTTAGATGCAACACAACTGTTTCTGTGAGGATTCTGGTGCCTAGACGAGCAAGCCACCAGGGGGGCTGAGCAAGTTCCAAGGCATAGCCGGGGGCTTCCGGGATGATGCAGTCATATGTGCATTCCTCTGTTTGACAGCACTGGCTGGTGAGCAGCTGTCCTGGAATTCACAAACCTGGGGCTTCAGTCTACCTAGGGGTGGTCTAACTGCCAGACCATTGGAAGAGGGTGACATTGTGTGTGTGTGTGTGTGTGTGTGTGCACGTGTCAAAGGGACAGCCTCAGAGCAGGAAACAGCAAACCCTCAGACAGGGAAGCCACAGAAACAAACATAAAACACAAATTTTACCATCAAAAGACTGGGATTCAAGTTCTTTTGTACATGAACATTTTGACTATGGAAAAATGACATGGTTTTTCTGAGTTTACATTTAACCATATGTAAAATGGGCCCATGTAACTCGCTCATGGGACTGTTGGAAGGATTGCATGAGATAATATGACAGCACATGGGAAAGTGCTTTACAAGCTGGGAGACCCAGGAATAGGATGCTCTTCGTTGCCCAGAGGGCCTCATGCCCACAGAGGTGTCAGGTTTATGAACAAACAGCTCCAAGGTGACCTGCGAGATGGGAGAGGTGACCCACGGCCATGGCCAGAGCAGGCCCCGCTCTGTCTGAGGACAGGTGTCCCAGAGGAGGTGCCCTGTGCCCTGCTGCTGTTCCTGAGAGACGTGAGCCTGTCTTTATCCATGAACAGCAATAAGATTTAGATGTTCTTAGTTTTTTACTTTAAGAAATCAGTACAGGTGCTCCCCATACCTGTTCTCTAATCCCCCACATCCTGTAATTGACCATCGCTATCCACGTTTTCGAAGTGACTTAAGTGAGGCTGAGAAAGGTAGGGACCTCTCCAGCAGTCTGACAGCCAGGCAGCGGCAGAGACAGAATCCAATCCTGCCTCTAATTCCCCTGATTTCTCATTTGAATTTTAAAATAATATAAGCAAGATGTTATGTACTTTTGAACTGAAAAAAAAATCTTTTAAAATAAGATTATTGTTTTCCTGTATGAGATTCAAGCTGGGCCTTGGAAACGAAGAAAGAATTTGGGAGAACTTGGAAAGCTTTGGGAAGGTCATGGCCAAAGTGAACAAAAGCTTGGGAGGGAAACAAAATAATGTTCCCTGACAGGGAAATATTAAAAATTTGTTCACTAGATGATAAGTTCTGATGAGGCCAGGAACTAGATCCTACAGCTCATTCCGTGGCCTCCTCCTCCCTCTCGGAGGTTCCCAGCTGGGAATGCAGTACGTTCTGGTGGATCTATTGATCATTTCATCCTGAAAAAAGAAAGGCCAACACAGTTTATTACAACCCCCAACAACCATGCGTAATAGTCAGAGGGGAGGGATGATGAAGGGGGTTTATGTTCCATGATATCAGAACAAGAAGGAAAGTTCTAGAATTCCTTTGAAAAATAGATTTTTTTTTTGTCTCCTTCTATCCGAAATGGGTGTGAGGCACTTGAACACACGGCCAAGGATGCACCGCCTCTTTCTTTGCAGACCTCAAAAAGTATGTTCAAGTGCCAAAGTTTTGAAAGAATAGATTGCAGACCTGAGATCCTGGGGGTGACCCCTCAGTATAACTCACAATCTGAAAAGCTAGCAGTGCCCCTGACTCTGCCCGCATCACAAGGCCAATGCCAACATGCACTGTGAGTCAAAAAACTTCTCCACTCATGGAAGTCCTGCCAGCACCCAGGGGATTCCAGCAACATGGCTCAGCCACCACGAAGACCAGGAAGAGATTTTTCAATATCATTTGAGGCTTTGTGGGAGAGCGACTGTCGAGCCCAATAATAGATGCTTTCTGATCCTCCTCACACTGCACCTGGCTCTCCTAAGTATTGGTCCTATTACGTTTTTAAAAATAGCTCTGAAGTAATTTGTGTGCTGAACTGGCTACAGGATAAAAAAAAACCCACCTGAATAGATTCTACTTGTGCCTATCAACCAGAGACCCAGAACTACAGCTGCAGTTTCCTCAGAGCTAATTTTCAGCATTAGGGTTCATCAGAGCCCAAATTCCATTCTAATAAATGATGAAACGGCAGCCCACTCTTTCAGCCACTTATTCCAGCGATCAGGGAATTGGAAGATGAGTTAAAATTTTCCATTGGTGACAACACACAGCTGTTGAGTGCAAAGATCTAAGACTCTAATCAGACCAGGTTGTATAAGTAGCACTGTCTCATTATCTCTGCTTGGGGGATAGGGTTCACAGGCAGCTGGGGCCATACGGGTGTTAACAGAAGAGCTAATGGGAAGTTGACACACAAAGCTATCACTTGAAGAGAGGAAGTGGGTAACCTATGCCCCCTTCTAACCTTGAGGAAGAATATGGAACCGAGCAGCCGCTGCACAAACCTTCTCGCATGAGGAGGCATCAATAACCAGTGTGACTCCTTTCCTGCATTTATAAGAAAAGACACCCAGGGCCTCCTGTTGGCATATGTTGCAGTATTCTCCCAGGAACTTCATATTTACCCCTAACATACTGAGGAAAATTGTAAGGTCAATAACTCAAGAAATGCTTGGCGTGGGAAACTATCTTCTTCCCCAACACAAATAGGGAGTCCACATGTGGTGACTGTTCACTCTAATCATACAAAAACGAGTGGGTCCCTTCCAAATGTGCTCATTTGCAAATAGGTGATCATTATCTTTGATATAATAAAGTAACAGTGATCATTGGCCAAGCTATGTAATGATTAGCAATTTACCAAATACTTTCACACCTATTATGTACTTGACCTGTTCACATGACTTTGTATGGTAGGGGTGCTTTTTATTTGCCTTTTAAAGATAAGGTTACTTAGGGGCTCTATAGAATAAACAAATATTACTTCTGTTCTTACCCAAGTGCAGAACCTTTGGGAGTCAGGCAAATGAAGAGGAAAATGTTGGTTCTATCACTGTTAAGAATTATTGGAGATTGAACCTTTTAACACTCCTGCCCCACTTCCCACAGGCATGTACAACAGATGTCAGTATAGACCCTGTCAGAATTTGTCCATTCAAGGATAAGTGTGAGTCTTCATTCACTGCAGATTCACTTACCAGGAATCCAGGATGACAGAAGAACACATCTCTCAGGCTTAGAGTTTTGACCAATGAATTCCACCTGACTAGAAGCATCTACCTAAGGCTGCCATTTTGTGACCAGGTACTTTTCTCCTCTTTGTAAGGATGACAGGGTGAGGGGGCCAGAGAGACAGCTGTGTTACTCATGGAAACCTAAGGAGAGGAGGGGTGATGATTTCTTCCAATACATCCCAGCTCTTTTGTTTTCCTGACACAGTGGATTTAGCCATCAAGACTATGGTCATCCCAGATGTGGCTATTTTTCCTGAGGCAACTTTTTCTCTCAGCAGCTCAACTTTTCCGTATTACGAGGCCAGCCCTTCAGTACAATCCACAGCTCCTTGTGACGGTTATTCTGAGATCACAGGTGGACAGTTTAGAATATGCCCTCAGACTGAATAGATCCAAGGAGTACAGTAATTTAACTAAGAGTAAACTCACTCCCTATTTTGTTTTCCTCTCCCAAAACTATTCAGCTGCATTCTCTAACAGAATGCTTTTCAAAGGTTTTACAATGTGGTTAAATAACATGTTTCCCCATGTATAAGACATACCTTAATTTTGGGGCCCGAAATTTGAAAATAATATGTTACATAAAGTTATTGAACTCATTTTATTCATCATAAAATTTATACAACTCCTCATCACTATCAAACCTCCCATTCATTAGCTTGTCCTCATCTGTGTCTGATGACGAATCACTGTCTTCGTATATTGCCTTGTCCTCAGTTTCATCTATGGCATTTGAAATGCTACACTTCTTAAATGACAACGATCTCAATCTTGATATTTTCCTAAGATCTTCTCACCCAGATACAAACTTCACCTATAGTTGGTTTCTTCACTCTTCCTGCTGGTGTCAAATTGTCCTCAGAAGACTTCATTCATTGGTTCCATTCGTCTCTCATGGCAGCTTTGAAGGGTTTGTTGATGCTAACATCAAGTGGTTGAAGCTGGGATGTCAAGCCTCCAGGTATGACGGCAAGTTTTATTTTTTGCTCTGCAGCAATCTTCTTTGTGTTTTTTGTTACGTGTGCCCCTGAATTGACCAAGTACCAATAGGGCAGGTTTTCATAAGAGTCCACCTGGTCTCTTCCAAACTTTCTCAAACCAGATCTTCATCCCATCCTGATCCATCCAACCCTTGTCATGAATGTAGACAATCATTCCTCAAGGAATGTCTTCTTTTGGCATTGTTTTGCATTTGAAAATCAGCATAGGAGACAGCTTGGTTCTATCATCACAACAAGCTAGAATAACTGTATAATGGCTCTTTTCATGTCCACTTGTCTTCACAGTTTTCACCCCTTTCTTATCAATAGTTCTGTTACTTGGGACATCAAATTGAAGGGGGACTTCGCCCATATTTGCAATCTGTCCCAACTCAAACTGATGTGTCTTCTGACATTGAATGACAAAACGATGAAATTTAAAGACCTTCTACTCATAGCTTTCAAGCATCTTTTGGGCAAATCTGGTGAGTATATACATGCTTAGTCCATTCCATTTCATGAACCTGAAGTGGAATGTGTCCTCCTTTTAAGATCAGTAACTTCTTTTTCATTAGCAATTCTTCTTGCCTCAAGCTGAACCATCTTTGTGGACACAGGAATTCCAATTGCCCTTTGCTTTTCAATCCATATCTTAAATTCCTTCTCTAAATCAGGCCATTTTGCTGACTTGCCTCTCATGACCTTCTTCTGCTGTGATGTTTTCAGTAGGGTTTCTTCTTCCCGTACCCAGTCTCGGATTGATTTCTCAGTTGGAGGAGGACCAAACTTATGTTCAGCAGCATGATTTCCATTCACTTTTGCAAACTGGATCACTTTTAACTTGAATTCAGCACTGTACGAAAATTTTTTCTGAGCTGTTTCTAGGCAGAACATGGCAAAATGTAACCTACCATAATGTACCAGTGCAAAACAATGAGCACAAAGACAGCAAGTGCAAAAAAACAGGAAATGCAAGTAAAAAATCTACAACCACTGTATAAGATGCATCCAGTTTTTAGACCCCAATTTTTTTTAAAAGGGTGCATCTTATACATAGGGAAATATGGTAACAAAATAAAGACTCTTAATTACATAACGCCAGCAACATAGAAGGGGACCACATTTGAATATAAACTCCCTCCCATTAGGAAATTCCAAGGGAGATATTGAAGTCCAAACATCAAATAATCCTATTGGCAGGAACATCCAAAGACGCTTCAGTCCAAAAGGATTAAAGTCCAAAGTAAAATTTTCTTAAATTGTGGAGTTAAAGTCCAAAGACATTAAAGTTGAATTCAATTTTTTAGTTTTCCTGTGACTTTGATAAGCAAAGAAATTCATGTCCAAGATTTTCTTTCCCAGTTCCCAGACCTGCTCAGTCTCAAGCAGAGGGTCTTGGCCTTCAGCAGCTGCTGACCAGGCTCTGTTCCATGGGAAAGGGTGTGGCTTCTCCATGGCCTCCCAGGAACCCCATGTTTTAAAGAGCTTAAAGAGTTAATAGAACACGAAAGATTATTCTTTTGTCAGCCCCATATTCCACAAAATAGAACTGCAAGACACTTCCAGCCACCAGAGGAGTTATCTGAGCAGTTAGTTTTTCAGAACCCAGTATTTAGTATTGCCAGAGGACCAGTAATATTTGGGGAAAGGAGAAAATCTGTGGGGTAAGCCACAGTTTGGGTCTTGAAATCTAAACTCTTGGTCAGTGCTTATGTGTTTAACAAATTCAGAGCCAAACTGGGGTAAATTCTAGAATGTGTGAACAAGCCATCTGAATCCAACTTGGTTTTTAATTCCTCCATGGTCTGTTCCTCAGCTCCAAATGAGATTCAAACCAACACCCAGACAGATGACATGGGGACATCTGATCCAGCCCTGCTGTACCTGTGCCCAGCACAGGACCACATAGTGCCCTGTAGATCATGTGCTATGATTTAAACTGTTGGCTTGCAGATTTGGCCAAGGTCCACCGTTGAGGCTGCAGGCACAGTTCGTTCTACCCATGCCTAGCACATAACAATGCCATGCCATGCCTGGGCAGTTTCAGGGGCAGCTGCAGAAGCCACACATGAAAGTGGGCTTCTCTAAGACCCCAGCAGCCTGCTTGCTCAAGTCTGGCTAAGTCTAGACTTGCTAAGTCCAAAGTATGCTAAGTTTACATTTATTTAAAACCATATTAAAATAGCCATTTCCCCATCGACAAAGTCACGAGGAGTAGGATTACCACATTAATTTATTGTTTGAACTAGGACATTTTTGAGAGTTATAAAGGAAGAGATGAATTAATACATGACACAAAGAGCATGAACTGTCCCAGGCAAGTTGTGATGCATGGTTGCTTACTTGAGCTATAAGCACCCCCATCTCATTCAAGGCAAAAGGGAGGCCCCTCCATGTGGGAACACAAGGAGTAAGCACTAGGAGTTCCCCCCAGGAAGTCAGGGCTCAGAGTTAGTTAAATGATTTGCTTGGAGTTAGCATGCTTGTGAAGAACACAACCAGAAATGCATCCAGGTCTTTTGTTGCAAAGCAGAGCACATTGGATGCTTCCTTTCTGCTCCCCTACCCACTAGTCACATCTTTGTTAGAATTTGAAAGCCTTAATCCCCTTTCTTGCTGTTTGCTTTGGAAAAAATAATGTTTAATAATGAGTAAATAATGAGTAATAAATGTACGTTATAAAAATTTGAAAATTATTAAAAAAAACACTTTAAATATCAATATTATTTTGCCATTGAAAAGTAAGCCATGTTATCATTTTCTCCAAATATGTTTTCTCTGAGTGTTTGTGTGTGTGTGTGCGCGCGCGCGCAGTAATATTTTTTGAGCTATTCTCAGTTTGTCTCCCTTCCCACCACATCTCCCTTTTCCTTCCCCTCACTTCAGGCAGTTAGCAGACAATGTGCTCACAGTCTCAGGGGAGAGATGAGATGACCAAAACCAGAAAATAAAGAGAACTTGGTTTCAAAAGCCCGGCCCATCTGAGGCACCTCTGAGGCAAACGGCAATACTTTCCTCCTTTCCAATATTTATACTTCATATTTTTGTTGTTGATGATGTACTGATGACTAAGAGTTCCAGAAAAATATTAAAATGGTGATGAGAGCAAGCTCACTTGTTTTGGTCTGACTTTAATATCCAGGTTTTCCAGGCTTCCCCATTAAATATGATATTGGCCAATTTGACCCTACTTTTCTTTGTCTGTTTAGGCAAGTCCTCCATTTTTTATTGCTAAGAAATTTTGTTTCTAAAATTTTTATTAAAAACTAAGCATGATATTGAAAATGATCAAATATATTTTGGTATTTAGTAATATAATCATGTGGCTCCTTCTTTGATTTATAAAGAGGATGAATTACATCCATTGATCTTCTATCATTAAACCACTTTTGCATTTCTGATTTTGCTGTTTCTTTTTTAATTTAATTAAGCTGCTGGATTTTGTAGTCAAGTCAAAAGTAAGCTAAATTTATATTTCTTATTTTCAGAACTCCCAAGCATGTGTACTTGAGGGATATGTCAACTCATAAAATAAATTGCAATACTGTCACTATTTTCTAACTTACATAACAGAAGAGGATTCTTTTACTTGAAAAAAATTTAAAACTTGCTCATAAAATCTCCTGGACTTAGGGTATTTGTTGGAGGTAATTCTCTGACAGCTTTTCCTGTTTTACCAATACAGGTAATTATTAATTCCTTAGTGATTTTTATTTCATCTTATGTCAATTTTACTACTCTATCTTTTTGCATAAATTACCATTGCGTTGAGAATCAAGTTGATTAACACAGAATCACACACAATTATTACTTTTTTTTTTTAGCTTTTTTTTTTTTGTATTTTTCTGAAGCTGGAAATGGGGAGAGACAGTCAGACAGACTCCCGCATGCGCCCGACCGAGATCTACCCAGCACGCCCACCAGGGGCGACACTCTGCCCACCAGGGGGGCAATGCTCTGCCCCTCCGGGGCATCGCTCTGCCGCGACCAGAGCCACTCTAGCACCTGGGGCAGAGGCCAAGGAGCCATCCCCAGCGCCCGGGCCATCTTTGCTCCAATGGAGCCTTGGCTGCAGGAGGGGAAGAGAGAGACAGAGAAGAAGGAGGGGGAGTGGAGAAGCAAATGGGTGCTTCTCCTATGTGCCCTGGTCGGGAATCAAACCCGGGTCCCCCACATGCCAGGCCGACGCTCTACGGCTGAGCCAAATGGCCAGGGCCACTTTTTTTTTTTCTTGATTGGTCCTTGATTTATTTTTTTCAAAGAAGCAATTCTTTAAAATGAGATGACAAAAACCAGAAAATAAAGAAAACTTGGTTTCAAAAGCCCGACCCATCTGAGGCACCTCTGAGGCAAACAGCTTTATTACTAATTCTCTATTAAAATTTCAAAGTTTATTTTTAGTCATTTTTTTCTTATTTCTCCCCTTTTGGAGGATAGTGTGGTGACCATATTTTCTTTTTTTATCTTATTTTTATTAATTTTAATGCAGTGACATTGATAAATCAGGGTACATATGTTCCGAGTAAACATCTCCAGATTATTTTGACATTTGATTATGCTGCATACCCCTCACCCAAAGTCAGATTGTCTTCTGTCACCTTCTATCTGGTTTTCTTTGTGCCCCTCCCTTCCTCCTTCCCCCCCTCTCCTTCCTTGCCCCTTCCCCACCCCACCACCCCACCACCCCACCCTCTGTTACCATCACATTCTTGTCCATGTCTCTGAGTCTCCTTTTTATGTCCCATCTATGTATGGGTTCATATATACTTCTTAGTTTTTTCTGATTTACTTATTTCACTCCATATAATGTTATCAAGGTCCATCCATGTTACTGTAAATGATCCAATGTCATCATTTTTTTTTTTTTTTTTTTTTTTGGTATTTTTCTGAAGCTGGAAACCGGGAGAGACAGTCAGACAGACTCCCACATGCGCCCGACCGGGATCCACCCGGCACGCCCACCAGGGGGTGATGCTCTGCCCACCAGGGGGCGATGCTCTGCCCCACCGGGGCATCGCTCTGTAGCAACCATAGCCACTTCAGCGCCTGGGGCAGAGGCCAAGGAGCCATCCCCAGCGCCCGGGCCATCTCTGCTCCAATGGAGCCTCGCTGCAGGAGGGGAAGAGAGAGACAGAGAGGAAGAAGAGGGGGAGGGGTGGAGAAACAGATGGGCGCTTCTCCTGTGTGCCCTGGCCGGGAATCGAACCTGGGACTTCTGCACGCCAGGCTGACGCTCTACCACTGAGCCAACCGGCCAGGGCCAATGTCATCATTTCTTATCGCTGAGTAGTATTCCATAGTATATTTGTACCAAAGCTTTTTAATCCACTCGTCCTCTGATGGACACTTGGGCTGTTTCCAGATCTTCACTATTGTGAACAATGCTGCTATAAACATGGGGGTGCATTTCTCCTTCTGGAACCATTCTATGGTGTCCTTGGAGTATATTCCTAAAAGTGGGATGGCTGGGTCAAAAGGCAGTTCGATTTTTAACTTTTTGAGGAATCTCCATACTGTTTTCCACAGAGGCTGCTCTAGTCTGCATTCCCACCAGCAGTGCAGGAGGGTTCCCTTTTCTCCACATCCTCGCCAGCACTTATTCTGTGTTGTTTTGTTGATGAGCACCATTCTGACCGGTGTGAGATGATATCTCATTGTGGTTTTAATGTGCATTTCTCTAATGATTAGTGATGTTGAGCATTTTTTCATATGCCTATTGGCCATCTGTATGTCTTCTTTGGAGAAGTGTCTATTCATTTCTTTTGCCCATTTTTGGATTGAACTGTTTGTCTTTCTGGTGTTGAGATTTACAAGTTCTTTATAAATTTTGGTTATTAACCCCTTATCAGACGTACTGTCAAATATGTTCTCCCATTGTGTAGTTTGTATTTTTATTCTGTTCTTATTATCTTTGGCTGTGCAAAAGCTTTTTTAGTTGATATAGTCCCATTTGTTTATCCTGTCTTTTATTTCCCTTGCCCGTGGAGATAAATCAGCAAATATATCACTGCAAGAGATGTCGGAGAGCTTACTGCCTATGTTTTCTTCTAAGATGCTTATGGTTTCACACCTTACATTTAAGTCTTTTATCCATTTTGAGTTTATTTTTGTGAATGGTGTAAGTTGGTGGTCTAGTTTCATTTTTTTTTTTTTTGCAGGTTGCTGTCCAATTTTCCCAACACCATTTGTTGAAGAGGCTGTCTTTACTCCATTGTACACCCTTACCTCCTTTGTCAAATATCAGTTGTCCATAGAGCTGTGGGTTTATTTCTGGGTTCTTTGTTCTGTTCCATTGATCTATGTGCCTGTTGTGATGCCAGTACCAGGCCGTTTTCAATACAATGGCCTTGTAGTATAGCTTGATATCAGGAAGTGTGATACTTCCCACTTTATTCTTCTTTTTTAAGATTGCTGAGGCTATTGGTGTTCTTTTTTGGTTCCGTATAAATTTTTGGAATATGAGATCTATATACTTAAAGTATGTCCTTGGTATTTTAATTGGTATTACATTGAATTTATAAATTGCTTTGGGTAATATAGACATTTTAATGATGTTTATTCTTCCTAACCATGAGCACTGTATATGCTTCCACTTGTTTGTATCTTCCTTGATTTCTTTTATCAAAATGTTTTATAATTTTCCTAGTACAAGTCTTTAGTCTTCTTGGTTAAATATACTCCTAGGTACTTTATTTTTTTGGTTGTAATAATGAAGGGGATTGTTACCTTAATTCCTCTTTCTGACTGTTCATTGTTGGTGTATAAAAATGTCTCTGATTTCTGAGTATTAATTTTATATCCTCCCACCTTGCTGAATTCATTTATCAGGTCCAGTAGTTTTTTGACTGAGACTTTAGGGTTTTCTATATACAATATCATATCATCAGCAAATAATGATAGCTTTACTTCTTCTTTTCCAACTTGAATGCCTTTTATTTCTTCTTCTTGTCTGATTGCTGTGGCTAGGACTTCCAGGACTATGTTGAATAAGAGTGGTGAAAGGGGGCACCCCTGCCTTGTTCCTGATCTTAGGGGATTTTTTTTAATTTTTGCTAATTGAGTATGATGTTGGCTGTGTGTTTGTCATAGATGGCTTTTATCATGTTGAGGTATGTTCCCTGTATTCCCACTTTGTTAAGAGTTTTGATCATGAATGGGTGCTGGATTTTATCGAATGCTTTTTCTGTATCTATTGAAATTATCATGTGGTTTTTCTTCTCCCTTTTGTTTATGTGATGAATCACATTGATTGATTTGTGAATATTGTACCAGCCTTGCCTCCCAAGAATAAATCCCACTTAATCATGGTGTATGATTTTTTCCATATATTTTTGGATCCAGTTTGCTAATATTTTGTTGAGGATTTTAGCATCTATATTCATCAGGGATATTAGCCTATAATTTTCTTTCTTTGTGTTGTCTTTGCCTGGTTTTAGAATCAGAATTATGCTCACCTTATAAAAGGAGTTTGGAAGTCTTCCTTCCTCTTGAATTTTTTGAAATAGCTTGAGAACAGGAGTCAGTTCTTCTTTGAATATTTGGTAGAATTCACTTGTGAAGCCATCTGGCCCAGGACTTGTCTTTGCTGGAGGTTTTTTGATAACTGTTTTGATCTCATTTGGTGTAATCGGTCTGTTTAGGTTTTCTGATTCTTCCAGACTGATTTTTGGAAGATTGTATGTTTCAAGGAATTTTTCCATTTCATCTAGGTTGTCTAACTTTTTGGCATACAGTTCTTCATAATATTTTCTTACAATATTTTGTATTTCTGTTGTGTCAGTTGTTATTTCTCCCCTCTCATTTCTAATTTTATTTATTTGAGTCCTCTCTCTCTTTTTCTTGGTGAATCTGGTTAAAGGTTCATCAATCTTGTTTACCTTTTCAAAGAACCAGCTCCTAGTTTCATTGATCTTCTGTATTGTTTCTTTAGTCTCTATGTCATTTATTTCTGCTCTAATCTTTATTATTTCCTTCCTTGTACTACATTTGGGCTTTACTTGTTGTTCTTTTTCTAGTTCTTTTAGATGAAGGGTTAAGTTCTTTATTGAGCTTTTTCTAGCTTCTTAAAGTGTGCCTGTAGTGCTATGAACTTCCCTCTCAGTATTGCTTTTGCTGTGTTCCATAAATTTTGAGTTGTTGTATGCTCATTATTATTCATTTCTAGAAATTTTTTTATTTCTTCTTTGATCTCATTCTTAATCCATTCATTATTTAACAACCTGCTAATTAGTTTCCATGTGTTTGAGAATTTTTGAGCTTTTCTGTTGTGGTTGATTTCTAGTTTCATGCCATTGTGATCAGAAAAAGTGCTTGATATGATTTCAATCTTCTTAAATTTGTTGAGACCACTTTTGTGCCCTAACATGTGGTCTATCCTAGAGAATGTACCATGAGCACTTGAAAAGAATGTATATTCTGCTGCTTTAGGGTGAAAGGTTCTGAAGATATCTATTAAATCGAGGTGATCTAGTGTGTCCTTTAAGTCTGCTGTTTCTTTGTTAATTTTCTGACTGGAGGATACATCTAGTGATGTTAGTGGGGTATTAAAATCCCCTACTATTATAGTATTGCTGTTTATCTCACCCTTTAAATCCATCAAAGTCTGCTCTATATATTTAGGTGCTCCTATATTAGGTGCTCCTATATTAGGTGCTTAGATATTTATAATAGTTATATCTTCCTGTTGGATTGCTCCCTTTATCATTATGTAGTGGCCTTCTCTATCTCTTACTATATTCTTTGTTTTAAAGTCCATTTTGTCTGATATAAGTATTGCTACCCTAGCTTTTTTTTCATTTCCATTTGCATGAAATTTTTTTTTTTCATCCTTTTACCTTCAGCCTATGTGCATCTTTTGTTTTAAGGTGTGTCTCTTGTAGACAGCATATGTACGGGTTCTATTTTCTTATCCATGCAGCTACCCTATGTCTTTTGATTGGATCATTTAATCCATTTACATTTAAGGTTATTATTGATATGTAGTTGTTTTTTGCCATTTTATTCTTTAGAGCTGTATTCCTCTTTTGCTATATTATTTTCCCATTTTGATCTGTTTACACCATGCCCCTTAACATTTCCTGCAGCATTGGTTTGGTTGTAATGATTTTTTTGAGTTTGTTTTTTTTTGTCTGGGAAACTTTTTATTTCTTCTTCAATTTTGAATGATATCCTTGCTGGATAAAGTAGTCTTGGTTATAGGTTCTTGTTCTGTATTACTTTGAATATTTCTTGCCATTTCCTTCTGGCCTCAAGTGTTTCTGTTGAGAAGTCTGATGTCATTTTTATGGGGGCTCCTTTGTAGATGATAGCCTTTTTTTCTCTAGCAGCTTTTAATATTTTTTCTTTATCACTTAGCTTTGGTATTTTAATTATGATGTGTCTTGGTGTAGATTTCTTTGGGTTTCTCTTTAATGGAGTTCTCTGTGCTTCTTGAACTTGTGAGAGTTTCTCCTGTATTAATTTAGGGAAGTTTTCAGCTACGATATGATTGAGCAAAGTCTCTATCCCTTGTTCTTTCCTTCTTCAGGAACCCCTATAATGCGGATGTTTTTTCTCTTTATGTTATCACAGAGCTCTTTAAGAATTTCCTCAGAATTTTTGAGTCTCTTTTCTTTTTTTTTTCTCTGCTTTCATGCCTTCATTCCAGTTGTCCTCCAACTCGCTGATTCGATCCTCAGCTCTATCCATCCTGTTTTTAATTCCTTTCATTGTGGTCTTCATTTCTGATATTGTATTTGTCATCTCTGACTGATTCCTTTTTAATATTTCAATATCATTTTTATACTTGCTATTTCTTTATTTAGGTGTTCGTAATGACCATCCATTGTTGTTCTAAGATCTCTAAGCATCCTTACAATCATTATTTTGAACTCCGCATTTGGAAGTTTGGTTATTTCCATATCACTCAGTTCATTTCCTGGATGTTTCTCTTGTAGTTTCATTTGGATTGCACTTCTTTGTCTTCTCATATCTATGTATTTGGGTGTTTTGTTTGTAGAGCTGGTTGAGTCTAGGCTTGGTGTTGTCTACCTCCAGTTTTCAACTGTGTTATTTCTAGGTCTTATTGGGTTGGCATCAGCTATTATTTGTAATCCACTTTCAGATTTGGGCCGCTTGAAGTCTTGGTTTGTTTGTTTTCTTAACAGGTGATTATCTTGTTTGCTGATCTCAGCAGGGGGCTTATTTGAAACTATTCAGGAATGCACTGGGTGTGACCTGAGGCTCTGAAGTCCTCTTCTGCCAGTTAATCTCTCTGGGGGCAGGTTGCTTTCTCAGCTTCAGTAGGGGGAGGTGTATCTCGGATCTCCATGGAGACCTGAGTTACTGCCCTTCCTCTGTACTTCTTGTTTTCAGCTGTGTCTTGTTGTGCTGATTGGAGCTGGAGAAATGTCTGTATCTCTGTGACCTGGAAGTACTTTTGTATTTTGCTATGTGGAAGGATCAGCCCCTCCCCCAGTTATGGCTGCCTCTAGCACTGAATGAGTCAGCTTTTCAGGTCCTCACCTACATTCCTCTCCCCCTTAACATCTCTCTCTCTTTTCTTTTTAGAAGACAAGAGGGCCCTTTCAACACACCTCATTACCTGGTCACCAGGTGTTGGGCAGATGAAATATATTATGCTCACTTTGTTAAAGATGATGCTGCCCACGTGTAGGCCGTTGCCCAGGTGAAATTAATGTGTGTTGGGGGCTGGCTGTGGGCAGGCAGAATCCTTGTAGCCTGGGGTTTGGTTTTGGGATTAAGCCTTTCCCACCCTTTTTGATATGGGGTGGTACAATCCCATCATGTCTCTGATAAGTGACTTTGTATTAAAGACTTCCCTATTTGGTATATTGGATTAAAGGTTTTGAATCTGCACTATAAAATGGGGGCAGAAGGAGAGCTCTCTCTCTTGATTCCTGAGATTAACATTAGAGGAGAGAGCAGAGAGTAGAAAGCAGAGAAAGGCCATGTGGAGGAGGCCAGGAGAAGCAGCCATGATGGCGGAGTGTTGAGTGAGAAGCCAGTTAGTGCAGAGTTTGTGCAGGGAGAAGGAAGGAGATGGGGAACAGAGGTGAAAAAGTCTGGTGAGCTAGAAACCTTTGATTCTAGGAAACTTGGATAAGTCAGTATCTTTGTGAGCACTGAATGTGAGTGGGTTTTGGAGCCCAGTGTGTAGTTTTTTACTTGCCCGCCGGGTGCAAGCTAGAATTAAAGACTATGGCCCACCAGTTTTTACTGCATTGTTTCTTTACCAACTGTCTGAATCCAATGCAAACCTGCATGGGCCAGGCTGCTGTGATGGTGGCCCTGGATACTGGCCTTACACCAGGCAAGTGGCTGTAAATAGTATTTACTGCTCTTTTTCTTGGAGTGAGAGCCCAGCCTCACCCCCACCCCTCTGTTCCTGTAAGCAGGGGAGATTTAGGCACTTCCTACCAGGTTTGTTGTGGCTTCTTTTTTGCTCCTTGGTTTTTGAGAGCTGTTCTTGTAGTCCAGATTTGGTTTTTCATGCTGATTGTTCATAAATTAGTTTATAATCCAGTTCAGTGGTGTGAGCTGGGAGTCTGTCCCATATTTTCTTTTTAAACTTAAGGGAAATTTATTTACCTTTTGTAAAGCCAGTAGGCAGGGCTGCCATCACAGCAGCCTGGCCCATGCAGGTTCGCATTGGATTCGGACAGTCGGTAAAGAAACAACGGAGCCAAAAACTGGTGGGCCATTATATTTAATCCTAGCTTGCACCTGGCGGGCAAGTAAAAACACACACTGGGCTCCAAAACCCACTCACATTCAGTGCTCACAAAGATACTGACTTATCCGAGTTTCCTAGAATCAAAGGTTTCTAGCTCACCAGACTTATTTACCTCTGTTCCCCATCTCCTTCCTTCTCCCTACACAAACTCTGCACTAACTGGCTTCTTACTCAACATTCCGCCATCTTGGCTGCTTCTCCTGGCCACATGGCCTCATTCTGCTCTCCTCTCTGCTCTCTCCTCTAATGATAATCTCAGGAACCAAGGGAGACCAAGCTCCTGTTCTGAGCTGCTTCTCCTGGCCTCATCTACGTGGCCTCTCTCTGCTCTCTGCTGTGATCTCTCTGCTCTCTCATGCTAATTATCCCAGGAACTAAGAGAGAGCAAGCTCCTGTTCTGCCCCCATTTTATAGTGTAGATTCATAACCTTTAATCCAATATACAAAATAGGGAAGTCTCTAATACAAGTCACCTTCTGAGGCATAATTAGATTGTACCACCCCACATCAAAAAGGGTGGGAAAGGCTTAGTCCCAAAACCAAGCCCCAGGCTACAAGGATTCTGCCTGCCCACAGCCTGCCCCCAACACACATTAATATCACCTGGGCAATGGCCTCCATGTAGGCAGCACCATCTTTAACAAAGTGAGCATAATATATTTTATCTGCCCAACACCTTTTTACTTATTTGAAATGAAGTGATTTAATGTCATTTAATTTTTCTCTGAAAACAGATTTAATGCCAATTCACTGGTTTTAAATTGTAGTGGGTTTTTTGTTTGTTTGTTTTTTAATCTATGGAATCATAATAGCCATTGTTTTTGTCTTCTGAACCTGCTTCTCCCAATCTCCCCAGCAGCCTTAGCAAGGCACCATTAGCTCCCACTGTGAAAAGCCTGGGATCACCTAGGTTCAGCTTTCCTGATGTTTATTTGTTCATCTCTCCTTTCAATTCTGTGTTATAGAAGCATGTTTTAAAACATTGTATTTTGTTCAATGTGATTAGCCTCTGTTGCTTAACCATGGAACCAATATAATATTCCTAATTTTGGTTTTTGCATTTTTTTTATAAATAAATTTTTATTTTAATGGGGTGGCATCAATACATCAGGGTACATACATTCAAAGAAAACATTTCCAGGTTATCTTGTCATTTAGTTCTGTTGCATACCCATCACTCGAAGAGAGATCGTTCTCCGCCACCCTCCATCCAGTTCTCTCTGTACCCCTTCCCCTCCCCCTCTCCCTCCTTTCCTCCCCCCACCCCCCATAACCACCACACTCCTGTCCATGCCTCTTAGTCTCGCTTTTATGCCCCACCAATGTATGGAATCCTGCAGTTCCTGTTTTTTTCTGATTCGCTTATTTCACCCAGCACGATGCTACCAAGACTCCACCATTCCGCTGTAAGTGATCCGATGTCATCATTTCTCTTAGCTGAATAGTATACCATGGTGTATATGTGCCCCATCTTCTTCATCCAGTCCTTTATTTTTTTTTTACAGTGATTAAAAGCCTTTAAGCAAACTTGTGGCTAATACAGCAAGAATCCATAAAAGGGTAGTGTCCTTAACATGTTCACCAAGTCCAAGTTGGCCCCATCACCATGCCAAATCCCTGAAAAATGCAACCCAACCACAGTTAAGTCTGTTAGGAGCTGTCACAGGGAGCAGGAGTCCAGGAAAGTTCCCCACAGGAAAAGTCCGCATGGCACTGGAATTGTTGTCACCATTCTATACTTTGCAGCTCATGTCCAAGTCCCAATGATGGCTGCTTCTAGCTGGTAATGATTCAGGTAGACTGGAAAAAGCCATTTGCAGCATGTGTGGATATAGAGCTTCTGTTCTCTGCCTGGAGAATTGAGACCAGGTTGCTTTTCCCTGGAGCTCTGTGACTGTGGCATGGTAAAGAGAACCTTGGGATACACTAAGCTGGGTGGCAAAGGTAAATTCATAATACAAGTTGGCAAAAGGAGGAAAGAGAGCTCTAAACTAGGAGTAGGTCCCAGCCTGAAATATGAGTGGGGCATTGAGGTAGGAGGGATAAAGGAAACACTATATATTAAGCAAAGCAGCAGAAAATAGGACTATCAATACCCACAACAGAGATCTTTGAGGGAAGAATGAAAAACCTGACTATTTAGGCAAAACATAGTTAAGTGGCCGTTGTGCAAATGAGATCAGTTTACCTGCTTCTTGGAAGAAATACCCTAGGCTCGTCCACAGTGTCATAGATGGGGCCGAAGGCCCTGGGCACCTTCAGCCTTCAGTGGCAAACCCCAGCTTTCTGGGCAAGGTTAGGTTGTAGGTGGCTGGAGCAGGGCTGGAAGAGACTGAACCCTCCCTTAGAGGAGCTAGGGGGAAGCCCACCTTCCAGTGTCCCTGTTTCTTCACAGCCGAGGCATGTAAGCCTGGCAGGCTTTAGCTCAATGACCTTCCTTTCCACTATTGAAGCAGGACCCAGATGGCATCCTATGAGACCCCTTTGGGGCATTGGAGCCTTTAAGGGTGTATCCTAAAAGCTGGTAGTTCCCCTGATCTCTATTGGGCTTTTTCTGCCTCTAGGTATCTTAAAAGCCATTCTCAGAAGATCTCGCTGAGGGGTTTGAGGATCCTCATCCGCCTATATAAATCTTTTCCATATATCTGGAGCTATTTGGAAAAAGACAAAACAGTGTTATTAGCTAGATCTAATAAATAAGGTAGTAGTTTGCAGGCGAAAAAGATTTGGTGTCTCCTGTTCATTAGCATTCAAAAGAAATGTAAATTTTTTTTAAGTAAAAAGCATGATATGGTACACCCGTTGGAGTCATTGGCCTGGTGTGAAGGATTCCCGGGTTTGATTCCTGGCCAGAGCATACAGGAGAAGCGCCCATCTACCTCTCCACCCCTCCCCTTCTCCTTCCTCTTTGTCTCTCTCCTCCCACCTGCAGCCAAGGCTCCACCGGAGCAAAGCCACCCTGGGCACTAAGGATGGCCCCATGGCCTCCGCCCAAGTCCCTAGGATGGCTCCGGTTGTAACAGAGCAACACCCCAGATGGGCAGAGCATTCCCCCTGGTAGGCATGCCAGGTGGATCCCAGTCAGGTGCATGCAGGAGTCTATCTGACTGCCTCCCCATCTTCATCCTCAGAAAAATACAAAAAATAAATAAATAAAAGTAAAAATACTACAAAAAAACAAAAAACAAAAAAAACAAAACAAAAAAGGGGGGGCATTCCCTTGTGCTAAAGCTCCTGGAAGCATGGAGTGAGCTTGAGTATGTCCTATGAAACATGGAGCTCTATGTTGACATATAAGTCTTTGAAGAAGGAGGAACTGCTGAAATAGTTTATCAGCATTTGTCCCTAAGACTGCAGTCTTTATAGTGGGAACACCATACATAAATATTTGCTGTCTGTCTATAGATTAAGGGGGGATATGGCAAATGCTGAAAAGCCATGATCTTTGTGCCTCTCCCCTCCCCCACCCCACCCTGTAACCCCAACACTGTTGTTTATGTCTCTGAGTCTCATCTTTATGTCCCACCTATGTATGGAATCACATAGTTCTTAGTTTTTTCTGATTTACTTCTTTCACTCAGTATAATGTTATCAAGGCCCATCCATGTTGTTGTAAAAGATCTTATGTCGTCATTTCTTATGGCTGAGTAGTATTCCATAGTATATATATACCAAAGCTTTTTAATCCACTCGTCCTCTGATGGACACTTGGGCTGTTTCCAAATCTTTGCTATTGTGAACAATGCTGCCATAAACATGGGGGTGCATTTCTTCTTTTCAAACAGTGCTATGGTGTTCTTGGGGTATATTCCTAACAGTGGTATAGCTGGGTCAAAAGGCAGTTCAATTTTTAATTTCTTGAGGAATCTCCATACTGTTTTCTACAGTGGCTGCACCAGTCTGCATTCCCACCAGCAGTGCAGGAGGGTTCCCTTTTCTACACATCCTCGCCAGCACTTATTCTGTGTTGTTTTATTGATGAGCGCCATTCTGACCTGTGTGAGGTGATATCTCATTGTGGTTTTAATTTGCATTTCTCTAATCATTAGTGATGTTGAACATTTTTTCATATGCCTGTTGGCCATCTGTGTGTCCTCTTTGGAGAAGTGTCTATTCATTTCTTTTGCCCATTTTTGGATTGGATTGTTTGTCTTCCTGGTATTAAGTTTTACAAGTTCTTTATAAATTTTGGTTATTAACCCCTTATCAGACGCTATGTCAAATATATTCTCCCATTGTGTAGTTTGTCTTTTTATTCTGTTCTTATTGTCTTTAGCTGTGCAGAAACTTTTTAGTTTGATAAAGTCCCATTTGCTTATCCTGTCTTTTATTTCACTTGCCTGTGGAGACAAATCAGCAAATATATTGCTGCGAGAGATGTTGGAGAGCTTACTGCCTATGTTTTCTTCTAAGATGCTTATGGTTTCACGGCTTACATTCAAGTCTTTTATCCATTTTGAGTTTATTTTTGTGAGTGGTGTAAGTTGGTGGTCTAGTTTCATTTTTTTGCAGGTAGATGTCCAGTTTTCCCAACACCATTTGTTGAAGAGGCTGTCTTTACTCCATTGTATTGTCTTACCTCCTTTGTCAAATATCAGTTGTCCATAGAGCTGTGGGTTTATTTCTGGGTTCTCTGTTCTGTTCCATCGATCTATGTGCCTGTTCTTATGCCAGTACCATGCTGTTTTGAGTACAATGGCCTTATAATATAACTTGATATCTGGAAGTGTGATACCTCCCACTTTTTTCTTCCTTTTCAAGATTGCTGAGGGTATTCGTGTTCTTTTTTGGTTCCATATAAATTTTTGGAATATGTGTTCTATGACTTTGAAGTAAGTCATTGGTATTTTAATCGGTATTGCATTGAATTTATAAATTGCTTTGGGTAATATAGACATTTTAATAATGTTTATTCTTCCTAACCATAAGCATGGTATATGCCTCCACTTATTCATATCTTCCCTGATTTCTTTTATCAATGTTTTATAATTTTCTGAGTACAAGTCTTTAATCTCCTTGAATAGATTTATTCCTAGGTACTTTATTTTTTTGGTTGCAATGGTAAAGGGGATTGATTCCTTGATTTCTCTTTCTGACAGTTCGTTATTAGTGTATAAAAATGTCTCTGATTTCTGAGTATTGATTTTATATCCTGCCACCTTGCCAAATTCATTTATCAGGTCTAGTAGTTTTTTGACTGAGACTTTAGGGTTTTCTATATACAATATCATGTCATCTGAAAATAATGATAGTTTTACTTCTTCTTTTCCAACTTGGATGACTTTTATTTCTTTTTCTTTTCTGATTGCTATGGCTAGGACTTCCAGGACTATGTTGAATAAGAGTGGTGAAAGGGGGCACCCCTGCTGAGTTCCTGATCTTAAGGGGATTGCTTTTAATTTTTGCCCATTGAGTATGATGTTGGCTGTGTGTTTGTCATAGATGGCCTTTATCATGTTGAGGTATGTTCCCTGTATTCCCACTTTGCTGAGAGTTTTGATCATGAATGGGTTCTGGACTTTATCAAATGTTTTTTCTGCATCTATTGAAATTATCATGTGGTTTTTCTCCTTTCTTTTGTTTATGTGATGAATCACATTGATTGATTTGCGAATATTGTACCAGCCTTGCCTCCCAAGACTAAATCCTACTTGATCATGGTGTATGATTTTTTCCATATATTGCTGGATCCGGTTTGCTAATATTTTGTTGAGGATTTTTGCATCTAAGTTCATCAGGGATATTGGCCTATAATTTTCTTTTTTTGTGTTGTCTTTGCCTGGTTTTGGAATCAGAATTATGCTCGCCTCATAAAAGGAGTTTGGAAGTCTTCCTTCCTCTTGAATTTTTTGAAATAACTTGAGAAGGATAAGAGTTAGCTCTTATTTGATTATTTGGTAGAATTCACTTGTGAAGCCATCAGGCCCGGGACTTTTCTGTTTTGGGAGTTTTTTGATAGCTGTTTCAATCTCATTTGTTGTAATTGGTCTGTTTAGGTTTTCTGATTCTTCTAGATTGATTTTTGGAAGATTATATGATTCAAGGAATTTGTCCATTTCATCTAGGTTGTCTAGTTTTTTGGCGTACAGTTCTTCATAGTATTTTCTTACAATATTTTGTATTTCTGTTGTATCAGTTTTTATTTCTCCACTCTCGTTTCTAATTTTATTTATTTGAGTCCTCTCTCTTTTTTTCTTGGTGAGTCTCGTTAAAGGTTCATCGATCTTGTTTACCTTTTCAAAGAACCAGCTCCTGGTTTCATTGATCCTCTGTATTGTTTCTTTAGCCTCTATGTCATTTATTTCTGCTCTGATCTTTATTATTCCTTCCTTCTACTAGCTCTGGGCTTTACTTGCTGTTTTTTTTTTCTAGTTCTTTTAGATGGAGGGTTAAGTTGTTTATTTGAGCTTTTTCTAGCTTCTTGAGGTATGCCTGTAATGCTATAAACTTCCGTCTCAGGACTGCTTTTGCTGTGTCCCATAAATTTTGAGTTGATGTATGCTCATTATCATTTGTTTCTAGGAATTTTTTTTTTTTTAAACATCACACATAAGAACCAGATTACATCAAAGCTGTGGAAACAGTAACATAAGAGTTTTTTAAATTATTTATTTATTGATTGATTTTAGAGAGAGGGAGACAGAGAGAGAGAGAGAGAGGAGAGACAGGGGGGAGGAGCTGGAAGCATCAACTCCCATATGTGCCTTGACCAGGCAAGCCCAGGGTTTTTTTTGAACCGGCGACCTCAGCATTTCCAGGTTGACTCTTTATCCACTGTGCCACCACAGGTCAGGCTGTTTCTAGGAATTTTTTAATTTCTTCTTTGATCTCAATGTTAACCCATTCATTGTTTAGTAACAAGCTATTTAGTTTCCAAGTGTTTGAATGTTTTTCAATTTTTCTATTGTGGTTGATTTCTAGTTTCATGCCATTGTGATCAGAGAAAGTGCTCGATATGATTTCAATCTTCTTAAATTTGTTGAGCCCGCTTTTGTGCCCTAACATGTGGTCTATTCTAGAGAATGTACCATGAGCGCTCGAAAAGAATGTATATCCTGCTGTTTTAGGGTGAAAGGTTCTGAAGATATCTATTAAATCAAGTTGACCTAATATGTCCTTTAAGTCTGCTGTTTCTTTGTTAATTTTCTTTCTTGAGGATCTATCTAATGATGTTAATGGGGTATTGAAATCCCCTACTATTATAGTATTGCTGTGATCTCGCCCTTTAAGTCCATCAAAGTCTGCTTTATATATTTAGGTGCTCCTATATTAGGTGCGTAGATATTTATAATGGTTATATCTTCTTTTTGGATTGTTCCCTTTATCATTATGTAGTGACCTTCTTTATCTCCAACTATGGTCTTTTTTTTAAAGTCCATTTTGTCTGATATAAGTATTGCTACCCCAGCTTTTTTTTATTTCCATTTGCGTGAAATATTTTTTTCCATCCTTTTATCTTCAGCCTGTGTGCATCTTTTGATTTAAGGTGTGTCTCTTGTAGACAGCATATGTATGAGTCCTGTTTTCTTATCCACGCAGCTACCCTATGTCTCTTGATTGGATCATTTAATCCATTAACATTTAAGGTTATTACTGATATGTAATTGTTTATTGCCATTTTTTTTCTTTAAAACTGTATTTCTCTTTTGCTATATTGTTTTTTTCCTTTGATCTGTTTACAGCAGGTCCCTTAGCATTTCTTGCAGCCTTGGTTTGGTTGCAGTGAAATCCTTGAGGTTTTTTTTTTTTTGTCTGTAAAGCTTTTTATTTCTCCTTCAATTTTAAATGATAGCCTTGCTGGATAAAGTAGTCTTGGTTGTAGGTTCTTGTTCTGCATTACTTTGAATATTTCTTGCCATTCCCTTCTGGCCTCAAGTGTTTCTGTTGAGAAGTCAGAAGTCATGCTTATGGGGGCTCCTTTGTAGGTGATAGTCTTTTTTTCTCCAGCAGTTTTTAATATTTTCTCTTTATCATTTAGCTTTGGCATTTTAATTATAATGTGTCTTGGTGTTGGTTTCTTTGGGTTTCTCTTTAATGGAGCTCTCTGTGCTTCCTGAACATGTGAAATGTTTTCCTGCCTTAATTGGGGGAAGTTTTCAGCTATATATGTTTGAACAAAGTCTCTATCCCTTGTTCTTTCTCTTCTTCTTCAGGAACCCCTATGATGCGGATGTTATTTCTCTTCATGTTGTCACAGAGCTCTCTTAGAGTTTCCTCAGATTTTTGAGTCTCTTTTCTTTTTTCGGCTCTGCTTTCGTGCCTTTATTTATTGTGTCCTCTAACTCACTGATTCGATTCTCTGCTTCATCCATCCTGCTTTTAATTCCTTCCATTGTATTCTTTATTTCAGATATTGAATTTGTCATTTCTGACTGATTTTTTTTTATTATTTCAATGTCCTTTTTTATATTTGTTATCTCTTTATTTAGGTTTTCATAATGACCATCTACGGTTGTTCTAATATCTTTGAGCATCCTAACAATCGTTATTTTAAACTCTGCATCTGGTAATTTGGTTATATCTGATTCACTTAGGTCCTTTTCTGGGGATTTCTCTTGGTTTATTTGTGTTGTATTTCTCTGCCTCTGCATTTTCTCTTCACGGGAGTGGCTGTGATCACGTGCTCGGGTGCACAAGGGTTGGTGGCCTTGGCCTTTGCCCCACCCCCGTGTGTGACCTTATGCTCGGTCCTGAGGGCACTGCCGAGCACCTTTGATCGGCTGCAGGTCTCTGCCTGTTTCCGAGCTTTCGCCCTGCCCTTGCAGGAGGATCCCACTCAAGGAACAGCTGCTAGCCTTGGCTGTACCGCCAGGCAGGGCTGCGTGCCCAAGCTCAGCTCCGTAGCGGAACTCCGCCTCTTCTGGGCTTTTGTCTCCACCTCCGCGGGAGGAGCTGGCTACCAAGTCAGACTGCAAGCCTGGGTTGCAGGGGTGGGGCAGGGCTGTGCTCCTCTGCCCTTGCTCCGGGGCTGGTCTCCACCCTTTTTGGGGTTCCCGCCCTTCTCCCGGAGGCTGGATTACAGGCTGCCGGCAGCTGAGCTTGACCACTTTTGCACGCCCCCTTCTCCTCAGCCGGGCAAGATTGAGCTCACACCTGAGCCCAGTGGTAGCCAGCCGGCTTTCACCCCTGCCAGCAGAACCGCGCTTTTGTCTCCCGCTGCTGCCCACTCTCCGGTGTGCCCTCAGCCGCGTGGGTGGGGGCGTTGCAGCTCGGACCCTAAGACTCACTACTGTAGACCCGAAAGCTCCCTCCTTCTATGTGGCTCTGCTCTGAGTGCCACAGGGGAGCTTGTTTGGCTGCTTTCCTGCTTCCCTTTGCTGGTATTGCTGTTTCAGGGGGAAATATTCACTTCAGCTTTGAGGAGTGACTCGTCCCAGGGGTTAGGGTGGCTATCTCCCAAAATGTTTCTCCCTATGCCTCCTAGGTTATGCTCTCTTCCTGTTACTGTGGTCCTCTCCTCTCTCCCCTCATCCCCAGGAGCCCCAGGTGATTGTTTTTGAGAGAGATGTTCTGCACAGTCCCTTTAAGAAGGGTCCTGGGTCTGAGAAATCAGACTCTCTCACAAACAGTATCCTGACTTGTTTCCATCTAAATACTGTCCTTACGCCTCTTCTGGGCTCTGGGGCTGCAGGCTGGGGCTTTGTTCCTGGGGCTCAGGACCCTTTCCCCTCTGCTAAACTCACTTCCCGCCACGTGAGTCTCTCCCTGCTGCCTTTTGCTCTGAGGAGCTGGGCAGCCCTCTCTGCATTTCCGTGTTTCCACTTTTCCTACCAGTCTCAGTGTGGCTTCTTCAGTGTTCCTTGATTGAAGAGTCCTCTTAGTTTAGTCCAAATTTGGTTTTTCCAGATTATAGTTCATAAAATTAGTTTGTAATCCACTTTGGTTCTGGGAGGTAGATGCTGGTACGTCTGCCTACTCCATCGCCATCTTGTCTCCTCCCCCCTTTCTATGTTGAGCTCGGTTTTTGCATTTTTGACCCAAGTACTTATTTAGTTTGCTTTCTAATTTCAGTTCTAATTTTTGAACAATGGGAACTTTTACTTCATAACTTTGTCATTAATTACTACTTTTCTTGTATTATTTTAGCTGTGGGCTTTACAATTTCTGATTTGGGGTGTGTTTTGTTATTTTCTTGAAAAAAATAGTTTAAGAGATTAGAAAAGAAAGTTAAGTTTTAAGGTAGTTTGATACCTATTCAATATTAGTACATTATTGAGACTTTCCAGCCTGTGTCTTGTTTGCTGACCAAGGCAACTGAGAGGGTTGTACCCCACATTCTACTCAGTCCCCTTTATGGGGCCACCATTTTTCACAACAGCAAAGAGCCTCATTATTTTATTAGAATAAACTCATGGTGTTGGCTTTGGCCTGGATGTGCCTGGCTATTTCTGGGTTTGAGGGAACAGTTGCCACTGAATATCACTGAGATGAAGTGACTAAAGTTACTGTGGCCAGTCTCATTCTTCTTTTCACTTTTCATTGAATTCTAACTACATTCCAGAGAGACTGTCTCCATGATGCCACAGTGTTGCACAGCATTCCCATCTGAGCCTACTCATTTGTAAAAGGGGGAAAACTTATGTCCTCTTGGTCACTCTCCTACTAGGGGGACCCCCAAGGAAAAGGCATGCTCTGCATTCCCAGGGAATTTCTCATTCTTCACAGAGACAATAAATATGGAGGTGTGTACCTTTCCAAAAATGGGTGCTTTTTAATCTTCTTATTTGTTTAATATGTATGCAAACCCTATCATATGAAAAGCTGGGCTAGACTCAGGGGGAGGAGGAGTAAAAATTGGTGGAAGACATATTAGTAACAAGATATGCAGATGGCACCATCTGACTGGCAGCAAACAGCAATGATTTAAATTGTTAAGTTTCATTTATTTGTTTGTTTGTTAAACAGCAGTGATTTGAACTTACTTCTGAGGAAAGTGAAAGAAGAAAGTGCCAAAGCAGAACTGCATGTGAACATCAAGACATCAAGAAGACAAAGATCATGACCACAGAAGATGTACACAACTTTAACACAGGCAATGAAGACATTGAAATTGTTAAAGATTTTGCTTATCTTGGTTCAGGCATTAACTCACATGGAGACTGCAGCCAAGAAACTGAGAGAAGGCTGAGACTTCGAAGGGCAGCAAGGAAAGAATTAGAAAAGGTTACCAAGAGCAAAGATGTGTCACAAAAGACCAAGGCTAAGATCATTCATGTTCTTGTATTCTCAGTTACTATGCAATGATGAAAAGTTAGACAGTGAAAAAGGTTGGTAGGAAAAATATGAATTCATTTGAAATATGGTGTTGGTGGAGAGCCCAGTGGATACTCTGGACCACCAGAAAGATGAACCAGTGGGTTCTTATTGTGAATTATGCCTGAAATATTCCTGAAGATACAATGACAAAACTAAAGCTATCCTACATCAGGTACATCATGAAAGGTAGGGGTTTTCATAAATAATATTAATGCTAAGGAAAACAGAAAGCATCAGGAAAAGACTAGACCAAATATGAGATGAATTGACTTTGTAAAAGAAGCCATAACAAGAGTCTATAGAGCTGAGCAGGGCTGCTGAAGACAGGACACAGTGGACATCACTCATTCATAGGATCCCCAGGAGTTGAGCCACCTCAACATCATGGAATGCACACACCCTCCAAAAATTAAAACACATGGTCTGACAAAAGTTTTTATTGATTTATAAATTTATTTTTGAGAAAAGTCTGAAAAATCTTAATAATTAAATGCCACTTACTTAAGAATTAAACAAATCAGTTTTGGTATAAAGAATAAAATTAGAGTTAAAAGTGGCAAGATGGCAATGAAGTAGGCACATTTACCAACTTCCACCTCCCAGAACCAAAGTGGATTACAACTTAATTTTAAGAAAAATCATCTGGAGAAACCAATTTTGGACTAAAATAAGAGGACTCTTTAACTAAGGATCATTGAATAAGCCACACTGAGACTGGTAGGGAAAGTGGAAATGTGGAGAGGACTACCCAGTTACTGGGTGCAAGCGGCAACCCAGAAGGACTCACATGATGGGAAGTGAGTTTAGCGGAGATGAGAGGGTCCTGGGTCCCAGGAACGAAGCTGCAGCCTGCAGCCCCAGAGCCTAGAAGAGGTGTACAGACAGTATTTAGCTGTGAAACAAGTCAGGATACTGTTTGCAAGAAAAAGAAAATTTTCTCAGATCCAAGATTCTTCTTAAAGGGACCACACAGAAAACCTCTTTCACAACCACTCACCCCAGGCTCTGGGGGACAGGGAGAGCTGAGAGGACTGAAGTAGCAGAAAGAGAGTGTAATCTAGGAGGCACAGGGAAAAACACTTTGAGAGACAACCACCCTAACCCCAGGGCTGAGTCACTCCCCAAATCTAAAGTGAATATTTTTCCTGGAACCAACAATACCAACAAAGGAAAGCAGGTCATCAGCCAAACAGAAGCTCTCCTGCTGCACTCAGAGCGCAGTCGCTTAGAAGCAGGGAGCCATCAGAGATACAGTATTGAGAGCTAAGGTCTGAGCTGCATTGACCCTTCCCCACACACACACTGCTGAGTGCTCACCGGAGGGTGGGTGGCAGCTGGATGCACAAGAGTGGTCCGGTCGGTGGGAGTGGAAGTCAGGGGCTGGCCATAGCTGTGGCCTAGGTGTGAGTGCAGTCCTGCCCAGTGGTGGTGCAGGCTGAGGGTGGCCATGGGGGCAGAAGGGGTGTGTGAAAGTGATCCACCTGCAGCTGTGGGCCGGGCAAGCAAGAGTGGTCCTGCCTGCAGTCCTACCCCCAGGGGTGGGGTGAAAGACATGGAACCAGCTGAGACCTGTGGCTGAGAGCAGGAGCACAGCCCACCTGTGGAGGCAGGGCGAAGGCTGAGGCTGGCCAAGGCTTTTAGGCCAGATGCAGGAGCGCAGTCCCACCCACAGGGGCAGGGCAGAGGCAGGGGTCTATCCAGGTCTTGCAACCCCAGCATTGTGAACACAGTCCCACCCACTGAGATGAGGCAGAAACCACAGTGACTACTGCAGCAGGCCAGCGCTGGCAATGCCCATGCCCAAATGCCCAAGGCGGTGGCAGAGGGAGTGGTGGGCCTACAGCCAGACCACACCTAGGGAACACAGAGGCCACACCCATCAGAATCCTGTGGCCACACCCTTCTTATACACAGGCAAAATGGGAAGGCAGAGAAATGCAACTCAAATGAATCAAGAGAAACCCCTAGAGAAAGACTTGAATGAGTCAAAAATAACCAAATTACTGGATGCAGAGTTTAAAATAATGATTGTTAGGATGCTCAAAGATCTTAGAGCAACAATGAATGGACATAATGAGCACCTAAATAAAAAGATAGCAAGTATAAAAAAGGACATTAAAATAATAAAAAAGAATCAGTCAGAAATGACAAATACAATATCAAAAATGAAGACCACACTGGAAGAAATTAAAGCAGGATGGATGAAGCTGAGGATTGACTCAGCAAGTTAGAGGACAACATAAATGAAAGCACGGAAGCAGAGCAGCAAAAAAAAAAAAAAGGAAAAGAAAAAGAGGCTCAAATAGCCTGAGGAAACTCTAAGAGAGCTCTGTGACAACATGAAGAGAAATAACATTTACATCATAGGGGTTTCTGAAGGAGAAGAGAAAGAACAAGCGATAGAGAATCTGATTGAAGAAATCATAGCTGACAACTTTCCTAAATTGATGAAGGAAAAAGTCACACAAGTTCAAGAAGCACAGAGAGTTCCACTAAGGATAAACCCAAAAAGGCCAACACCAATACACATCATAATTAAAATACAAAAATTAAGAGATAAAGAGAGAATATTAAAAGCTATAAGAGAAAAGCAGTCAATTACCTACAGAGGAGCTCCCATAAAGATGACATCTGACTTCTCAACAGAAACATTAGAGGCCAGAAGGGAATGGCAAGAAATATTTAAAGGAATGCAAAACAAGAGTCTATAACCAAGACTTCTCTATCCAGCAAGGCTATCATTTAAAATTGAAGAAGAAATAAAAAGCTTCCCAGATTAAAAAAAAAACTCAAGGAATTCATTACAACCAAACCAATGCTACAAGAAATGTTAAGGGTCCTGCTGTAAACAGAACAAAGGGGGGAAAATCTAGTAAAAGAGGAATGTAGATTAAAAGAATAAAATGACAATAAACAACTACATATAAATAATAACCTTAAATGTAAATGGATTAAATGCTCCAATTAAAAGACATAAGGTAACTGCATGGATAAGAAAATAGGACCCGTACATATGCTGTCTACAAGAGACACACCTCAAAACAAAAGATACACATAGACTGAAAGTAAAGGTATGGAAAAAAAATATTTCATGCAAATAGAAATGAAAAAAAAAAGCGAGGGTAGCAATACTTATATCAGGCAAAATAGACTTTAAAACAAAGGCTATAGTAAGAGATAAAGAAGGTCACTACATAATGATAAAGGGAGCAATCCAACAGAAAGATATAATTATTTAAAATATCTATGCATGTAATATAGGAGCACCTAAATACATAAAGCAGATTTTGATGGGCATAAAGGATAAGATCAACAGCAATACTATAATAGTAGGGGATTTTAATACCCCACTAACGTCACTAGATATATCCTCCAGTTAGAAAATTAACAAAGAAACTGCAGACTTAAAGGACACACTAGATCAACTGGATTTAATAGATAGCTTCAGAACCTTTCACCCTTAAGCAGCAGAATATACATTCTTTTCAAGTGCTCATGGTACATTCTCTAGGATAGACCACATGTTAGGGCACAAAAGTGGTCTCAACAAATTTAAGAAGATTGAAATCATATCAAGCATCTTTTTGGATCACAATGGCATGAAACTAGAAATCATCTACAATAGAAAAACTAAAAAACACTCAATCACTTGGAAACCAAATAGCATGTTATTAAATAACAAATAGATTAACAATGAGATCAAGGGAGAAATCAAAAATTTCCTTGAAACAAATGAAAACAAACATATAACAACTCAAAATTTATGGGACAGGCCCTGGCTGGTTGGCTCAGCGGTAGAGCGTTGGCCTGGTGTGCGGGGGACCCGGGTTCAATTCCCGGCCAGGGCACATAGGAGAAGTGCCCATTTGCTTCTCCACCCCCCCTCCTTCCTCTCTGTCTCTCTCTTCCCCTCCCGCAGCCAAGGCTCCATTGGAGCAAAGATGGCCCGGGCACTGGGGATGGCTCCTTGGCCTCTGCCCCAGGCGCTAGAGTGGCTCTGGTCGTGGCAGAGCGACGCCCCAGAGGGGCAGAGCATCGCCCCCTTGTGGGCAGAGCGTCGCCCCTGGTGAGCATGCCGGGTGGATCCCGGTCGGGCGCATGCGGGAGTCTGTCTGACTGTCTCTCCCCGTTTCCAGCTTCAGAAATTAAAAAAAAAAAATTATGGGACACAGCAAAAGCAGCCCTGACAGAGAAGTTCATAGCACTATAGGCATACCTTTAGAAGCTAGAAAAAGCTCAAATAAACAACTTGACCCTGCATCTAAAAGAACTAGAAAAAGAACAGCAAGTAAAACCCAGAGGTAGTAGAAGGAAGGAAATAATAAAGATCAGAGTGGAAATAAATGACATAGAGGCTGAAAAAACAATACAGACGACCAATGAAACCAAGAGCTAGTTCTTTGAAAAGGTAAACAAATTGATGAACCTTTAACGAGACTCACCAAGAAAAAAAGAGAGAGGACTCAAATAAATAAAATTAGAAATGAGAGAAAAATAACAACAGATACAGCAGAAATACAAAGGATTGTAAGAAAATACTATGAAGAACTGTATGCCATAAAATTAGACAATCGAGGCAAAATGGACAAATTCCTCGAAACATACAATCTTTCAAAAATCAATATAGAAGAATCAGAAAACCTAAACAGACCGATTTCATCAAACAAGATTGAAACAGTTATCAAAAAAACTCCCAACAAACAAAAGTCCTGGGCCAGATGGCTTCACAAGTGAATTTTACCAAACATTCAAAGAAGAACTAACTCCTATCCTTCTCAAGCTATTTTAAAATATTCAAGAGGAAGGAAGACTTCCAAACTCCTTTTATGAGGCGAGCATAATACTGATTCCAAAACCAGGCAAAAACACTACAAAGAAAGAAAACTATAGGCCAATATCCCTGATGAACTTAGATGCTAAAATTTTCAACAAAATATTAGCAAACCGGATCAGCAATACATGATAAAAATCATACATCATGATCAGGTGGGATTTATTCTAGGGAGACAAGGCTGGTACAATATCTGCAAATCAATCAATGTGATTCATCACATAAACAAAAGGAAGGAAAAAAATCACATGCTAATATCAATAGATGCAGAAAAAGCATTTGATAAAATCCAGCACCCATTTATGATCAAAATTCTCAGCAAAGTGGGGATACAGGGAACATACCTCAACATGATAAAGGCCTTCTATGACAAACCCAAAGCTAACATTATAATCAATAGGCAAAAATTAAAAGAAATCCCCTTAAAATCAGGAACAAGGCCAGGATGCCCCCTTTCACCACTCTTATTCAACATAGAAGTCTTAGCCACAGCAATCAGAAAAGAAGAAGGGATAAAAGGCATCCAAATTGGAAAAGAAAATGTAAAACTATCATTTTTTGCTGATGACATGATACTATACATAGGAAACCCTGAAGTCTCAGTCAAAAAACTACTGGACCTGATAAATGAATTCAACAAGGTGGCAGGATATAAAATTCATATTCAGAAATCAGTGGCATTTTTATACACAAACAATGAACTCTCTAAAAGAGAAATTAAGAAAACAATATCCCTCACTACTGCAACAGAAAAAATAATGTACCTAGAAGTAAATTTAACCAAGGAGATTAAAGACTTGTACTTGGAAAATTATAAAATAATGATAAAAGAAATTAAGGAAGAGACAAACAAGTGAAAGCCTATACTGTGTCCATAGATAGGAAGAATAAACATCGTTAAAATGTCTATATTACCCAAAGCAATCTATAAATTCAATGCAGTTCCTATTAAAATACCAATGACATACTTCAAAGATATAGAACAAATATTCCAAAAATTTTTATGGAACCAAAAAAGAACACTAATAGCCTCAGCAATCTTGAAAAAAAAGAATGAAGCGGGAGGTATCACACCTCCCGATATCAAGTTATACTACAAGACCATTGTACTCAAAACAGCTTGGTATTGGCATAAGAACAGGCATATAGATCAATGGAACAGAAAAGAGAACACAGAAATAAACCTACTCGTATATGGACAATTAATATTTGACAAAGGAGGTAAGAGCATACAATGGAGTAAAGACAGTCTCTTTAACAAATAGTATTGGGAAAATTAGACAGCTAACTGCAAAAAAATGAAACTGGAGCACCAACTACACCATTCACAAAAGTAAATTCAAAATGGATAAAAGACTTAAATGTAAGTCATGAAACCATAAACATCTTGGAAGAAAATATAGGCAGTAAACTCTTTGATATCTCTCGTAGCAATATTTTTGCTGATTTATCTCCATGGGCAAGTGAAATAAAGGACAGGATGAACAAATGGGAGTACATGAAACTAAAAAGCTTTTGCACAGCAAAAGACACCATTAACAAAATAAAAAGACAAGCCACACAATGGGAGAATATATTCGACAATAAGTCTGATAAGGGGTTAATAACCAAAATTTATCAAGAACTTGTAAAACTCAACACCAGGAAGATAAACAATCCAATCAAAAAATGGGCAAAAAAATGAATAGACACTTCTCCAAAGAGGACATACAGATGACCAATAGGCATATGAAAAAATGTTCAACATCACTAATCATTAGAGAAATGCAAATTAAAACCACAATGAGATATCACCTCACACCAGTCAGAATGGTGCTTATTAACAAAACAACACATAATAAGTGCTGGCGAGGGTGTGGAGAAAAGGGAACCCTCCTGCACTGCTGGTGGGAATGCAGACTTGTGCAGCCTCTGTGGAAAACAGTATGGAGACTCCTCAAAAAATTAAAAATAAAACTGCCCTTTGACCTAACTATCCCATTAGGAATATATCCTATGAATACCAAATCACTGATTCAAAAGAAGAAATGCACCCCCGTGTTTATGGCAGCATTGTTTACAATAGCCAAGATGTGAAAACAGCCCAAGTATCCGTCAGTGGATGAGTGGATTAAAAAGCAGTGGTGCATATACACAATGGAATACTACATGGCCATGAAAAAGAACAAAATCTTACCTTTTGTGACAACATGGATGGACCTGGACACTATTATGTTAAGTGAAATAAGCCAGACAGAGAAAGAAAAATATCATATGACCTCACTCATTTGGAGAATCCAATGAACAATGTGAACTGAGCAACGAAACAGAGGCAGAGGTGGGATCAAAGGGACCAGAGGGAAAGCAGACAGAGGAAAGTTGAAGAGAAGATGGGATCAGAGAAGGGGGAAAGATCAGTGAAATTATATATACATAACACAACATTATAGAGAACGGGACAGCAAATCCTGGAGGGAAGGGGACAAAGGGGGGCCATGGGGGAATAAGGAGGTGGGGTGAGATATATTTGGTGGGACACTTGAATCTATGTAAACACAAATTAAAACCATAAATAAAAAATTAAAATAAAAAAGAATAAAATTATGTGAAATCTGGGCCAGTTTAGAAAACCACAGATGTAGGTGATAGGCCACACAAGAAAGCACTTCATAGGTCTGCCAGTACGCTGCCTACTTTCAATCAAAGCTGGTGACATGGAAGAGGAAAGCCTTCCCTGTGTAACGGGAAGCAAGCAGTACTTCGGAGAGCCCTCCAAACATTTTCAACTGCTTGCATGTAAATCTCATTTGATCCAGTCCACATGTGTACACATCTGATCCAGTCACACATGCCAACATAGGAATGTCAGGACCGAAACAGTTCACATTCCCTCATGCTCAACTCCTGGCCCAGCCAGGCCCTACTGTTCTCTCATGCCCAGGCCTGTTCTCAGTCAACAGAGGAAGGTGACCCTGGCCTGTGGGGAGATGAGAGGTCAGGAAGACAGTCCCTGCACCGGCTGGGGAGCTTCTCCAGTTTCAGGTCACCAGGCTGGTTTCCCAGGAGCAGTCTCTAGCAGCGCCGCTGGTGTAGTGGTATCATGCAAGATTCCCCCCCAGGAGCAGTCTCTGCTGCTCTCTCCTAGCTTTGCCCCTCTCTCAACTCGAATGGCTGGGACACCAAGAAGCTATACAGAGGTTGGTAGGGTTTCTCAAAGGTTGGAGCTGATGAAGGCGAGCATCTCATAGGCTAGGCTGGTGAGAGAGGGGTGCAGATAGAAGCCACAGATGGTTCTTCCGTGAGTCTGTGGGGGTGGGAACCAGGAGCAGCCCCAGGGGAGCATGGTGGGCTTCAGGTTTGGGAGGCAGGAGCAGGAAAGCTTTCTGCAGAAACTAGGTGAGGAATTTGTAGGGCAGCCGACCAAAAGTATTGGTGAGTGAGGTTTGATCAAGTTTAGAGAATTGAGGGAGCGACTCTTGTGGTGTCCTAGCTGAGTAGGGCATGATGGGCCGGCATGCTTATAAGCACAGAGCTTGTAGGTACACAGACAGCACTGTCCAAATACGGTGAGGTGTGCGGGTAGTTGTGCAAGTTTGGTGTCTACTCTCCAGATTGATAGATTTGGGAGTTATCAGAGCTGGGAGGACCTTAGCGATATCTCATCTCTCTCTGGCTTCAAATGCTGTGTCTATGTCTATGCAATTGAAATTTATATTTCTAACCAAGACTTCTCTTCTGAATGTCAGATCTACACATCGACATGGGACATGACCTCTGGGAGTCTCCAAGGCGATTCAAACTTAAAATGCCAAAAAAGGAATTCTTAGTTTGTCCTCTCACTTATCTCTCCTTTATTTTTTAAAAAAAGATTCTCAGTAATTATAAATCCAGAAACAGAAGTCCTTCCTGATGTCTTCTTTCCCTGCCTCCAGAAAACTGCTCTTCACCAAGCTGTGTCCCTGTAATCCCAATGCCTTTCCAGAGTCCATCTTCCCCTCGTCCTCCTCCTTGCTGGTCAGTCACTAAGACAAACCACAGTCCTCACGCCATCTGTCTAGTCCTAGGAACTCTGGAGTTATCTTTCTGCTTCTGACTTGTTTCTATCTACCCTCACCCACAGATGAGCTTGTTTATTTGTTTTAAGTGTAAATTGGATCATATTTCTTCCTCTTAAAATCTTCAGTGACTTCCCATTGCACTTAGGGTAAAATTCTTAATTTGACTTCATTGGAAATCTATTACTTCCCCACCTCTCCAGTTGTAGTGCGTGTCCTTTTCTTTTTCACTCCACGATCTCCAGCTAGACAGGCTTACTTTATGGTTTTTGAGCAAGATAAGCCTTTTCCACTTCAGGGCCTTTGCACATTTTTTCTGCCTTAAAAACAAATTTTCCCACTCTTTGCCTGGTTAACCCCAACATACGCTTCTTTATCAGAAAAAAATGCTGCTTCCTCAGAAAGACCTTCACTAAAAGTGCACAATCTTAATTATACCCTATATCAACTAGGGTTCTTTGGTGCAAGTGCAGAAACCAACTGGTTAATCTGGGAAGAGAGGAAATTAATTGGAACAAGATGAGGTCATGCAAGGATTCAAAGGAAAGCTGAAAAGTAGGCTCCAGAAAGTTAGGGATTCAGAGATTCAAGTGACAAGGACTGACAATTGGTCTATTTATGTGCTCTTAGGACACAGTATCACTCCTACCTTTTCTTGCTGTGCTTTTAAGAGGGTCTGATTGACTTAGCTCACATCATAGTACAAGCCTGATAAGAATGGGGTCCTATTAAAGGGAAACTTGAATGATAACTCCACAGAAATGAGATGCAGTGGAGATTAATTCTCTTACTAGGCAACAAGAGCACTTTTCCCAGTAGAAGGGGGGCTGGAAGCAAAATCAGTGACTGTTCGCCTTGCGTGCTCCATAGCACTACGTATTTCTCTATAGCACTAGTTACGTTAGTCATTACATTAGCACAGCAGGCCCTGGATAAGAGCTCATGTCTTCCTGTTCCCTTGTATTTTCTTGCCTTTCTTGCAGTAAGAAGATGTCCTGTGATCAGTTTTGGCCAGTGGAACATAGGAAAAATAATGTTATGTCCCTTCCATCTTAGTTCTGTAATAACTCCCACAGATCCTCTACTCTATCCTCTGCCCACAAAATTGAGGGCTAAGAAACCCAGAATGATGGAGCCACAGCATGGAAGAGGCTGGACCCTTGAGTCACCACTTGGAAAGAGCTGACCAAGATGTGATCGAGAAATATAATTGTATTGTATCAAGTCTCTGAGACTTTGGGGGTTGTTTGTTAGAGCAGCTAATAGGCCTTATCCTGACTATTAAAGGTTTATTTTAGTATTTATTGCTTACCATCTGCCTCCTCCACAGACTATATAAACTTTATAAAGTCATGGACTAGCTCAGTAACATAGTACCTAACATAATAATAGTCAATAAATAAATAAAATAGTGATACTCAAGAAATATTTGTGGAATTGGTAAAATTAATTTTTCTTATCCAACCTTTCTCTCTCTAATTTTTTTTTTTATGTAGAGAAAGGAAATGAGTCTTAGAGAGATAGAGAGACTTTACCCACACTATTTTTGCCTACATGATAGCCACTACTGGGCAGTGAGGTCCACAGGAAAGAAGCCTTAGGCCATTTCTTCAAGTCAGCACCACAGAATGCCCTAGAACTTGTTTCAGCCTGTCATGGACACATTAGGAATGTGATTGAAATCTAACAGCAGGTTACCTGTGACACTGCAATTGCTTCAAGTCATTTCTTTGTCTTTAAAATGCCATATAATTGCTAATGTAATTAGTAATGTATACAAAGGGGGCTTGTGCAATTACTGAGTCCTAAGATCAAGTAATTAATGTTCTGTCAACAAAACAGCAACTGTTTTATTAACCACTGCTTGCATCTGGAAACAAGCATAATCAGATGCAGACAGATCAACCTAGACATTATCAACTCAGATGATTTTTTTTTTATAGTTACTAAAATGTCAACTCTACAACAGTAAACCGAACAGAACTTTCAACTTTCAGATTACGTTGTACAAGTTTAAACAAATACATGGTTGGATGGATAATGGATGATGGATAAAGATGATAGATAGATAGATAGATAGATAGATAGATAGATGATAGATAGATAGATAGATGATAGATAGATAGATATAGATATAGATAGATTATAGATAGGTAGATAATAAATATATAAAACCAAGTTCTTTGTTTTTTTCAACCTTGAAGGTAACAAGAGTCTCATGCTTAAAGACCACAGAAAACCTAATTCTGTAAGTCAAGAAGGATATATGGATTTTTTTTAATTAAAAAAATTTTAAATTCATTTTTAGAGAGGAGAAAGAGAGAGAGAGAAAAGAGTAGTGGAGGAGCAGGAAGCATTAACTTTCATATATGCCTTAATCAGGCAAGTCCATGTTTTGAACCAGTGACCTCAGTGTTTGAGGTTGATGCTTTATCCACTGCACCACCACAGGTCAGGTTGAATAGATGGCTTTTAACGTAGGTTCTGCCTCAGTGTTTTCCCAGTTGTCCTTATAAAAAGTAGTTCTAATTGGAACATAATTTTCTCACTTGAAAACAGAGTGGCAATCTGAATTTATGCACTGCAATGTGAAAAGTGAAACCCGGATATGAATATCTAAGGAAATGTCTGCTTGACTGATCTTCTGCTGTGAGATGCCCCTCCCCAAATTTCCGTGGATTACAGCAGCAGACCCACATCCTTGCCCGTGGGTCTGATCAGCACTCCAGCAGCAGTGCTCAGGGCTGGGTTCAGGGCAGGCTCTTATCTCAGTATGTTAAGGGCCCTGGATGAAGGAGTAGAGGTGTGTGTCCTGGTGGTCAAGGGAAGGAGCTCAGACTCCATTCCACATCTGCCCAGATGTGGTGCTGTCATATTTGCTCCCAGTTCACTGGTCACACAGATCACATAGTGAGTCTATCACATAGTGGTGCAAAGAGTCCACTCCCTTGCCTGGGAAGGGAAGGAGGTGGAATGTCTGTTCAGCAGTAATGTCACAATGAGAAAGCACTTTCAACATCTCAGTTTGTATTATTGGTCATGAGCTCCCTGTTTTCAGGGGTAAGTGACCAAATAAGCCATAATCATTTAAAATATATATTTCAAAGCATTCTACCATGGCAGCTTGGAAAAATTGGTGTGCTATTTGGAATAGTAGATGGAGCAGTCAGTTGGGAGTCAAGAGACCTCTGTCCTCGTTGAGTTTGACTAGTAGCTAATCACATGAATAGCAAGTCACTTTACAGCTCAGCCCCAGTTTCTTTACCCCTCAAGTAGGAGGTTCTGACAAGGCAATGTTTGAAGTGCCTTTTAGTCCTACAATTCTAATCTGCAGTCACTTGCTTTTTAGAGGAGATATTTAACTCGTTCGGGGGATGGAGTGAGAGTCAGGCAATCCTTGTTGATTAGAGAGCAGCCCAGTGCCAAGGAGGCAGCTGGAGAAGGAGCCTGCTCTGCTGGGGAAATAGAGATGTGACCCGCTGTCCCCTCCCTGTCCCAATATCCGTTAGCAGAATCATAGCGTCTCATCAACTGTCACAGGAATAAAACCTCAGCTCCTGAGGCAGAGCTGCCCAAGCATAAAGTGGTTCCATAGCAGATCGACTCAGAGCATGTGCCTCTGAGACCTCTAACTTGGGACTCATGCGAAAGGTTTTCTTTTCTTTTCCCATGGATGTCACACATGGAAATCAGAAGTCACAGAGCCTCTCAAGTGAACTCGGTTTTCAGTGCTCTTGGGGACATTGTCCCTCCATTTGAGGTCCTCTCCCAAAGTAAATTCCACAAACTTTACAGGAGTTGATTTTAAACCAGACCACCCTACATATACCCTCAAAATGTAATGAAAAATTCATCCAAATGTGTACAAGTGAAGTATTTAGACACTAACAGACAGTAACTTATTTTTTTGTTTGTTTGTTGGTTTCAGATTGCCTCTATTTCCAGAGCATGCCCTGTTTGGAAGAGGGGGTAGGTGGAGGCAAGGGAGGGCATGACCCTGAACGCGAAGCGTGACTCTGTGAGCTGGGAAACAAATGTTGCTGGGAAATTAATAAAACAACTTGTCCCCTCTCCCCTCAGAAATGGAGAAAGTCCAGGAAATTTGCCCCAAACCTAACATTCTTTACAACTCTTTAGACAGCCATCTCTCCATTCCAGCAAGTGTGAGACCGCGGGCCACGCTCCCTGTGCTTCAAACTTCTCTGCAAAAGAATCCCAGCGCTAGCTGCCAGGAGCAGGCTCCGAAAACCTGCCCTTGCACACACTTTCTTTGGAGATGTGTTTTAATTTTTACATATTTAAAATTTGCAATCTTTTTAAATACCAAAATACCTTCCCCCAAATAAACACTTTAAATAAAATTGAAGCAACGGAAGTGTTCTGTTCATCCTGTCCTTATCATACCTCCTTGCCACGCACACATTTTAGAACATTAGAAGTCAATCTTTGTGACTTCTAATTTGACAAATAGACGATATTCTCCAAATTTCAGAATTTACTTCTTGATCTGCATACTGAGAATTATATTACCTTCTCTGTACAAGTGTTCTGAGAGTACAACATGAAGTAACTGGTGGAAGCAACCAGCAAAACACCCGGCATGCTGCAGACAGAAAACACCATTCCACATTTCCAGGGCCATGTCCACTTCTAGCTCTGCCACCATCCAAGTGCTGGTTGGCAAAGCCAGGGAGCAGCCATGTGTTCTGCAATGTGGTCCATGTTTCTGTCTCTAGTGGAGGATAACTGGTTTGCTCCCCAGGAAGGTGTTGGAGATCTTCCAGGACATTTAGAGCAAATGAGAAGCTGTAGAGTTCCATCCTCTCCCTAAATCGCTTCATGCCCATAAGAACTCTTCACCATATCTCCTCCTCTGTACACAACTACCTTAAAAACCTGGCAGGAAATGCCCATGCAACTGTAAGCTGATTATGTCTATCTGGTGGGGAGACTGGGCCTTTTCCCACAGCAGAGGTGGCTTCATTCAAAGCAAACAGCAAGAGGCCATCTTCATGGTTGAGCTGTTTTTACTCACACTTAGGACACTGACTATGTGGCTTTCTCCCCTTTCTGACATCAAACAATTCTGGAACTTACTGGGTATTCTATAAATCAATGTTTACACTAATTATCCAGAATTAGCGACAGACTGAACAATTTTATATGCTCAGTCTCACCAGACTGCCCCACTACAGACATCGGTCTGAAATGTGGTGTCCAGACCATTCACACTTTTGTCTGACTTACAGACAAGTTTAGGCTTCCCACTATCCCCACTCAGATTTGATAATTGTCTAGAATGACTCACAGAACTCAGGGAAGTACTTTATTTACTATGATCAGTGTATTAGAAAGGCTACAACTCAGGAACAGCTAAATGGAAGAGACTTCTAGGGTGAAATACTGGGGATAAAGTGTGTGAAGCTTCCATGTCCTTTCTAGGTAAACTACCTCCCCAACCCCTCAATGCATTCACAAACCAAGAAATATTCTTGACTACAGTGTTTAGAAGTTTTTATTAATACCTATTTTGTGCCAGCAATGTGCTATCAAGGTATTAAGAATGCAACAAAAAATAACACATAACTTCTGCCCTTGAAGAGCTCCAGGTTTAAGGGGAAATGATTTAAAAAATTTATCATTGTAACAGGGGTAAGCACAGGAGAGATACCTCACTCTACCTTGGGTGAAGAAAGCTTCCAGAGATGGCTTCCCAGGGAAAGGAATGTTTTCACTGTGTGGCTAATGAAGGAGTAGGAGAGAAAAGGGAGAAGACATTTCTGAGCTCCAAACTGTAAAAAATGTCATGTAGAATCAAGCAATCTTAATGCTGAAAAGAAGTTGGATTGAGTGTTGCTCAAGATCACATAGCAGCAAACTTGGCTTCATTAAAAGGTTCAAATGGAAGCTTATAACCTTTGACCAACTTCATCCACTTCCCACCCTCCTCCCCCACACATGACTCTGGTAACCACCCATTTACTCTTCCTATGAGTTCTACTTTTTTAGATTCTAATATAAGTGAAATCATGCAGTATTTGTCTTTCCCTGTCTAATTTTACTTAGCATAATGTCATTAAGTTTTATTCATGTTGTCGCAAGTGGCAAGATTTCTTTTTTATGGCTGAATAGTAACACACACACACACACACACACCCATGAGATTCAGCCGGTTTGCACCAGTTCAGCAGAACTGATACTTATTTTTTTTGTTGAGTTTGGCAAACCAGTTGTTTAAATGACACTTGTAATCAGGGTTCTCTCTAAGATGGGAGCCTGGGCAGCCACCCAATGTGGATATTACAAATTTAAATTCCTTACTCTTTTTTAACAGTCATCTGTGCAACAACGTATCCTTAGCACCAGTAGTAATGTTTATTTCATCCATAGGTGAAAAAAAATCACAAGTGAGGATGCCAATCAAGAAGCAAGATGGAAATATCTTAAGTAACAGTTTTATTGTTTTTCTGTCAGGTGTTATTTAATATTTTTCATTAATATTTTAAAACTTTTATAATCTAGTTTTGTATATTTCTTTTATTGTTCTTATTTAAGTATTAAATGCATGAAATAATAAGCTACCTTTTGGTATATCATATTTTTATACTTAAGATGGTCATTGGGGCAGAGAATCAATTGTTAAATTATTTGAACACCTTTACATACATATACACACATATATTTATACATACATATATATACAAATGCACAAACCTACACACACACATACATGTGTATGTGTATGTATATATCTTTTCTTCAACCATTCATCTGCTAGCAGACAACTATTGTGGTAGTAGTTTTATTGTATATGTATATCAAATCATTATATTGTACACCTTAAAATTACACAATGTTCATGTCAATTATATCTCAGAGCTGAAAAAAATCAAAATATTTTAAATAATTTTTTTAACTTTTAAGGTTTAAATGCAATAATATATCACACTGCCACAAAAAAAAAAGAGCTTTCTCTTCGTCTACATACCCTGCCAGACTTTTACTTAAGGCATGACCATTCTTCATAAAGGAGATTTCTGTCTATTTCTGTTGGGCATAGGATAATGGCGGTCATCTCAAACTTTCTATTATAAGGGTAGCTACACTTTATGGACATTTGGTAACTTGCTTTCTGTACATCCATTTACATGCATTTTCCCACTGAGGACTTGAGAGGATAACCATCAGGGCAGGAGCCAGGACTGCTGAGTGTGTCCCCCTGCACCCACACAGGACTGCTCCCTCAATCCCACTGCATGCTGGGCAGGACACATATATTAATCACAAAAATTAAGGAATATTTTTAAATGAATATGAAGTGATAAAAAAGAAGCATTTTTTTTATTAAACAAAAACATCGGAAAAGCAAACAACAAGTCAAAGACAATTGTTAGATTATGCAAATGAGATGCAAAACTAATTTTTATTTCATTGGTGAAGATGCACTATACAAAAGGCTGAAAGTACTGGAGTATCTGCACGTTCCCTGATCCCCTAATTTTTGTGAGCAGTGTAGTATAAAGAGCCAATTTGTTCAACTGATATCCAATGAACAAGCATCTTTAGCACTGCAGGCACAACTCGGGCCAACAAGAAGCACCCAGTTCAGCCGGGGATCAGATTATAAACATAGTAACATATTTAGACACAACGTACATTACAATATGAAGAGGCATAAGGTATGGGAGCCCAGAGGCTCTTTGGTTAGTATGTTCCTTGGTTAGTCCTGGCTAGGTCATAATTTCAGGAGAGCAAGGCCCTATATCTGTCGTTTACTATTCTATCCCCTGTTCTTGCAATATAGGAGAGACTCAATAAAGATTTGTTAAATATATACATACATATCTTTTACAAAGGAGGAAATAGAGACCCATGAAAGGAAGTGATTTGATTTAGCAACATCCCAGGGCTAGCCAGAGAAATTCATACCCAGGCCTCCAAGATCCTGATCCAATGCCTGATCCAGCAGATCCACTACTAAAGAGTCCATAAATGTTCTGAAAATCTCAGGCTCACTGCTTCATAACTGGGCTGGGTAAACTTATAACAACACATATCCTAGCATTGGATATGGCTGACTGTATAATTAGCTTATTTCCTACCCATATGGAGTAGCTCAGCTCCTGTGCCTCAGTGGGAAATTCCTCATATGTTGCTAGGGTTGCCTTCTGGGATTACATCTTCAGAGGTGTGTGGGAGGAGGAGTCGTCATGCTGATAAATGAATCAGAGAGACAAGAGGGAAGCTGGCAAAGTCTCTGCAGGAGAGATGGATGGGGGCCGAATTGTGCTCAATGCTACTCTCCTCCCTCCCTCTTCTCCTTCTGACCTGAAGCGGACCCAGTGGGGAAACAGTGCCTGCTTCTCTAGGACTTATTGCTTAGTCATAAATCTCCATCTCCGGGCTGTGTGTGACTGGGGGCGGGGTGCAAAGAGAAGAAGGAAAGAGAATCGAGCAGGAGAAATAGGGGAGGAGAGAAGGAAAGGAGACAAAGATGTCTGGGCAAAGTTGGAGGGCTAGCAAAGCCTCTTTAACTCAGGTTTCATAAGTCAAGAAATATTTTATCACCCTTGTGAGTCAAACCTATGAAAATCAATGGGGTTTGAGAGTTGCCTATATTGATCTGAAAGCCTGAGATGTATTGAAATATTCATGGCTGGATGTATGTGTTCAGAGAAGGCACTGGGGGAGGGAGGTGCAGAGCGAGGGAGAGAGGTAGGTGGATTTCTAAGTAAAAGCCATTCGCATTTTCATTAAAAATAGATTAATTCTATTAGTTGGACTAAAACCTCACACTTAAAAGGAAATGAGCTTCTGTGTCAGACAAATAAGCCACTGGCAAACCCAGAAAGAAAAAAAAAACATTTATTTATTGCTATTTAATAGCAGAAGAGCCAAAGAGAGTTGATAAAATTAGCAGGGGATCCCTGGGGGCATGCAAGAGGCTGCTTTGTTTGCAAAGGCAATTTGGACACTGCTGCTTTGATCTTCACTTCGAGCATTTGAACAGGCATGTTAGTATCACTCATTTCACCAGAGAATTGGGATTCAAGTTTCCCCAACAATCTAAAAAGCAGTACATTAGAAGGGAGTTGTCTGCCTGTAGTCTCCAAGTCTCAATGCCCTTGATACTAATTTGATGTGATGCATTTCACCAGATGTGTCTACCTGAATGGTATCTGATGCCCAGGGGACTGTGGTCCTGTTTGAGAGTATCAGGCTCGTATCCCCTCGAAAAACGATTGGATGAAGGCATCCATAATTTAAAATCTGCATATAGAGATGACATATGTTAAAAATATTTGAGAAAATTCATGCAAGAAATTGAACAACAACAACATATGGGAAACCCGCTCCAAATATCAAGACAGAATTAAAAATAATCTGTTACCTATATACCCTCTTCTTACATTTCAGTGTAACCAACAGAGATTGTACCAAAACCAGACTCTTGGAAAGAAAACTCAAGCCCAACAGGGATCAGTCTGTGGAGCAAGCATTTTGGGTCCTGAGGGAAATGTTGGATTTGTTGAGACTCTAACAGCGCTCATCAATTCCACGTTCTCTTGGTGTAAGGATGATCCTAAGAAAAAGCAGCTGGCATGGAATTGGATGACCACAACCTGACTCTGGGAACCTGGTCCATTGTGAACAGCTCATGCCCAGGACAGCAAGTGCTCTAGGCACTCCTGGTTTTAATGAAATTCAATTTAACACAAACTTTTAAAGAATATCTAAAGCGTACCCAGCCCTGACTTCACTGCACTTTCTTTTCTCTGATTTCCACAACATTGCTGCCATGGCAACATGGATGCAGAAGGCAATGAAGGAAGGGGTACAAAGCTCCCTGGGTGTCAGAGCTTCCTGGAAGTCCTTTTCTGGTGGGAGAAATCAAGTCCGCCAGAAAGTCAAGAATGGCTGTAGTTCTGCTGTTTCTTCCAGGAAACAGCTGTCCATCCCATCATTGTTTCATCACTTTCATGCAGTATTTACAAAATGCTTTGTGATCTCCTTACTGTGACTCCTCCTAGACCACACCAGCATTTCTATTGTCATTCCCATTTGATAGACAAGGAAGAGGAGTGCAGAGGCACTTTCCCGGTCTCTCATGAAGAGTTAGGATTAAGTTCAGATCCCTAAATCCCTGTCTCACTGCTACACCAACACTCTCTTCTCTCTGTGTGTCCTTGTTCCCACCGCAGTGCAGAGAAGAACCAAGAAGGTCTTGCTACCCAGAGATGTCCTCCTTTCCTAAGGAGATACCACTGTTGTTGTTAGACACAGACAACATGCTCTGGGAACTCATGCTCAGAGGTGAGCTTTCAAGGTGCGATCCTATACAATCTTCACCTTAGATGCTGTTGACCCCGTGGGCACCTACCTCTGAAAGGACAAGGTGAGGGAGAAAATGCTCTGAGTCCAACAAGTAGGTTTTGCATCTTGTCCATCACCCGACAAATGTTTTGGAGATAGAGGAGACTGAACAAAACCATTGTTTTATCTAAACCTTTATGGCAGGCTTATCACTGTGGTCTGGTCTCCCTTGTCTGCAGGCTGTACTTCTTCTGATTCACCATCTGTGTTCCCTGTCAATGGTCACAGGGCCAGTCATTTGATGGGCACTTCCTGACGCAATGTAAAACCCTTCACTGATCTTCCTTACTTCTAGGTGGGGGTTTTAACTGGGAGTCCATGAATGATGGGCGCCAGAGGGCTACAACTCTCCCTGAAGTTAAATGTAAAAGTGTGTGTACATGTATGTCACTCTACATTTTTCCCAGAGCAAAGGACCGTAGTTGCCATTATAATCTGCATCTCAGAAAGGTTAAGAATTATGCACATACAGCACAATGTGGAAGCTCTTTATCAAGGCATCTTGGGTCCTCTATGACTTAGCCTTTCCTTGCCTTGTCTCATATATCATTCTCATGTTCTTCCTCTTCACTTATAAAAATAAATCACAAGGCCCTGGCTGGTTGGCTCAGCAATAGAGCATCGACTCAGCATGTGGAAGTCTCAGGTTCGATTCCCAGCCAGGGCACACAGGAGAAGCGCCCATCTGCTTCTCCATCCTTCCCCCTCTCCTTTCTCTCTGTCTCTCTCTTCCCCTCCTGCAGCCAAGACTCTATTGGAGCAAAAGTTGGCCTAGGCACTGAGAACGGCTCCATGGCCTCTGCCTCAGGTGCTAGAATGACTCCTATTGCAGTGGAGCAACACTTCAGGTGAGCAAAGCATCACCCCCTAGTGGGCATGCCAGGTGGATCCCAGTCAGGCACATGTGGGAGTCTATCTGTCTCCCTCACTGCTTCTCATTTTGGAGAAATAAATGACGAGTCCTCCAGGCCAGTGTATAAGCTGCTCTCTCTGCCTGGCATGTTCTCCCCATCCTCCTGTTCCTCCCCAAGGAAGTGGTCCCCATGTCTCTCCTGTGTACCCCCCTGTTGTCCCAAAATATCCTTTGCTTCCCATGGTAGCAGCACTCCTCACACCATGTTGTAATTGCTTGTTAATTTCACTGCCTTCTCTGAGCCATGAGTGCCTAAAAAAAAGAGACTGTATTTTTTGCTTCTAAATCCCAGGCACTTAACATATATCCCCAAATAGTTGATATTAAGCTTATGTGATTAAAAAAACCCAAAAAACCAACCATGGTAAATGATATCAAAAAAATCCAGCTGTGTAAAATATAGTCTCTCACTAGTCCAAGGTCTATGAAATGACCAGGTAGACTTTGCACATGAAATTCTGGACACAGTCCAGGGGTTGAGCTATGAAATCCAAATTCTTCCTGTGCAAGCTGTGGTTTGGGGCTTCCTGGTGGTTATTCTTCACCCTGGCTTAATGGAGACAATTCTGGTCTGAATATAGGAATTTCTAGGACAATGAAAAAGCTTCCAAGAATATCCCAATTAGTTAGAGTTGTGTTGCCACCCACTGTGGGTGGTTTGTTCTGGAGATCACCACGGATGTGAGCACCCCACCCTCACCCCCCCACAGAGATGCTCACCACTCCAGTGCTGCCTCTCCCTCACCCTCTGCCATATCCATCCATCTGTTCTCTCCCCCTAGAAGAACAGAATTACAGCTCCTTTGAGGCATAGAGGAGGACATGAACTAATCACCAGTCTCATGATAGCTACAATTGGGTATGTTATGAAGGTATTCTAGTCTTTTTACAGAAAGCATAAAGGATTAATGGAAGCAATTTAAGTTGCATTTTCCTCATTTGTCTAGACCAGGGGTAGTCAACCTTTTTATACCTACCGCCCACTTTTGTATCTCTGTTAGTAGTAAAATTTTCTAACTGCCCACAGGTTCCACAGTAATGGTGATTTATAAAGTAGGGAAGTAACTTTACTTTATAAAATTTATAAAGCAGAGTTACAGCAAGTTAAAGCATATAATAATAATTACTTACCAAGTACTTTATGTCGGATTTTTGTTAAGTTTGGCAGAATAAATCTTTATAAACCAACTTACTATAGTTAAATCTATCTTTTCATTTATACTTTGGTTGCTCCACTACCACCCACCATGAAAGCTGGAATGCCCACTAGTGAGCAGTAGGGACCAGGTTGACCAGCACTGCTCTTGACCATATCCCCCTTGAAGAGAAAATACAAGAAGAACTAAGAGAGCTCTGCTACCTAGAGACATCCTCATCAGCCCCTAATTCTGGACATCTTATACACCCCTCTGGGATCTCACTGGAACCTCACTCCTGTGGGATCCACATTTTTGCTGACAGTAGCCCATAAAGTCAGCCGTATGCATCATGTCTTATTCTAGAAACCTGAAGTTTCTGGCTTGTAAAGACTCTGAGGAAATTGTTTACTTATTTTTGTACTATACCAAGAACTTTATGTCATTAATTTACTTAATCCATGCAAAGTCTAGTGAGTTAAATATTTTTATTCCCATTTTGAAGATGATAAAATGGAGGTTCATAAACATTAAGTAACTTGTTCCAAGGGCCAAGGTCATGGTTTGCATGGAGATTGATCTGATTCCAAAACCCATGTTTCTCCACTATGAGGGCACAATGTTAGGCAGCTGTGTTCTGGAGGTAAGCTGTGTGACACCGAGCTATGTCACCTTGGCCATATTTCTTACCTGCTTGGTGGCTCCATTTCCTGAGCAAACTTGGGGAAATATGAGTTCCTACCACTTATTATGGGGAGGATTAAATGAGTAATACATACAAAGTGCCGAAAACAGAGGTCAGGGCTCAGCAAATGGGAGTTATCAGGACATATGCCTGATAATTGGTCACCATATTTGCTAAACAAAGCTTTGGAAAAATAATCTGACAAATGGTGAATTTAGGGATTGGACTTGGTGAAAGGCCAGAATATTGGACTCTATCCTGGCTCCAGAAAGAGATTACCGTACCACTATTTCATTTTTAAATTTATTGATTTTTTTAGAGAGCAAAGAAAGAAACATTATTTGTTGTTCCATTTATTTATGCATTGCTTGGTTGATTCTTGCATGTGCCCTGACCTGGGTTCAAACCCACAATGTTGGTGTGTTGGATGACTCTAACCAACCGAGTTACTCGGTCAGCACAGCTTTTCTCTCCTGTGACACGTGCTGTATGTTCACTTTTTATGCAGCAGAAAAGCATTTGGGTAATAACTTGAAGAGTATTCTTTTTTCCTACAATAACCTCTAAATCCTTCTCCTCATTAGTATACTGGTAGGCACTTTGACTTAATATGTATTCTTTTTCTTCTTTCTTGCAGTGTTTCTCACTCACACTCAGACTGATTATTCCGGGTTTTCATTAGGAATGTTTTCCACTTGCTAGTCCAGAAAACAACTTCTCAATATAATGGCATCATTTCCTGCAGAGAGGAGAAGTCTTTCCATTTGCAAATAATCACAAGGCCAGATTCAAATGAGAATTCACTTTCAACCCTTTTCCCTCAAATATAAACGGGAAGGTCAAAAGCCAATTCTAGAGACAGCCTCCTGCTCATTTCTGCATATAAATTCCAAAGATTTTTATAAGGTCACATTGGCAAGTTTTCCACTGTTTCTATTTTATTCCTCTGATACTCTCATTTGGTAAAAGTAATTCTAGCTGCTTAATAAATGTCTCTCAAAATTCTTGCAAGAATAACACGGAAGGCTGTGTCTGAGAAAGTGTGGTGTGGTGACTGTTTTCATGAGGATGTATTGTTTTGATGTAGAGAGATCTAATTTATTTAATGACCTTTTATTAAGAACCAGCAATGAGCCACAGACTAGAATAAAGGATGAAGAAGCCCGAGCCCACACCTTAGAGAGTTTGAACCGGAAGTTTGGAGAGTAAGTAGATGTGCTCAGAGTTGCATGGAAAGAGCTTTCTGAAATGTGGAGACCAAGCTGTGGGAAACCAAGGAGAGCCGTCCACCACACCAGAGCACAGGGAGACAAGAAGAGCTTCTGTGAGATTGGGGTTAATAACATGAAATACATATTTGGTCTTGTCCCATTTCTTTTTGGCTCTGAGTTTCCAAAACATTCAGAATTTCCTAATAATAAGAGCAATAGGACATTTTTGGTTGTAGCATTTAGTTTGGGTTTTTGGTTTTTTTTTTTGTCCTTGGCTCTTTAAATATTTCTGGAACCATTAAGGTAAAAAAAGAGTACCTTGTTATTCGTAAGAATCCCCTTTTAACCACTCTTGAATTTATATTAATGAAATGAGTTTTGGAAAGCCACTAGGGATGGAGTTTGGTTGTCAAGGGAACCACAATTAAACTTTTGGAACTTCCAGCACCACACAGGGACTTTCAGACAGGAAAGAGGGCCTGGAAGTTGAGTTCAATCACCAATGGTCAAAGGTTTAATCAATCATCTCTATACAGTGAAGTCTCCATCAAACCCCAAAAGAACAGGTTCAGAGAGTTACCAGCTTGGAAAAATTAGAAGACATCTATGTGCTGGGAGGGTGGTATGCTCCAAACTTTACAGGGACAGAAACTCCTATGTCGGGGGCCCTTTAAGACTTTACCTATGTCTCTCTTAACCTGGCTGTGGATTCATATACTTTCATATTCTTTTTTATAAGCCAGTAATCTAGTAAGTAAACTGTTTTCTGGAGTACTATGAGCCACTGTAGCAAATTAACTGAACTTGAAGAGGAGCTTGTGTGAACCTCAGATTTTTAGCCTATCAGTCAGAGCACAGGTAACAACTTGAACTTGCTATTAGCATCTGAAGTGAGAACAGTCTTGTAGAACTGAGCCCTTCACTTGTGGAATCTGATGTTAGATAGTGTTGGAATCAAGTTAAATTTGTGGGACTCCCAGTTAGTGTTCACTGAGAATTGGATAATTGTTTGGTGGTGTTGAAAAAAATATGTCAGAGCTTCACAGAAGAGGCAGCCTTCAAGAAGTTGGTCTTGAAACATGAGCAGAATTTTGCTATGGTGTATTATGAATGTCACCTAACCCAAGTTCATGTGCCTGACACTTTGAAAGGTTAAAACTCAACACGTGAGAGTTTAGATTGAGGAGAGCTTTATTCATTGAGAAGGGCTTCCTAAAGGTGTTTCAGATCCATCTTGCTTGCTGGACTGGGTTAGGGTTTTAAGGGGTTGGGGAAACACTGGTAAGGCATGTTTTCCTTGGAGGACCTGGGAGCTTGGCTATTTATGGTAAAAGGAAGTCAACACCGGATCTTCCTGGAGAGCAGACCCTTTGCTTCTGAAGGGGTTTTGGTGTTCAACTTCTTGTATGTCCAGGTTTTTTGGTTCCATGTGTGCATGGGAGTGGGGGGTGAGATTTTGGTTTCAGGTGCAGCTGGAGGTCAAAGTTCTCTTCTCTGCATATGCTTACACTGCATGACTTGTGAGTTGGACCTCTTGTCTCTGAACAGCAACTCAGTATCTCATTAAACAGGAAAGGATCATTTTGAGCTGGTTTTGTGGTTACAGGAACACTGAGGGAAGCTAGGGAGTGAAAGAAGCAAATACAAGAATAGATAAAGTGTAATCACACTAAGCAGAATATTGAATAACCCATATTTAGGTGGACAAGAGAGTCGATTTTTCTATGGAAAAACTATGGATGTCCTAACACTGAGACATTCCCATAAAGAATCATTTTCATTTCTTTAAATGAGAGTGACAGACTAGAATAGTGTTATTCAAGGATAAGTTATATAAAGACAGACAGACCACTTGTAATAGGGGAAAATTTTTGCAGTACTATACAGTGTTGACTTAACATATTTTTATGGTCCTTTATACAAATATAAAATTAGGCATAGCTTCTTATAAATACTAAATAACTATAAAATCACATTTATAAAATGGATAGAAACAAAACTCAAAATGTAATAAAACTTGTTAATTTAAAATAATAAGTAATGTTGTTTGGCTGAAACTAAATTGCTATACCCAACTGGATTAAAGTGCTAAAGGCTATACCTCAGTTTCTTTGGAGTTGGATATGTCTATATTTCTATGTTATGTGGTGATGATATTCTTGTATTATTTTTCTTTTTAAAATTATTGTAACTTTCACTCATACAGTGTGCCATGACAGTATTTCATCTTAACTTTATGAAATGCATAATTCATTTATTAAACCTGATTCTGTTCTTTCTCATTAGCCATCTGCTACAGTATGTCATTTCCATGATGTCAAATCAAAGTCTTAATTTATTAAAAAACTCTAGGAACAAAAATCATAGTCGATGAAGGTATCTTTCAACTGTAAATCATTATTGGAAAATAAGTGTTGTGTTTTTACTGTAATATTAGAACCTGCAACCTACCCCCAGCCAGACAAACTTAAGTGCAAGCTCCCTTTGGGTGGTCTCCCTAAACAATTACAAAAGGAAAGGGAAAAAGAAAGAAAGAAAGAAAGAAAGAAAGAAAGAAAGAGAAAGAGAGAGAGAGAGAGAGAGAGAGAAAGAAAGAAAGAGAGAGAGAGAGAGAAAGAAAGAAAAAGAAAACCATAAATACAACACCCTCGGATCACATGGCTCTAGGTCTGCATTCAGATGCTCTGAATATTCTGATATTTATTTATATCATTATCAAAATGAAAAAACAAAATGTGAAACTGTCATAAAAAAAACTTATACACTAAGAAGTGCTTGTGGATCCTAGGAGTATGCTGGACCCAATTTGAATAAAGCTGGATCAGAAGTTTCCCCATTATTCTAAAAGTCAGTAATGAGAAACACCCAATGTGGACAGCTAGGGGAGCTCTTACCAAAATCGTCAGATTATTCAAATTTGCTTTTTGTGTTCCCCTCCTCCCCATCCATGCCCATGTCTTCCTCATTCCCAGGATCTCAGAACTCTTTCTTCACAAAAACTTGCTTTTGAAAAGAGTGGGATCATGGTCCGTCATGTCTGAGTATGAAGTTATTCCACTTCTCCCAAAGGTGATGCACATTATATCTCAGCCCTGGGTTTTAAGTGTTTTTCCTCCATTTCTTTAATTTTTTCACCCTTATGCAGGAATTTCAGATATTCATAAATACATCCAGGGGAAAACGGTTTGGTAGGGAAAATAAGAGAGGCTTAGTTAGAGGCATACCAGAGAGGTGGCAAGCCCTGGGGACATTCATCCCTGAACATCTGGAGCCTGAATCATGAGTGATGACAGCAAAAGTTGCACAATTATAAACAGTTGAAAATTGATCTTGAATCAAACAGCCACTAATTTTCCTGGTCCCCTCTGGCAATCATCCTTTCAAACTATTCAGGACTTTAAAATATAAAAATAATGAACCCCTTGCAACCCTCCTCCTCTCCTTTTCCCTTTTCATCCCCCTCCCTCAGGTAGGAGCCCCTCTGATTAGCCAGTGATATTCAAATTAGACTTTCAAGCTGTCCCCTCAGTAGGTTCAAGAAGAGTTGATTTCTCCCCGCAAGTGCTGCTAAACTATAATTGCCTGCTGGGTCTTTTACCCCCTTTCTGAATAAATGGTGTTAGATCTGCCACTTTGGCTAATCCTCAGAAATCTGACCTGTCATTAGACAAACTTCTAAAAATATATCAGTTTGCACTTCACCGTTTCTGTTTGGGTTTCGTGTAATTCCTCTTCAGTGTATTTTATTTGAACCTGCTAACCTGTTTGAAGAAAAAAAATTGCTAGGTAGCATTGCCTGTTTGTCTGCTCTGTTTGCTTCCTTCTTAAAAGGCCTAAAAGGAGAATGCTGGTCTCTGGGTAGTTGAATAAAAATGAGAAGAATGAAATAGAAGAAAGATTCAGTGGTACACATATTGCCCTCGGTCTGGTCTCTACTATCACAGCAGAGAACATATCTCTCCTCCATCTTCCCTGAACTAAGACACTGGGAAAGCTACAGTAACAGAGAATCTGGCACCCAACTACTGAACACCTGCAAAGTGCCAGGCTCTGTGCTAATGTGGGCACCGTGCAAATGTTGATTAATGCCGATGGTTTAGAGGGATTCATGGTGGTTTCAGGAGAAGGTGGAATGCAAGGGCTGAAAATAGGGGCCTGAAATCATGCTGGGCAAGTAGAAGGGCAGCGCTTCATCTGAAAGCAACAGTCTGCCTAATATTGGCTGTCAATAGGGGGGGCCGGGCACAGCCTTTCCCACTGCGGCTTGGATCCTGTGAGATCATCATCAAGGCTGGTGGTGAAACACTGAGAGGTGAAACAGAATATCTGAATGCAAAAGAATGAAGTCGGATCCTTATTTTAGATCATATAACAAAAATAACCTCAAACAGTTTAAAGACCTAAATGTGAAACCCAAAACTAGAACTCCTAGAAGAAGACATGGGGGAAAGCTTCATAATGTTGGCTTGACAATGATTTCTTGGATATGACACAAAAAGCACAAGCAACAAAAGGAAAAATAATCAAATGGATTATTATCAAAATTAAACTTTTTTGTGTATCAAAGGACATAATCAATAGGTGTAAAGGCAACCTACAGAATGGGAGAAAATATTTGCAAATCATATATATCTGATTCTGGTCAATATCCAAAATATATGAATTACTCTTATAGGTCAGAAAAAATTAAGTAATTTGACTTTAAAGATGGACAAAGGACTTGAATGGACATTTCTCCAAAGAAGATATACAACTAGAAAAAAAAGCACATGAAAAGATGCTCAACATCATTAATCATTAATGAAATACACATCAAAAACACAATAAGATGCCACCTCTCATTCATTAAAATAGCTGGCTATTCTAAAAAATAAAACAGAAGATAAAAGTGTTGGAGAGGGTGTGGAGAAGTTGTAATTCTGTGCGCTGTTGGTGGGAATGTACAATGGTTCATCTACTATGGAGAATGCTATAGTGATTCCTCCAAAGGTTAAATATCGAATTACCAAACAGTCAAACAATTCCACTTCTGGGATTGTGATATACCCAAACTAATTGAAAGCAGGATCTCAAAGAAATATTTGTACATCTATGTTAACAGCAGCATTGGTTACAACAGCCAAAAGATGGAAGCAATCCAGGTGTCCATCAGCAGATAGAGAGACAAAATGTGGTATGTACAACAGTAGAATGTTATGCAGCTTTTGGAAAGAAGGGTTTCTGACACACATTACAACATAGACAAACCCTGAGGATATACCAAACAAATAAGCCAATAACAAAAAGAGAAATCCTTCATGATTGAGAAGGCAAAAGAGCTCTGGAGACGCATGGAGGCAATGGTTGCACAATGTGGATGTACTGAATGCTACTGAATTATATTTAAAAATGATGAAGATGGTAAATTTTATGTTATGTGTCATTTACCACAATTTTAAAAATTTAAGAAATACAAAAATGTATGATGAGTAAGGAATGAGCTATGTCCTTGAGAAGCTTATGACAGAGGAGATAGATGACCAAACAGAAAATTCCAATATGATGGAGTAACAGTTGTTAAGAGGGGTTGTCCTGTAACAGGGGTCTAGGCCCCACAGCCATCCATTAAAGGCACCAAAATGTCTAGACCCTAAAGAGATTCACAAGGAGATGTCAGTGGCTGGAATTAAACTCCACTTCATCAAGAGGTGTCAAAACAACCTGCCAAGACCGCCTCCACCCCCTGGTGGGGAGAGAGAAGGAGCAGTGGTCAGCCTTGTGAGGAGTGTGGGTTTGGTGGAGAGATCTTCCTTCCCTTTTAAGGCAGAAAAAGATGCTTGTCCTCCTGGCTGCTGAAGGACCCTGATGAGCACCAGGTGTGCATGTTTGCAGGCAAAAAGGGTCCTGCTTCTGTGTCCTAGTTGGGCGCCTGCTGATCTGCCTGGTGAGCGGAGCATGGAGAAGGTCATATCTGGGCTCTCAAAAGTTTAGAACATATGGACATGCATAGAGTGCTGCCTGCTTCACATCCTGAAAGTAGGAGTTCTCCTCCAGGCATCCAAGCAATTGGGGTTTGAAGACAAGATGATGTCGTGTGCCCAAGAAGAGCACAAAGCAAATTCTTCCTCCTCCCAATTCTTACAGGGTCTTGGTGGGTAAGGAAGAGCGGCCCCTGGTCCTTGTAGCTCCAGGTAAAGAAGCTTAGAATTTAGCAGAGACAGGGGCAAATGGGCAACCTAGGTTTTACTGGGCCAAACCATTGTGCCTAACACAGAGGAATGAAGCTGCAGCACTGGCAGGGCTGAGAGTCAACATGGGTGTCCACAGGGAAGTCCTCAGCTATGTAGGTGGCTAGGGTGAACATCACCAGAAAAAAATGTTGTCATCCATCTACACAAAGACCACAACTTTAGTGGTGGCCTGTAGCAAGAAACAGAAAAAGATCAAACCAGAGCAAGGCAAGGGACATGTCTACACCACAGCCAGAAGCAGGCTCAGTCAGAACATCTGTTCTCTCCTCCCGCTTCCCTGGCCTCCGACTTCAGGGGAAGCACACCCAAATGAGTGTAAAAAAACATGTAAAGGGGCATACCCCATCCTTGCCCTCAGTCCCCAAGCCACAAGCCTATTGGTTGGGGGACAGGAAGAGCTTTGGACCATGCATGAAGCTAAAGTTTTAAATGGGACCAGATTGTCTTAATATTATTGCAAGATTTAGACAAAATGCCATTAAATGACCAGTTTTCTAGTGAGAAGGGGCATGAACATTTAACACTGAATATTTGAGGACAGTCAGTGGCAAAAAAAATTAAAATCATTTTATCTTTTTATCTCTCTCTTCAGGGAAGAATTGAGTTAGTGGACCAGTTATACTGAGCTAGAGCAATGCAGAAGGTGCTGCAGGATTCAAAGGAGGGTTACTTAGGGTGTCTAGGGGGACAGGGGGCATTACAGAGGAGCTGATGCCCAGCTTTAGAGGGACCCTGGAGTGTTTGGCATGGTTGATTAGTCAATCAAAGCCCCTCTTCTTTTTTGACACCTGGTGCCTTATACTTCAGGTCCCTGCAACATGAGAGCTGTACCCCTCATTCTCTCTCTGCATGTGCTTTAACTATGCCTGGTGCAGAAGGAGAAGGCTACTCATCCCCAAAACAGCACTGACTGCTCCTTAGTCTTAAGCACTTAGCCAGCAGGATTATCCTTTCTCAAATTCTTTCTATTGGCTCCCTGCCACGTCCTGGAAACCAGGGTCATGCAAGCCTTATAACCCTCCACACCCTTTTTCCAGCTGAAGCAGCCTTTCTGAGTTGTTTGCATGAGTATGCACAGAGCCTAAGACTTGGCGCAGGAGAAGGGGCCCTCTTAAAGTGCGTGTGCACACGTATAATAAAATATAGCACCAGGTGATAAGGGAATCAATCATTCACTGAGGCTGGGGAGAGAAAGTGAGCTTATATTTGAATGGGATCTTGAAGGATAACAGTCATTGTTATCATAGTAGCAGTAATAAAATAAATATTAGTAATAGTAGCTCATCTTTATTGAGAACTTAAATGTTCCAGGCTTGATGCTAAGTATTTTCAATGTATCATTCTTTATTTCTCAAAGCAACTAACTCCCTAATAGAGACAACTAGACAAATCACTGCTAATTATTTATACATAACACTCACATGTCTTCTTTCCTAGTCTGATGTTCAGTATTTTATTAATCCTTTTTTATTGATGAGGAAATTTAAATTTAGAGTTATTGAATAACTTGGCCAAAGATTACCCAGATAAATCAAATTATTTGTCCTTCATCACAAGGCATTAACATAAGTATCATCATATTTGGGATGAAAGGAAGAAGCCATTTATATCCAAGTACTTAAACATTTTGCCACTGAACCCCAAAATTAACAGCATTAGCTGAGAAAGACATTTTCACTTATGTGCATAACTAAAAATCCTACCAAGTTTTCTACAATATTCTCTGGGAAAGAAATTTACAACTACTTGCTTCATTTTGGATGAACATGCAGGAGAAAGTACGTATAGTATTAATCTTTTGCATTAACTTTATGATAGCTTTTAATTTGATATGTATTAAACCATCTACGTTTTCAGAAATACTCAGACTAAGAAAAAAGTAACAGGTAAAAATGGAATTTACAAATTCCAAACTTAATCAGAGTGTTCTAAAACAGAGTATATTCTCCGCTAAAATCACTGAAAAGAAAAACATGCCTGACTGGTGGTGGCACCGTGAATGTTGAGGTCATTGGTTTGAAACCCTGAGGTCACTGGCTCTGAGCATGGGCTTTTCAGCATGGGGCCAGTGGCTTGAGTTGGAGAATCACCCACACAATCCCAAAGCTCACCAGCTTAAGCTCAAAAGTCGCTGGCTTGAGCAAGGGAACACTGGCATGGTCCCAGTCAAGGGATGTGTGAGAAACTCAATGCACAACAGAAGTAAAAGCAACTATGAGTTGATGCTTCTCACTCTCTCTCCCCTTCCTGTCTCACTCTTTCTCTAAAAAAGAAAAGCAGATATTATTGCTATAATCTAGCTTGTGAACAGGGAGTTTCAGAAAGTTTCACACCCTTGCACTTTATTCTTCGGCATTTTCATACTTCACAATCAAAATTATTTAGTCAATTAAATAAAATTTAAATTTAGATGATCTGCCTCTCCTATTTTACAGGGTGTTTTGGAAAATAATACCAGTGATAGTTACATCAAACATTTGCTGAATGCTTACTACATGTTGAATGCTTTAATTTAACATTCAAAAAATTCTATGAGATAGGTATTATTTTTAGTGCCATTTTACAAAATGAAAACTGAGGTTCCAAGAAGCTAATGAGCTAAGTAGCAATGGAGACAACATTTGGACACAGGCAGGCTAACTTCCAAGTCCAGGTTCTTAACTGTTTCATCATAAAATATGATAGTATATTTAAAAAACCAAAAGATTTTTGACCAGTTCTCAGCCAATCAGAGCACTAAGAAAACATTTCAAATATTAATGTAAGCCCATCTCTTTATACCTGAAGGAGTTAAAGTCACTGAAATCAAATATTGCCTCACTGGAACTTGGTGACCACTGAATATGAGTTCCAAAGGTCCTCTGAAAAGTTAAAAAGCATTGCACAAATGTTAGTGTTACTAATTTTATTGGCTTGAAATACCATTCTTTTTTAATAGTCCCTGAATATATGATATTAATACTTCAAATTCAGAACCTGAGTTCAGATTGTCCAAATACCATTTGGCATAAAGTTGTTTTGGAATGTCTAACTTTATTTCCCCTAACCCTTCCAAAACTAAAATTCTTAGAATCTATGAGGTCAGTCAGAGAGATGTTGCTAGAGAGGGGGGAATAAAGGTTCTATAATGATTTTCATCAAAACCAATAATTCTCTGTCAAATCATTTACTATGCTATATTGAGGTCGTCATGACTTTTGGTTCTTTCCTCAAATCGAATACATCCTCCAAGAATGAAGACTCATCACTGATGATATGCAAAGAAATGTGACAAGTCCCCAAAGACCATTTCTAAAGATGAGTTCCAACAGTAAGTGTATTCAGCATTAGGATCAAGATGGTGTCAGCCATCCTGGTGACAGCTGGCCTTGGTGAGTGCATTGAAGTCAGCAGTATCCATCCAAGATGATGTGTGCTGCTGGGAATTTTGGTAAAAGAATTCCTAGCACTTAGAATACCTTTCTCAAATATTTGCCCCCAGCAGCCATATTCTGTATTAATTCAGAGTCATGTCACCTTCTCTTACAGAACTTCTTGCAAATGATCAACTGCGTGCTATCCTCAGTGTCAGAGCCGCAGGCTGACCTGCTGAACTCCCACTCTACCCCCATTCTCCAAAGCCTAATATCCTGACAGCTAATGGTGCTTGTGTTAGAAACAGCTGGGACAAATGTCAGCTGGTGAAGAAATGTCCCTAGGATCCCACTTAGCTGGCTTGGTGCTATGCAGAAGGGTGCGGTGATGAGAAAGTAAGAGCACGACTGTTTGAGCCCTGTTATCTGAGCCAATGTAAACACCCGAACCGCAAATACTTCCCCTTCCTCCTCCAAGATCCAAATGTCAATTGCTTCCAGCTTCAAAGTTCTAAATCTCTACCACACCTCCCTTTGATTCAAGCTTGCTTGAAACGAGAACAACATGCCTGACTCTATCTGTGTGGTAAAACTGAGTCTCCCTAGCTAAGTCATCAAGAGATGCTAGGCGTGCCCCAAACCTGCATCCCTACCATATAATGCACCCTGGAGAAAATTCTGGCTAGCTACCAAATGACCACACAAAAACCACATTAGTAAACTTATCCCCAGCCTTTTAGCTTCTGAAAAGGCCATCCTGTAGGTGGGCAGTACTCAGGAAAGATCAGACCTAGTCTGGGGCCTGACTAGAAGGACTCAAAGGCACACAAAAGATGTCACACTGCTGAACCGAGGGGTTACTAACATAAGGGCTTCCCCTTGACCTGTGACAGAGGGACACAAAGAGTACTTAGCTTCCCCCTGTTCCACTTCCCAGACCCACCTTCTTCTGGCCAGTACTATCGGACAGTACAATATTTGCTATCTCTTCTCATTAGTAAACTTACCCCCAGCCTTTTAGCTTAATAGCAGTTTATCTAATGATACATTATAACCAGTTTGCCTAATATTCACCCTCCTCTGAGTGCTTTTTGACAGTTATTGATGCTCAAAACATTTTCTGGCCATTCTGTTGGTGTTCTAAGGACTTTTATATCACCCCTTCGGTACCAGTCCTGTAATGTTTAATCCAGCACTTGAATTTGTTTTCTGCTAAGATATCCCTTCCCTATCCTCCTCCAGCAAATGTTGCTCTGTTTTCTGGCTCAGCTGGTGAAGACACTGGTAAGACTTTTCAGGTGGGTGTTAGATTGGGATGGTTCCTCCTGTTTTTTGTTTGTTTGATTGTTTGTTTTAGCAGCTTGTTAAAGCTGCAGTGATGGAAGAGGAGGAAAGAGCAGAAGGTAGAAGTGGGAACAGAACCCTTTAAATGAACAGTGTCGGTTGGACTCTTGACTCTTCTCAGTGGCACCTTTCAAGATGTGACTCAATTCTTTACCTTGTTCATCTCCAATCCCATTCTTCCTTTCATTACTCTGATTCTCATTTTCGTAACAGGTTTTTGTGTTTTTTCTTTCAGCTTCCAGGCCATATTTTCATGATACCTAATTCCTCTCAGGTTCATAGGTTGGAATTTGACCTCCAGGTTCAGAGAGCTCTGGTTCCTGGCAAGAAAATACTTCTTGTGAGAGCAACTTAGAACTAATAGTGCTATAGCTGAACATTCCCAGGGACCCTGCCAATCTGTGGGTTATCTTCTGGCAGACTCAGCTTTACTCATTTTTAGAAGTGTGCTGTGGGCCACTAGGGACGTGGACTCCATTTTCTCATTTGTAAAGTAGAACTAATCAGAGCCTCTTCAAGAGTTGTTCTGGGGAAAGAGTGGGATGATGGATGTAAGATATTGGGTTTGTTGTTTTTGTTTCAATGTAATACACTTTTTTTCTTCCTGTGAATTGTCCTACATGCTATTCTTTTGCCTACAACATTCTTTAGTTTGCTCCCATCTCAGAACCAACCCTTCTACTGACTTTACTCACCTTTCAGTAGCTTCTCTTTACGATCCCAAACCAGACTCTTTTTCTGCCTCTCACCAGACTCTTTTTCAATTCCTAGAATAGTCTACATGTTTCTATATTTTATTCAAGTTTTCTTAATTTTTTACTTAGTGTACCTTTTCTGCCTCAATATCCCACCCAGGACACCATACTACATTTGGTTGGCATGTCTCTTTAGTCTCCTATGAACTGTGACAGTTTCTCAGACATATCTTGTTGTTTATGACCTTGACAGTATTGAGGATACTAGTTAGCTATTTTATAAAATATTCTTCAATTTAGGTATGCCTGATGTTTCCATCGTGGCTAGAATGGAGTGATGGGTTTAGGGGAGCAGTTCTCATCATATCCTCTCCAGGCTACATGCTTTGGATGTGACATCACTAATGATGTTCACCCTGATCATCTGGCTGTGGCAGTCATTGTCAAATTTATCCATTGTAAAATGATTTTCCCCTTTCTGGACTGTACTCTTTGGAAGCAAGTCACCATGTATAGCCCACAATTAAAAAGTGGGGAGCTATACTTCACCTCCTTGAGAGGCAAGTTTCTATGTAAATTAACTGGAAATTTTTTGCACAGGAGAATTGTCTCCTCTTTACCATTTATTTATTTATTTATTTATTTATTTTTGTTTTGTTTTCTTCTTTTTTTTTTTTTTTTGTATTTTTCCGAAGCTGGAAACAGGGAGAGATAGTCAGACAGACTCCCGCATGCGCCCGACCGGGATCCACCCGGCACACCCACCAGGGGCTACGCTCTGCCCACCAGGGGGCGACGCTCTGCCCCTCCGGGGTGTCGCCCTGCCGCAACCAGAGCCACTCTAGCGCCTGGGGCAGAGGCCAAGGAGCCATCCCCAGCGCCCAGGCCATCCCTGCTCCAATGGAGCCTTGGCTGCAGGAGGGGAAGAGAGAGACAGAGAGGAAGGGGGGGTGGTGGAGAAGCAAATGGGCGCCTCTCCTATGTACGCTGGCTGGGAATCGAACCCGGGTCCCCCACACGCCAGGCCGACACTCCACCGCTGAGCCAACCGGCCAGGGCCACCTCTTTACCATTTATTAACTCATCCAACCATTTATATCAGTATGGATTGATTCATCTAATATTTTAGGTTATAATCTAATACCATATCATTTATTTCTTTGCTCAAATTTTTCCACTTTTGGCCAAACCAAGTATTTTCAGGTTGCCTGTTCTGTGTCCTTTGGTATCTACCATCTGTGTGTGTGTGCGTGCGCGTGCATTATGTGTGTGTGCGTATGTGCGTGTGTATGTGTTTCATTATTTCCTGACTTCAGGCTCATCTTGTATATTCCTCCCCTCAATCCTAGTATCAGCCATTTCTCCAAAGAGCTCTGATTCCTCTTTTTGAAGAAGGTATTAGAAATCATGATCTGTGTGCTAAACGTGTTCATTGCTGACAGAGCAAACAAATGCAAATGTGTATGCTAACCCGTGAATACACATACATCTGTAAATATTTCTATATCTATTCATCTATATCGATATTAAACTAAACATGAGTTTGTACTCTCGTCTCCAACTCTAATTCAGTACCACATCGATCCTTAGAGCCTCCTCTTCTTCCTTGCTTATCGATAACCTCCCACTTCAGCAGTTAGGACGTGGCTCACATCATCTGCTAATCATTTATTTAAGTGTTCAATTCCAGAACACATGTATAGTGGTTTCAGAATTGTTATCCCAAACACCTGTGGGAAATAACTTTACCGAACAGAGTACAGTGCTTATGTGCTTCTGGCTTTACTCGCTAATAGTCTTTGCTCACTTCCAAAGTGACTTAGGTCAGCATCTTCCCTCTGCCCCCACCAACTTTCTTCACTGAGGTTATTGTATACATTTATAATGCAATTAGACTCTTTTGTTATAGGTTACATTCCATCCTGGGGTCTTCTGATCTCCTAATTTTTTAAACATTTGCATACATTAAGGTTTAACTGTTTGTACTATAAAGTTCTATGGTTTTAACAGATGCAAGGTGTAATGCATTCATCATTACAGTATCACACAGGATAATTTCACTGTCTTAAAGAATCCCCCATGCTTTATCTTTTTGATTATCTTCTTTCCCAAAGTCAATTTATTATTTTAAAGAGCTATTTTCTCTCTCAAACTGGGAATGCTCTAGTGTAATGGAATAGGAACACCCATGATCTTCCAGACTTTCATAAGTGAGGCACAAGGGATCATAAAGAAGATGAAGAATTGGTAGAGACTACCACTCATAAAGATATGGAGGTATTCAAAGGCAAACTTGTGGAGAAACTGTTGATGATTCACAGTTTGTTTAACTAAAGTATAACTTCTATAGTCTTGTAGAACATCTAGATTTGGGTTTTTGCTGACCTCCCATTGCTGGAAAATTCTTTACATTTAAGACAGCAGGACTCTTAGGCCACCAGTATAAGGCATAGTCATGGAGATTATTTAGCAAGAGTTATTTCAAGATTATTAATGGGGAAGGAATACAAAGAAAAGGAGTGAAAAGGGAACATACCCATTTATTCTAAATAAGTTGAAAAACATAAATTCCAAAGAAAACAAAATATAGAGAAAAAGCCAAGAATCAGACTATGAATTGACTATAGATAGAAATAAAATAACCATAAAACCTAAAATAAATATCAGAATAAGTATATTTAGAGTCTTCAAAGAGAAAAATGAAAAGTATCTATAAAAAGAACAAAATTATACCCTGGCCAGATAGCTTGGATAACCACAGAATGTTATCCCAAAGCACAGAGGTTGCCTGTTTGATTTTTCTGGTCAGAACATATATAGAAACAGATTGATGTTCCTGTCTTTCTCTTGCTCTCTCTCTCCCTTCCTCTCTTACTGAAATCAATAAATATCTAGAATGAAAAAGAACTATAAATAACCAGTAAACAAATATTTGTAGGTGATATGCTTAAAAATGTGAGAGAACTAAGCTCCTGAGGTCCTACAGGAGAGTTCACTAAATTGGCCAGTTGTAAAATAAACATACACTATGTCAGCAAGATTCTGTTAGAAAATATAATAAATTAAAAATCCATTTGTGGTAGTAACAGCAACAAAACAAGATTCCTAGATATAAATATAATAAAATTGTTTGATGCATAAGAAAACATAAGTGATTAAAGAAGAGTTGAAATAAAATCATGTTCTGAATGGGTAGATAGGGTTTTGCAAATTGTCATTTTACCATTATTTAATATATGAATCTTAATAAGATTCCAATTAAATCCTAAGAAGACTTTTTGGAACTTGAGTAAGTCATTTAAAAAGTTTATCTGGAAAAATAAATAGATGAGAAAAGCCAATAAATCTACTAAAAGGAAAAAAAATAAGGATAGAATTAATTAGTAAATATTTATATGCATTGTAATTCTACAATAATAAAAAGTCTCCTCTCAGATTAGATAAACAGATAAATTAAACAAAGTAGAAAGTCTAAAGCAGATAATGTATATGTAGATATATGACTATCATATTATCATATATTCACTATATGACAATGGTAGTGTTTCAAATTTTTCAAAGAAAGAAATTCTTGTACTATGAAGGGTTCTTAATTATTTGGGGGAAAATAAAGTCATAGTCCTATTTGACAATATCTTTTTATAAACTATGGATTGATTGAAAATTTAAAATACTAAAAATAGAATAAAAGAACAGGCAATAGTACATTTATCCATATAAGCAGAGGCCGATTCATAGAGGAAGAGAACGATGTACCTAGCAACATGAAATGATTGTATTTTACGTGTAAAAAAAATCAGCATAAATGAAGTTCACAGAGATACAAAAACTGGAAAATTATGATTGAAGTATATGACAAAAGATAACTATATTTAATATATTAATAGCTTTTACTAATATCAATACAATACGAGGACAAAAACTATCAACTGTCAAATGGCAAAAGAAGAAATAAAAGGCTCATATAAGAAAATTGAACAAACAGAACTAAGATAAATTCAATAAAACAATAAATATAAAGGAGCATGAGGAAATAACATTTCACATGGTGTTGAAGAGAGATAAATTTCTTTATTTTACCCCCTATATCCTTCTTCCCTACTTCCCCTCCATACCCCACAGTCACCACACTGTTGACCATGCCCATGAGTGAGTTTTTTTCTTTTTTGCTCAATCCCACCACACTCCCCATCCAGCAGTGCCCCCCCATCCAGCAGCACCCCCACCCCCGCTCCTGACATTGTCAGCCTGTTGTCTGTGGGTCTGTTTTTGTTTTGTTTGTTAGTTCATTTTGTTCATTAGATTTAATGTATGAGTGAGGTCATATGATACTTGTCTTTCTCTGGCTGGTTTATTTCACTTAGCATAATGTTCTCCAGGTCCATCCATCAATGCTGTCCCAAAGGTTAGGATTTCCGAGGTTTTTGTTTGTTTGTTTCTTGATAGAGAGATAGAGAGAAAGAGATGAGAAGCATCAACTCATAGTTGCTTCACTTTAGTTGTTCACTGATTACTTTTCATATGTGCCTTGATTGGCTCAAACAGAGCCAGTAACCCCTTGCTCAAGCCAGTGACATTTGAGTTCAAGTCAGTGACTTTGGGGTTATGTTGATGATCCCACACGCAAGCTAGCAACCCCACACTTAAGGCCACAAACTCATGCTCAATCTGACCACTTGGGGGTTTCAAACCTGGAACCTCAGCATTTTGGGTCGACTCTCTATCCACTATGCCACCACCAGTCAAGCTAGATTTCCTTCTTTTGTTATGAGGTGGATCTCTTGTAGACAGCATATATATGGGCCATGTTTTCTTATCTATTAAAATACCTTATGTCTATTGATTGGAGCAGTTTAGCAATTTACATTTAAAGCGATTGTTAATAGGTAACTATTTATTGACATTTTAGTCTTTTATATATATATTTTTTTTATTTTATAATTTTATTTTTTTAATGGGGTGACATCAATAAATCAGGATACATATATTCAAAGAAAACATGTCCAGGTTATCTTGACCTTCAATTATGTTGTATACCCATCACCCAAAGTCAGATTGTCCTCTGTCACCTTCTATCTAGTTTTCTTTGTGCCCCTCCCCCTCCCCCTTTCCCTCTTCCTCTCCCCCTTCCCCCCCCCCCCGTAACCACCACACTCTTATCAATGTCTCTTAGTCTCACTTTTATGTCCCACCTATGTATGGAATAATGCAGTTCCTGGTTTTTTCTGATTTACTTATTTCACTTCATATAATGTTATCAAGATCCCACCATTTTGCTGTAAATGATCTGATGTCATCATTTCTTATGGCTGAGTAGTATTCCATAGTGTAAATGTGCCACATCTTCTTTATCCAGTTTTCTATTGAAGGGCTTTTTGGTTGTTTCCATGTCCTGGCCACTGCGAACAATGCTGCAATGAACATGGGGTTGCATGTGTCTTTACGTATCAATGTTTCTGAGTTTTGGGAGTATATATCCAGTAGAGGGATTGCTGCTGGGTCATAAGGTAGTTCTATTTTCAGTTTTTTGAGTAACCACCATACTTTCTTCCATAATGGTTGTACTACTTTACAATCCCACCAACAGTGTATGAGGGTTCCTTTTTTCTCCACAGCCTCTCCAACATTTGCTATTACCTGTCTTGTTAATAATAGCTAATCTAACAGGTGTGAGGTGGTATCTCATTGCAGTTTTGATTTGCATTTCTCTAATAACTAAAGAAAATGAGCATCTTTTCATATATCTGTTGGCCATTTGTATTTCTTCCTAGGAGAAGTGTTGTTCATGTCTTTTTCCCATTTTTTTATTGGATTGTTTGTTTGTTGTTGAGTTTTATGAGTTCTTTGTATATTTTGGATATTAGGCCCTTATCTGAGCTGTTGTTTGAAAATATCATTTCCTATTTATTTGGCTGTCTGTTTATTTTGTTATCAGTTTCTCTTGCTGAGCAAAAACTTCTTAGTCTGATGTAGTCCCATTCATTAATTTTTGCCTTCACTTCTCTTGCCTTTGGAGTCAAATTCATAAAATGCTCTTTAAAACCCAGGTCCATGAGTTGAGTACCTATGTCTTCTTCTATGTACTTTATTGTTTCAGGTGTTATGTTTAGATCTTTGATCCATTCTGAGTTAATTTTAGTACAGGGGGACAAATTGTAGTCCAGTTTCATTCTTTTGCATGTGGCTTTCCAGTTTTCCCAGCACCATTTGTTGAAGAGGCTTTCTTTTCTCCATTGTGTGTTGTTGGTCCCTTTATCAAAACTTATTTGACTATATATATATATGTGGTTTTATTTCTGGGTTTTCTATTCTGTTCCATTGGTCTGAGTGTCTATTTTTCTGCCAATACCATGCTGTTTTGATTGTCGTGGCCCTATAATATAGTTTGAAGTCAGGTATTGTAATGCCCCCAGCTTCATTCTTTTTCTTTAGGATTGCTTTGGCTATTCGGGGTTTTTTATAGTTTCATATAAATCTGATGATTTTTTACTCTATTTCTTTAAAAAATGTCATTGGAATTTTGATGGGAATTGCATTAAATTTGTATATTGCTTTGGGTAATATGGCCATCTTGATTATATTTATTCTTCCTAACCAAGAACAAGGAATATTCTTCCATCTCATTATATCTTTTTCGATTTTCCTTAACAATGGTTTAAAGTTTTCATTATATAAGTCCTTTACATTCTTTGTTATGTTTATTCCTAGGTATTTTATTTTATTTTTGTTGCAATTGTGAAGGGGATTATTCTTTTGAGTTCATTCTCAAATGTTTCATTGTTGGCATATAGAAAGGCTATGGACTTCTGTATGTTAATTTTGTATCCTGCAACCTTACTGTATTGGCTTATTGTTTCTATTAGTCTTTTTCTGGATTCTTTGGGGTTTTCGATGTATAGGATCATATCATCTGCAAAAAATGATACCTTTACTTCTTCTTTTCCAATATAGATGCCTTTTATTTCTTTGACTTGTCTGATTGCTCTGGCTAGAACCTCTAGTACCACATTAAATAAGAGTGGAGAGTGGACAACCCTGTCTTGTTACTGATTTAAGGGGGAAAGCTTTCAGTTTAGTGCCATTTAATATGATGTTAGCTGATGGTTTATCATATATGGCCTTTATTATGTTGAGATATTTTCCTTCTATACCCATTTTGTTGAGAGTCTTAAACATAAAATTTTGTTGTATTTTATCGAAAGCCTTTTCTGAATCTATTGATAAGATCATGTGGTTTTTGTTCTTTGTTTTGTTGATATGGTGTATTACGTTAACCGTTTTACGTATGTTGAACCATCCTTGAGATTCTGGGATGAATCCTACTTGATCATGATGTATTTTTTTTAATATGTTGTTGTATTCAATTTGCTAATATTTTGTTTAGTATTTTAGCATCTGTATTCATTAGAGATATTGGTCTGTAGTTTTCTTTTTTTGTGCCATCCTTGCCTGGTTTTGGTATGAGAGTTATGTTGGCCTCATGAAATGTGTTTGGAAGTATTGCTTCTTCTTCAATTTTTTGGAAGACTTTCAGTAGAATAGGAACCAAGTCTTCTTTGAATGTTTCATAAAAATTCACTGCTATAGCCATCTGGGCCTGGATTTTATTTTTGGGGAGGTTTTTAATGGTTTTTTCTATTTCTTCTCTACTAATAAGTCTGTTTATGCTTTCTGCTTCTTCTTGACTCAGTCTAGAAAGGTTGTATTGTTCTAGGAATTTATCCATTTCTTCTAGATTGTTGAATTTAGTGGCATAAAGTTTTTCATAGTATTCTACAATAATTCTTTGTATATCTACGATGTCCGTGGTGATTTCTCCTCTTTCATTTTGGATTTTGTTTATATGAGTTCTTTCTTTTTTTTCCTTGGTAAGTCTTGCCAAGGGTTTGTCAATTTTGTTGATCTTTTCAAAGAACCAGCTCCTTGTTCTATTAATTTTTTCTATAGTTTTTCTGTTCTCTATTTCATTTATTTCTGCTCTGATTTTTATTATCTCCTTTCTTCGGCTGGTTTTGGGTTGTCTTTGTTCTTCTTTTTCTAGTTCCGTAAGGTGTGAAGCTAAGTGGTTCACTTGAGCTTTCTCTTGTTTGTTCATATATGCCTGAAGTGATATGAACTTCCCTCTTATCACTGCTTTTGCTGCATCCCATAGATTCTGATATGTCGTATTGTCATTTTCATTTGTCTGTATATATTTTTTGATCTCTGCACTTATTTCTTCTTTGACCCACTCATTTTTTAAAAGTATGTTGTTTCGTTTCCACATTTTTGTGGGATGTTTTCCTCTTTTTTGCAGTTGAATTCTAGTTTCAAGGCTTTATGATCAGAAAATATGCTTGGTACAACTTTGATTTTTCTGAATTTGCTGATGTTATTTTTGTGGCCCAACATATGGTCAATTCTTGAGAATGATCCATGTGTACTGGAGAAAAATGTATACTCTGTCACTTTGGGATGAAATGTCCTGTAGATGTCTATCATATCCAGGTGCTCTAGTGTTTTGTTTAAGGCCAATATATCTTTGTTGATTCTCTGTTTGAATAGCCGATCTAGAGCCGTCAGCGGTGTATTGAGGTCTCCAAGTATGATTGTATTTTTGTCAGTTTTTGTTTTAAGGTCAATACGTAGCTGTCTTATATATTTGTGTGCTCCTTGGTTTGGTGCATATATATTAAGAATTGTTATGTCTTCTTGATTCAGTGTCCCCTTAGCCATTATGAAATGGCCATTTTTGTCTCTGAGTAATTTTGCTGTCTTGTAGTCAGCGTTATCAGATATGAGTATTGCTACGCCTGCTTTTTGGGGGATGTTATTTGCTTGGAGTACTGTTTTCCAGCCTTTCACTTTGAATTTGTTTTTATCCTTGTTGCTTAGATGAGTTTTTTGTAGGCAGCATACAGTTGGATTTTCTTTTATAATCCATTCTGCTACTCTGTGCCTTTTTATTGGTGAGTTTAATCCATTTACATTTAGTGTAATTATTGACACTTGTGAGCTCCCTATTGCCATTTTATAGATTGCTTTCTGTTAGTTTTGTGTCTTGTTTGATCCTTCTCTTTTGTTTTTCTATCTTTTGTTTTTATTTGGTTGTATTCCATACATTTTTCCTCTGTTGCTATCTTTTTTAAATCATGAGCTTCTGTGGTGGTTTTTTCAATGGTGGTTACCATTAAGTTATGAAAAGGGTTCCTACCCTGTTCATTGCAGTGCACTATCTTGTGAGTACTTTTGCACTCCATCATCCTTTGCTACTGTTAATCTCCTACTTCTCTCCCCCCTTTCTTTTTGTTGTTGTCACAGTTTAAATTTGGTTTTATTGTGTTCTTCTTGGAGCTTTTACTTGTGGCTTTGTTGTTTTTTGTTGTTGTTGTTCTTTGTATCTGATTGGAAAACCCCCTTTAGTAATTCCTGTAGTGGGGGTTTTCTGATGATAAATTCCCTCATCTTTTTTGTATCTGTTAATGTTTTTATTTCTCCTTTGTATTTGAAGGATAGCTTTGATGGGTATAGTATCCTTGGCTGAAAGTTCCTCTCTTTCAGGACTTTAAATATTGGGGTCCACTCTCTTCTAGCTTGTAGACTTTCTGTTGAGAAATTCGATGATAATCTAATAGGCCTTCCTTTATATGTTGTATTCTTCTTTTCCCTGGCTGCCTTGAGAATTTTTTCTTTACGGTTGGTTTGTGCCAATTTCATTATGATATGCCTTAGAGTAGGTTTGTTCGGGTTAAGAAAACTCGGAGTTCTGTTTGCTTCTTGAATTTGAGACTTTAGTTCTTTCCACAGGCTTGGGAAGTTCTCATCTATTATTTGTTTGAGTATGTTCTCCATTCCATTTTCTCTCTCTTCTCCCTCCGATATATCTATTATTCTTATGTTATTCTTTTTGATGGAGTCAGATAATTCTTGTAGGGCTATCTCATTTTTTTTAATTTTTGAGTCTCTTTCTTCTTCTCTCTGTTGTGCCTCAATTTGCTTTTCTTATATTTCACTAATCCTACCTTCTACCTGGCCTGTTCTATTAGCTAAGCTTGTTACCTCCTCTATCAGCTCATGAATTGAGTTTTTCATCTCTGCTTGATTTGTTTTTATAGTTTCAATTTCCTTGGAAATATATTCTTTGTGTTCATTGAGTTGTTTTCTGAGCTCCCTAAATTGCCTTTCTGTGTTTTCTTGCATATCTCTGAGTATTTTTAGGATTTCTATTTTAAATTCTCTGTCATTTAACTCCAAGGTTTCCAATATATTAAATTTTTTCTCCATAGATTTTTCATCATCTATCTTTGTTACCTCTCTTTCTTTTGTATCCATGATATTCAATTTTCTCTTCCTTAATGGCATGTGAGGGTGGTTTTGTTGATAGTATTAATGAGATTTAATAAGGAATAAAAAGTAAAAAAAATAAAAATAAAAATAGAAAATTTTTTTTAAAAAATTAAAAATTAAAAATAAAATAAAATAAAAAACGGAAATTATTCCCCCCCTCCTTTTTTCCTCTCCTTTCCCCTCCCCTCTTCCTTGAGAAAATCTTGTGGTGAACTGTGAATAATATTGTACTAACTAGAACAAACAATGCCTGTAATAGAGGGCCTGAATTGGGGAGAAGTAATAAATGGGCAAAAAATAGGGGTATGGACCCACAAAAAGCAAATAAGAAAAAAAATTTGGATCAAGAATAAAATGATTTGCTTTTAGGTGTTGGTTGACTAAGAGATATGATGAGAGGAATAAGAGGGAAACAGGAAAATGGAGGGGAAATTAAAAAATTACTATTGTATTTAGTGGATCTAGAACTAGATAAAATGGAGAGCCAGGGATGGAGCACTGGTAGTGAGTTTAAAAAGTGAAGTAAAAACACCCCAAAATGCCACAAACATAAGTTTGAGTCCCAGATAAGATAATTTGTTCGTTATTGAGGATTGAATGAGAGGAGACGTAAAGGAGAACGGAAGAAACTAATATAGAGGGAGAAAAGAAAGAGAGAGAAAAAAGAGGGAACCACTAAAAGAAGAAAAAAGAAAAAAGAGGAGAGAGAGAGAGAGAGTTAAGGGGTTTGGAGTGCAACCCTCATAGAGAGAAAGGAAGAGGAAAGATAAAATAATGGGAGATGTAACACTTATGGGTACTGTAGTTCAAAGAGAGGAGAGAGTAAGACCAGCAGAGAATTAAACGACCAAATTAGAGGAGGGAAAAAAAATCAAGGATGAAGATAAGAGAAACAAACAAACAAATATAATAAAATGGGATAGGTTATAAAGTCTGTGAATTATTCTTGATTTTGAGAGGTTATCTTCTTGCTTTTTCTTTTTTCTCCCTCTTCCTGGTTGGTGACTCTGTACCCCGGGTTCTGCCCCTGTGGCACACTCAGGTAGAGGTTTGCAGTTGATAAGTCTCTATGGCGATGTCATGTATTGGGCTTCAGTCTTGTTGGCAGTTGAGGCTCATTAGCATTTGTAGGCTCCAACAGTGAGAGAGTCCGTGTTCCTGGAGCCTCTCTCCTAGTCTTTCCTTCCTCAATTAGTAGCCTGATAATCCAGCTATGAGGTTGCTGCTGCCTCTGCCTGGAGACTAAGAGGCTCAAAGAGCTGGCAACTCCCCCACTCTATTCCCACTCAGCACAGGGCTCTGGGTAAGGCTCAGTCAGTCAGAGCTGCTAGCATAATCAAGCGGGGCTTCCGCCCACACAAAGACCTCTGGCTCTGCCACTCTGTCCCGTAACACGGGCAGGCGCGAGGGTACCCGCTCCCGGGGTGCTCGGAGGAATCTCTCGCTCACTATCTGCGTGCACAGACCAGGATATCAGGCCGGCAGTCTCACATTCTGAGTGAAATCCCCGCCCACACAGAAAAGCTCCAGAGTTAGAATTTAGCTCTCTCTCCCTCCCCGTCCACAGTTTTTTCAGGGTGCTGGAGTGGCCCAAGATTCCGCTTTTGGCCCACACAAAGGCCCCTGACTCTGCCTCTCTGTGGTCTCTCTGCCACTGCCGAGGTGCTTGGAGGAATCTCTTACCCACTCTCCGTGCACACTGACCAGGATATCAGGCTGGCTGCCACACACTTTGAGTGAAACCCCAGCCCACACGGAAAAGTTCCAGCGTTGGAATTAGCTCTCGCTCCCTCCCTATGCGTGGCTTTTTCAGGGCGCTGGGGTGGCCTGGAGATTTTGCTTTCGGCCCACACAAAGGCCTCTGACTCTGCCTCTCTGTGGGATAACACGGGCGCCCACTCCCGGCGCTTTTGAAGGAATCTCTCACCCACTATCTGCACGTGCTGACCAGGAGATCGGGGTGAATGGCTGCCCTACTTGTCTTTCTTTATCTGGGTTTGGCGCGAGTGTTAGCTTGTATTGCCTGGGTTGCCACAGTCACAGTTTTTCCTTGGCTTGGATCTCCGTGTCAAAGCCTGGTTCGGCCGTTTGTGCCGCGGCCTGGATCTATTCACCCCCCTTGCCCGCCTCAGTTTCTATACTCTCAGTTCCCAGTGAAAGCAGCCCTATTTAGGTTAGTGAGGAAGGCAGAGCATTTCTTACTCCCTATTTCCTTCAGGGTGTGATTATATATTTAGCCAATTTTTCTCTCGACCATACCTTCGGGTGTATTGCGGAACATCTGGAGACTCCAAGGATAGATTTTTCTGTTTCTGGTTGAAGATCTTGTTGAGTTTTTGGGGAGATTTATCAGTATCGCTTCCTACCGAGCCATTACTCTGATGTCATCTACACATTTTAGTCTTTTAACTATGTTTTTCTGGGTTATTTTCCCCCTTCTTCTTCTTTTTAAAGCAGGCCCTTTATCATTTTTTGTAATGCTGGTTTGGTGATAACAAGCTTCTTTACTTTTTTTTGTATGGGAAGCTCTTTATTTCTCCTTTAATTTTAATGTCATCTTTGCTAGGTAAAATAGTCTTGGTCATAGGTTCTTGCTTTTCATCACTTTGAATATTTCATTCCAATCCCTTCTGGCCTGGAGTGTTTCTGTTGAAAAAATCTGCTGACAGCTATATGAGATCTCCCTTGTAGGTAACCGGCTGTCTTTCTCTTGCTGCTTTTAATATTGTCTCTTTGTCTTTAACCTTTGCCATTTTAATTATGATGTGTGTTGGTGTGGGCCTCTTTGGTTCCATCTTGTCTAGTACTCTCTGTGATTCCCGGACTTGTGTGTCTTTTTTCTTCACCAGTTTAGGGACGTTCTTGGTCATTTTTTTTCTTCAACTAGGTTTTTGATCACTTGCTCTCTCTTTTTCTTCTTCTGGTACCCTTATGATGTAGATGTTGGTATGCTTCGTGGTATCCCAAAGATCCTTTAAACCATCCTCATTTTTTTTAATTCTTTTTTCTTTTTGATCTTCTAATTGGGTATTTTTTTCTAACCTTGTCTTCCAAATCATTGATTTTATCTTCTGCTTCATCCAACCTACTGTTTATTTCTTCCAGTGTATTCTTCATTTCTGACTGGCCCTTTTCTGTGATTTCTATGTCCTTTTTCATGTTATTGACCCATTTGTATGTGCAATCAACCCTCAGGTTTGCTGACTGTGAGACTCAACCCCAACCATGGTGTGTGAGCTTCTATGCAGATGCCAATCATTTAAAGCAAAATTTGCCACAATGGAATCTGATGCCTGCTGATATTTCCCTTTGAATATTCTGCTTGTGAAGCTTGTTTGATCCTGCTCTGGTGTTTTCTTAAGCTAGCGACTTGAGTGTGTTTGGTTTCTGGTACAGGACAGTGTAAGATGCTGTCTGTGACTGGCCCTGGGCAACCTGTTTGGAGCTACAAAGGATCCACAGTTAGTGGCTGCCTCTGCTGGGCTTGGGTGTATGTGGGTAGGACCAAGCTGCGCACCATGGTCAGCTTTTACCATCACCAGGCCCACAGGCAAGTCAACAAATGTCCCAACACATCCTGAGATCCACCTCCACCTGCCTCTGCCTGCTTGATGGCTGCCTGTTAGGCTCAGTCACTGAAAATCCTCTAGCTGTACTCTTCATCTGGGCATGAGCTCCAGAGTATGGGGCAAGAGGAAGTCCACAGTGTGGGGCTACTGCTCTTCCCCAGGCTGATGCTGCAAAAAGGGGAAAGCTCCACCCAAGGAAAATGCTGTCTGCAATGTGGGAGAGTGACTCAACACAGAGATCCTGGCAGCTGTCTCTTCAGCTCTCCAGAGCCACAAACCTCAGACTCTCCTCATGCAACTCTAATCCACTCCACTCTCCCTCCCCTGGGGCCCAAGGTGAGTAATTGCAAATGAAATTTTGTGTATTGGCCCTTTAAGAAGGCACCTGTATCTCTAGCAGACTTCTGTCTCTCTCTGGCAGACAGAAACCCTGTTGCTTTTCACAGCCAGATGTTGTGTTGGCTCTGGTGTTCTGGGTTGGGGAGCCTACCTTGAGGGTTAGGCCCCATGATTCTCAGGGGGAACCTTCCCACAACTGAGATATCCCTCTGGAACCTCAGCCACTGTCCTGCCCAGTGAGAGAGGAGCCAGCCCTTTTCACTTCTCAGTCCTTCTACCAGTCTCAGGGTGGCTTCTTCTGTACCTTAATTATAAGACTTCTTTTCAGCTTGTCTATAATTGATTATTTGGAATGATTTTTCTATAAATTAGTTATAATTCTAGTTTGGTCCTGGGAGAAGGTGAATGTAGCTTCCACCAACTCTGCTGTCATCTTGGATCTCCTGAGAGTGTAAATTTCTTAAAGCAAAGCAAAATCAACAAAAACTCTTTGGGCAATATGCATGAAAAACTATAACATTGTACACATCTTTGAGTGACTAATTTCACAACTGAAATTTACCAAACTGTAATGCGAGGTGCTAAAGTTATGAGTATAAGAATGTTTATCACAGAGCTATGTATGACTATGAAATGTTCCAAATAAGATAAATAACCAATTATAACAGATTGACTACATAATGTGTGGATATGATGGAATATGCATCAACCATCAAAAATTATGATCTATTAAGAATACTTCATTATATAGAAAATATTCTAAGTATATTAAATGGAGGAAAGCAAATTAGAAGATGGCATTGTTCCAAACTTAGCAACCCCCCCCCCACAAAACCTGAAGTAATATATGCCAATATACTAAAAGATATATTTCTGAAGGGAGTTTAGAAGTAATTTTAATTTTACCTTTGTGATTCTCTGCACTTTACAAATTTTCTACAATTAATACATATGTATTTTGTAATCAAAAATACGTAATAAATGTTACTTTTATAAATTACATCAGAGCAATGGAAATATAAATGTATTTTCTGCTTCTACCAATGTATTCACATTTAAATATATTCAGGGAAATGTAGTATGAGGAAGCATTAATAATTTATATATAGTGAGCCTGGAGAAATATAAACATTTCACTTGGCTTCTATTTTTACTGTCTATTTCTACTAAATGTCACAGGAGGTCTACCTGGAACCAACAACCACAGACTCCAAGCCATGGATCAATTAGCCCAAACTCTGATAGTCATTCAATATTTCTTGGTTTCTCATTTTCTCTTGAACTGAAGTGTTCTTCAGTGTTGGTACATTCAGTATAGTTATTAAGAACTTGCTGAAGAGTATATATGTAAAAGCAACTTGAAAACAGTTACTCAAGTATTTTATCTATTTATTCTTTCTTGCCTTTTATTATTCATTCATGTCTATTCTCTCCTTTCATTTTATCATTATTTATTAAGCATTTATCATATGTTTCAAGGTGATGTGAAAATAAAGAAAACCTTATTTTAAATGGAGTGGGGAAGCCCTTAATGGGTAGCTCTCACACCCCACTGCTGGTCACCTTTCAAAAGACCTCAACAGGTCTTAGCATCTTAGCTTGCTTCACTACCCCAGTAGGAGAAAGATTTTTCTCCTTGCCCAGCAACAACCCAGCAAATGAAAAACCAGGATGACACCCAACTCTCATTCCCCTCCAATGGGCTTTTGTTCAAAACCACCCTTCCAACTCCCTCCTTTGTTTTCTGGATTTGCCTATGATTTTGCTGTAGTTAGCTTGTGCCAAATTGTAATTCTCTGCCATACCCGAACAAACTCATTCTGCTGGTAAACAATGGGCTGCTTCATTGTTTAAGCATGACCATAGGCTAGGTGCTTGGAAAGATTGAAAACATAAATGAAACACAATCTCTACCCTCTTAAAGCTTGAAGTCTCATAGGTGTAATAAAACATATATGCGCTAGCTACATCACGAGCATGAGGAATGTTATATGATCGTTGCATATAACAAGATTGATATGTCCTCAGAGGTAGAAGTCTTTCTGTCCGGGGTAATTGGAGAAACAATTCTAATGATGTAAAGTGTTATTTGAGTGGATTCTTAAAGTGTGGATGGGCTTTTGAAAAAGGAGTGCATTCCAGATGAAAGGAGTGGCCCCGTAGGCGGGACTTCTGATGCACGCCCAGGAGACAAAAAGCAGATGTTTGGTAGGAGGGAAGGATCTGAGATCATTTCAGAAAACTAAGTAGTGGCCAGATTGTGAGGGATCTTAAATTCCAGGATAGAGTGTTTGATATGGATTCGGTCGACAGTGAGCAACCACAGAAAGCTTTTGAACAAGGAAGTCGTGTCATGATCAAGCTGAATTGTAGAAAGTTCACTCTGGTGTCAGGGTCCAGTTGGAACCTCAAACTCAACATACTTTCAAATTGCATGCAGTTCTTTTTCTTTTTTTCTTCCTCTTTTTCACGTTCTCTTCTTTCTCTATTCCCTATCTCAGTTAACAACCATCATCTCTGCAGTTACCCAAATAATAATTAGGGGTCATCCTTGCACTTACCACATTAATCACCCCTAACAGCAAATAAATCACTAAATTTCATACCCATTTACCTGTTAAACACTATGTTAGGCACTGTGCTAGGCTCTGGAGATACAAGGGTAAATAAAGTTCAGACTTTGCTTTAAATGAGTTGGGCTTCAAGGCCTGGCGTATTGATCTAAAATCAGTTGAAATGGTAGGACTAGCGTTCTGCAATTAAGGCAGGGTGTGAAGATGGAGATTTACATTTCCAAATAGACATGACAGTTGAAGTCATAGGATTAATATGAGGCTACCTTTGAAATTAACACAGAGAAAAAGGAGTAGCTGACCAAGAACTAACTTTATTTAGCGAGCAAGAGAAAGAAGACTTATAAAGGGGTCATAGATGAATTAACTGAAGAAACAGAACTAAGTTTGTGAAGTGTCAGCAGGAAAGAAAAGTTTCAAGAAAACAGAAGAAATCAATAGTGTGAAATATTCCAAAAATGTTCAAGGGGAATAAGAAAAAATAGAAGTCCACTTGATATGCTATTAGGAGGACATTGACTGCCGTCCACTGAGAGAGCAGCTTCTACAGACTAGCAGCTGCAGAAGCTGCTCCAGAGGGAACAGAATGATGACTGCAAAGGAGAAGAACCACATGTCTGTAAAGTTGGTGGGTTTTTTTCTAATACAACTTTTTAAAAGTTATGTTTTTCTGTGAATTTAGGATTCATTAGATATTCCCAAAGCTACAACTGTAATTCTTTTTAAGAGAAGCTTCTTTCTTTTGGACCAGGGCTGCTGTGGGACAAGGTCTTTAAGATTCTCAGAAGTCCTGCCTGCTTGGCCTGTGGTGGCACAGTGGAGAGAGTGCCCCCCATTACACCAATTTAGGATTTGTTTGTTTGTTTGTTTCTCTCTACAACTTTTTTTTTTTTTAGTTTTCAGTAAGGAGGTCTTATACCCGCTTCAATAAACACATTCCTAAATATTTTATGTTGTTTTTCATACCATTGGATGTGATTTTTAAAATATTTATTTTCCAGTTGTTTATTGCTAGTGTATAAAAAAGATCATTTTTGTACATTGTATTTACATCCTGACAATATGCTAAACTCACTTATTAATTATATTCATTTTCATGTAGTTTTCTTAACATTTTCTATACATATCAGCTTATTTTCTTCATAGGCACATAACTATAGTTTAATTCTTCCTTTCTAATATGCATGCTGTTTATTCTTATTTCAAGTCTTAATGCACTGGCTAGGATCTCCAAAACAACCTTGAATAGAAATGATGAGATCGTGTATCCTGACTCTGTTTCCAATCTGAGAGGGAAAAGCCTTCTATACAACATCAAGTATAATAGCAGCTATAGGCTTTTCAGAGATTTCATAGATGTCTTATATCAGGTTGAGGAAATTTCTTTCCCTTCTAGTTTTCCAAGAATATCATGAGTGGGTACTTTTTTTGCATTAATTGTGATTCTGCCATAATTTTCTCCTATATCTTGCTAACGTGGTAAGTTGTATATCAACAAACTTTAAGAGCTGAACCAAGTAACATTCTTGAGATGATTCCCAACTATCTCATACTGCCTTATCATTTTTATATGTTGATGGATTTGATTTGCTAACTTTTTTTTTTTTTGGAGAAAGAGAGTGAGAGAGAGAGGGGAGAGTGGGGGTGGGGGGACAGACTGGCACAGACAAACAAGAAGGAAGAGAGATGAGAAGCATCAATTTTTTGTTGTGGCTCCTTAGTTGTTCATTGATTGCTTTCTCATATGTGCCTTGACTGGGGGGCTCCAGCAGAGTGAGTGACCCCTTGCTCAAACCAGCCACCTTGGACTCTAGCCAGTGACCTTGGGCTTCAAACCAGTGACCTTTGGGCTCAAACCAGTGACCTCATGCTCAAGCTGGTGAGCCCATGATCTAGCCGGATGGGCCCATGCTTAAGCCAGAAACTTTGGGGTTTAGAACCTGGGTCCTCAGTGTCCCAGCACGATGCTCTATCCACTGTACCACTGCCTGGTCAGCTGATTTGCTAACATTTTTAAAAGGATTTGTCCATCTATGTTCATGGGGCATATTGGTTTGCAATTTTCTTCTGTCTTGTTTGAATTCAATATTTGGATCATTCTGAATTCAATAAATGAATTGAGGATTATTGTATCCTTTCTTTCTGGAAAGAGCTTCGGGTAGGATTAATATTGTTTTTCTCAAATATAAATAGAATTTTCCAGTGAAATAATCTGTTCCTACATATTTTTATGTGGAAATTTCTGGTTCTAAGGGATTTGTTAATTTCACCTAAGCCATCACGGTTGTGACACACAGTTCTATGGAGCAGCTTTTATCATCCAATCACAGGTTCTTTATAAATATGAAAGCAGAACAAAGGCAACTGGTGGCTGGGGGAAGGAAGGACTCTAAATTTTGCTTAAGATATCAGTTATTTATCAAGTTTTTGAAATTTAAAATTTAGCTCCTTCCAAGTTAATCAGTCAGTTCATCAGGAGCAAAGATGTTTTGACTTTTCAAATTCTTGTTTGGAGTCCTTCCCAGGGCCCCTCAGTGGGCATTCTTTGGGCTCCAAACTTTCTTACCGTATCTCTTATTTCTTGTCTAGCAGAATCTGAAGTGGTAACATAAAACCCAAGGAAAGTAACCAGTTTTTAATATCCAAACCACTAAGTCTAAATCTGGGTTTGCAAGCCTCCAAGGCTTCATAAAAGGGGAGGATAACGTCATCTTAGGCCTTACCTCAAACCACGAGACATTTAAATTCTGATTTATGATTTAGGCTGGACCGGCATAAGCTATCAAGAAGCCTCATGTTCCATTACTATTTTTTTAAATATAAAGTAAAAGAACTAAACTTGTTCAGTTCCTTTATGTATGGTTAATGGAACTGATTAAGGACTTGGCAGAAGTAGTGAGAGGTCAAAGGAATAGACCAGAACAACCTGTGTTGCCTTCTCAGATTTGCCATCAACTGACCAAATGATCACAGCCAGGGTCCTCTTACTCTCTGGGAGTCCCACCTTCAGCTCCATGCAGAAGGAGACTCTGCCCAGACCCTGCATTTGAGCGCCTCATTCTGGCCCTCTCCCTATGCAGGAGCCCATGGGGCCCAAGGGACAGGGCCACCTGGAATCCCTAGGCCTGCCCTCTAGATGTCTCTGCATGGAAACTTGGAATTCCTTGCCCGTTAGCTCCTAGGCCACTTTCAGTGCTTGTATAGGATTCTGTTCCAAGACTGATCTCCCAAGTGTTGACTGGGCCATAAGTGTACTTACCATTTTCCCAACCATTGACCAAAGGGCAACTGTTTGCAGAGCATGTGAATGGAGCTCAGCCATGTAGTTCTAGTATCTCTGTGTCTACATGAGTGTCAGTTGAGTGTCTAAAAGACCAGACATACCTGATGGGAAGTAAAAAGATTAAAGAGGAAAGCTGAAGACTAAGTCCTCCTGGGCTGCCAAGAAATCCCTGAATTTAAGTGCAATCTGGCCTTCCAGGTCCTGATGAAAGTATATTTGTTAAGGTATGAAGCATATTTTATTTAACATTTTTAAAGCTTAAGGTATAAATTTAAAATATTTAGACATATCTGGGCCACCATTATATTCTTGTTTGAGCCCCCACAAATGTCTTCAAAACACTTCCTTTTCCTTGGTTATAAACATGCTGATTATAACCAACAATGAGTGTTTAATGGTCTTTAAAAACCTCAAGAACCACAAACTATTTTTATTTCTCTCCTTTTAAGTTTCAAGTGGTTGCAGATAGCAATCTAGAACTCATTCAGGTTACAAGTAAGTCATTCATTCAAAAAATATATATGTAATTTATATTAAATTATAAAATCTCTAAAGTAGAAGTCTATTTTCAGAAAATCAACACTAATCTAGCTGTTATTCATTTTTATATCCATATTGCATACTATTTTTCTATGCCCATGCTGTCACAAGATCACAAGTAATTTTAGTTTTCACTTACACAACAAAAATCTGTTAGGTTTCCATAATGGGGTATGTTATTTGTATGTTATAGCTACATACAACTAACTATAAAACTCTGATTAGAAAAGTTACAGAAAGGTGTCTGTAAAGTTGTGGAAGATGAATATGAAAGTCCTCAGTTAAAAACTGCCAAGAAGAAGAGGCTCATTAAATCTCAAGACTGGAGGAAAACATGAAGACTATCTAATGCCCACACTAGCAAAATAAATGAAAATAGACCCCGGCATATCATCACAAAATTTCAGAACATTCAGGGAAAGAGAACATCTGAAAAAGAAAAACGAGGAATATACTAAGAAGCATAACAACCCTGGACATTTGAACAGTAATACTGGAACAGTGCCATAAAAATTATAAGGAAAATTTACTTTCAACTTAAATTCCACACCTGCTCAAACTATTAAGCTAGTATAAAGGTAGACTAAATATGTTTTCAGACATATAAGTTCTCAAAATATACACATTTGCAAGAATGTTACTAGAGAAGGTGCTCTGTTTTAAAAAGGGAATAAACCAATGAAGATGTAGACACGGGTTTCCAGACAGAGAATTAACTATGAGGGGTAAAAAAAAATCCCCAGAATGATGACAAAGGTTGTACTAGGATGGCATAAGACAGTAGGCTTAGCAATCCCCAAGTCCATTTTGAAAGATCAGATAGTTCCTTCAGTGATGGCTTTTTTTTCTTTTCCAAGTGAGAAGAGGGAAGATAGAGAGACAGCTCCTGCATACGCTCCAACCAACCAGAATCCACTTGGCAATTGCCATTTGAGGCTGATGCTTTGGCTATCTGGGGCCATGCTTGCAACCAAGCTATTTTTAGTGCCTGAGGTCTAGGCTCCACAGAGCCATCCTCAGTGCCTGGGGCCAATGTGCTTGAACCAATTCAGCCATGGTTGCAGAAGGGGAAGAGAGAGAGAGAGAGAGAGAGAGAGAGAGAGAGAGAGAGAAAAGGGGAGTGGGAGAGGTGGAGAAGCAGATAGTTGTTTCTCCTGTGTGCCTTGACCAGGAATTGAGCCTGAGACATCCACACAACAGGCTGACACTCTACCCCTGAACCAACAGCCAAGGCCAGTGATGTCTTCAAGAAGATAAAATTGGTAAAAATACATAATGCATTAATATATATGAGGAAGGATTTGAGGATGCATTAGTAATAAGATCATAGAAAATGTAGCAGATAAACAAAACAATTATTAAATCTAGGGCAAACAAATACCTGTGCAAGGAAAAAAAGTATAGTACTCTGTGTCTCAGCTGTAAAGAGAATGTATTCATATTAATTTAAACACTGATGACAGATTCAGCCAAAGTAATATTCTGGTACATTTATATTGAGAGAATAGAAATATGAATACTGTGCACGATTTGCTGGTGGTAGGGATAAAAATTGGCTCAATCCTCATTTTCTATAATTGCTAGGGTGATATACTGCCTAAAACCAAAAAAAAAAAAAAAACCCTCAAGAAATGGCACTATGAGATTATTTAGATATACAGAGCTAAATGACTTACAAAAATTTAAAGTTGAAAGTCATTGCCTCTGGGGCACAGGACACCAGTGATAACAGGGAGAAAGGGAGTGATACCATATTACCTAATAAACTCTACAGACATAGTTGACATTTAAAGTATGCGCATGCATAACTCTGAAAAAAAATTACACTTACTATTTAAATCTGGATTTTAAAAGCTCTTTTATGGGAAAACATAAATGAATCAGTTGTACCAGATGATTGTCAAAATATTTCAATAGGTATAAGATTTTATATTGTAAAATGTACTTTTGTAAATTCAATCTAATAAAATTCTACCACCTCTCTGTGTGGTAGGTAATTATTTTCCTCATTTTATAGATGAAGAAACTCAGGTTTAGGGAGGTGAAGCGCCTTGCCAAAGCCTACATGACAGGGGTGTGGCTGAAGTGAGATGTGAGTGCAGGTCTGCTAACCCAAGGTCCTCCTCCTGGGCCATGGCTGTTTCCTACAGCAGCTCCTGGAGCCGGAATGCTCTGTGATTGCAAGGCTGCCTTCCAGGACATTGGTGTAAATGCAGTTAGTGGCATTACAGGTGGGAAGGACTTGAGAGACAATCTACCTCAGCTTCCTTATTAAACATACAAGCAATATGAGACTCATGAAAGACTTTTCAGACCACTAAAATACAAAGTGTATAAAGAGGAATTTGATTAGTGGAAAAGTACTACCTATATTCTCTGGAGTTGCTTAGGTCCAGAAGTCTTTGTGCCATTTTGACAAGGGGAGACATTTTTATTCTATAGATGAGTAAACTGAGGCACATAGATAGTACATTGTCTGTTTCTACAAAGAAATGGTATTTTCTCTTGAGCAATCACGTCTAGTCCATTTCCTTGAGGTAGGGTCTTAATGGATTATATAATGTCAACAGAAGTAAATTATTTCTCCATAAATCAGGTTCCTTTGTTCATTTTGAACATGGCTATCATGGAATCCTTCCATGATACTCAATTCAATTCCATTTTTGGAAAAAGCAAGCCCAGTGAAAGGAGATTCTTAGCACATTTTATAGTTTCTTTCATTATCAAAGTAGCCTCATAGACTCTTGTTTTCCAAGGATTTAAAGCCTGGTGACCCGACAGCTTTCAACTAAGAAATGACCATGTATAAGTCCAGCAAATCCCCCCTCCCCCACAGCATGGACTGAGGGAAACTTATTCTGCTGGCAGTGTACCCAACGCTGCAAGTAAGTAAGGCTGTTTTTAGGTCGATTAAATCTGTTACATAAAATCACATGGGGGACAAGAGGGCTGGGAATGTCAGTTATTGATTACATCGCGGTTACACCTAGAGAAAGGCTCTCCTGGCTGAACTCGATTAAAAATCGTTTCCAAACCTAAGTTTCCACAGCATCACATCATTTTCCATTATTTTCATTAACTTTCTCTCTTCCCCAGCCCCCATTTCTTTGAGCTTACAGACTCGGGCTTCTGCTAAAGATGTTCCAGTTGTGGATGCTTCTCAGGTTGTACATTATTTTGTTGAAAGACAGCCTGACCCTGGGATGTGCTAAAGCACCATCGGCAAAAGTAAAGAATGCTTCCTTTGTCAAGGTAAGTAGAGAATTAGAGCTGAAAATTCTGACACCTGGTTTGCTCGCATCATCATGAAGTGACCTCCTCAGTACAAGTGCATTTTCCAGGGGTCAAAACCTATCTATATTTCTGATTTTACCTAAATTACTTAGCCTCTCAAAACCTCCATTTTTTCAACTCTGAGATGGAGATAATACTGTTTGTCTCAGCCATTGTTGTGCATATTAAATGAGAGGATGCATTTTTATGCCCCTACCTCTGGTTCCAATCACACTGTCACTTCATTTCTTCTCATTGATTTGCAGTGGGGGAGGAAAAGAAGGCAGGGAGATGAGGAAGACAAAGAGAGAGAAAGAGAGAGAGAGAGACATCACCTCATTGTCCCACTCAGTTGTTCCACTCAGTTGTGCCCTCATTGATTGCTTCTCGTACATGCCCTGACGAGGGACGTACCAGCAACCTCAGGTGTGCCAGGACAATGCTTTATCCTGAGCTACCTGACCAGGGCTGTGACTACATTTTGAATGTTAGTTCACTTCTTCCTGAAAGTGTCAAAACTCTAAAAGAAAAACAAATGCATATTTCTTACTTCCCTGATTTATCAGTAAACATATAATGTTGACACCTTAGCCATGGGCTGTCTTCATTTGCTGGTATAACAATATCTTATATCCAGTATAGAACATTTCACTCAATTACTTAGATAAGCTCAGTAAAATACTTAGACACCGAAATGAGACAAAAATTAAATTACCATACCCTCAGAGTGTTAATTTTATGCAGAGAATATATGAAAATAAGAGAAATTTTAAAAAATAAAAAAATTTAATTATGGATTCAGTTATATTGTGAACCAAATAAGGGTATGTTCATAGCAATGGTTTATCTCTGTCACCATAAGATACAAAATCATGGAGAGGATTCACATTGAAATCCTGGCTCTTCTACTCACTAATTGTGTACTCAGATTGCCAGTTTGATTCCCTGGTCAGGACACATACAGGAGCAACTCAATGTTTCTGTCTCTCCCTCCCTGCCTCGCTTCAGCCACACCCCTGTCGTGTAGGCTTTGGCAAGGTGCTTTACCTTCCTAAACCTGAGTTTCTTCAGCTGTAAAATGAGAAAAATAATTACCTACCACACAGAGAGGTGGTAGAATTTTATTAGATTGAATTTACAAAAGTACATTTTACAATATAAAATCTTATACCTATTGAAATATTTTGACAATCATCTGGTACAGCTGATTCATTTATGTTTTCTCATAAAAGAGCTTTTAAAATCCAGATTTAAATAGTAAGTGTAATTTTTTTTCAGAGTTATGCATGCACATACTTTAAATGGTCAACTATGTCTGTAGAGTTTATTAGGTAATGTAGTATCACTCCCTCTCTCCCTATTATCACTGGTGTCCTGTGCGCCAGAGGCAAAGACTTTCAACTTTAAATTTTTGTAAGTCATTTACTCTGAGTAAATACTCAGAGCCTTAGTATCCTTATAAGATGTATTTTACCATCTTTATGGGGCAAGCACCTGGTTTCATACTAAGTCAACAAATAGTAGCATTTATTCTTTATCAATAATAAAATTAATCGTGGCCTTAGACAATTAGCTTAGTTGGTTAAGAGTGTTGTCCTGAACTGACAAGGTTATGGGGTTCAATCCTTGGTCAGGACACTCAAGGGAAGCAACCAAGAAATGCACGAATGAGTAGAACAACAAATGAATGCTTCTCTTCTCCTTCCACTCTCTCTCTTTTCCTCTCTCTGTCTCTAAAAAAAAGAAAGAAAGAAAGAAAGAAAGAAAGAAAGAAAGAAAGAAAGAAAGAAAGAAAGAAAGAAAGAAAGAAGAAAGAAAGAGCGAGCCCTGGTCAGATAGCTCAATTGGTTGGAGTGTTGTCCCAAGCACAGAGATTGCCAGTTTGATTCCCTGGTCAGGACACATACAGAAGCAGTTCAATGTTTCTGTCTCTTCCTCCCTGCCTCATTCTCTCTAAAAAACAGAACAGAAAATGAATTACCATAACACAGGTGGGATTCTTATTTTGCTCATCAAAATTAAAATAAAAACAGGTCTTGGCCGATTGGCTCAGCGGTAGAGCATCGGCCTGGCGTGTGGAAGTCCCAGGTTCAATTCCCAGTCAGGGCACACAGGAGAAGCACTTATCTGCTTCTCCACCCTTCCCCCTCTCCTTCCTCTCTGTCTCTCTCTTCCCCTCCCAAGGCCAAGGCTCTACTGGAACAAAGTTGGGCTGGGTGCTTAGGACAGCTCCATGGCCTCCACCTCAGGCACTAGAATGGCTCCAGCCGCAACAGAACAAGGCCCCAGATGGGCAGAGCATTGCCCTCTGGGGGGGCATGCCAGGTGAATCCTGGTCGGGCACATGTGGGAATCTGTCTGACTGCCTCCCCACTTCTAACTTTGGAAAAATACAAAAAATATAAATAAATAAATAAATAAATAAATAACAATACCATTGTTTCTGCTCCTTTCAAAAGCAGATGTTTGTTCAAATTAATTTATACTAGTAAAAATGATATTAATTCCACTGATATTTTCCTCCAATAGTTTCCATTATTTACTTGTATTGATCATTCATGATTATCAGGTTCATACTATTGGATAGAAAAGAAGCACTAGCATTTATTTTCTATTCTATACCAGGCATTGTGCTAATTGCTCTAGCATATATCAATTATGTTATTTATTCCTACTAAGAACCAAATAAGGGAAGAATGAGGCTTTCCATTTTGTAAACACCTGTGGAAACTGAGACTTGCAGAAGTGAATTAAATGCAGTGCCAATGGTGAGCGCAAAGCTTGGATTAAAATCAGGGTGTGCCAAATTTCCAAGACCACACCCTCCATTTCATCAGAGATGAAGGTGTTCCTTGGGGATTACAAAGGATGGGAAGCAATCTCCATGCTAAGAGCATTTTTTCTTCAGAGTCCAGTGAGAAGCAAAGAATCTCTGTTTATAGTCTAGTGTCAGTAATATTTTTCCCAATTTATTCATTATTTTCCATTTAGCATTTTCCAAATCCTTAAAAAATGAATAAAGATAAAAAAATGTTCTTCCACTTGAGTGTGGCAAGTGAGTTCATCAAAATGCACCAATATTCCCTGATTACAATGTGATATTCTAAAACTCTTTTGTTTTACATACTATCTGAAGATATCACCTTCCATAGTTTGTGGTTCTCTCTCTCTCATTACTCTTTTTTTTTTAATGGTTGCTTTAAGGCTTTTAGTTATATATTTTTATTTTTTTTCAATTACACTTTACATTCAATATTCTTTTGTATTAGTTTCAGGTGTACAGCATAGTGGTTAGATAATCACATACTTCACGAAGTGTTTCCCCTGATTTTACCAGTCACCACCAGGCACCATGCATAATTATCACAATATTATTGATTATATTCCCAATGCTGTACTTTGTATCCCGGGTCTATTTTGTGACTACCAATGTGTAGTTTCTTATCCCTTCGTCTTTTTTTACCAGGTCCCCTAACCCCCCTCTCCTCTGGCAACCATCAGTCTGCTTTCAGTGCCTATGGGTCTGTTTTTATTTTGTTCATTTATTTTGTTCTTTTGATTTCATACAAGTGAAAGCATATGGTACTTATCTTTCTCTCTCTGACTTATTTCAATCAGCATAATACCCTCTAGGTCCATCCATGTTGTCACAAACAGTAAGATCTTATTTATTTTTATGGCCAAGGAATATTCATTGCAGCGTTATATACAATAGCCAAGATATGAAAGCAATCCAAATGCTTATCAATAGATGACTGGATGAAAAAGTAGTGGTCCATTTCTTTTTTCTTATTCAAATGGTTCTCTGTGATTAAGAGATGTACTCACTTGTAAAGAGAGAAAATCAAAAGTAATATTTTCTATAAAAGCATTTCTTTTTTTATAAATATAAATTTTTATTAATTTTAATGGGGTGACATCAATAAATCTGGGTACATATATTCAAAAAAAACATGTCCAGGTTATCTTGTCATTCAATTATGTTGCATACCCATCACCCAAAGTCACATTGTCCTCTGTCACCTTCTATCTAGTTTTCTTTGTGCCCCTCCCCCTCTCCCTCCCTCTCTTCCTCCTCCCCATCCCCCATAACCACCACACTCTTGTCCATGTCTCTTTTTTGTTTTTTGTATTTTTCTGAAGCTGGAAACGGGGAGAGACAGTCAGACAGACTCCCGCATGCACTCGACCGGGATCCACCCGGCACGCCCACCAGGGGGCGACGCTCTGCCCACCAGGGGGCAATGCTCTGCCCCTCTGGGGTGTCGCTCTGTTGCGACCAGAGCCACTCCAGCGCCTGGGGCAGAGGCCAAGGAGCCATCCCCAGCGCCCGGGCCATCTTTTCTCTAATGGAGCCTCGGCTGCAGGAGGGGAAGAGAGAGACAGAGAGGAAGGACAGGGGGAGGGGTGGAGAAGCAGATGGGCGCTTCTCCTGTGTGCCCTGGCCGGGAATTGAACTGGGACTTCTGCACACCAGGCTGACGTTCTACCACTGAGCCAAACGGCCAGGGCCTGTTGTCCATGTCTCTTAGTCTCATTTTATGTCCCACCAATGTATGGAATCATGCAGTTCTTGTTTTTTTCTGATTTACTAATTTCACTTCTTATAATGTTATCAAGATCCCACCATTTTGTTGTAAATGATCCGATGTCATCCTTTCTTATGGCTGAGTAGTATACCATAGTGTCTATGTGCCACATCTTCTTTATCCAGTCTTCTATTTTTTTTTACAGTGATTAAGCCTTTAAGCAAACTCTTGGCCAATAAAGCAAGAATCCATAAAAGAGTTGTGTCCTTAACATGTTCACCAAGTCAAGTTGGCACCAACACCATTCCAAATCCCTGCAAATGCAACCCAACCCCAGTTCAGTCTGTTAGCAGCTGTCACAAGAAGCAGGAGTCCAGGAAAAGTCCACACCCAGGAAAAAGTCTGCATGGCACTGGAATTGTTGTCACAATTCTATACTTTGCAGCTCACGTCCAAGTCCCAATGAACGTTGCTTCTAGCTGGTAATGAGTCAGGTAGACTGGAAAAGCCATCTGCAGCATGTGTGGAGATGGAGCTTCTGTTCTCCTCCGCCTGGAGAGATGAGACCACGTTGCTTTTCCCTGGAGCTCTGCGACTGTGGCGTGGTAAAGAGAACCTTGGGATACACTAAGCTGGGTGGCAAATGTAAATTCATAATAGAAGTTGGCAAAAAGGGGAAAGAGAGCTTTAAATTAGGAGTCAGTCCCAGCCTGAAATATGAGTGGGGCAATGAGGTAGGAGGAATAAAAAAAAACACTATATATTAAACAAAGCAGCAGAAAATAGGACTATCAACACCAACAACAGAGATCTTCAAGGGAAGAATAAAAAACCTGACTATTCAAGCAAGACATAGTTAAGTGGCCTTTGTGCAAGTGAGATCAGTTTAACTGCTTCTTGGAAGAAATACCCTAGGCTCGTCCACAGTGTCGTAGATGGAGCCGACGGCCCTGGGCACCTAAAGCCTTCAGTGGCAGACTCCAGCATTCTGGGCAAGGTTAGGTCATAGGTGGCTGGAGCAGGACTGGAAGAGACTGAACCCTCTCTTAGAGGAGCGAAGGGGAAGCCTACCTTCCAGTGTCCCTTTTTCCCCACAGCAGAGGCATGTAAGTCTGTCAGGCTTTAGCTCAATGACTTTCCTATTCACTATTAAAGCAGGACCCAGATGAAATCCTATGAGACGCCTTTGGGCATTGGAGCCTTTAAGGGTGTATCCTAAAAGCTGGTAGTTCACCTGATCTCTATTGGGTTTTTTCTGCCTCTTGATACCTTAAAAGCCATGCTCAGAACATCTCACTGAGGGGTTTGAGGATACCCAATTGCTTATATAAACCTTTTCTGTATATCTGGAGCTATTTGGAAAAAGACAAAATGGTGTTATTAGCTGGATCAAATAAAAGAAGGTAGAAGTTTGCAGGAGAAAAAGATTTGGCATCTCCTGTTCATCAGCATTCAAAAGAAATTAAAAAAATTTTAAGTCAAAAGCATGATATGGTAGACCCTTAGGAGTTCCAGGATATGACTCCCCCCTTTTAAATTTTTTTAAATTGACCTTAAAATATTTGCTGGGTACACTTTAATAATACCTTGACTTTAACGATTGTAAGAAATACTCATAATTCAAAAGGTTTGACAAAATACAGTAAATGCTTTTGCTACATATGCAAGAGCATTGTCAGTTTAACCAGTTTAGTAAATCCAATAATAGAAAAATGCATACAAACAATGAGCTTTAACATGCTTAGCAGCCTCTGCTGTTCTGACAGAGGTTACTATAAATCCAGAATAGGTATCCACTGTAACGTGGACATAGGACTGTTTGCCAAATGAAGGTATATGAGTAACATCCATTTGCCAAAGTTGTCCTGGTAGGGGTCCTTGAGGCTTAACTCCAAATGAAGGGGCAGATTGTAGTATAGGACCCCTTGGACAGGATTTCCAAATCTGCCATGCTGCTTTCTGAGAGAGTTGAAACTGTTTACACAGGGCTGCAGCGTTCTGGTGATGAATAGTATGAGACTGAATTGCTCGATCTGTCATAGTTGCTCCCAATAATTTTCTTTTGGGTAGCTTGATCAACAAGGGCATTCCCTTGTATTAAAGCTCCAGGGAGCATGGAGTGAGCTCGAGTATGTCCTATAAAACATGGATCTCTATGTTGACATACAAGTCTTTGAAGAAGGAGGAACTGCTGAAATAGTTCATCCGCAGTTGTCCCTAAGACAGCAGTCTTTATAGTGGAAACAACATAAGTAAATATTTGCTGTCTGTATATAGATTAAAGGAGGAATATGGCAAATACTGAAAAGCCATGATAATGGCATATAATTCTAGTCTTTGAGCTAATTTTAAGTTGACTGTTTCAGAATAAAGTTGTCCATTGATTTGCAAAAGTGATTTGTCATTTAGTGGAAGTTTCCCAGAGCCATTGTTGTTGATCCTTTGAAAAAAGGAACAACAATAATTTTAAGGCTCAAAACCTATAAGCTGTAAGGGTCGTCCATGCCCCTTAATAATCCAGGTGGTGACAAGATCAAAATATGGAAGTGTATTCCATGGGCTATTTGATGACTCAATTTGCCCAAGCTGTAGCTGCTTTTGTACCAATTGAGCAGCTGTCCTAAGTTTCTCCTGAGAAAGGGGCTGTTGGTCTACTCATACAGGATTATCTGATTTCCAAGTAATTGGGTCTGCACAATGCATTATTGGAGTAGCAGGAGCTACCAAGGCCCCTATGCTAAATTTTGATATCCTAATCCACACTTTCTGGTATTCGGTGCCACTTCTATGGGAGTGAGAATTCCTCGCTGTTCTTTCCCTAGTCCCTTAGTGGGCAAAAATCCCCAATCAAGCATCTGAGTACTGACTAAACCATTAGCATTGACAAGCAACACTCCCATATTTTTCAAAACATCTCTATCCCACAAATTAACTGGCCATCCAGGGAGCACAGAAAACTTAAAAAATACAGAATGACCTTCTTAATCTTCCCAATGTAAAAAAACTAGAACTTTGTTGAGGGGATTTATTCTGCCCTATACCTTCTAATTCTGTGGCTGCTGCATGAGTGAGCCAGAAAGGAGGCCAATGTAGTTTAGCAATAACAGATACATCAGCTCCAGTATCTAAAAGTCCTATAAATTTATGCCTATGTATTGTTAGTTCCATTTCAGGATGTTCCTGACCTATTTTTTAAAATCCAGTTGGCAAAATCAGAGTAGCCAAATCACCAATTTTCTTGAGGCCGTTTTTGCAGGATGTGGCCTGAGAAGTAAAATTAGCATCCTTATACTATTCTTCTAACTGCCTGAATTAGCCGTGAGACAAATTCTTTTTTATTTGATTAATTTTAATGAGGTGACATTGATAAATCAGGGTACATATGTTCAGAGAAAACATCTCTAGGTTATTTTGACATTTGATTATGTTACATTCCCATCACCCAAAGTCCAATTGTCTTCTGTCACCTTCTAACTGGTTTTCCTTGTGCCCCTCCCCTCTGCCAACCCCCTCCATCTCATCCCCCCACCCTGTAACCCCCACACTCTTGTCCATGTCTCTGAGTCTCATTTTTATGTCCCACCTATGTATGGAATCATATAGTTTTAGTTTTTTCTGATTTACTTATTTCTCTCAGTATAATGTTATCATGGTCCCTCCATGTTGTTGTAAATGATCCAATGTCGTCATTTCTTATGGCTGAGTAGTATTCCATAGTATATATGTACCAAAGCTTTTTAATCCACTCTTCCCCTGATGGACACTTGGGCTCTTTCCAGATTTTCGCTATTGTGAACGATGCTGCCATAAACATGGGGGTGCATTTCTTCTTTTCAAACAGTGCTATGATGTTCTTGGGGTATATTCCTAACAGTGGTATAGCTGGGTCAAAAGGCAATTCGATCTTTCATTTCTTGAGGAATCTCCATACTGTTTTTCACAGTGGCTGCACCAGTCTGCATTCCCACCAGCAGTGCAGGAGGGTTCCCTTTTCTCCACATCCTCGCCAGCACTTATTCTGTGTTGTTTTGTTGATGAGCACCATTCTGACTGGTGTGAGGTGATATCTCATTGTGGTTTTAATTTGAATGTCTGTAATGATTAGTGATGTTGAGCATTTTTTCATATGCCTATTGGCCATCTGTATGAACTCTTTGGAGAAGTATCTATTCATTTCTTTTGCCCATTTTTTGATAGCATTTTTTGTCTTCCTGGTATTGAGTTTTACAAGTTCTTTATAAATTTTGGTTATTAACCCCTTATCAGACGTACTGTCAAATATGTTCTCCCCTTGTGTAATTTGTCTTTTTATTCTGTTCTTATTGACTTTAGCTATGCAGAATCTTTTCAGTTGATAAAGTCCCATTTGTTTATGCTGTCTTTTATTTCACTTGCCCGTGGAGACAAATCGGCAAATATATTGCTGCGAGAGATGTCAGAGAGCTTACTGCCTATGTTTTCTTCTAAGATGCTTATGGTTTTACGGCTTACATTTAAGTATTTTATCCATTTTGAGTTTATTTTTGTGGATGGTGTGAGTTGGTGATCTAGTTTCATTTTTTTGCAGGTTGCTGTCCAATTTTCCCAACACCATTTGCTGAAGAAGCTGTCTTTACTCCAATGTATGCTCTTACCTCCTTTGTCAAATATCAGTTGTCCATAGAACTGTGGGTTTATTTCTGGGTTCTCTGTTCTGTTCCATTGATCTATATGCTTGTTCTTATGCCAGTACCAGGCTGTTTTGAGTACAATGGCCTTATAATATAACTTGATATCTGGAAGTGTGATACCTCCCACTTTATTCTTCCTTTTCAAGATTGCTGAGGCTATTGGTGTTCACTTTTGGTTCCATATAAATTTTTGGAATATGTGTTCTATATCTTTGAAGTAAGTCATTGGTATTTTAATCTGTATTGCATTGAATTTATAAATTGCTTTGTGTAATATAGACATTTTAATGATGTTTATTCTTCTTAACCATGAGCTGTGTATATGCTTCCACTTGTTTGTATCTTTCCTGATTTCTTTTATCAATGTTTTATAATTTTATGAGTACAAGTCTTTAATCTTCCTGGTTAAATTTATTCCTAGGCACTTTATTTTTTTGGTTGCAATGGTAAAGGAAATTGCTTCCTTAATTTCTGTTTCTGATAGTTCATTGTTAGTGTATAAAAATGCCTCTGATTCTGAGTATTAATTTTAAATCCTGCCACCTTGCTAAATTCATTTATAAGGTCTAGTAGTTTTTTGACAGTGACTTTAGGGTTTTCTATATACAATTTCATATCATCTGCAAATAGTGATAGTTTTAAGTCTTTTTTTCCAATTTGGATGCCTTTTATTTCTTTTTCTTGTCTGATTGCTGTGGCTAGGACTTCCAGAACTATGTTGAATAAGAGTGGTGAAAGGAGGCACCCTGCCTTGTTCCTGATCGTAAGGGGATTGCTTATAATTTTATGCCCATTGAGTATGATGTTGGTTGTGGGTTTGTCATAGATGGCCTTTATCATGTTGAGGTGTGTTCCCTGTATTCCCACTTTGCTGAGAGTTTTGATCATGAATGGGTGCTGGATTTTATCAAATGCTTAATCTGCATCTATTGAAATTGTTATGTGGTTTTTGTCCTTCCTTTTGTTTATGTGATGAATTACATTGATTGATTTGCAAATATTGTACCAGCCTTGCCTCCCAAAAATAAATCCCACTTGATCATGGTGTATGATTTTTTTCATATATTGCTGGATCTGGTTTGCTAATATTTTGTTGAGGATTTTAGCATCTAAATTCATCAGTGATATTGGCCTATAATTTTCTTTCTTTGTGTTGTCTTTGCCTGGCTTTGGAATCAGAATTATACTTGCCTCATAAAAGGAGCTTGGAAGTCTTTCTTCCTCTTGAATTTTTTGATATAGCTTAAGAAGGATAGAAGTTAGTTTTTGAATATTTGGTAGAATTAACTTGTGAAGCCATCAGGCCCAGGACTTTTTTTTTTTGGGGGGGGGGGTTGATAACTGTTTCAATCTCATTTGTTTTAATGGGTCTGTTTAGGTTTTCTGATTCTTCCAGATTAATTTTTGGAAGGTTATATGTTTCAAGGAATTTGCCCATTTCATCTAGGTTGTCTAGTTTTTTGTTGTCCAGTTCTTTCTTCATAGTATTTTCTTACAATATTTGTATTTCTGTTGTGTCAGTTGTTATTTCTCCACTCTCGTTTCTAATTTTATTTATTTGAGTCCTCTCTCCTTTTTGCTTGGTGAGTCTGGTTAAAGGTTCATTGATCTTGTTTACCTTTTCAAAGAACCAACTCCTGGTTTCATTGATCCTCTGTATTGTTTCTTTAGCCTCTATCTTATTTATTTCTGCTCTGATCTTTATTATATCCTTCCTTCTACTAGCTCTGGGCTTTCCTTGCTGTTCTTATTCTAGTTCTTTTAGATGTGGGGACTAATTGTTAATTTGAGCTTTTTCTAGCTTCTTGAGGTATGCCTGTAATGCTATGAACTTCTCTCTCAGGACTGCTTTTGCTGTGTCCCATAAATTTTGAGTTGATGTATGCTCATTATCGTTCGTTTCTAGGAATTTTTTTGATTTCTTCTTTGATCTCATTGTTTACCCATTCATTATTTAATAACATGCTATTTAGTTTCCAAGTGTTTGAGTATTTTTCAGTTTTTCTGTTGTAGTTGATTTCTAGTTTCATGTCTTTGTGATCAGAGAAAATGCTCGATATGATTTCAATCTTCTTAAATTTGTTGAGACTGCTTTTGTGCCCTAACATGTGGTCTATTCTAGAGAATGTACCTGAGCACTTGAAAAGAATGTATATCCAACTGTTTTAGGGTGAAAAGTTCTGAAGATATCTATTAAAATTGAGTTGATCTAGTATGTCCTTTAAGTCTGTTGTTTTTTTGTTAATTTTCTTTCTTGAGGATCTATCTAGTGATGTTAGTGGGGTATTGACATCCCCTACTATTATAGTATTGCTGTTGATCTCACCCTTTAAATCTATCAAAGTCTGCTTTATATATTTAGGTGCCCTTATATTAGGGGCGTAGATATTTATAACGGTTTTATCTTCCTGTTAGATTGCTCCCTTTATCATTATGTAGTGACCTTCTTTATCTCTTACTATAGTCTTTGTTTTAAAGTCCATTTTGTCTGATATAAGTATTGCTACCCAGCTTTCTTTTCATTTCCATTTGCGTGAAATATTTTTTTCATCCTTTTATCTTCAGTCTATGTGCATCTTTTGCTTTAAGGTGTGTCTCCTGTAGACAGCATATGTATGGGTCGTGTTTTCTTATCCATGCAGCTACCCTGTGTCTTTTGATCGGATCATTTAATCCATTTACATTTAAGGTTATTATTGATATGTAATTGTTTATTGCAATTTTATTCTTTAAAACTGTATTCCTCTTTTGCTATATTCTTTTTCTCCTTTGATCTGTTTACAGCATTTCTTGCAGCATTGGTTTTGTTGTTGTGAATTCCTTGAGTTTTTTGGGTTTTTTTTGGTCTGGAAAGCTTTTTATTTCTCCTTCAATTTTAAATGATAGCCTTGCTGGATAAAGTAGTCTTGGTTGTAGGCTCTTGTTCTGCATTACTTTGAATATTTCTTGCCATTTCCTTCTGGCCTCAAGTATTTCTGTTGAGAAGTCTGTTGTCATCCTTATGGGGGCTCCTTTGTAGGTGATAGTCTTTTTTTTCTCTAGCAGCTTTTAATATTTTCTCTTTACCACTTAGCTTTGGTATTTTAATTATAATGTGTCTTGGTGTTGATGTCTTTGGGTTTCTCTTTAATGGAGTTCTCTGTGCTTCCTGAACATGTGAGATGTTTTCCTGCCTTAATTGAGGGAAGTTTTCAACTATGATATGCTTGAACAAAGTCTCTATTTCTTGTTCTTTCTCTTCTTCTTCAGGAACCCCTATGATGCAGATGTTATTTCTCTTCATGTTGTCACAGAGCTCTCTTAAAGTTTCCTCAGACTTTTTGAGTCTCTTTTCCTTTTTCTGCTCTGCTTCCATGCCTTTATTTATCTTGTCCTCTAGCTTGCTGATTCGATTCTCAGCCTCATCCATCTGCTTTTAATTCCTTCCATTGTGTTCTTCATTTCTGATATTGTATTTGTCATTTCTGATTGATTCTTTTTTATTATTTCAATTTCCTTTTTTATATTTGCTATCTTTTTATTTAGGTGTTCGTAATGACCATCTATTGTTGTTCTAATATTTTTGAGCATCCTAACAATCATTATTTTAAACTATGCATCTGGTAATTTGGTTATATCTGATTCATTCAGGTCCTTTTCTGAGGATTTCTGTTGATTCATTTGTGTTGCATTTCTCTGCTTTCTCATTTTCTCTGTGTAAAGGAAGGTTTTGGCCACTGGAGTCCACTGGTTTTGGCCTCTGTTTCCTAGTTATGGTCTGTCTGCAGGCCCGCCACCCCCTCTGTTGTTGCTGCCTAGGGTGTTTGGGTATTGGCATTGCCGGTGCCTGCCCACCTAGGCTGTTGCTGTGGTTTCCACCTCTCCTTCACAGGAGTGGCTGTGATCACATGCTCGTGTGAACAAGACTTGGTGCCTTAGCCTTTGCCCCACCCCCATAGGTGGCGTTATGCTTGGCCCTGAGGGCAGTGGTGAGCACCTTTGCTCAGCTGTGGGTCTCCGCCTGTTTTTGGGCTTTGATCCCGCCCTTGCAGGAGAAGCCCACTCCTGGGACAGCTGCCAGCCTTGGCTCCACAGGCCATGTGGGACTGTGTACCCATGCTCAGTTGTGGGACTCTGCCTATTCTGGGTTTTGGGCTCCACCCCCCGTGAGAAGAGCTGGCTCTCAAATCAGGCCACAAGCCTCGGCTTTGTGGGCAGGGCAAGGCTGTGCTCCTGCACCCTTGCTCAAAGGCTGGTCTACACCCCTTCTAGGGTTTTCACCTTTCTCCTGCAGGCTGGATTGCAGGCTGCCCGCAGGTGGGCTTGACCGTTTTTGCACTCCCCCTCTTCCCCAGCCAGGCAAGACTGAGCCCACACCTGGTCCCAGCGGTGGCCAGCCGGCTTCTGCCCTTGCCGACAGAACTGCACTTCCATGTCCCTTGGCCACCCACTCTCCAGCGATCCCTCAGCCATGTGGTGTGCAGGCACTGCAGCTCATACCCTAACACTCAGTACTGTAGTCTCAAAAGCTCTGTCCTTCTAAGCGACTCTGCTCTAAGTGCTGTAGGAGAGCTTGTTTGGCTGGTGTCCTGCTTCCCTTTGCTGGTATTGCTGTTTTCAGGGGAAATATTCACTTCAGATTTGGGAAGTGACTCGTCCCAGGGGTTAGGGTGGCTATCTCCCAAAATGTTTCTCCCTGTGCCTCCTAGATTACACTATCTTCCTGCTACTCCAGTACTCTCCTCTCTCCCCATCCCCCGGAGCCCTGGGTGAGTGATTTTGAGAGAGGTGTTCTGCACAGTCCCTTTAAGAAGAATCCTGGGTCTGAGAAATCAGTCTCTTTCTCACAAACAGTATCCTGACTTGTTTCCAGCTAAATACTGTCCACACGTCTCTTCTAGGCTCAGGGGCTGCAGGCTGGGGCTTTTTCCTGGCATTCAGGACCCTCCCCTCTCTGCTAAACTCACTTCTGCCACGCGAGTCTCTCCCAGCTGCCATTCGCTCCGGGGAGCTGGGTATCCCTCTCTGCGTTTCCACTTTTCCTACCAGTCTCAGTGTGGCTTCTTCATACGGTTGAAATTGGAGTTAGTTTAGAACTTATTCAGAGGCTAATTAGTGCTCAGAGAGAGTGCTTTGTCTAAGTACTTTGCTGTAGTTGCTTGCTTGAAGAGTCCTCTTAGTTTAGTCCTTTTAGTTTTTTCCAGAGGATAGTTCTTAAAATTAGTTTGTAATCCTCTTTGGTTCTGGGAGGTGGATGTTTGTACATCCGCCTACTCAAGCGCCATCTTGTTTTCTCCTAAAAACGTATTTCTATTGATCACAAAGCAAAAATGGATACTGCTGTCCCAAGATATAAAATAGGCACTCTATTGAGCTAATTGTTTGAAGAACAAGTGTAGCACCTATTGGGAATTTTTTTCTGTGAAGAAAACACATCAGGTGCAGTTCACATGTATCCAACAGGGCATGTCTTTGTCCAGAAACAGAAGAGAAAGAATTTTGGTGAAAATACATGCAACTGTCTTTACCTTGCCAGATGCTATGGTCTTCCCAGGAGTCGTACAGGACAGAAACCTTGGTCTCCATTTTACAGATAAGAAGATTTTGTCTCAAAAAGCAGTTAACGGTTAACTTCCTTTTAAAAAGTCCTAGAAAGTAGAGAAACTAGGATCTGAATTTCGTATTTGACTATCTCAAAATAAAAGTAATTTGCATTTATCATCATATACCTATTACATGCCAGTTAATTCACATACTGATCTCTAATGCTCACAATAATATTACAAAGTAATATTAAAATTAGGCATTTAATATTAATATTAGTAATATTACAAAGTAGTGTTCTCTCCTTTTTGTTTTTTGAGATAGAGAGAGAGAGGGACAGAGAGAGGGACAGATAGGCACACACAGAAAGGACAGGGACAGACAGAAAGAGAGAGAGATGAGAAGTATCAATTTTTTGTTTCAGCACCTAAGTTGTTCATTGATTGCATTCTCATATGTGCCTTGACCAGGGGGCTCCAGCAGAGCAAGTGACTCCTCACTCAAGCCACTGACCTTGGGCTTCAAGCTAGCAACCTTTGGGTTCAAGTCAGCGACCATGGGGTCATGTCTATGATTCCACACTCAAGCCAGTGACCCCGCACTCAACTGGTGGGCCTGCACTCAAGCTGGCAACTTCAGGATTTCGAACTTAGATCCTCAGCATCCCAGGCTAGCTTTTCACTAAGCAATTGCCTGGTCAGGCTCTTCTCTCATTTTTAAAACATCAGGAGACCGAGGCCTAGGTAGACTAAGTAACCTCTCAAAACTACATGACTAGTTAGAAGCAGAGCCAAGATTCCAAACCTTGACTTACCTGTTTCCAAAGCCATAGTGCCATGCCATGTCCTGGCAGGCTAAATGATCACACCAGCTTTAATGAAGACAAATCAGTACTGAATGGGAAAGCAAGGAGAACCTGCAGGCAATGCCGCTGTCTTCCTGAAATTCTGATATCAATTAGGAAGAGAATAGAGGTCATGGTATCTGTCATGAAATTTGAGAAACAGATATTTGAAGAAAAAAAAAGATGAAAGAATAAAGAATCAAACCGTGGACAGAGGGGAAAAAACCACACAATTTTCCAAAGTAAAGTTGTGACAACACAGTCATAGCTAATGTCAAATAGAAAGATAAGTGCAGTCATCTAAAGAGATCCATGACCTAAGAAGGCCTCTGATATTAACAGAGTCAGAATATGAGAGGGAAAAGGCCTCTTCGAAAACCAAGGGCACTCTTTGAGTGATTTCTAAAAAGGTACTCAAAACAGTCTTTTTAAACAGATAACTTTGGGAAAATGTTTTTTTTTAAAAAGAAAAACATAAAAAAAGTAAATAATGTAACAGGGTCAGCATGCCTGAGTTACATCTGGTTGTATATTCGAGTGTAAAGATTATATAATGAGTTGTATATTGTCATTCTGGAAAAAAGGGATTCTGAGTGTAACTCACACTGACTTTATTCCTCAGCACCCCACACAGTTGTGTCGAAGAAAATATAGGATCCCCAAAGCTATTAGCCTTCAAGTTCCAAGTTAAGTGTTAAAATATTTTATAGAGGGAAGTTAATGACTAGAATTAAAAAAAATAAAGGAATTGTGGGGAGGGGGAAAGGAATCTAAGAAAGATGAGGAAAAGGAGACAAAGTATATAGTGAACTGAATCTGTATATACATATGGTTGAAATTGGAGTTAGATTAGAAATTACTCAGAGGCTAATTAGTGCTCAGAGAGAGCGCTTTGTCTAAGTACTTTGCTGTATCAGTGAGCAGGGCTGGCTGCACTCCCTCGTGTGGTGAGTAATGGCCTGCACCATCTGTGGTGGCTCTGTGGCTTGGCTGGTAGGCACCTGAACCCAGGGGAAACCACCCTCTGTTGGAAACCACATACTCTGGATACTGAGCACACTATCCCCTCTGCCCCTCCCCCCCAGCCCTGGGAGAGAAAAGTTGTGGACTTGGAATAAGGACAAGACTGTTACTAGGAATAACCTGAAACCACTGTCTTAGAAAGAGAATTTTTCCTAAACTTTCTTTATTTTTCTTTTTCTTTTCTTCTTTTCCTCCTTTCTTTTTTAAATGGTGTGAAAGTCATGGAAGGAAAAGAGCAGAACTACCTGTGACAGAGGGGAGAGAAGATGAGAACAGTGAGGATGGATAAGAAAATGCAGAGAGGAGGAGGAGAGAGGAGTAAGGACAGGAAAGGGGAGAAAGGGAAGAAACAGCAATAAGACTCAGGAAAAAAGAAAGAAAAGAAGAAAATGTTTGGGCAAATTCTTGGCATAGGATGTGACAGAGCACACCTTAAACACGGAGGACCTACACTGGCATCATTTGAAACTAGTGAACAGAAAAAAAGGCAAAGACGCTTCCTAAAGGTCCTCCATTGAGGGTGGGCATGCAGTGAGCTGGGGCAGGCTGCCCTGCTTGGCTCAAAACACACACTCATTCATTATGCAAGTTGGTGGTGTACCTTATTACTTGTGCAAGATCTTATGCTTTGGTTTTTGTAGTTATCACATATGGAGATTTATAAATCTGTTTATAAACCCCACCCCATCTTCACCCTTATGGGAGTGACTTTGTGACTTATGGAGCATATGTGGAGAGGTAAAGTGTAACAGCTCATCTCTTAATTCTCTGAGTAATCTAGGCTTGACTAGGAACTGATAGACCCCAGTCTAATTTCAGGTCTACTTGCTAATGTGTACATTGACCAAAAGCATTTGTTATTAGCACATCTTAAGCCTTCAGAAATAAAATTTTATGATTTTAAGGAATAAGTGGAAGATTCCTAGGTGTTGATATTTTGCATCAAGTGCTGTATATGTTTTCACCAATAAAAAAATACCATTAGTGTTTATAGGAGATATTTCTGACACAGTATAAATACCCGCTGCTTTAGAGGAACAGGTGTCGTTTCAATTCATGTTGTGCTAAAGACTCTTGATTGACAATTCATATTGTTATGTACTCCTCAAAGTAGAACAACATGGCATGCAGAAGTACCTGTAGACACTGATGGACATATCTTGCCAGTTCTTTGTTAAAGTACTAATTTGGTTACTCTCCACTGTGAATGAATCCATATTTAATTCTAGTTGTCTAACCTAATATGTTTTTACTAGGAGTGAGGGTCAAGTATTATAACCTCTAAGAGGAGTATCTGATTAAATAACAGGCATAATCCAGGAAATTTTTCTATTTTGAACTAAGGCGTATGTTCATATTTGCTGACACTGCAATTCATGACATAATCATTATACCACTGTGGGAGGTTAAAGATTGTTCCTATTGATAGAAGCTCCTTAGAGAGGTCTGAGAATATTAAGAAACTAATGCATGAAGGCCAGGATGACATGTCCTTCTTGACTTAGATAAGACAGTGTGAAAAGATGGCATTCTAATAAAGAAAATCAATAACTTCAAGCTTAACATAAAGCAAAATTGGTGACTGTGATCCATCAACAGTAAAATTTTCTCAGTTAAATAAGCTAAATTGGTAGGAATCCAAGTTCAGTGACTTCATGAGTTGGTTCAGCAGGTTAATATGTAACCAAATAAAGTCTCATGGTCAAAACCGAGAAATCTATAACACTAACCACTGGGGAGAAAACAGATAGGACTTAGTTGCTACAATGCACTCATTTTCTCCATCAAGGAGAAAATAGAGTGGAGAGTACCCACAAGATAAAAGAAAACTAGCCAAGTCAACTTCCTCTACATTTTGCAGCATTTATGTAGAAATTATTTTAAATGTCTATCAGAAGTAAAATTAACTCTGGAGTCTTATTCCTTGGAAGCAAGGAAGGTAGAGAGGAAAGAAGCTAGCAAGGGAGAGAGTGAGGGAGGGAGAATGGAAGAAAGGAAGAAGAGTGTTAATATCTTATATATGCCAAAAACTGATATCAGATAGTTTCACATAGGTTAACACACATTTAACTTTCAAAAACGTAAAGACTCAGCTTTTGTCTTTTCTACTTTTAAGATGAAAAAATAAGATATACTAAATATTGTTATGCTTAAAGTGAAACAGTTATTGCATGGGAGAGCTGGGCTTTAACCTGGGTTTATGTGACTTCAAAATCTGTTTCTTCTACCTAATTGCAAAATAGAGTTTAAAGCTAAACCAGTAACTGTGGACCAGCATGTCAGGTAAATAAAGGATCATAAAGAAAGTAAAATTTGACCTGAGCATAAAAGAGTGTTAAATATGATTAGGCTGCAACAAGAAAGAAATTTGGACCTGAAGATGGCAGCAGAGTAAGCAGACACACAGACTCCCAGCTCACACCACCGAACTAGATTATAAACTGATTTATGAACAATCAGCATAAAAAACCAAATCTAGACTAAAAGAACAGCTTTCAAAAACCAAGGAGTAAAGAAGAAGCCACAACAAACCTGGTAGGAAGCTCCTGAATCTCCCCTGCTTACAGGAACAGTGGGAGGGGGGGTGAGGCTGGGCTCTCACTCCAAGGAAAAGAGCAGTAAATACTGTTCACAGCCACTTGCCTGGTGACCAGGGAACGAGGAGTGTTGAAAGGGCCTGCTTGTCTTCCAAAAAGAAAGGAGAGAGAGAGAGAGAGACAGATGGTGAGGGGGAGAGGAATATAGGTGATGACATGAAAAGCTGACTCATTCAGTCTTGGAGGTGGCCATAACTGGGGGAGGGACTGATCCTTCCACAAAGCAAAATACAAAAGTACTTCCAGGTCACAGAGATACAGACATCTCTCCAGCTCCAATCAGCGCAATAAGACACAGCTGAAAACAAGAAGTAGAGAGGAGGGGCAGTAACTCAGGTCTCCATGGAGATCTGAGATACACCTCCCCCGACTGAAGCTGAGAAAGCAACCTGCCCCCAGAGAGATTGACTGGCAGAAGAGGACTTCAGAGCCTCAGGTCAAACCCACCGCATTCCTGGATACAGTTTCAAATAAGCCCCCTGCTGAGATCAGCAAACAAGACAATCACCTGTTAAGAAATCAAACAAATCAAGACTTCAAAGCAGCCCAAATCCAAAAGTGGATTACAAATAATAGCTGGTGCCAACCCAAGAAGACCTAGAAACAACACAAGTGAAAACTGGACGCAGACAACACCAAGCCTGGACTCAACCAGCTCTACAAAAAAAAACACCCAAACACACAGACACAATGAGAAGACAAAGAAGTGCAATCCAAATGAAACCACAAGAGAAACTTTCAGGAGATGAACTAAGTGATATAAAAATAATTAAACTTCCGGATGCGGAGTTTAAAATAATGATTTTAAGGAGGCTTAGGGATCTTAGAACAACAACGGATGGTTATCATGAACACCTAAATAAAGAAATAGCAACTATAAAAAAGGATATTGAAATATTAAAAAAGAATCAGTCAGAGATGACAAATACAATATCAAAAATGAAGACCACAATGGAAGGAATTAAAAACAGGATGAATAGAGCTGAGGATTAAATCAGCAAGCTGGAGGACAACTGGAATGAAGGCATGAAAGCAGAGAAGAAAAAAGAAAAGAGACTCAAAAAGTCTGTGACAACATAAAGAGAAATAACATCCACATAATAGGGGTTCCTGAAGAAGAAGAGAAAGAACAAGGTATAGAGGCTTTGTTCAATCATATTATAGCTGAAACTTTGCTAAATTAATGCAGGAGAAACTCTCACAAATTCAAGAAGCACAAAGAAAACCACTAAAAAGAAACCCAAAGAAACCTACACCAAGACACATCATAATTAAAATACCAAAGCTAAGTGATAAAGAGAAAATGTTAAAAGCTGCAAGAGAAAAAAAGGCTATCACATACAAAGAGGCCCCATAAGGATGACAACAGACGTCTCAACAGAAACACTTGAAGCCAGAAGGAAATGGCAAGAAAAATTCAAAGTAATGCAGAACAAGAACCTACAACCAAGACTACTTTATCCAGCAAGGCTATCATTTAAAATTGAAGGAGAAATAAAAAGTTTCCCAGACAAAAAAAACTCAAGGAATTCATTACAACCAAATCAATGCTGCAGGAAATGTTAAGGGGCATAGTGTAAACAGATCAAAGTTGGAAAAGAATATAGCAAAAGAGGAATACAGCTTTAAAGAATAAAATGGCAATAAACAACTACATATCAATAATAACCTTAAATGTAAATGGATTAAATGATCCAATCAAAAGACATAAGGTAGCTGCATAGATAAGAAAACAAGACCCGTACATATGCTGTCTACAAGAGACACACCTTAAAACAGAAGATGCACATAGGTTGAAGGTAAAAGGATAGAAAAAAAACATTTCATGCAAATGAAAATGAAAAAAAAGCTGGGGTAGCAATACTTATATCAGACAAAATCGACTTTAAAACAAAGACTATAGTAAGAGATAAAGAAGGCCACTACATAATGATAAAGGGAGTAATCCAACAGGAAGATATAACTATTATAAATATGTACGCACCTAATATAGGAGCACCTAAATATATAAAGCAGACTTTGATAGATATAAAGAGCGAGATCAACAGCAACACTATAATAGTAGAGGATTTAATACCCCACTAACATCACTAGATAGATCCTCAAGAAAGAAAATTAACAAAGAAATAGCAGACGTAGAGGACACACTAGATCAACTCGATTTAATAGATATCTTCAGAACTTTTCACCCTAAAGCAGCAGAATATACATTCTTTTCAAGTGCTCATGGTACATTCTCTAGGATAGACCACATGTTAGGGCACAAAAGTGGTCTCAACAAATTTAAGAAGATTGAATTCATATCAACCACTTTTTCTGATCACAATGGCATGAAACTAGAAATCAACCACAACAGAAAAGCTCAAAAATTCTCAAACACATGGAAACTAAATAGCAGGTTGTTAAATAACAAATGGATTAAGAATTATATCAAAGAGGAAATAAAAAATTCCTAGAAACAAATGATAATGAGTAAACAACAACTCAAAATTTATGGGACACAGCAAAGGCAGTACTGAGAGGGAAGTTCATAGCACTACAAGCACACTTTAAGAAGCTAGAAAAAGCTCAAATAAACAACTTAACACTGCATCTAAAATAACTAGAAAAAGAACAGCAAGTAAAGCCCAGAGCTAGTAGAAGAAAGGAAATAATAAAGATCAGAGCAGAAATAAATGACATAGAGACTAAAGAAACAATACAGAGGATCAATGAAACTAGGAACTAGTTTTTTTAAAAGGTAAACAAGATTGATGAACCTTTAACTAGACTCATCAAGAAAAAGAGAGAGAGGACTCAAATAAATAAAATTAGAAATGAGAGGGGAGAAATAACAACTGACACAAGAGAAATACAAAGGATTGTAAGAAAATACTATAAAGAACTCTATGCCAAAAAACTAGACAACCTAGATGAAATGGACAAATTCCTTGAAACATACTATCTTCCAAAAATCAATTTGGAAGAATCAGAAAACCTAAACATACCGATTACACCAAATGAGTTCAAAACAGGTATCAAAAAACTCCCAACAAAGAAAAGTCCTGAGCCAGATGGCTTCACAAGTGAATTCTACCAAATATTCAAAGAAGAACTGACACCTATCCTTCTCAAGCTAGTTCAAAAAATTCAAGAGGAAGGAAGACTTCCAAGCTCCTTTTATGAGGTGAGCATAATTCTGATTCCAAAGCCAGGGAAAGACAACACAAAGAAAGAAAATTATAGGCAAATATCACTGATGAATATAGATTCTAAAATCCTCAACAAAATATTAGCAAACCGGATCCAGCAATATATGGAAAAATCATACACCATGGTCAAGTGGGATTTATTCTTGGGAGGCAAGGCTGGTACAATATTTGCAAATCAATCAATGTGATTCATCACATAAACAAAAGGAAGGACAAAAACCACATGATAATTTCAATAGATACCAAAAAAGCATTTGATAAAATCCAGCACCCATTCATGATCAAAACTCTCAACAAAGTGGGAATACAGGGAACATACCTCAACATGATAAAAGCCATCTATGAGAAACACACAGCCAACATCATACTCAATGGGCAAAAATTAAAAGAAATCCCCTTAAGATCAGGAACAAGGCAGGGGTGCCCCCTTTCACCACTCTTATTCAACATAGTTCTGGAAGTTCTAGCCACAGCAATCAGACAAGAAGAAGAAATAAAAGGCATTCAAGTTGGAAAAAAGAAGTAAAGCTATCATTATTTGCAGATGATATGATATTGTATATAGAAAACTTTAAAGTCTCCGTCAAAAAACTATTGAACCTGATAAATGAATTCAGCAAGATGGCAGGATATAAAATTAATACTCAGAAATCAGAGGCATTTTTATACACCAACAATGAACAGTCAGAAAGAGAAATTAAGGAAAAAATCCCCTTCACTATTACAACCAAAAAATAAAGTACCTAGGAGTACATTTAACCAAGGAGACTAAAGACTTGTACTAAAAAAATTATAAAACATTGATAAAAGAAATCAAGAGAGATACAAACAAGTGGAAGCATATACCGTGCTTATGGTTAGGAAGAATAAACATCATTAAAATGTCTATATTACCCAAAGTAATTTATATATTCTATGCAATACCAATTAAAATACCAATGACATACTTTAAAGATATAGATCACATATTCCAAAAATTTATATGGAACCAAAAGAGAACATGAATAGCCTCAGCAATCTTGAAAAAGAAGAATAAAGGGGGAGGTATCACACTTCCTGATATCAAGATATACTACAAGGCCATTGTACTCAAAACAACCTGGTACTGGCATAAGAGCAGGCACATAGATCAATGGAACAGATGGAGAACCCAGAAATAAACCTACAGCTCTATGGACAACTGATATTTGACAAAAGAGGTAAGGGCATACAATGGAGTAAAGACAGCTTCTTCAACAAATGGTGTTAGGAAAATTGGACAGCAACCTGCAAAAAAATGAAACTAGACCACCAACTTACACCATCCACAAAAATAAACTCAAAATGAATAAAAGACTTAAATGTAAGGTGTGAAACCATAAGCATCTTAGAAGAAAACATAGGCAGTAAGCTCTCTGACATCTCTCGGAGCAATATATTTGAGGATTTATCTCCATGGGCAAGGGAAGTAAAAGACAGGATAAACAAATGGGACTATATCAAACTAAAAAGCTTTTGCACAGCCAAAGACAATAAGAACAGAATAAAAAGACAAACTACACAAGGGGAGAACATATTTGACAGTACGTCTGATAAGGGGTTAATAATCAAAATTTATAAAGAACTTGTAAACCTCAACACCAGGAAGACAAACAATCCAATCAAAAAATGGGAAAAAGAAATGAATAGACACTTCTCCAAAGAGGACACACAGATGGCCAACAGGCATATGAAAAAATGCTCAACATCACTAATCATTAGAGAAATGCAAATTAAAACCACAATGAGATATCACCGCACACCTTCAGAATGGCGCTCATCAACAAAACACAGAATAAGTGCTGGCCAGGATGTGGAGAAAAGGGAACCCTCCTACACTGCTGGTGGGAATGCAGACTGGTGCAGCTCTGTGGAAAACAGTATGGAGATTCCTCAAAAAATTGAAAATTGAATTGCCTTTTGACCCAGCCATTCCACTTTTAGGAATATACCCCAAGAACACCATAGAACGGTTCCAGAAGAAGAAATGCACCCCCATGTTTATGGCAGCATTGTTCACAATAACGAAGATCTGGATACAGCCCAAGTGTCCGTCTGAGGATGAGTGGATTAAAAAGCTTTGGTACATATATATACTATGGAATACTACTCAGCCATAAGAAATGATGACATCAAATCATTTACAATAACATGGATAGACCTTGATAACATTATACGGAGTGAAATAAGTAAATCAGAAAAAACTAAGAACTATATGAACCCATGCATAGATGGGACATAAAAATGAGACTCAGAGACATGGACAAGAATGTGATGGTAATAGGGAGTGGGGTGGAGGGGTGGGGAAGGGAAGGGAGGGGCTAGGGGGAGGGTAGGGGAACAAAGAAAACCAGATAGAAGGTGGCAGAAGACAATTTGACTTGGGTGAGGGGTATGCAGCATGATCAAAGGTCAAAATAATCTGGAGATGTTTTCTTGGGACACATGTACCCTGATTTATCAATGTCACTGCATTAAAATTAATAAAAAATTAGATTAAAATAAATAAATATATATATATAAATGAAATAGAAAAAAAAAAAGAAATCCTTCAAAGGCAGTGCTTCAAGAGAACTGTTAGCCTTACATAATTTCATTGGAAATGAGTAAAGCTTCAAAACTATAATAATAACCTACATGTTCATCTTCAGAAGTCACCTAAATGAACAACAGAATAAATTCAAAGAAAGCAGTAAGTGATGATTGTAGTAGAAGTAGAGAAGAATAGACATTAAAAAAATAGTCAACAATGCCAAAAGTTGATCCTTTGAAACAAACAACAACAACAAAAAAAATTAGATGAATCTTTAGAAAAACTTTGCAAGAGACTACAATAATGTTATCAATTGCAAAAGAGTACATAACCACATATAGGATGAATGCAGTGAACAACTATGTGCTTCATAATTAACATGTAGAAATTAACTAAAATTAACATGTAGAAAATGCTGTCTTGCCAGAACTGACTCAAGAAAAAAATTAAAAGATTGCAAATTCTATATTGATTAAATAAATTTGATGATGTCTAAAAATTGCCCACAATAAGAATAGTAGGCCCAGCTGATTTTATAGGATAGGCCACAATACTACCAGGAAACTGATCCTCCCAATTGTACACAAGCTTATTTTAACAGTAAAAGGATAATAAAGAGAAGAATTTTTTATATTATTATAAGATCATGACATAATTTTATGCCAAAATCAGATAATACATTCTGTGAAAGGAATATTACTGGCTTATTTCACTCATGAATACAGGTGTAACAATTCTAAGTAAGATATTTACAAACTGAATTCAACACTATATAGAAAAGACTATACAGCATAATCAAATAAGATTTATACCACCAAATGATGGTTGTAATAATAGAACAATCCTTAATGTAATTCACCACATTAACAAATTAAAAAAGAAAAATTATATCACATAATAGATACTTAAAAAGTATTTTTAACTCCAGTATTGAAACATAAAAACTTCTAGTAAAGTAGAAATAAAAGGAAGCTTTTTCAAGCTGATGAAAGAGATTTATTTTTGTAATGCCTGAAACAAACATCATACTCAATTTGGAAACATTAAAATTATTTTCTAGGCCTGACCTGTGGTGGTGCAGTGGATAAAGCCTCAACCTAAAACGCTAAGGTTGCCAGTTTGAAACCCTGGGCCTGCTTAGTCAAGGTACTTATGGGAGTTTATTCTTATTCCTCTCTTTGTTCTCTCTAAAATAAGTAAATAGAATCTTTAAAAAATTATTTTCTTTAAAATCAGGAGCAATTTTATCTCATTTCTATGCAATGTTATATAGATTATCTCAGCCAATGTAATAAGATATGAAAAATAAATTGGAATCATAGAGTTGGAAAGGAGGAAATAAAATTGCCAGTATTTACAGATAATGTAATTTTTACAAAGAATTCAAAATAATTTACAGAAAACATTTAAAGTAACAGAGTTTAAAATTGGTTTATAAATGTATATATGTTTGTGTGTGTGTTCATATATATATTTTTACTATATTTTTAAAAGTTAGTTGCATTGTTAGACAATAGTAGTAAATCATTAGAAAATATAAATAAAAAGAAAGTAGTATTTCCAATAGTCTCAGAGGATATCAAGAATCAAGAAATAATACTAACAATATATATGCAGTAAGGGAGGTATTACAGAATACTTAAATGGAGAAATAGAACCTGTTCTTAGATAAGAAAGCTAACTTTGAAATGATTGTTCCTAAATTGAACTATAAATCTGATGGAATTGTAATTAAAATGCCAACAGGGTTGTTGTTTTATTTTGTCTTATATAATTTGATAATCTTATAAAATGTAGAATAAAAAGTAAGCACAGATTCTACTTAGACATCAGGACTTACTATGAAATTATAGTAATACAAATGTATGTATTGGCACAGGGATAGGCAAATTAGTTAATGGAATAAACTATAAAGACCATAAATAGACCCAAGAATATATGGAACTTTGGATGAGAATAAAGGTGGAATATCTGATTGCTGAAGAAAAATAAAGATTGTTCAATAAATGAAGCTATCAAAAAAGAGTTATACATGGGAAAAAGATACAAATGAAACTCCTTCTTACTTCTTGATCAACTATCAATCCAGGCAAACCAAGAACTTAAATGCAAAAACGCAAAACTTCAAAATTCTTAGCAAAAAATAAAAAAAACTATCTTTCAAATCTTAGCGTGAAAATTATTTTAGACAAGACATCAAAAAAGGAAAAGACTGATAAACTTGACTATATTAAAATTAAGAACTTTTGTTCATCTAAAAATGTCATAAAAAGAGTCATCTGATAGAGTAAAAACTGGGAGAAGATTTGACAATGCACATTATCAACAAAGGATTTGTATGAAGACTGCATAAATAACTCTTATAAATCATTGAAAAGCACAAACAATTCAGTATAAAGATGGGCATAAGACATGAACCAGTATTTGACAATAAGAAGTCCATGTAATCAAAGCTCACTTGAAGATATATTCATTGCCATTAGCCATATGCAACAATATTATGCCAAATTTTAAGTCCTCCAAACTTACATTTAACATAATTTTATACAGTTAAAAACCAAAAAATAGTATATATACACACACACATATATATACACAGATATACATATACACACGTGTTATGAATGTATGAAAAGAAATATATGCAAAGGAAGGCAAAGGCATGAATCAACACAGAAACTGTAAGGATGGTAATCCCAGGTGGGAGAAGATAGCAGAATGGTGTGTGGAGGGGGCACACGTGGTTTATGTGGGATATTTTCAAAGTTTTGACTTTAATTTTCAGTTTTGGTTTTATAGTTATTTATTATAGAATTGAAACAAACAAAATGAATAGGTTGTGCCATGCATAGATCAATGATGAGAATATGCCATGAATTTAAATTATTATTTAATAATCGTAATTACAGCCTGACTGGGAGGTGGTGCAGTGGATAAAGTGTCAGACTAGGACACAGAAGACCGAGGTTGCCAGCTTGAGTGCAAGCTCATCCAGCTTGAGCTCAGGCTCACCAGCTTGAGCATGGGGTCACCGGCTTGAGCGTGGGATCATAGACATGACCTCATGGTCTCTGGCTTGAGGCCAAAGGTCGCTGGCTTGAAGGCCAAGGTCACAGGCTTGAGCCCAAACATCACTGGCTTGAGCAAGGGGTCACTTGCTCTGCTGGAGCTCCCCAGTGGAAAGCAATCAATGAACAACTAAGGAGACTAAGGAGCTGCAATGAAGAATTGATGCTTCTCATCTCTCTTCCTTCCTGTTTGTCTGTGCCTCTCTGTCCCTCTCTCTGTCTCTCTCTCTCTCTGTCTCTGTCACACACAAAAAATCATAATTACAGAAAAACCAAGGGCACTTTATAGGTCTCTGAAGCAGCTCTGTCCACAGAGCTTTCTGAGATGATGGAAATGGTCTATGTACGTACTTTCCAGAACAATAGCCACTAGCCTGCTTCAAGTACTCAAGATAAGGCTGGTTCAACTGAGGAACAAAATTCTCATTTGGGCCCTGGCCGGTTGGCTCAGTGGTAGAGCGTTGGCCTGGCGTGCAGAGGTCCCGGGTTCGATGCCCGGCTAGGGCACACAGGAGAAGCGCCCATCTGCTTCTCCACCCCTCCCCCTCTCCTTCCTCTCTGTCTCTCTCTTCCCCTCCCGCAGCCGAGGCTCCATTGGAGCAAAAAGATGGCCCGGGCACTGGGGATGGCTCCTTGGCTTCTGCCTCAGGCGCTAGAGTGGCTCTGGTCGCAACAGAGTGATGCCTCGGAGGGGCAGAGCATCGCCCCCTGGTGGGCAGAGCGTCGCCCCCTGGTGGGCAGAGCGTCGGCCCCTGGTGGGCGTGCCGGGTGGATCCTGGTCAGGCGCATGCGGGAGTCTGTCTGACTGTCTCTCCCCATTTCCAGCTTCAGAAAAATACAAAAAAAAAAATTCTCATTTGTATTAATTTGAATTCATTCATTTATATTTAAATAACCAAATGGTAGGAATAACTTTCAGTGGTGGGGGAAACTAAGTGATGTTCAGGGATCTGTGAACAAGTTGGTCTGGCTTAAGTAAATGGCTCTTAACAGAAAGTAGCCAGGGAACAGGTTAACCAGACATGTTCTTTCCACCATGTGGCTCATCATCTCTTCTTGTCTTTTTACTTAAAGTAGTATGATAAGCCTTTTTAATGCCACAAAACTCAACTGCCTGCCTATAATATTCATTCATTCATTCATTCATCATTTAATTTTTCTTTCTCTCTCCCCAAGCCCCCTACCTTGATAAACGCACAGGACTCCTGTAGACATGAAGGCAGTTATCATTTGAGAAAGTCTAAGGCTCCATGCTTAAATGTATTTACCCCCTTCTTGCTAATGGCATCATTCAATCACAGTTTAGTAGCTTACAAGTGAGAGGATTAGAAGTGTCAGGGGAATTGCTCACTCAAACCAAGAAATGTGGGCTTTTCTGTTCAAACAGTATCTGAAGGAAGCTGGTAAGCAACAGCTGAGAAGATGTAAGATCCACTCAGCGCCTCCCCTTGAAATAACAGATACTCAGATCGCAAGCGTACCAATGTCCATTACTGCCAAACTCCAAGTGGCTGCTCCTGACACAAGCCTTAGAACGTAACATAAAATCTATAAAAATATCAACACGATGCTTTCAAGTGACACCAAACAGCTAGAGTGCCCTGTTTGCAGGGGACACTGCTGTTTAAAGGCAATTTGCTGGATTGCTTTCCATCTGGGACCATTGCAAATGCCTTTCAATTTCCTTCTCGCCTTTCCTCCTCCCCTCCTTGCTCCCTTCTCCCATCCCCAGCCAGAAACAAAGATTTTTAATGTTTTACTTCTGCTTCTTGGGAGAGTCAGGAGCAGAAAATGAAGCTTTTCTTGGCTTGCTTCTCGACTCTCCTAAGAGATTCAAAAACAAAAAGATTGCTTTGGGAAAATAATAATGCCAAATGAGCATTAAAATAATAAATGGGTATTTTGGAAATTAGGTTCTCAGAGGTCATGCAATTAAAAGTTAGGAGGAAAACACACCTCAGGCTTGATTGGAGGAGATAAGTGAGAGCCAGGGCAAAAGCTTCTGCCATCCTTAAACTTCCATTCACGGCTCAAGCCTGGGAGCTGGCTGATAAATCTATTTGCATAATTCCAGGACTTGAGAACAAGCCAGAGTGAAGTACAATTTCATTGGCCCTGATTAATAATAATAACAAAGAGCATGATTAGTGCCCTGAATATCGAGGGGTCAGAGCAAGGCATGAGGCAAACATGAGTCTGCGGCAGCACACCATTTTGAAAAATAACAAAGGGCCCCACTGGCCTGAGATGAAGCCTGGGCACATTTCACCATATGAATGATTATATATTAGACTTTGTCGGGACATCATCAAAACCAAAGAACTTATTTCCCATGTACTGTCCTCAAAAGAGCTTTATGGACATTCAGGAACCCTTAGCAACTGTGTTTCAGTTACTGTGCTTCCCTTATGACAAGTTGTGATTCTTCACCTTCTCCTAGCAACCTTGATCACACAGTCCTTGACCCAAAGAATTGGGAAGACCCTCAGAGCTCATTTGTAGAAGACTGTCTTGCTGATGAGGGCATGGTTGGTCAGAGAGGTTAAGCCACCACACCAAAGACACTGAGCCTGTTAGGAGCTGAGCTTTAATCATAACCTTGGTCTCCCCACCATGTAATCAGGACTCCTCTGTCATAATAGCTTACCAAAAATCCAACCTCATGTTTTTCACTGGGCTGGAAAGCCAGGTCTGAGCAATAGGACAATAGGACAGAATTACATATCATCTTGCTGCAGCATCCTAGGAATCTGACAAAGCACCTTAAAAAGTGCCACTCTATAGCAGACCAACAAGCCATGGTCAAAATACTGTGCTTCACACAAAGGAGTATTTGGTAAGGAATAAAAGCAGAGTAACATTTGGGTCACTGTGGGTGAATTAAACTATAGTTGATGTCTTCATTTGAGGACTACTCAGTTCTTCTCACTCCAAATCAAGCATGAGCAGATAATTTGAGAGTGATTATCATGCTAATGAATGTGACAATGTGTCAGAATCTACACAAATGCCCACCTGAAAATACTACCCATACTCTAGCTGCAGGATCTTTTCTCCTAATAGTGTTTCCAACCCACACAAACACAAAGATATAATGAGAGGGTCTCCGAGGTCCTTTCAGATCTAATGCTCTCTGGTTCTACAATTTTATTTTATTTTTTTCAGATCTCTTAGCTCTTTTGTTAAACTTAAAAGATAGTGGTCATCTGGTTCAACTTTCAATTAAAGTTGAGTTTTATTAATTGGCTGTCATAGCAGAGTTCCTTTTAAATATATATTATAAAAGCTTGCTTTTTAATGTTTCAAACACTTTTTCAAAAGAATGTATCTTCAACTCTGCTTCCTGATAGGAGTTTTCCCTCCTTAAGTTGTCCTTTTGATTCTATTACATGGTAGATGAAAGACACCCACAAATCTTTCATAATGAAAGGTGGAGTTCATGTCCTCTCCCCTTGGACCTGGGTGTGCTTGTAACTGACCAATAGAATATGGCAGAAGCAATGCTAGGCTAGTTTGGGGGTCTTGACCTTAAGAATTTGGCAGCTTCCACTTTCTGTTTTCCAAGTACTCAACCAGCATACTGTGAGGAAGACAAAACAGTCTCTTGGAGGCAACCAAGGAAAGAGGAATGGAGACCCCAGCTGAGCACCCATCCAAATCCACTTGAATGTCAGACTGTTTATTTCTTGCTTATTACCTATCCAACACAGGGAGTCAGGTGGTTCTGCTCACATTAGCCATTTCCCACTCACCACTTGGGTGACTGGGAGAGATGGAGCCTATCACACCGACCCTTAAATGCTTCCACCATTAGGAAAAATACACATCACTTCTACTTCCATGTAATTGATTAAAATCATAATCAAATAGTGTCTTAATAAATATTGCCATATTAGTCATTTGCGGGGGAGGAGGTTTTGGTTGTTTCCCACTTAAACTCTATTCCTGCACTGTCTGATATATCAATCACTAGCCACATGTGGCTAATAAGCTCTTGAAATATGCCAGTCTGAATTAAAACAGGCTAGGAAGTACAAATTATACACTGGGTTTCTGTAAGACTTTGACAAATAAGAATGCAAAATTATCTCATTAATCATTTTTAAATATTGATTACAGGTTGAAATAATATTTTAGATATATAATAAATAAAGTATTAAAACTAACTACACCTGTTCTTTTTACTTTATTTAATAGAACTATTAGAAAATGTAAAAGTCTATATGTGCCTTACATTCTATTTCTATTGATAAGCATTTTTCTGGTCAGTTCAGGATTTCATCAGCCAATTCAAGAGCCCACTCTTCCTCTTCTCTCAAGGGTTGAGTCCAGGTGGTCTGAATGTGTGTGGCATTTGGAGTGAGGGACTCAGGATCATCTGGTATAGGCTGTTCTCTGTTTTGCTGTAGTACCTGCGAAGATGACTTCAACCCACCTGGTTTTTTGTGAGCAGCCTCTTGACCCACTGCATCCAACTGAGGATGGAATTTCCAGCACAACTTTCAGTTGATACAGCCCATGTCCAAAAACCGACAAGATCTCACTGATGAGACAAGAGGCCTCTGCTTGTCCTCCATCCATTTAAGGTCTGTCTGCCTTTCTCAGCAACTGATGGTCCTTTGTTCTCTTACTGTGGTGGATTCAGGGCGACTGTACAAAGCTGATAGCCTCCCAGAGCAAAATTTGTGTTTTTTTATTGTAGTAAAATACACGTAACATAAAATTTACTACCTTAACCATTTTAAAGTGTACAGGGCAGTGGCATTAAGTACATTCAGTGTTTGCAATGATCGCTTCCATTCACCTCTAGAACTTTTTGTCATTTCAAAATGAAACTCTGTACCCATTTTAAAATGTGCATTTTGTAATCATCCTTCCTCCATCCCAATGAAGCTCAACCCAGAGTTAGGCCGTTGGCTTTTTCTCTCTAGAAAGACATCAGGGATTCAGTCTAGACTCAGTTTTTCTCAAGAAACATCTCCTTACGATCCATGAAGGAAAACTGCGTAAAGAGTACTCTTGTTGCTTGTAGATCATGTCCATCTAGTGTTTGATTTTTTTTTGATTGTTGTTTTTTATGACAGAGACAGAGAGAGGAACAGATAGGGACAGACAAACAGAAAGGGAGAGAGATAAGAAGCATCAGTTCTTTGTTGCGGCACCATAGTTGTTCATTGATTGCTTTCCCATATGTGCCTGGACCAGGGGACTACAGCAGAGCAAGTGACCTTTTGCTCAAGCCAGCAACCTTGAGCTCAAGCTGGTGAGCCTTGCTCAAACCAGATGAGCCCATACTCAAGCTGGTGACCTGAGATTTCAAACCTGGGTCTTCCGTGTCCCAGTATGACATTCTATCCACTGCACTACTGCCTGGTCAGGTGTGTCCATATAGGTTTTTTTTTTTCTTCTGAAGTTGGAAACGGGGAGGCAGTCAAACAGACTCCCGCATGCGCCCGACCGGGATACACCTGGCATGCCCACCAGGGGGCAATGCTCTGCCCATCTTGGGGCATTGCTCTGCCGCAATCAGAACCATTCTAGCGCCCCGGCAAACTTTGCTCCAATGGAGCCTTGGCTGCAGGAGGGGAAGAGAGAAACAGAGAGGAAGGAGAGGGGGAGGGGTAGAGAAGCAGATGGGTGCTTCTTCTGTGTGCCCTGGCCAGGAATCAAACCCGGGTCTCCCGCACACCAGGCCGACGCTCTACCACTGAGCCAACCAGCCAGGGCCCATATAGTTTTTATCTAAACTTGTAAGAACAAAGATAAGTGCTTGTAATACTTACATTAACAGGGACAACAAGCATAAATTGGTACTATTCTAGGCAAATTTGACACAGGTTCACCCTATTTATAAATCAGCAGTTCTCAAAGTGCTACTCAAGTATATCTGGGGGTTCCTGACACTCTCTAAGGGGGTCCATGAAGTCAGAACTATTTTTATAATAATACAAGCTAATATTTGCCTTTTTCACTCTCATTTTCTCATCAGTGGACAATAAATTTTTCCAGAGAGCACATGAAATATGATGTCATTGTTTTGATAGCTAAAAAAATATATGCTTTTGTATTCTTGAGTTTTCCAGAATTTTCCAAGGTTGTAAGTTTAAGGTATAGTGTTTCAGAGATTAACTCCCTTTTCTCTCAGGGCTTTTACTGAACATTTATACAAGCTACCTTAGATTATTTATACTATAATCTTTGCAATTATATTATTGTCCAAGAATTCATTACTTTTTTTTTTTTTTTTTTTTTTTTGCTTAAAACCCAAATTAACTACCCCTCAAAGTTAGCCTGACACTGTTTTTATCTAATAACATCCAGGTACAAGATTCAACTCCTTGGACAAGTCATCTAACCTCTCTGAGCCTCAATTCCATATTTATAATACAGATTCTACAATCAATATAAATTATATTAAAAAAAAACCTTCAAAGGGCTGATGTGAAGATTAAATTGGAAAACAGCCCTTTCAAACTGTAAAGTGTTCAAAGTGATTCTCCAGTCAGTCACACACTATTTCTTCCTAAGGCATCTTTTTTTTTTAACTCAGTAAAACTCAAAACCATTGATATTTCTCTTTCACATTAGCTAGAACCAATAATTCACTTAATTCTGACAATTCTTTCTCTACCCATCATTTTTTTGTTACTGCTTTCCAATGAATACAATTCCTCATAATTTTAAATCTGCACTACTTTATATATATTTAAATATTTTTCTACTTATTGATTTATTTTAGAGAGAGGAGAAGGGAAGAGAGAGAAACACTGATTTGTTGTTCACTTATTCATGCATTCATTGGTTGACTCTTCTATGTGCCCTGACCAGAGATCGAACTTGCAACCTTAATGTATTGTGACAATGCTCTAATCAACTGGGCAACCTGTCAGGGCAAATATGCACTATTTTGTTATTTTTATTTTTTATTGAATTTGTTGGAGTAATACTGGTTGACAAAATTATACAGGTTTCAGATGCACAATTCTACAATAAATACGTCATCTGCAAACTGTACTGTGTGTTTACTACCCTAATTTTGAAATTCCAAAGCTTCCTGTGTATTTGTATATATATTTAAAAAGAAGAAACTTTATTTTGTTGTATTCTTTTACAATTTTAAATTTATTAGTTTTAATTTTTAATTAAGTAAATACCTAATATAATAAATTTCTAATAAATATATAACCTACACCCACCTCCAAAATTTTTAGGGTCCTCAATAATGTTTATGAGTATAAAAGAGTTCTAAAACCAAAGAGTTTGAGGAAACAAAGATGGTGATGGAGTAAGTGGACGTTCCAACTGCCACCTCCCAGGACCAAAAAGGATTACTACTAAATTTAAGAATAATCATCTTGAAAAACCAACTTTGGACTAAACTAAGAGGAGTCTTTAAGCAAGGATCACAGAAGAAGCCACACCGAGACTGGTAGGAAGGGCGGAGAGGCAGAAAGTGCTGCCCCACTCCCAGGAGCGAGGGACTGCGGAGGGTTCAGAGGAACTCTCACTGCGGGAGGGTCTCCCTAAGAGGTGTGGGTGTTTAACCCCAGGCCTGGAAGCCCATCCTAGAGCCCTGGAGCCTAGAAGAGGCATTAGTTGTGAAAAGCATTAGTTGTGAAAACAGCTGAGTTTTTGTCTGCGAGAAAGACACAGAGCTCTCAGACGCAGACTCCATCTTAAAGGGCCCACGCAGAAAGCCTTATTCACAGCCACTTACCCAAGGCTCTGGCAGGGGATAGCTGAGAGGACTAGAGTAGCATGAAGAGAGTGTAAAGTTGGAGGCCCAGGGAGAGACAGTGGGGGACGGCCACTGGAACCCCTGTGCTAAGTCATTTTCCAGTACTGCAGTCACCATCTTTCTTGGGTGGATCAATCCCCTCTGAATGGCACCAGCCTGGGGAAAAGCAGCTTCTCTGCCCTCGGGAGTCTCTCCTATCCCAGTCATGGCAACGGGTCATTCTGAGAGTCCAGGAAGCAGAGGGCGCATCAGTGACTCAGTTTTCTGGAGTTGAGACCTGAGCTCCTCCCCCTACACTCTCCTGAGTCTATGACTGGTGCTTCCACCTCATGGGAGACTCATTTGAAACTGTCCAAAGTGGGCAGACCACACCTCTGGGTCTCAGAGGCCACACTGACCAGACTCCTGGGTCCACACCCTACTGAGGTCTATGAAAAAAGTCTGGACAGACTCACACCTGGAGCCAAGGGGCAGAGCCACACCCACCACCCTTTCTAAGTGCTGAAGCGCCACAGGCTCTAGACTCTAGCAGAGGTTTCTTCAGTGGCTGAGCCCAACAAGCAGCCAGCAGACAGAGGCTGCAGGAGGCAGGATTCAGGGAAACTTTGCTGTTTAAGTAGACTTTCCCCCAGGCCCAGAGTAGGTAAAAGCCAGCCTAGGAGAGCAGCTTGGTATTTTCATGTACACCTGGGCCTAGCAGAGGCAGCCACAAAGTTTGAATTGCTTATAGCTCCAAGAAGGTTGCTGAGGGCCAATCACAAGCAGTGTCTCCCACTGGTCTGCACTGGGTTCTTGCTTGGGAGGCCCAGGGCTGGCACATCCAGGGTCCAGCTGCAGAAATCATCAGTTCAGAACCTAACAACCCTTGCTAGAGTGGTATCCTAAGAAAACCTCCTCACACCTGGCCCAGCTGAGGTGAGTTCCACTCTCTGTGATCAGCACTGGCACAGTGACTCATGCGCATTAGATAGAGTGGAGTTTCACAGTCAGCTGACCTTGGCACTGGATATTCTGTCCTGCTAGGCTAGATTCCACAGGGAGAATGAAGAGAGGCTTAGAGCATGGACATGTATGTGTGGGTCCCTATGAGTCTATTGTTGTATCTAGTCAAGAGGCTTAGCCACCTTTGGGAGGGGCATAGTCAGCCCCAAGGGAGGACTTTCAGTCTTCCTCCCAGAGAACAGGATATCAACAGCTAAAAGAACTTTTGCAGAGGGGACTGTTGGCCACAATTGGTCTGAACCTCCTAATCACCTTGTTGGAGAGAAATAAAATTTGAGTATCCAGCAGTGGCTGAGGGATCAAGCTCTGAAGTAGGAGCCACATTCCCTGTACTGAGCTCCTGACCAAGAGACTCCTGAAGGAGGGGGTCCCACAAACATTGTATTCACAACCTCAGCAGCCCTAACCCACCAAGCGTGCAACCTGTAGAGGGGTTAGTTGGGTGAGGCCAATCTGAGCCCACACTACAGTCTTACCACAGAAGATTCTGTGGATGACCAGGCAGCTACAAGAGGAGGAGAAGCAGCTGAAAAGTGGAGACAAATATTACAGAACTTGGGGCTTTAATGGAGCTGCTGTCATCTCTAAGCAGAAGGAAGCTGATCCTTATACAAAAGTTGGCCCCTCCCACAGTACCCAGGCACAGAAAACACAGACACAAACAGTTAAAAGTGCAGTAGTTGCAGACTGGTAGTCCACAGTGAGTTATAAACAACAGCTGATGCCAACCCAAGAAGATCGAGAGCCAACACTATTGGTAGTGAGTGGCAGACAGCACCAATCCTACACTCAACTACCTGCATAAACAGCATGCCCAAAGATGGAGTCTAGCAGGCACCAGACACTGTGGAGAATAAATATGCAAAACAGGACAGACATTGCAGTGTGTAATACACATGATCAAGGTTGACCCTTAGAATCAGCCAGCTTAAAGGGATAACCATACCCACAAAAGCACCAACTGCATCTAATACATAAAACACGAGGGAAAATAGTACCCTCAAGAAGCATTCCTAGAACAAGGAAAACAAGTGGCCTGGAGGATATAACCACTGAGCCCATCTTCTTCATAAAGACACCAAAAAAATTTCAAAGTCAGACAGCACTACCTAATACACAGACAAAATGAAAAGACAGAGAAATGTGACCCAGATGAATCAACCAGAGAAACCCCCAGAAAAAGAACTGAATGAGATGGAAGTAACCAAACTACCAGATGCAGAGTTTAAAACAATGATTTCTAGAATGCTCAAGGGTCTTAGAGCAACAATGGATGGACCCAATGAGCACTTAAATAAAGAGATAGCAAGCATCAAAAAGGACATTGAAATCATAAAAAGGAGCCAGTCAGAAATGATGAATACAATATAGAAATAAAGACTGCACTAGAAGGAATTAACAGCAGGCTGAATAAAGCAGAGTATTGAATCAGAGATTTAGAGGACAAGATTTTGAAAAGCACAGAAACAGAGCAGCAAAAAATAAATAAAAATAAAAGCTCAAATAGACTGAGGAAACTCTAAAAAAAACCACTGTGACAACATGAAAGAAACAACATCCACATCATAAGGGTTCTTGAAGGAGAAGAGAATGAAAAAGGGATAAAGAACCTGTTTGAAGAAATCATAGCGGAAAACTTCCCTTAATGGATGAAGGAAAAAGTCACACAAATTCAGGAAGCACAGAGAGTTCCAATCAAGAGGAACTCAAGGAGGCCTAAACCAAGACACATCATAATTAAAATGCAAAAGTTAAAAGACAAAAACAGAAGACTAAAAGCTGCAAGAGAAAAGCAGTTAATTACATACAGAGGAGCCTCCTAAAAGGTGACATCTGATTTCTCAACAGAAACAATTGAGGCCAGAAGGGAATGGTAAGAAATATTCAAAATGATGCAAAGCAAGAACCTATAACCAAGACTTCTTTATCCAACAAGGCTATCGTTTAAAATTGAAGGGGAAATAAAAAGCTTTCCCGACACAAAAAACTCAAGGAATTCATTACAACCAAACCAGTACTGCAAGAAATGTTAAGGGGACTGCTGTAAAAAGAACAAAATAAAAAAACAATCAAGAAAAAAAAGATTGTAGATTTAAAAAATAAAATGACAATAAACAACTACATATCAATAATAACTTTAAATGTAAATGGATTAAATGCTCCAGTCAAAAGACATAGGGTAGCTGTGTGGATAAGAAAACAGGACCCATACATATGCTGTCAACAAGAGACTCACTTCAGAACAAAAGATACACATAGACTGAAAGTGAAAAGATGGAAAATAGTATTTCATGCAAATGAAAATGAAAAAAAAAGTTGGGGTAGCAATATTTATATCTGACAAAATAGACTTTAAAACAAAGGCTATAGTAAGGGATAAAGAAGGTCACTACATAATGATAAAGGGAACAATCCAACAGGAGAATATAACCATTGTAATTATCTATGCAGCTAATATAGGAGCACCTAAATATATAAAACATATTTTGATGGACATAAAGGGTGAGGTCAACAGCAATAGTAGAGGATTTTAATACCCCACTAACATCAATGGACAAAAAATTAACAAAGAAACAACAGCCTTAAATGACACACAAGATCAACTGAATTTAATAGATATCTTCAGAACCTTTCACCCCAAAGCAGCAGAATATACATTCCTTTCCAGTGCTCATGGTACATTCTCTAAGATAGACCACATGTTGGGACACAAAATGAGTCTCAATAATTTGAGAAGATTGAATTTATATCAAGCATCTTCTCTGATCACAATGGCATGAAACTAGAAATTAACTACATAAAAAAAACTGAAAAATATTCAAACACTTGGAGGTTAACAGCATGTTATTAAATCATGTGTGGGTTAACAACAAGATCAAGGAAGAAATAAAAAATTTCCTTGAAACAAATGAAAATGAACATACAACAATTCAAAATTTATGAGACACAGCAAAAACAGTCCTGAGAGGGAAGTACATAGCATTACAGGCATATATTTAGAAGCAACAAAGAACTCAAATAAACAACTTAACCCTGTATCTAAAAGAACTACAAAAAGAACAACAAATAAAGCCCAGAGGAAGTAGAAGAGAGGAAATAATAAAGAGCAGAGTGGGAATAAATGACATAGAGGCTAAAAAAACAGTACATAAGATCAGTGAAACCAAGAGCTGGTTCTTTGAAAAAATAAACAAGATTGATGAACCTTTAACCAGACTCATCAAGAAAAAAAGAGAGAAAGGACTCAAATAAATAAAATTAGAAATGAAAGTAACAACTGATACCACAGAAATACAAAGAATTATAAGAAAATATTATGAAAATCTGTATTCAAAAAAATTGGACAACCTAGGTGAAATGGGTAAATTCCTAGAAAGACATAATCTTCCAAAACTCAATCTGAAAGAATCAGAAAACAGACTGATTACATCAAATGAAATTGAAAAAGTTATCAAAAAACTTTCAGCAAACAAAAGTCCTGGACCAGATGGCTTTGCGGGTGAATTTTACCAAATATTCAAAGAAGAACTAACAGCTATTCTTCTCAAACTATTCCAAAAAATTCAAGAGGAGGGAAAACTTCCAAAATCTGTTTAGGAGGTAAGCATAACCTTCATTCCAAGGTAAAGACACCATACAGAAAGAAAACTATAGGCCAACATCTCTGATAAACATAGTTGCTAAAATTCTCAACAAAATATTAGCAAACCGGATCCAGCAATACATGAAAAAAAAACATGCATCATGATCAAGTGGGATTTATTCTGGGGAGGCAAGGCTGGTACAATATTTGCAAATCAATAAATGTGATTAATCACATAAACAAGAGGAAGGAGAAAAATCACATAATAACATCAATAGATGCAGTAAAAGCATTTGATAAAATCCAGCACTCATTTATGATCAAAACTCTCAGCAAAATGGGAATACAGGGAACATATCTCAACATGATAAAGGCCATCTATGACAAACCCAAAGCCAACATCATAATCAATGGGTAAAAATTAAAAGCAATCCCCTTAAGATCAGGAACAAGGCAGGGGTCTCCCTTTCAGCACTCTTATTCAACATAGTTCTGGAAGTCCTAGCCATAGCAATCAGACAAAAAGAAGAAATAAAAGGCATCCAAATTGGAAAAAAAGAAGTGAAACTATCATTATTTGCTGATGATATGAAATTGTATATAGAAAACCCTGAAGTCTCAGTCAAAAATCTACTACACCTGATGAATTTGGCAAGGGGCAGGATATAAAATTAATATTCAGAAATCAGTGGCATTTTTATATACCAACAATGATCTGTCTGAAAGAGGAATTAAGGAAACAATTCCCTTCACTACTGCAACAACAACAAAAAATTATAAAGTACCTAGGAGTAAATTTAACCAAGGAGGTAAAAGATTTGTACTCAAAAAATTATAAAACATTGATAAAAAGAAATCAAGAAAGATACAAACAAGTGGAAGCATATACTGTGTTCAAGGATAGGAAGAATAAACATCTTTAAAATGTCTATATTACCCAAAGCAATCTATAAATTCAAAGCAATTTCTATTAAAATACCAATGGCATACTTCAAAGATATAGAACAAATATTCCAAAAATTTATATGGAACCAAAAAAGAACACAAATAGCCTCAGCAATCTTAAAAATGAAGAATAAAATGGGAGGTATCACACTTCCTGATACCAAGTTATACTACAAGGCCATTGTACTCAAAACAGCTTGGTACTGGCATAAGAACAGGCATACAGATGAATGGAACAGAACAAAACCCAGAAATAAACCCATGCCATTATGGTCAATTGATATTTGACAAAGAAAGTAAGAGCATACAATGGAGTAAAGACAGTCTCTTTAATAAATGGTGTTGGAAAAATTGGACAGCTACCCGCAAAAAAATGAAACTAGACCCAACTTACACTATTCACAAAAATAAACTTAAATGTAAGCCGTAAAACCATAAGCATCTTAGAAGAAAACATAGGCAGTAAGCTCTCTGACATCTCTTGCAGCAGTATATTTGCCGATTTATCTCCACGAGCAAGTGAAATAAAAGACAGGATAAACAAATGGGACTATATCAAACTAAAAAGCTTTTGCACAGCAAAAGACAATCCACACAATGGGAGAACATATTCACCAATACATCTGATAAGGGGTTAATAACCAAAATTTATAAAGAACTTCTAAAACTCAACACAAAGAAGGTAATCAATCCAATTTAAAAATGGGCAAAAGAACTGAATAGACACTTCTCCAAAGAGGACATACAAATGGCCAATAGGCATACAAAAAAATGTTCAACATCACTAATCATTAGAGAAGTGCAAATTAATACCACAATGAAATACCACCTCACACCAGTCAGAATGGTGCTCATTAACAAAATAATGCATAATAAGTGCTGGAAAGGGTGTGGAGAAAAGGAAACCTTCCTGCACTGCTGGTGGGAATGCAGACTGGTGCAGCCACTGTGGATAACAGTATGAAGACTCCTCAAAAAATTTAAAAATCAAACTGTTCTTTGACCCAACTATTCCACTTTTAAGAATATATCCTATGAATACCAAATCACTGATTCAAAAGAAGAAATGCACCTTCATGTTTATGGCAGCATTGTTCACAATAGCGAAGATCTGGAAACAACTCAAGTGTCCATCAGTGGATGAGTGGATTAAAAAGCAGTGGTACATATATACAATGGAATACAACATGGCAGTGAAAAAAAAAAGGAAATCTTACCTTTTGTGACAGCGTGGATAGACCTGGAGATTATTATGCTAAGTAAAATAAGCCAGGCAGAGAAAGACAAATATCATATCATCTCACTTATATGTGGAATCTAATGAAAAAAGTGAACTGAGGAACGGAATAGAAGCAGAGGTGAGGTCAGAGGGACAAGAGAGACAGTTCTCAAAGGAAAGGGGAATGAGGGAATGGAATCAGAGAAGGTAAAGGGATTAGTGAAATTATATATACATAACACAAAAATATAGATAACAGGACAGCAAATCCTAAAGGGAAGAAGGAAGGGAGTTAGAGAGGGGGCTAAAGGGGACATAAAAAGGGACACAGGGGTGGAGGGTGAGGGAGTTATATTCAGTGAGATACTTGAATCCATGTAAACACAATAAATTAAAATTAATAAAAATTTAAAAATAAAAAAATAAAGCCAAAGAGTTTGAAAATTTTCTGTTACAAATAAATTTTATGCTTAATTCTTTAGGATTTTAGCCTGTTTGGGTAAAACAACCTTAATTTACCTCAAAATGCATGCTTCTCACAATGAAAATTCTATTTTATGTGACAAAGGCTAGGGATTTGATTCTGTTTTCTGAAATCTACTTTCTTTAGTGATGTCCTTTTAACAGTAGAAGAGCTGAGGGAGTAAGTTGATTGAGAGAGAATTAGAACCATCATTTAATTGTTCAAAATATTATACTAAGACATAAGTCACGCAGTATGGGAGTGAACAATGTATATGTTGTGGGCTAACATTATGTCAATACACTAACTCTTTTGGGGAGGAGGCAGATACAATTTTGTGTACATATTGACTCCTTTTAATCTTTTCTCTTCACTTTCCTATAAATTGTTTCACCAAAAAATGTGTCAAGGAGCCACATTATAAATGAAATGCAATGAATTTGATTGGTTTCAGGTTAATCAATTAAAGATAACAGTACATTTGGTAGACAAAGTGTTAGAAATGGATCTGATTTAGAATATTAGAGTTGGGGAAAGCTTTGCAGGTGAAGAAAAGGGGCTCAGAAACCAAAAGGTAAGCACAATGACTGTCACCAATATACTGTGCTGGGGATTTCAAAGTTGCCAAGAGAGTAGGTTTTGAAAGCGCTCATCACAAGGACAAAATAAAGTATAACTGTGTGGTGAGGGGTTTTAATGAGACTTGTGGTAATCATTTTGTGATATATACAAATATCAAATCATGATGTTGTACACCTGAAACTAATATAACGTTATATGTCAACTATTTGTTAATTGTAAAATGGGGAGTCATGGCTGAAGGTCAGAAAACCATTCAGTGGCCAAGTCAGGCCTCCACTCAGGCTCCTGCCTCTTAGGGTAGAGGGTGAGGCTGGTGATCAATTCTTGGAGATGCCATAAGCAGACTTTCCTGTCAGGTCCTGGAATAGTATTGTTGTCCCTCAGCTCTCTCCATCTCTGCCGCTCTTCTGTCAACCTCCAAACACGGGACATGAAAATGGATTTGTTCGAGTGGTAACCCACAGATTCCGAGCCTTAGCACCTTTTTAAATGAGCTAGTGACACACTGTCAGGCAAGATGCAACCTCCGCAAATGAGTTAATTAGACTTTCAAAAAGAGCAAACAGGTTTGCCGCAGTGTTTTAGTACACAGTTTTCTAAGTGGTAATTGAGAAAGAAGGACTTGATTTTAAATCCCCTCCCAAAGGTGTTCGTTGTGGCAAGGAGGAACTGGAGGCAGAGAACCCCATAAATGAATCTTTCCTTTGCTGAGAACTTGCTGGGTCCAGAGCCTTTCAGACATGCTTTGGAAAATTGAAAGGGAAAGAGCAGGAGTCCAGGTGGCTGTTTAGGTTTGGGTTGGGGGACTCGAGTTGTTGCTATAATAGAGAAATTAAAAATACACTCCTATGGTAATCTGCTTCCAAAGTACCACAGATTGGAGGGTTAATATGAATCAAATTTCAGGAAAACACTAAAGTTGGTCCTAGAGTTGTCTTCTGTGTAGCCTGTCACTTCCCTTCCATTTTTCCTTCTTCTCCCTTTCCTTCCACATACAACTCAGACCAAGACACCAAGAAGACCTGGGCTTTGATCTGCTGTTCAGCTCAATGCCACTCAAATTCCTTAAAGCTTGCTGAGCAGCTGGGCGTATCAGGCATGGGAGAGCTACAGAGTGGAAAACAGCAGTTCATACCCACAGAACATGCAGTGAAGGGAAGACAGGAATGCATCATGGCCACAAACAGATCCACGGCCCCAGTGGTGCAAGAAACAGAGAAGAAATGTCTAGGATAGATTATGCTGCTGCAAGGTCTATCTGTGGCACTGTTAGCTCACAGAGTGGCAGGAGACAGAGTTGGCATTGAAAGTTACTAAGAAATCATCTAATCAGTCAGAGAAATGGCACCATAAGGAGCGATACTGATAAATCTACCCCCAAATTCAACAAGATCTTCAACCAGAGACAGAAAAATCTATCCTTGGAGCCTCCAGCAGTTCCACACTAAATGCAAAGGTATTATTGAGTGAAAAATTGACTAAATATATAATCAACCCCAAAGGAAATAAGATGGAGGGAGAAACACTTCGCCTTCCTCACTAACCTAAATAAGGGCTGCTTTCACTGGGAACTGAGAGTATAGGAACTGAGGTGGGCATAGGGTATGAATAGTACCAGGCTGTGGCACAAACGTCTGAACCAGTCTGTGGCATGGACATCCAAGCCAAGGAAAAACTGTGCTTGTGGCAACCCAGTCAACACAAGCTAACGCTCGCGCCAAATCCAGACAAAGAAAAACAAGTGGGGCAGCCATTTGCCCCAATCTTCTGGTCGGCGCATGCAGATAGTGGGTGAGAGATTCCTCCTAGAGTCCCGAGAGTGGGCGCCCATGTTACTGAACAGAGGGGCAGAGTCAGAGGCCTTTGTGTGGGCTCTGACCGGAGTCTCAGTGTCACCCCTGCGCTCTGAAAAAACGGCACGCGGAGAGTGAGCAGGAGCAAAATTCCCTATGCTCAAACTTCTCCCAGCAGGGAGGGCGCCTCACCTAGGGCAAGAGGCAGCCGGCACTATATCCTGGTCGGTGAGTGCGGAAAGTGGGCGAGAGTGGGTGCCCATATTACTGAACAGAGGGGCAGAGTCAGAGGCCTTTGTGTGGGCCGAAACCAGAGTCTCGGGGTCGCCCCTGTGCCCTGAAAAAGCAGTGCGCAGGGAGTGAGTGGGAGCGAAATTCCCAATGCTAGAACTTCTCCCGGCGGGCAGGGCACATCACCCAGGGCGAGAGGCAGCTGGCCCGATATCCTGGTCGGCGAGTGTGGAGAGTGGGCTAGAGATTCCCTGGGAGTGGGCGCCTGTGTTCCTGGACAGAGATGCAGAGTCAGAGGCCTTTGCATGGGCTCTGACCGGAGTCTCAGTGTCACCCCTGCGCCCTGAAAAGCAGCGTGCGAAAGAGAGATTCCCTACGCTTGAACTTCTCCAGGTGAGTGGGGCGCCTCACCCAGCCATACAAGCTAACAGACCCATGAAGGATTAGCTTAACCCACAGTCTGCTCACCTCCCAACTGACCTATGCGACCCTAACTGACAAGATCTCTCTCAGGTCAGCGATCTAAAACAAGAGGGGAGATATTTTCTGGTACCTCTTGTTATGCTATGCACATAGAGGTGGGGGCAACCTCTGATTGGCAGAGCTTGCATACTCAGGGCTATATGTTAAAAAGAGAAATTTGGCAGCTTGTAAGTCCTCCTGCTTTGCAACAGTGACTAGGGCATCTTCTACCCATCCAAAACAGGTTACAAAGTGCCAAAAGCCTGGGGAAAGGGGTCCCACAGGGTGTTGAGGCATTTGGGATGTGCCTAGAGGCACATAGAAAGGCACCTTGAAAACAATAGGCTCCCAGCCCCGACTGATTATGCTAGTGGCTCTGACTGATTGAGCCTTACCTAGAGCCCTGCACTGAGTGGGAATAGAGTAGGGATTTGCCAGCTCTTTGAACCTCTTACTCTCCAGGCAGAGGCAGCAGCAACCCCATAGCTGGATCATCAAGCTGCTAATTCAGGAAGGAAAGACTAGGAGAGAGGCTCCGGGAAAATGGACTCTCTCATTGTCGGAGCATGCAAATGCTAATGAGCCTTGACTGCCAATGAGACTGAAGTCCAATATATGACATCGCCATAGAGACTTATCAACTGCAAACCTCTACGTAAATGTGCCACAGGGGCAAAACCCAGGGTACAGAGTCACCGACCAGGAAGAGGGAGAGAAAAGAAAGAGCAAGAAGATAACCTCTCAAAATCAAGAATAATCCACAGACTTTATAACCTATCCCATTTTATTATATTTATTCATTTGTTTCTCTTATCTTCTTGTCTTGATTATTTTTTTCTTCCAATTTGGTCGTTTAATTCTCTGCTGGTCTTACTCTCTCCTCTCCTTGAACTACACTACCCATAAGTATTACATCTCTCATTATCTTTCCTTTCCTCTTCCTTTCTATGAGGATTACACTCCAAAACCCTTAACTCTTTCTCTCTCTCCTTTTGTTCTTTTTTCTTTTTTCTTCATTTTGTGTTTTCCTCTTTCTTTTTTTCTCCCTCTATATTCATTTCTTCTTTTCGCCTTTATTTTTCCTCTCATTCAATCCTCAATGATGAACAAATTATTTTATTTGGGACTCAAATTTTTCTTTGTGGTGCTTTGGGGTTTTTTACTTTGCTTTTTTAACTCACTAGCAGTGCTCCCAACCTTGGCTCTCCATTTTATCTTGTTTTTGCTCCACTAAATACAACAGTAATTTTTAAATTTTTTTTCCATTTTTTCTGTTTCCCTTTTATTCCTCTCATTATATCTCTTAGTTAACCATCACCTAAAAGCAAATCATTTTATTCTTGATCCAAATTTTTTCTTTTTTGCATTTTGTGGGTCCATACCCCCTTTTTTTGCCCCTTTATCACTTCTCCCCAACTTAGGCCCTCCATTATAGGTAGTTTTTGTTCTCTTTAGCACAGTATAATTTACAGTTTACCACAAGATTTTCTCAAGAAGGAGGGGAGAGGAGAGGAGTTAAAAAAAAGGAAATAATATATTTTTTATTTTTTTACCTTTTTATTTTTTATTAATTCTCATTAGTACTATCAACAAAACCACCTTCAGATGCCATTAAGAAAAAGGAAATTGAATATCATGGATACAAAAGACAGAAAGGTAGCACAGATAGATGAGGAAAAATCTAAGGAGAAACAATTTAATATATTGGAAACCTTGGAGCTAAATGATAGAGAATTTAAAATAGAAATTCTAAAAATACTCAGAGATATACAAGAAAACACAGAAAGGCAATTTAGGGAGCTCAGAAAACAACTCAACGAACACAAAGAATATATTACCAAGGAAATTGAAACTAAATTGAATATAAAAACAAATCAAACAAAGATGAAAAACTCAATTCACAAGCTGAAAAACAAGGTAACAAGCTTAGCTAATAGAACAAGCCAGATAGAAGGTAGGATTAGTGAAATAGAAGACAAGCAACTTGAGGCACAACAGAAAGAAGAAAGAGACTCAAAAATTTAAAACAATGAGAAAGCCCTACAGAAATTGTCTGACTCCATCAAAAAGAATAACATAAGAATAATAGGTATATCAGAGGGAGAAGAGAAAGAAAATGGAACGGAGAACATATTCAAACAAATAATAGATGAGAATTTCCCAAGCCTGTGGAAAGAACTAAAGCCTCAATTCAAGAAGCAAACAGAACTCTGAGTTTTCTTAACCCGAACAAACCTACTCCAAGGCACATCATAATGAAAATGGTACAAACCAACGACAAAGAAAAAATTCTCAAGGAAGCCAGGGAAAAGAAGAATACAACATATAAAGGAAGGCCTATTAGATTATCATCGAATTTCTCAACAGAAAGTCTACAAGCTAGAAGAGAGTGGACCCCAATATTTAAAGTCCTGAAAGAGAGGAACTTTCAGCCACGAATACTATACCCATCAAAGCTATCCTTCAAATACAAAGGAGAAATAAAAACTTTCACAGACACAGAAAAGATGAGAAAATTTATCATCAGAAAACCCCCACTACAGGAATTACTAAAGGGGGTTTTCCAACCAGATACAAAGAACAAAACAAAATAAAACAAAACCACAAGTAAAAGTTCCACCAAGAAAACAATAAAACCAAATTTAAACTGTGACAACAAAAACAAAAAAAGGGGGGGAGGGAGAAGACGGAAATTAACAGTAGCAAAGAACAATGGAGTAGAGAAGTACTCACAACATAGTGCATTACAATGAACAGGGTAGGAACCCTTTACATTACTTAATGGTAACCACCCTTAAAAAAACCACCACAGAAGCACATGATTTAAAAAAGATAGCAACAGAGAAAAGAAGTATGGAATACAACCAAATAAAAACAAAAGATAGAAAAACAAAAGAGAAGAATCAAACAAGACACAAAACTGACAGAAAGCAATGTATAAAATGGCAATAGGAAACCCACAAGTGTCAATAATTACACTAAATGTAAACGGATTAAGTCACCAATAAAAAGGCACAGAGTAGCAGAATGGATTAAAAAAGAAAATCCAACTGTATGCTGTCTACAAGAAACTCATCTAAGTAACAGGATAAAAACAAATTCAAAGTGAAAGGCTGGAAAACAGTACTCCAAGCAAATAACATCAAAAAAAAAAAAGCAGGCAAGCAATACTCATATCTGATAATGCCAACTACAAGACAGCAAAATACTCAGAGACAAAAATGGCCATTTCAATAATGATTAAGAGGACGCTGAATCAAGAAGACATAACAATTCTTAATATATATGCACCAAACCAAGGAGCACAAAAATATATAAGACAGCTACTTATTGACCTTAAAACAAAAACTGACAAAAATACAATCATACTTGGAGACCTCAATACACCGCTGACGGCTCTAAATCGGTCATCCAAACAGAGAATCAATAAAGATATATTGGCCTTAAACAAAACACTAGAGCACCTGGATATGATAGACATCTACAGGACTTTTCATCCCAAAGTGACAGAGTATACATTTTTCTCCAGTGTACATGGATCATTCTCAAGAATTGACCATATGTTGGGCCACAAAAATACCATCAGCAAATTCAGAAAAATTGAAGTTGTACCAAGCATATTTTCTGATCATAAAGCCTTGAAACTAGAATTCAACTGCAAAAAAGAGGGAAAAAACCCCACAAAAATGTGGAAACTAAACAACATACTTTTAAAAAATGAATGGGTCAAAGAAGAAGTAAGCACAGATATCAAAAGATATATACAGACAAATGAAAATGACAATACAACATATCAGAATCTATGGGATGCAGCAAAAGCAGTGATAAGAGGGAAGTTTATATCACTTCAGGGCTATATGAACAAACAAGAGAAAGCCCAAGTGAACAACTTAACTTCACACCTTAAGGAACTGGAAAAAGAACAAAGACAACTCAAAACCAGCCGAAGAAAGGAGATAATAAAAATCAGAGCAGAAATAAATGAAATAGAGAACAGAAAAACTATAGAAGAAATTAATAGAACAAGGAGCTGGTTCTTTGAAAAGATCAACAAAATTGACAAACCCTTGGCAAAACTCACCAAGGAAAAAGAGAAAGTACTCATATAAACAAAATCCAAAATGAAAGAGGATAAATTACCACGGATATCATAGATATACAAAGAATTATGGTAGAATAGTATGAAAAACTTTATGCCACTAAATTCAACAATCTAGAAGAAATGGATGAATTCCTAGAACAATACAACCTTCCTAGACTGAGTCAAGAAGAAGCAGAAAGCCTAAACAGACCAATTAGTAGGGAAGAAATAGAAAAAACTATTAAAAACCTCACCAAAAATAAAAGTCCAGGCCCAGACGATTATACTAGTGAATTCTATCAAACATTCAAAGAAGACTTGGTTCCTATTCTACTCAAAGTCTTCCAAAAAATTGAAGAAGAAGCAATACTTCCAAACACATTTCATGAGGCCAACATAACCCTCATACCAAAACCAGGCAAGGACTGCACAAAAAAAGAAAACTACAGACCAATATCTCTAATGAATACAGATGCTAAAATACTAAACAAAATACTAGCAAATCAAATACAACAACATATTAAAAAGATAATACATCCTGATCAAGTGGGATTCATCCTACAATCTCAAGGATAGTTCAACATACGTAAAACGGTTAACGTAATACACCATATCAACAAAACAAAGAATAAAAACCACATGATCTTATAAATAGATTCAGAAAAGGCATTTGATAAAATACAACACAATTTTATGTTTAAAACTCTCAACAAAATGGGTATAGAAGGAAAATATCTCAACATGATAAAGGCCATATATGATAAACCATCAGCTAACATCATATTAAGTGGCACAAAACTGAATGTTTTCCCTCTTAAATCAGGAACAAGACAGGGTTGTCCACTTTCTCCACTCTTATTTAATGTGGTGCTAGAGGTTCTAGCCAGAGCAATCAGACAAGACAAAGAAATAAAAGGCATCTATATCAGAAAAGACGAAGTAAAGGTATCACTTTTTGCAGATGACATAATCCTATACATAGAAAATCTCAAAGAATCTACAAAAAGACTACTAGAAACAATAGACCAATACAGTAAGGTCGCAGGATACAAAATTAACATACAAAAGTCCATAGCCTTTCTATATGCCAACAATAAAACATTTGAGAACGAACACAAAAAAATAATCCCCTTCACAATTGCAACAAAAAAATTAAATACCCAGGAATAAACATAACAAAGAATGTAAAGAACCTATATAATGAAAACTACAAAGCATTGTTAAGGGAAATCAAAAAACATACAATGAGATGGAAGAATATTCCTTGTTCTTGGATAGGAAGAATAAATATAATCAAGATGGCCATATTACCCAAGCAAAATACAAATTTAATGCAATTCCCATCAAAATTTCAACTACATTTTTTAAAGAAATGGAACAAAAAGTCATCAGATTTATATGTAACTATAAAATACCCCGAATAGCCAAAGCAATCCTAAGGAAAAAGAATGAAGCTGGGGGCATTACAATACCTGACATCAAACTATATTATAGAGCAATGACAATCAAAACAGCATGGTATTGGCAAAAATATAGACACTCAGACCAATGGAACAGAATAGAAAGTCCAGAAATAAAACCATATATATATGGTCAAATAATTTTTGATAAAGGGGCCAACAACACACAATTGAGAAAAGAAAGCCTCTTCAACAAATGGTGCTGGGAAAACTGGAAAGCCACATGCAAAAGAGTGAAACTTGACTACAGTTTGTCCCCTTGTACTAAAATTAATTCAAAATGGATCAAAGACCTAAATATAAGATCTGAAACAACAAAGTACATAGAAGAAGACATAGGTTCTAAACTCATGGACCTTGGTTTTAAAGAGCATTTTATGATTTTGACTCCAATGGCAAGAGAAGTGAAGGCAAAAATAAATGAATGGGACTACATCAGACTAAGAAGTTTTTGCTCAACAAGAGAAACTGACAACAAAATAGACAGCCAACTAAATGGGAAATGATGTTTTCAAACAACAGCTCAGATAAGGGCCTAATATCCAAAATATACAAAGAACTCATAAAACTCAACAACAAACAAACAATCCAATAAAAAAATGGGAAGAGGACATGAACAGACACTTCTCCCAGGAAGAAATACAAATGGCCAACAGATATATGAAAAGATGCTCATCTTTATTAGTTATTAGAGAAATGCAAATCAAAACTGCAATGAGATACCACCTCACACCTGTTAGATTAGCTATTACCAACAAGACAGGTAATAGCAAATGTTGGAGAGGTTGTGGAGAAAGAGGAACACTCATTCACTGTTGGTGGGAATGTAAAGTAGTACAACCATTATGGAAGAAAGTATGGTGGTTCCTCAAAAAACTGAAAATAGAACTACCATATGACCCAGCAATCCCTCTACTGGGTATATACCCCAGAAACTCAGAAACATTGATACGTAAAGACACATGCAGCCCCATGTCCATTGCAGCATTGTTCAAGACATGGAAACAACCAAAAAGCCCTTCAATAGAAAACTGGATAAAGAAGATGTGGCACATATACACTATGGAATACTACTCAGCCATAAGAAATGATGACATCGGATCATTTACAACAAAATGGTGGGATCTTGATAAAATTATACGGAGTGAAATAAGTAAATCAGAAAAAACCAAGAACTGCATTATTCCATACGTAGGTGGGACATAAAAATGAGAATAGGAGACATTGACAAGAGTGTGGTGGTTACGGGGGAGGGGGAGGGGGACAGGGAGGGGGAGGGGCACAAAGAAAATTAGACGGAAGGTGACGGAGGACAATCTGACTTTGGGTGATGGGTATGCAACATAATTGATCGACAAGATAACCTGGACAAGTTTTCTTTGAACATATGTACCCTGATTTATTGATGTCACCCTAGTAAAATTAATAAAAAAAAAAATCATCTAATCAAATCCCTTCACCAGTGCTGTGATCTTCCTGGACATTTGAGATGTCAAATTAGTAAGAACAGTCAGAGCTGAATAATGGCTCCACCATGTGACTTTGGACAAGTTACTTAACTTAACCTCTTTGTGCCTCAATGCCATCATCAGTAAAATGGGATAATAAGAATATCCGTCCTTCGGATTTTTTCATGAGAACTAAGTAAGTTCAGACATGTAAAGCACTCATAATGAACAGTGGCACACAGGAAATGCCACCGATACGCATATTTGCTTTGGCATTGCTAGAGGACCTGTGGATGAGAGAAGAATGACACAAAGGCACTTACAATTACTGTATGGGGTAGAAAGGTCTGCAGGAGACACAACATAGAACCAAGACAGGTGTACGTGTGCGCGCGCGCACACACACACACACACACACACACACAGCCCAGACAATAAGCCCACCCATTACCCAACCCACTTTTATGAAAGGGAAGGAGAGGGGAGGAGAAGAAAACTGAATCAATGAAGTATTTACACCAAAGACACTGAAGAAACAATCAGAAGGAATTGCATTGATCTGAAAGTCATGAGGTAAATTTTGCTAAGGACACAAGAGAGAGCTTAAGAGCTAACTTCAGCTCAGTTACAGAGAAAAAGGTGCTATTTTGCACAGGTAATTTTGAGACTATGAAATTCACACCCACAACGCAGATCCTTAACATCAGCCCCTGAGTAGCTCACTGCTCTGCAACTTTCTGTTTCCACAGCAGCTTCCTCTGTAGAGCTTCATCCCTGCCCCTGCTGCTCTCTGGGAGCCCCACTTGGTGAATCAAAAAATGCACCCAGCACCTCCTCACCATCCTGGGTCAGTGATGCTCCTACATGACACATGGGAATAGTGACCTTTATGTCTCAGATGCCTCTTGCATAAAGTGGGCAGGGTTGTGCCGAAGCTGACTGAATGGTGGGGACCAGAATCAGCTGGTTTCCTAGGCATCAGAGGTTCTGCAATCCATAAATGTCTTTAGGGTTCTGCGATCCATAAATGAGGCAAGACATGTGAGGTGCCAAGTGCCAAGCAGGTGCCAGGAGGAACACCATCATATTCTTGTAATTATTATTGTAGTCTTCTGGTTCTAAAATCTGTGATGTGACATGCCTGCACATGCATATGTTTGTATTCAGGAACCTCTATGTAAATGAATGCATATTTGTACACAATTTAGGCAGGTTTGGGGGCTTCGGCTAATAAAAACTGATGCACTGAACAGAAGAAACAGTTGGAAGGGTTTTAAGATTCCCATTGTCAGGTGCACTCTACAAGTCAATCAGAATTTCTGGGGATGGGACCCAATTTTTTAAACCCAGGTAAATTCTGACAGCTGCCAAGGTTAGGGCATGATGCTATAGTTTAGATGCTCACTTCTCAATGTGTGGTCTGAGACATGCAATGTCAACACCTCTTGGGTACTGCTTGTTAGAAATCAAAACCTTGGGGAGCTCCCCAGATTGACTAAATCAGAATCTGCATTAGAACAAGATTCCCAGCTGTTGGGTTTTGGGATGAGGATTAAATGAGTGCATATGTGTCAAGGATAGCTGTCAAAATGCCCACCTATGAATTGGAAGCTCTACTCTCTCTGGCTATAAAAGCTTTGGCAATCCTTGAGCCTCAGTTTTCTCTCTGGTAAAATAGGTTGCTGGGTGAGACAATGTGAATCCCAGCCTGGGATGAGCCTGTGAGCAGAGGCTCGTGGTCTCAGACCCAGTGCAGCTCTTGATGATCTGTGGTTCTGCCCCTCCCCTAGCTCAGGTCCCGAGGGTGTCCTACTGGGGAGTCCAACCCAGAAGTGACTGAATCTGGCAAGAGCTAAAAATTAATTCCTTTCGAATCAATAATTTGCAATTAAACACAGAAGACACTGAAGCCAAGGGGAGCAGGCTTCTGGAAAAAGGACAGCTGAGCACTTCAAGCTCTTGGAAGTGAAGTGGGGGGAGCCCAACCTATTCCAAGCAAACAAATGAACATTCGGCTCCAGCTCCATTGTTTGTGAGGAAGCAGACACAGGGACTTAAGTGGTACTTGAGAGGTGAAAAAAGAATCAACAGCTTACTTATATCAGCAAGACTCAATGCCAGCAGCTAACTTACTTTCTTCAGTGTTCTCTGCTATACACTTCCGGTAGCTCAGTGCCCTGCTCCACCATGCTGGGGACCTCAGGAGCCTTTAGAGCAGGGCTTTGCAGTTTGCTGCTGGCTGCTAACAGCACCCGGCCCCTGAAAGAACTGGAAGCCTGCCTGGGTCTCCTCCCCACCCTTTGCAGCAAGTGTCAGACTGGATTTGAGTGCCAGGCAGGCAGCTCGGATGTGATAAAAACAGGCAGCTCCATAGAGCCAGGTTGAATGATGGTTAATGCTACACAGTGATAACAGCAATCTGAGGCCAGGAGCCAACCCTTAGGTCTCCAGGCATGCATGAGGATATTTGAAATTCTTGAAACAAAATTGAAATTTGCTCTATTTTCAAAGTAAATGCACGCCATGCAGCATTGGGGTTTGGGGGTAAAATCACAGCACAAAGAATGGTAGCTGAAAAAAGATGGTAAATTCAATGTGTCAAGATTGTAAAACAAAACACAGATATTTTGCATTTCTGCAAAATGGAGAAAGAAATGCCATTTTTAGTTTATAACTTTTAACATGCGACTTGCTTACAAGTCATGAACAAGTCAAAGCTGGAGTCCTTGCCCAGGGCAGAGAAAAGAATAGCACTTATTGAGGAACTGCTGAGCACCTGCATGTGGGTGCTCCACACTTCTATCTCATCTGGTCCACAGAGGACCTTTTGGAAACAGATTTTAGAATTACCTTCATTTTATTTGGGAGAGATTTTCCCAGGATTGGTGTTCCATTCCAAAATATGAGTTGAGCCCTACTCTATGTAAAGGGCTCATCTAAAACATGAAGATACATATGAAGAATTTTAAGACACAGTCCCAAGTTATAATTGAGTCAGGAAAGCAAACTTCACAAAGGAAAAAATGTTACAATCATCAATTGTTAAGAGCCAAGTGTGTCAAGCAGAAAGGGAGAGCTGTGTGAATATGGACAGAGACCACCCAGGACTATGGTGAACAGGAAGACACGCACAAGTTAGTGTTAAACGGTGTCCTGAAAAAAAAACCTCGTTTGAAGGAAAAAGAGGAAGAAGAAAGAACATTTCATATGAAGAGGGTAGTGAGAGCAAAGGTATAGAAATGAGAAAGGGTAGACTGGATCTGCTAAATTGTATGAAGACTATTTATGATATACTTTTCTCTTTTTATTGAATTTATTCGGGTGATGTTGTTTAACATAATTATACAGGTTTCAAGTGTCCAATTCTGCAACACTTCTCTGTACATCATACTGTTTGTTCACTTCCCCAAACCAAGTCTGTGTCTATTAGCATTTATCTCCTCTACCCCCTCCTCCATCTCTGCCCCAACCCCAGCAACCATCACATTGTTGTCTGTGTCCATGAGTTTTTCTCTTTTTTTGCTCAAACCCTCCATCCACCTCACCCAGCCCACACTCCCACTCCTGGAGAGCTATCAGTCTACTCTCTATGTATAAGTCTATCTCTGTTTTCCTAGTTAATTAATTTTTTTTTTTTTTTGTATTTTTCTGAAGCTGAAAACGGGGAGAGACAGTCAGACAGACTCCCGCATGCGCCCGACCGGGATCCACCTGGCACGCCCACCAGGGGCGACGCTCTGCCCACCAGGGGGCGATGCTCTGCCCCTCTGGGGCGTCGCTCTGCCGCGACCAGAGCTACTCTAGCGCCTGGGGCAGAGGCCAAGGAGCCATCCCCAGTGCCCGGGCCATCTTTCCTCCAATGGAGCCTTGGCTGCGGGAGGGGAAGAGAGAGACAGAGAGGAAGGAGGGGGGGGTGGAGAAGCAAATGGGCGCTTCTCCTATGTGCCCTGGCCGGGAATCGAACCCTGGTCCCCTGCACGCCAGGCCGACGCTCTACCGCTGAGCCAACCGGCCAGGGCTAGTTAATTAATTTTGTTCATTAGAGTTCATATGAGTGAAATCATATGGTACTTGCCTTTCTCTGACTGGCTGAATTCACTAAGCATAATGCTCTCTGGGTCCATCCATGCTGAAGCAAAAGGTAAGCTTTTCTTCTTTTCTACGACTGTGTAGTATTCCATTGTGTAAATGTAAAGAGCTTTTTATCCACTCACCCATTGATGGGCACTTGGGTTGTTTCCAGATCTTGGCTATTGTTTATAACACTGCAATGAATATAGGGGTGCATATAGTTCTTGAAATTAGTGTTTTGGGATTCTTAGGATATATTCCCAAAAGTGGAATCACTGGATTAAAAGGCAATACCGTTTTTAATTTTTTGAGACAACTTCATATTGCTTTCCACAGTGGCTACCCCAAACTGCATTGTCACCAACAGTGCAGGAGGGTTTCTTTTCTCCACATTCTCACCAACCCTTGTTTGTTGATTTGTTCATGATAGCCATTTTAACAGGTGTGAAGTGATATCTCATAGCAGTTTTAATTTGCATTTCTCTGATGATAAGTGACATTGAGCACCTTTCCATGTGTCTATTGTCCACCACTATTGTCCTCTTTGGAGAACTGTCTATTCAGATCTTTTGCTCATTTTTTAATTGGATTATTTGTTTTTTTGGTGTTGAGTTTTATAAGTTCTTTATAAATTTTGGATATTAAGCCATTATTAGATGTATCATTGGCAAACATGTTCTCCCATTTAGTGAGTTCCTTTTTCATTTGGTTGATGGTTTCCTTTGCTGTGCAGAAGCTTTGTAGTTTGATGTAGTCCCATCTGTTAATTTTTTTGTTGTTGTTGTTTCTCTTGCCCAAGGAGATATATCAGAAAAAAATACTGCTATGAGGAATGTTTGAGAATTTACTGCCTATGTTTCCTTCTAGGATTTTTATGGTTTTGAGTCTAATACTTAAGTCTTTAATCCATTTTAAATTTATTCTTGTTTTTGGTGTAAAAAGTTGGTCTAGTTTCATTGTTTGTTGTTGTTTTGTATGTATCTGTCCAATTTTCCCAGCATCATTTATTGAATAGGTGGTCTTGCCCTATTATATGTTATCCTATTATATGTTCTTGCCTCCTTTGGCAAATATTAATTGACCATATGAGTGAGGGCTGATTTCTGGGCTCCCTATTCTGTTCCATTGCTCTACATGTCTGTTTTTATGCCAGTACCATGCTGTTTTGGTTACTATGGCCTTGTAGTACTTTGTTACTAGGTAGTGTGATTTCTTCTACTTTGTTTTCTTTCTTAAGACCAATGTAGCAGCGCAGTGGATAGATTGTTGACCTGGGACGCTGAGGATCCAGGTTTGAAACCCTGAGGTTAGCAGCTTGAGTGCAGGCTCATCCGGCTGAGTGCAAGCTCACCAGCTTGAGTGTGGGGTCACAGACATAATCCCATGGTCGCTGTCTTGAGCCCAAGGTCACTTGCTTGGTTACAGCCCCCCAGTAAAGGCACATATAAGAAGCAATCAAAGAACAACTAAAGTGACAAACTACGAGTTGATGCTTCCCATCTTTCTCTCTGTCTCTCACTAAAAAAGAAAAAAATGATTGCTGTGGCTATTTGGGGTCTTTTTTGGTTCCATATAAATTGCTTTTGGAATATTTTTTTCTAGTTCTGTGAGATACACCATTAGAATCTTGATAGGAATTGCATTGGGTCTATAAATTGCTCTGGGTAGTATGAACATTTTAATTATGCTAATTCTTCCTATCCATGAACACAGTACATGCTTCCACTTGTTTATATCTTCTTCAATTTCTTTCTATAGTGTCTTGTAATTTTCTAAATACACGTTTTTTACATCCTTGGTTGAGTTTATTCACAGGTCTTTTGTTTTTGGGGGTTTTTTTGAAGCAATTGTGAATGATGTCATTTTCTTGGTTTCCTTTTCTGATAGTTCATTATTGGTATATAAAAATACATCTGATTTCTGGATATTTATGTTGTTTCCTGTTACTTTACTAAATTCATTTATTAGTTCTAGGAGTTTTTTGGTAGAATCTTTAGGGTTCTCAATATATTATATTATTTTATCTGCAAAAAAAATGACAGTTTTACTTCTTTTCCAATTTGGATCCCTTTTATTTCTTTTTTTGTCTGATTGCTGTGGCTAGGACTTCCAGTACTATGTTGATTAAGAGTGGTGAAAGCAGATATCCCTGTTTTGTTCTTATTTTTAAAGGTAAACATGGCCTGACCTGTGGTGGCACAGTGGATAAAGTGTCGACATGGAACGCTGAGGTCGCTGGTTCGAAACCGTGCACTTGCTTGGTCAAGGCACATATAGGAGTTGATGCTTCCTGCTCCTCCCCCCTTTCTCTCTCTCTGTTTCTCTCTCTCACACACACACACACACTCTCTCTCTCTCTCACTCTCTTTCCTCTCTAAAATGAATAAATAAATAAAAATTTTTTGATGTTGGCTGTGCATTTGTCATATGTGATCTTTATTATGTAAATGTGTGTTCCCTTTATTGCCGCTTTACTGAGAGTTTTATAAATGGGTGCTGGATTTTATCAAATACATTTTCTCCTTCTGTTGATATGATCATGTGATTTTTTTATGTTAGAATAATATATTCTTTTTTATATATATATAAATTTTTATTAATGTTAATGGGATGACATTAATAATTCAGGGTACATATATTCAAAGAAAACTTGTCTAGGTTATCTTGTCATTAAATTATGTTGCATACCCCTCACCCAGAGTCAGATTGTCCTCCGTCACCCTCTATCTAGTTTTCTCTGTGCCCCTCCCCCTCCCCCTAACTCTCTCCCTCCCTCCCTCGCATGTCCTCCCTCCCCCCACCCCTGGTAACCACCGCTCTCTTGTCCATGTCTCTTAGTCTCGTTTTTATGTTCCACCAATGTATGGAATCATGTAGTTCTTGTTTTTTTCTGATTTACTTATTTCACTCCGTATAATGTTATCAAGATCCCACCATTTTGCTGTAAATGATCTGATGTCATCATTTCTTATGGCTGAGTAATATTCCATAGTGTATATGTGCCACATCTTCTTTATCCAGTCTTCTATTGAAGGGCTTTTTGGTTGTTTCCATGTCTTGGCCACTGTGAACAGTGCTGCAATGAACATGGGGCTACATGTGTCTTCACGTATCAATGTTTCTGAGGTTTTGGGGTATATACCCAGTAGAGGGATTGCTGGGTCATAAGGTAGTTCTATTTGCAGTTTTTTGAGGAACCACCATACTTTCCTCCATAATGGTTGTACTACTTTACAGTCCCACCAACAGTGAATGAGGGTTCCTTTTTCTCCACAGCCTCTCCAACATTTGCTATTACCCGTCTTGTTGATAATAGCTAATCTAACAGGAGTGAGGTGGTATCTCATTGTAGTTTTGATTTGCATTTCTCTAATAACTAATGAAGCTGAGCATCTTTTCATATATCTGTTGGCCATTTGTATTTCTTCCTGGGAGAAGTGTCTGTTCATGTCCTCTTCCCATTTTTTTATTGGATTGTTTGTTTGTTTGTTGTTGAGTTTTATGAGTTCTTTGTAAATTTTGGATATTAGGCCCTTATCTGAGCTGTCGTTTGAAAATATCAGTTCCCATTTAGTTGGCTGTCTGTTTATTTTGATATCAGTTTCTCTTGCTGAGCAAAAACTTTTAATTCTGATGTAGTCCCATTCATTTATCTTTGCCTTCACTTCTCTTGCCATTGGAGTCAAGTTCATAAAATGTTCTTTAAAACCCAGGTCCATGATTTTAGTACCTATATCTTCTTCTATGTACTTTATTGTTTCAGGTCTTATATTTAGGTCTTTGATCCATTTTGAATTAATTTTAGTACACGGGGACAGGCTGTAGTCGAGTTTCATTCTTTTGCATGTGGCTTTCCAGTTTTCCCAACACCATTTGTTGAAGAGGCTTTCTTTTCTCCATTGTGTGTTGTTGGCCCCTTTATCAAAGATTATTTGACCATATATATGTGGTTTTATTTCTGGGTTTTCTATTGATCATGTGATTTTTATCCTTCATTTTGTTTATGTGGTGTATCATGTTTAGCAGATGTTGTACCAATCTTGCATCCCCAAACTAAATCCTACTTGATCATGAAGAATGATTTTTATATTGTATTGCTGGATCTGGTTTGCTAAGATTTTGTTGAGGATTTTAGCATCTATGTTCATCAGGGATATTGGCCTATTATTTTTTGAGGTGTCTTTATGTGGTTTTGGAATTAGGATAATGATGGCCTCAAAAAGTGAACCTGGGAGTCTTCCTTCCTTTTGAATTTTTCGGAATAGTATGAGAAGGACATTGGGTCCCAGACTTTTGTTTGTTGGGAGTTTTATTATTATTGTTGTTGTTGTTTCATTCACTACCTATAATCTGTCTATTCAGATTATCTGATTCTTTCTGATTCAGTTTTGGAAGATTGTATGTTTCTAGGAAATTAACCATTTTATCCAGATTGCCCAATTTGTTGGCATATAGTTGTTTGCAATATTGTCTTCTAATGCTTTGTGCTTTGGTGTCTGTTGTTACTTCTCTTTTATTCTCTAATTTTATTTCTTTGGGTTCTCTCTCTCTCTCTCTCTCTCTCTCTCTCTGAGTCTAGTTAAAAGTTTGTCAATCTTGTTTTTTTTTTCAAAGAACAGCCTCTTGATCATTGATCTTTTGTATTGTTTTTTAGTCTCTATTTTATTTATTTCTGCTCTTTATTGTTTCTTTCTTTTTACTTACTTTGGACTTTGTTTTTATTTTCCAATTCCTATAAGTGTAAAGTTAGATTGTTCATCTGAAATTGTTCTTGTTTCTTGAGGTTGACCTGCAATGCTATAAATTTCCCTCTTAAAACTGCTTTTGCTGTGTCCCATAGATTTTGGGTTGTTGTGTTCTCATTTTCATTAGTTTCAAGGTATCTTTTGATTTATTCTTCGCTCTCATTGTTAACCCATTCATTGTTTAGTAACATGTTATTTTTTTCATCTGATTATTCAACAAATGATATGCTCTATATATAAAAGTTAATGGGCTAATGATGAGTTCCCCTAGTAAAGTATGATTGGGAGAAATAACAGTTTTATGAAAGCAGAAAGAATAAATAGGGCAAAGTTAGAAAATCAGGAAATGAAAAAGTATATCTGATTATTATAATAAAAAGATGTTTCTTTTTTTTTAGACAATTAATTTTAACGGGGTGACATTGATCAATTAGAATACATAGATTCAGAGAAAACATCTCCAGATCATTTTGACATTTGATTATGTTGTATACCTATCACCTAAAGTCAAATTGTCCTCTGTCACCCTTCATTTGGTTTTCTTTATGCCCCTCCCCCCCCGCCCCCTCTCTCTCTCTCCCCTTCGCCTCCCCCTGGTAACCACTGCACTCTTATCTATGTACATGAGTCTCAATTTTGTGTCCCACCTATGTATGGAATCATACAGTTCTTAGTTTTTTCTGATTTACTTATTTCACTCATTATAATGTTATCATGGTCCATCTATGTTGTCGTAAATGATCCTATGTCATTATTTCTTATGGCTGAGTAGTATTCCATAGTATATATGTACCACATCTTCTTTATCCAGTCTTCTATTGAAGGGCTTTTTGGTTGCTTCCATGTCTTGGCCACTGTGAACAATGCTGCAATGAACGTGGGGTTGCATGTGTCTTTATGTACCAATGATGTTGAGTTTTGGGGATATATACCCAGTAGAGGGATTGCTGGGTCATATGGTAGTTCTATTCTTAATTTTTTGAGGAACCACCATACTTTCTTCCATAATGGTTGTACTACTTTACATTCCCACCAACAGTGAATGAGGATTCCTTTTTCTCCACAGCTTCTCCAACACTTGTTGTTACCTGTCTTGTTGGTAATAGCTAATCTAACAGGTGTGAGGTGATATCTCATTGTAGTTTTGATTTGCATTTCTCTAATAGCTAGTGAAGATGAGCATCTTTTCATATATCTGTTGGCCATTTGTATTTCTTCCTGGGAGAAGTATCTGTTCATGTCCTCTTCTCATTTTTTTATTGGATTGTTTGCTTGTTTGTTGTTGAGTTTTGGGAGTTCTTTGTATATTTTGGATATTAGTCCCTTATCTGAGCTGTTGTTTGAAAATATCATCTCCCATTTAGTTGGAGTAACATGTTATTGTGTGTTTTCAGTTTTTTTCTTGTGGTTGACTTTAATTTTGTACAATTGTGGTCAGAGAAGATCTTGCATATGATTTCAATCTTTTTAAATGTATTGAAACTTGTTTTGTGTCCTATCATGTGTTCTATCTTATAAAGTGTTCCATGTGCACTTGAAAAAAATGTGTATTGTGCTACTTTGGGGTGAGATGCTCTAAAGATACCAGTTAAATCCACCACTTAATGTGTCATTTAAGGCTACTATTTCCTTCTTGGTTTCCTGTCTGGAAGATCTATTCATTGATGTCAACAGGGAGTTAAAATATACTACTATAACTATATTACTGTCCATCAATATTTGCTTTACATATTTAAGTGCTCCTATAGGGGGTGTGTAAATGTTTATAAGGTTTGTATCCTCTACTTGGGTTGCTCCCTTTGTCATTATATAGTGTTCTTTGTTTCTTAATATAGCTTTTGTTTTAAAGTTTATTTTACCGGATATAAGTATTGCTGCCCCAGCATTATTTTTAATTTCCACTTGAATAAAATATCTTTTTCCATCCCTTTACCTTTAGTCTCTGTGTATCTTTTCTTTTGAGGTAGGTCTTTTGTAGACAGCATATATCAATATATGGGATTTGCTTTCTTATCCATTCAGCTACCTTTTGTCTTTTGATAGAACATTTAAGCCATTTATATTTAAAGTGATTATTGATAATACTTATTTATTGCCAGTCTATTTTTTAATTGTGTTCTTCTGTTTGTTTGTTTGCTTGCTTGCTTTCATTCTTTTTCTTAAAGAAGGCCCTTTAGCATTTCTTATAGTACTGGATTGGTTGGAACAAACTCCTTTAACTTTTCCTTGTCCGGGAAGCTCTTTCTTTCTCTTTCAATTTTAAATAATAGCTTTGCTGGGTAAAGTAGTCTTGGTTGTAGGTCCTTGATTTTTATCACTTTAAATATTTCATGCCCATCCCTTCTGGCCTGAAATGTTTCTGTTGAGAAATCAGCTGACAGCTATATGAGATCTCCCTTGTAGGTAACTATCTGCTTTTCTCTTGCTGCTTTTAAGATTGTCTCTTTGTCTTTAGCCATTTTAATTATGATGTGTCTTGGTGTGGGCCACTTTGGGTTCATCTTATTTGAGACTCTCTGTGATTCCTGGACTTGTGTCCTTTTCCTTCACCAGGTTAGGAAAGGTTTTGGTCATTATTTCTTCAAATAGGTTCTCAAGCCCTTGCTCTTTCCCTTCTCCTTCTGGTACCGCTATGATATAAATGTCACTGTGCCAAAGTCTCTTAAATTCTCCTCATTCTTTTTATTTCTTTTTTCTTTTTGTTGCTCTAATTTTTTTTTCTACCTTATATTCCAAATCACTTATTTGATCCTCGGCTTTATCCAATCTACTGTTTATTCTTTCCAGTGTATTCTTGATGTCAGATACCATGTTCTTCATTTCTGACTTGTTTCTTTTTATGGATTCTATATATTTATATATTTTTAATGCTTGCTAACCCTTTGTTGAAGTCCTCTCTTTGTTCCTTGACCATTACTTTGAACTCTATACCTGATGAATTGCTTATCTCCATTTCATTTAGCTTTTTTTCTGGAGATTTCTCCTGTTGTCATTTGGGGCCTGTTTCTTTCTCTTCCTATTTTGGCTGCCACTTTGAGTTTGTTTCTATCTGTTAGATAGATCTCTATGATTTCCAGTCTTTGTGGAGTGGCCTTATGTAGCAGGTGTTCTATTGCTTCCAGTAGTGCATGTAGTCTTCTTATTCACCTAAGTTGTGTTCTAAGAATAACCCCTGTGTGTGTTATGTGGGCCCCCTTGTAACTGAGACTTGATTGCTGTTGACCCATTTGTGTGTCAGATAAACCCTCAGGCTGGCTGAATGTGAAGCTCCACCTTGACCAAAGCATGTGAGCTGCTGTGCAGGTGCTGACACAGGAAGAAAATTTGCCTCAGCTGGGTTTGGTGCCTAGTGAGCTCTCCTTTTAAATGTGCTGCTTGTGAAGATAATCGGATCCTGCTCTGATGTTATCTGAAGCTGGCCACTGGGTGTAATGGTTCTGGGCCTCTTGGGAGGAAACCTGGTGCAGGCCAATGTTAGACACTGCCTGGAACTGGCCCTCTGCAACCCTAAGTAGGGGGTGTGGTAGGGGAATGGCGCTGGCTGTGCACTCAAGATGGGGGGAGGGGTCCTTTTTCCAAAGCCTTCCTACCCAGTCACTGTCTATATCTCCCCCACCAGCCTCTCCTGAGAGAGTACACCAAAAGTCATTGCTGGTTACAGCCTGCAGACCCCACTGCAGGATTAAGTACAGCAGAGTGACTGCACCAGCAGTAGGGTTGGGGAGTGCACTCCCATGCCAGTACTGTAACAATGGGAGGACTCTCCCCTGTGTAGGTGGCATCTGGGTGACCCAGGCCAACTCAATCTACTCAATCTAGCTCTTCTTCCTGCGTCTGCTGCTCTGGGCCAGGGATCCCTGCTGGGGGTTGAGAACCCCATTCTTCAGAGGATGGCGTCCTCCTGCTGCAGCCACCATACCTGGGCATGGGGCCAGTCCCTTTCATGTCTCTGCCTTTCTTACCAGTCTCGATGTGGTTCTTCTGCAAATACTTGGTTATAATATCTCAGTTCAGCTACCTTTCAGTTGGTTATTCAGGTTGGTTTCACTATAATTTAGCTGTAAATCTAAATATTCTGTAAACCCAATAGAGCTCCCAGCTGGGCCTGGGAGCAGGTGGTTATACCTTTCAACCTCTCTACAGCCATCCACAGGAATCCCAATTAAGTTTTCTTTGAAGATATGGTGATAATGCAGAATTTAAAAGATTGACACTGTAAAGTTGTTGCTCACATCTTTTTTTATTCCTAAAGGAATTCTATCTAGAATATTATAAGAAAATGTAACTATTTGGTCATTTAACAATTACTTGCTTGTTTGCTTGCCTGCTTTGGGCCAAGCACCCTAAGGAACATCCACTGGCTTCAAACATCACTAAGAGCTCAGCCTCCTGCAGAAAACATCAGCAGGATCCCAGTTTCCTTTTCTTTTTATTTAATTACGGCTTACATTCAATGTTATTTTGTATTAGTTGCAGGTATACAGCATAGTGCTTAAACAATTATATACTTTACAAAGAGGTCTCCCCCTCCTAATATTTTCAGTATAGTACCTAACTGATGCCATACAGAGTTACTACAATAATATTGGCTATATTTCCTATGCTATACTTTGCATTTCCATGACTATTCTGTAATTACCAATTTATACTTATTAATCCCTTCACTTTTTTCACCCAGTTACCCAACCCTCCACCCCTCTGGCAACCTCAATCTGTTTTCTGTGCCTATGAGTCTGTTTCAATTTGTTTTGTTTATATTGTTCTTTAGATTCACATAAATGTGAAATCATATGGTATTTGTCTTTCTCTGTCTGACCTACTTCACTTATCATAATAACCTCCAGTCCATCCATGCTTTTGCAAATGGTAAGATTTCATTCTCTTTTAAAGCTGAGTATTATTCTATTGCATATATGTACCACCACTTTTTTATCCACTCATCTACTGATGGGCACTAGGGTTGTTTCCACAGCTTGACTATTGCAAATAGAGCTGCAATCAATATAGGGTTGCATATGTTATTTCAAATTAGTGTTTTGTGTTTCTTTGGATATATAGCCAGAAGTAGAATTGCTGGGTCTTAAGGCAGTTCCATTTCCATTTTTAATTTTTTGAGGAAATTTTATACTGTTTTTAATAATGGCTGCACCAATCTACATGCCCACCATCAGTGCATGAGAGTTTGTCTATTGACCATCTGTATGTCCTTTTTGGGGAAGTATCTCTTCAGGTCCTTTGCCTATTTTTAATTAGATGGGGGATTTTGGTGTTAAGTTATATGAATTCTTTAGAAATTTTGGTTATTAACTCTTTATCAGCTGTATTATTAGCAAATATCTTCCTCCATTAGTGGGTTGTCTTTTCATTTTGTTGATGGTTTCTTTGGCTGTGCAAAAACTTTTAGTTTGATGTAGTCTCATTTATTTATTTTTATTTTGTTTTTCTTATTCAAGAAAATATATCAGAACAAATAAGATTCCAGTCCCTTAAGGAGTGACCTGGAACTGTAGATTGAGACACCTACCAACCACATTAGAGACCTGATGTGTGCTGGCACTATTCTCTTTGATATATAGCAACGGTAAATGGGGAAGGTGACTGGCATCTCATATTAGTCAACTGAAATTATTTTTATTAGCTCCCATAAGATTCAGATGTCCCGTTACTAACCTTTACATACTGGCCAAACCTAAAGTCATTGCCATGAGAAAAGATGAGACATTAAGCATAAGCCAAGCCATTCTATGGTAGAAGTTTTGCATCTGTCTTTCTTAAGGGAATGAAGGGGAAGCTAGTTAAGACTTTTCTCTTCTCTCTGGGAGAGACAAGACAGTCCTTCTCCAAGAAGAAGAAATTCTTGTCTAGACTGTTTAAATTCCAGGACATTATATTGGACCCCTGTTTTACTGAGTGAAACATCTAATGAAACAAAAAGTCACAGGACACATAAATATTGTATGTCAACACCAGTGCAGCTGTGATGTGAGGTGACCTGGGTGCAAGGCTCTTGCCTCTTCTCTCTTCTTCTCTTACTTCCTTCCTCTAAGCCAGAGTACTAAGAATCCCTGAGAGTTAGTCTGCTCTGAGAAGCTATTTTCTCTCTCCTTTGAATCTCTGCCCTCCTCTCTCTCACTTTCTCTGGTTTGCTAGACCTTTGGGAGGGCAGCATAGGCCAACTCTACTCTCATAACTGAGGTAGCTGCCCTCTTTGAATCCCTTTTGCTGGGAGTCGACATGTTGTTCCATTGTATAAGACTCAAGACTCATGTTTGGATGTTGAAAAATAATAAAGGAGTTCACAGAACTTATATCTTTTTGAGGTTATGTTACCCTGCCTGATACAGGAAAAAGTCCTCATGAAAAAGATCAACCCTATCACCAGAGTTGAGGAGAAGGCATGAAGTGCTCAGCAGAACTGTTCTTCCATTGCCTCACTGCCTCCCCGTGCACCTCCTCCTTCCAGGGAGCCCTCCTGAGAAGAACAGTCTAGACCAAACAGAGTTCAAATATTTCTGAGTACCCTAGTCAATTATAATGGCAACACCATCCTTTAATTAGACTCAGGTTCCATGACTTTCAACACTCACCTGAAATAATTAACGCCCTGGAAAGTCCAGGAAAATTGGGAGCTCTGTGTGAATTCTCCATTCCCTCTTCTCACTCCTCTCCTTTGACTGGAGCAGACAACCTGCAAAGCCTAGCTCCACACAAATTAGATTGAGACGTCTCCTGGAAAAACAATCCATGGTCCCGTTTCCATGGAAGCCATCGCATGTCCCAAGTGGCAACAAATGGCAGGCAGTGGTGAGGAGCTTGTGCACAGCGGGCTCCCTCCTGCATGCCAGTGGAGCAGAGTGCACCGCAGGACTGGGAGGGAGGGCTGGGTCTCCCCAGAAAGCCAGGCCTCACAGGAGGCAGTGAACCCCACCTATAACGCCCCCTCTTTGGGGCACAGGTACATCTGGGCACTGTGGGCACAGCTCTAGCCAATCAGCCAGGCTGATCCTCCCACTGCTTCTCTCAAAAGGCTGCTCAGTCAGAGCAGATGGCAGTGCCTAGACCAAGATGGAAGCGAGGTGGGGGAGTAAGAAAGGGCCCCCCCTGATCCTCTCATTGCTAAAGCTGGAAGCCCAAACTGTCCCTCCCACAATGCTGCTGGTTCACAGGTGATCTGAGGTAGGGAGTAGATGGACATGTTTTAAATTTTTTCAGGTACATAATTATTGTAACATGTATAATAAAAAATAACTTACAAAAACTGATTTCACGGTATTTAAATAAAATGTGAGTCCATTTTAAGGAATTATTAAGTAAACAATAGGGTAGATTTCTCATAGATATGATTTAAAAAACACAAAAATTGTATGTCAATAAAAGTTTGAAAAATCTGAGTGGAAGAAAAACCTCAGTGTCTTCTCTCAGGGCTGGGCAACTCTCTCAGGACTAGATAACTCCCTCAGGGCTGGACAACTCTCTCCGGACTAGATAACTCCCTCAGGGCTGGACAACTCTCTCAGGGCTGGGCAACTCCCTCAGGGCTGGGCAACTCTCTCAGGGCTGGGCAACTCTCTCAGGGCTGGACAACTTTCCAAGCACGGAGAAAAATAATTCTTGGTATGACAGGTACAAAGGGGGTTCACCAGAGAAAATCTCCATTGTGGCCAGTCAGTGTTCGAGGATTCCCCCTGGTGCCCTCAGAGTGTGCCCAGGGCTACTGCCCAGCACTTGGCTAAGGTTTCCAAAAGCTGGGTCATCTAGAAAGCCCAGTGCACTGTGCTCTATGTACTCCTGACTGGGATCCTACTCGGGATCAGTCCTCCTGGCAAGCAGGCTGGACAAGGTCAAAGGCCAGTCTGTAGAAAGGCCGCTTTGTGTTCTCACTCAGAACCATTATCCCAGAGCCAGCTCCAAGCAGCCTGCAGTATGCTCCTCCTCAGCCTCACTCGGACTCCTCTCAGCTTTTAAGATTAAAATACAATTTTTTAAAAAGGATGGCATCTACTGTCCCAAACTGCACTTCCCAAGTCTCCCCATCCTGAAGTCCTGTCACAAAACAAGAAATAAAAGTGGAAGGGAAACAGAAGGCATTCCTAATCCTCTCCCCAGACTCCATTCTTTGCCCAGAACCTGGAAAGTTCCTGGAGAAAACTGACAGGCCCATTAAGTACCCATTGTTCAGGTAGTAATAATAGCAACAAAAATAATGGTAGTGCTTGTCATTTATTGCATTTATCTAGATTTATTATAACTCTTTGAGGTAACTGGCATTGGTCTTATTGTACAGACCATCGTCTTTCTAAGACTCACCAAGATTAAGTCAAACTTGGCTAATGAAGAGCAGAGCAGGATCCAACCCAAGTCTGTGCAACTCCAAATCTTGTCCTGTATCTTGGGCTCAGCTGCCTGCCTTTCGTGGTTTTCATCAAACTTTGCTGTGGCCTTTTGTGTGCATTCACATCCCTCCCTTCTTCCTCTGTGCGTGTAGTCAGAGGAGGTCCCTAGAGACCCCATAGATCTGAACCCCTGTAAAAAGCCATTTCCTCATAACACACCCAGAACATCTGTGAAAACAATTTCTCCTCAAGCCTACAATTGAACCTCATAATAAAAACTAGTATAGCTTTTTTTTAAAAAAAAATCCTAATGAGATTTTAACTACTGGGGGAACTTAGTGATGTTTATTTTCTAGTTATTTTGAGAAAAAAATGCTTGCCTTTTGTCTCTTTAGGATAGAGCTATCTAGGAGACACCAAGATATTTTTCTTTCCATTGGGGAGATTTGGTTGGTCCTTACTGCATAGACTGGACTATGCTGCTGTGCACCCCATATAAGGCATGAAAGTTTACTTCTCTCTCAAAGTCAGTTCCAGGATCAGTGAGTCTCCCAACAGCTAGCCCCCAGGAGTTGACTCAGCATGTGAGCAGCTGCCATCTTACAGGCCTCTGTCTTCCAAGACACCAAGGTAGCAGCAGAGAGAGCATGGCCACAGCATACCAGCTCTTATTGCAGGGTCCAAAACAAGTTATGTGGTTGTGCCCCATTCAAGGGGATGGGGGAATATAGTATCTGCTTATGTTCCGGGAAGGAGTGGTGAGTAAGAACTATGGGGTGAAGCACTGTTTGTCTTCCACAGATCTCATGAGCTTTCTTATCCACAAGTGCAGGAGGAAGTAGCATTGTCAACAAGAAGGCTCCATGCAAACAGCATTTATTTGAAGAAATACAAAACACTAATTCAAAAGGATGTATGCACCCCTATATTCATTGCAGCATTATTTACAATAGCAAAGATATGGAAGCAGCCCAAGTGCCCATCAATTCATAAGTGGATAAAAAAGCTGTGGTACATCTACACAAAAGAATACTACCCAGCTGTAAAAGAAATCTTACCATTTGCAACAGCATGGATAGACTGAGGGGGTATTTTGCCAAGTGAAATAAGGCAGACAGAGAAAAACAAATACTATGTAATTTCAGTAATATATGAAATCTAAAGAATAAAATAAATAAATAAAATTGAAACAGACTCGTAGACACAGAGAACAGACTGATGGTTGCCAGAGGGGAAAGGGGTTGGGGCAACAGGGGAAAGAGGTGAAGGGACTAAGAAGTACAAATTGAACCTAGGAATGAACAGAACCAAGAATGTAAAAGACTTATATAATGGAAACTACAAAGCATTGTTAAGGGAAATTGAAAAAGACACAATGAAATGGAAAAATATTCCTTGTTCCTGGATAGGAAGAATAAATATAATCAAAATGACCATTACCCAAAGTGATATACAAATTTAATGCAATTTCCATCAAAATTCCAATGTCATTTTTTAAAGAAGTGGAACAAAATATCATCAGATTTATATGGAACTATAAAAAAACCCAAATAGCCAAAGCAATCCTAAGAAAAAAGAATGAAGCTGGGGCATTACAATACCTGACTTCAAACTATATTATAGAGCCATGATAATCAAAACAGCATGATACTGGCAGAAAAATAGACACTCAGACCAATGTAACAGAATAGAGAGCCCAGAAATAAAACCACATATATATGGCTAAATAATTTTTTCAATAAAGGGGCCAACAACACACAATGGAGAAAAGAAAGTCTCTTCAACAAATGGTGTTGGGAAAACTGGAAAGCCACATGCAAAAGAATGAAACTCAACTACAGTTTGTCCCCTTGAACTAAAATTAATTCAAAATGGATCAAAGACCTAAATATAAGACCTGAAACAATAAATTACATAGAAGAAGACATAGGTACTAAACTCATGGACCTTGGTTTTAAAGAGCACTTTATGAATTTGACTCCAAAGGCAAGGGAGTGAAGGCAAAGATAAATGAATGGGACTACATCAGACTAAGAAGCTTTTGCACAGCAAGAGAAACTGACAGCAAAACGAACAGACAGTCAACTAAATGGGAGATGATATTTTCAAACAACAGCTCAGATAAGGGACTAATATCCAAAATATACAAAGAACTCCCAAAACTCAACAACAAACAATTTAATAAAAAAATGGGAAGAGAACATGAACAGACACTTCTCCCAGGAAGAAATACAAATGGCCAACAGATATATGAAAAGATGCTCAGCTTCATTAGTTATTAGAGAAATGCAAATCAAAACTGCAATGAGATACCACCTCACACCTGTTAGATTAGCTATTATCAACAAGACAGGTAATAACAAATGTTGGAGAGGCTGTGGAGAAAAAGGAATCTTCATCCACTGTTGGTGGGAATGTAAAGTAGTACAACCATTATGGAAGAAAGTATGGTGATTCCTCAAAAAGTTAAGAATAGAACTACCATATGACCCAGCAATCCCTCTACTGGGTATATACCCTCAAAACTCAACATCATTGGTACATAAAGACACATGCAGCCCCATGTCCATTGCAGCATTGTTCACAGTGGCCAAGACATGGAAACAACCAAAAAGCCCTTCAATAGAAGACTGGATAAAGAAGATGTGGTACATACACACTATGAAATACTACTCAGCCATGAGAAATGATGACATCAGATCATTTACGACAACGTAGATGGACCTTGATAACATTATAATGAGTGAAATAAGTAAATCAGAAAAAACTAGAACTATATGATTCCATACATAGGTGGGACATAAAAATGAGACTCAGAGACATGGACAAGAGTGTGGTAGTTACTGGGAGGGGGGATGAAGGAGGGGGAGGGGAAGGGCACAAAGAAAACCAGATAGAAGGTGATGGAAGACAATTTGACTTTGGGTGATGGGTATGTAACATAATCAAATGTCAAAATAACCTGGAGATGTTTTCTCTGAACATATGTACCCTGATTTATCAATGTCACCCCACTTAAATTAATTTTAAAAATAAAATAAAATAAGAATTAATTATAACAATAGTAATAATATAATTTTTCAGTTTTTTTTTTAAAAAGAACTACAAATTGAGAGTTAGAGAACAGTCACGGGAATGTAAGTACAGCACAGGGAATCTAGTCAATAATATTGTGATAACTATGTGTGGTGCCAGGTGGGCACTGGAAACATCAGGGGACACTTTGTAAAGTACATGATTCTCTAACCATTAGGCTGAACACCTGAAACTAAAACAAACTAATATTGAATGTAAACTGTAATTAAAGAATAAAATTTTAAGTTCTTTTTTTTTTTTTTTTTTTTTTTTTTTGTATTTTTCTGAAGCTAGAAACGGGGAGAGACAGTCAGACAGACTCCCGCATGCGCCCGACCAGGATCCACCTGGCACACCCACGAGGAGCGGTGCTCTGCCCACCAGGGGGCGATGCTCTGCCCCTCCGGGGCATCACTCTGCGGCGACCAGAGCCACTCCAGCGCCTGGGGCAGAGGCCAAGGAGCCATCCCCAGTGCCCAGGCCATCTTTGCTCCAATGGAGCCTTGCTGCGGGAGGGGAAGAGAGAGACAGAGAGGAAGGAGAGGGGGAGGGGTGGAGAAGCAAATAGGCGCTTCTCCTGTGTGCCCTGGCTGGGAATCGAACCCGGAACTTCTGCACGCCAGGCCGACGCTCTACCACTGAGCCAACCGGCCAGGGCCCAAAATTTTAAGTTCTTAAAAAAATAAAACACACTGGAGTAAGAGTCGGTACACAGGTGTCTGAGGCTCTTCACAACCACTTCTTGGCTCTATGACCTGTGGGAGCCACATGGCCTTGCTGGTGCTCAGTGTGCTCATTAGTATGAAGAGGAGAGCACTGGTACAGTCAACCTCATGGGGTTATTGTGATGGTTAATTTAATTAGGCAGTGAGTGTGTTTCTTCACATACACACACACACACACACACAATTGTTACTCTTTAGAGATTACTTTTAAAGTCATCTTTTCCTTCATGTGTCAAGCAACCTTTGACAATGGGGATCAGCCTGTCCAATCTGACTGACTCACATCCTGCTGGTGCCCCCTAGGTCCTCTGAGTTACTATAAAGCATCTGTCCTGTTGATTCCCTCACGGAAACATTTCTTTTACTGTCCATCCTTTGCTGTCCTTGCTATGCCGCTGCTATGAGCTACATACAGACTCTGTTATTGGCTCTATTCCTGGATTGTCTCTCACAACCATCTCTTCTCCATTCTTTTTGCTTCTGTCCTGCTCCAAGCCCTTTATTACCTCTGGCCTGGATTACTTCCCTAGCTTGCTACCTGCCTAGGCTTATTGTAATAAGAAAAATAATTTGTGAACTAAAAGGTCATACAGCCAAGTTGTTGCTAAAAGCACATCCTTCCCTTATCCCCTGCTTAATGCACCATCTATTTTTTTTTCCTCAGGCTTTGATTGGCTACTATTCACCTGGAAAACCTTCAAAATGTCTCCATTTCTTCAAATTCTAGTCTAAACATCTCTTTCCAGCTCATGCAAAGGTGCCATGTCCCCACTTCCCTACAAACAGACTATTCACTGTTCCTCAGACACAGCACCTGCATGTATTTGGATGCATTATCTCTCCTTAGAACTTCCTTCTTCTCTGTCTGATAGTAAGAAGGTAGAATCACCTAAGAGCAGCTAGGGAAAAGTGCAGTCATGTTGCAACTTAGTGTCAAAAAAACAGAATCCCAGCTTTGCCAAGTAGAAGGTCAAGTATCAGAGCAGGATCCTTAAAGTTGTAGTTTCTGGACAGAAGAGATGTGATCATTGGAAAGGATAAGGGAAGTCAGGTGAACACAGTGAAGCCATGTTCTGGAGCCTGATGTCAGCATTTGGGCTCCTTAATGGGCTGTGGTCTCTTATTGATGAGCTCTAGGACCACAGGAGGGCACTTGAGCCCCTCCTTCTCTAGTGTGCATTCTCCCCTGGTCCCTCTTAAGAGAACAGACCCCTTTTCAGGGACATAAAATTTAAGAGGCTACTATGTGCCAGGTATGGTGGTAGGCACTTTCACATGTCTCAGCACATCTGATTTCTGACTCAAGAGAACAGTTGGTAAAATTAATTTTAATTCTGCTCCTGGCCTGCCTAAACATTCTACCAGGAACAGGCCTGGAGTAAGAATGCATCAAAGATTGCCTTGATGAAATGCACCAAAATATCTTATAATCATGCGATGCTTCAGTTTACAAAGTACTTCCACCCGCACAGTCATATTTGTTACTCAAAACAGATTATCTGTGGAGAAGCTTTCCAGTGATGGAAAAAGAGAAGGAAAGAGAGTTATTCCCACTGTCGGTGAACTCACAGAGGTGGGAAACACAAACACAGGAAAGTGAAACACCATGTAACATGCCCTGGAAGCTCTGCCTGCTTTAACCAAGAGGTGGCTCGAAGTTCACAGAGTCTTCGGGACAGCAAAGAGGAGAGGGCAGGGCAACGAGAAGAGGCCAATAGATGCGGAGAAAGAGAGACATGGAGACATAAGCAGGCTGTGGTTATGTACTTGGGGGTCAATAAGATGTCTCAATTTCTTCTTACAAAACTTTTTAAAACTTCAAATGTGAAGGAACTTTCGTTCCTTGCAACCAGGTGATTACTGATTACACCAGCTATCTAGGCATCCCGTTTCTTGGCAATTGTACATAATAACCTAAGCTCACAGTGACACTGATTCACCTGTTTGCTCCTTCCCCTTCACCTCTCGTCTCATTATACATTTCCCAGGTCTCCATCCAACGTCACTCTGGTCCTCCTGCTGTTAAAACATCATTGTCCTGTGTCCTCGCTATCAAGGTCCAGGCTCTGAACTCCCAAGGAGATAACTGATATCTCACTAATCTTTTATTGAAGGCTGAACAGCCCTCTTTTCCGGACAACACACATATAATTAATTATTATAAATAGAAGTAAAGTGCGCCCAGAATCCCATTACCCAAATACAGCCATTGTTATCATTTTTAGGGTATATATTTTCAGGTTTTATTTTATAGACATTTACCCATATTTTACTTAACAAAAATAGGATCAGACTACACAAACTACTTCGTTGCTTGTGATTTTTATAATTATATTAGTAATGCTTTACTTGCAAGTCATAGAATCACCTTCAAAAGAGTTAAAGCAAACAGGGAAACGTCAAAATCAAATGGAATTCATGGGAGATGTCCATACATAGGAGCCAACATGGGTCACAGGGCCAGATCCCCTCCTTCCCTCTCTTTCTGTGCTTTCTTGGATTTCCTCCCATATCTCACTAAACATCTGTTCCATTCTTCACTAATGACTAAAAAGTTAATTTGGGTTTGTATCTCCTATCTCTGACTTAATGCTGAATATTTTTCTCTTAATTTTTTTTCTCTTCTTTAATGTGTATATGTGTGTGTGTGTGTGTGCCCGTCACCCAGTCAAATCCTCTTCCATCACCGTATATTTGGCCCCCTTTACCCGTTACCACTCCCCGAAACCCACATCCTTCCAGTAACCACCACACTGTTATCTGGGTCTCTGAGTTTCATATCCCATGTATGAAAGCTGTTTCTGACTTATTTCACTCAGTATAATACTTTCTTTTTTTTATACATAATTTCTTATTAATTTTAATGGGGTGACATAAATAAATCAGGGTACATTTATTCAAAGAAAACATGTCCAGGTTATCTTGTCATTCAATTATGTTGCATACCCATCACCCAAAGTCAGATTGTCCTCCGTCACCTTCTATCTAGTTTTCTTTGTACCCCTCCCCTTCCCCTACCCCTACCCCTCCCCCATAACCACCACACTCTTGTCAATGTCTCTTATTCTCATTTTTATGTCCCACCTACGTATGGAATAATTCAGTTCTTGTTTTTTTCTGATTTACTTATTTCACTCCGTATAATGTTATCAAGATCCCACCATTTTGTTGTATATGATCCGATATCATCATTTCTTATGGCTGAGTAGTTTATCATAGTGTATATGTGCCACATCTTCTTTACCCAGTCTTCTTTTTTTTTAATGATTAAAGCCTTTATATTTTATAAATAAATTTTTATTAATTTTAATGAGGTGGCATCAATAAATCAGGGTACATATATTCAAAGAAAACATGTCCAGGTTATATTGTCATTCAGTTATGTTGCATACCCATCACCCAAAGTCAGATTGTCCTCTGACACTTTTTATCTAGTTTTCTTTGTGCCCCTCCCTCTCTCACTCTCCCTCCTTCCCCCCCCCCCCCCGTAACCACCACACTCTTCTCCATGTCTCTTAGTCTCGTTTTTATGTCCCACCAATGTATGGAATCATGCAGTTCTTGTTTTTTTCTGATTTACTTATTTCACTCCATATAATGTTATCAAGATCCCACCATTTTGTTGTAAATGATCTGATGTCATCATTTCTTATGGCTGAGTAGTGTACCATAGTGTCTATGTGACAGATCTTCTTTATCCAGTCTTCTATTTTTTTACAGTGATTAAAGCCTTTAAACAAACTCTTGGTCAATACAGCAAGAATCCATAAAAGAGTAGTGTCCTTAACATGTGCACCAAGTCCAAGTTGGCACCAACACTATTCCAAATCCCTGCAAATGCAACCCAACCCCAGTTCAGTCTGTTAGGAGCTGTCACAAGAAGCAGGAGTCCAGGAAAAGTCCACATCCAGGAAAAAGTCTGCATGGCACTGGAATTGTTGTCACAATTCTATACTTTGTAGCTCACATCCAAGTCCCAATGAACGTTGCTTCTAGCTGGTAATGATTCAGGTAGACTAAAAAAGCCATCTGCAGCATGTGTGGAGATGGAGCTTCTGTTTTCCTCTGCCTGGAGAGATGAGACCAGGTTGCTTTTCCCTGGAGTTCTGCAACTGTGGTGTGGTAAAGAGAACCTTGGGATACACTAAGCTAGGTGGCAAAGGTAAATTCATAATAGAAGTTGGCAAAAGGGGGAGAGAGAGCTCTAAATTAGGAGTCGGTCCCAGCCTGAAATATGAGTGGGGCATTGAGGTAGGAGGAATAAAGGAAACACTATATATTAAACAAAGCAGCAGAAAATAGGACTATCAACACCCACATCAGAAATCTTCAAGGAAAGAATAAAAATCCCGACTATCCAGGCAAGACATAGTTAAGTGGCCCTTGTGCAAGTGAGATCAGTTTACCTGCTTCTTGGAAGAAATACCCTAGGCTCATTCACAGTGTTGTAGATGGGGCCAACGGCCCTGGGCACCTAAAGCCTTCAGTGGCAGACTCCAGCATTCTGGGCAAAGTTAGTTTATAGGTGGCTGGAGCAGGGCTGGAAGAGACTGAACCCTCCCTTACAGGAGCGAGGGAGAAGCCTACATTCCAGTGTCCCTTTTTCCTCACAGCAAAGGCATGTAAGTTTGGCAGGCTTTAGCTCAATGACCTTCCTATTCACTATTGAAGCAGGACCCAGATGGAACCTATGAGACCCCTTTGGGACGTTGGAGCCTTTAAGTGCGTATCCTAAAAGCTGGTAGTTCACCTGATCTCTATTGAGTTTTTTCTGCCTCTTGGTACCTTAAAAGCCATGCTCAGAAGATCTCACTGAGGGGTTGGAGGATCCCCATCCACCTATATAGACCTTTTCTGTATATCTGGAGCTACTTGGAAAAAGACAAAACAGTGTTATTAACTGGATCAAATAAAAGAAGGTAGAAGTTTGCAGGAGAAAAAGATTTGGCATCTCCTGTTCATCAGCATTCAAAAGAAATTTAGGCCCTGGCTGGTTGGCTCAGTGGTAGAGCGTCGGCCTAGCGTGCAGAAGTCCCGGGTTTGATTCCAGGCCAGGGCAGACAGGAGAGGCACCCATCTGCTTCTCCACCCCTCCCCCTCTCTTTCCTCTCTGCCTCTCTCTTCCCCTCCTGCAGCCGAGGCTCCATTGGAGCAAAGATGGCCCAGGCACTGGGGATGGCTCCTTGGCCTCTGTCCCAGGTGCTAGAGTGGCTCTGGTCGTAGCAGAGCGATGCCCCGGAGGGGCATAGCATCACCCCCTGGTGAGCAGAGCATCGCCCCTGGTGGGCATGCCGGGTGGATCCCAGTCGGGCAAATGCGGGAGTCTGTCTGACTGTCTCTCCCCGTTTTCAGCTTCAGAAAAATACAAAAAAAAAAAAAAAGAAATTTAAATTTTTTTAAGTAAAAAGCATGATATGGTAGACCAATAGGAGTTCCAGGATATGACTCCCCCCCCCCCTTTTAATTTTTTTAAATGACCTTAAAATATTTGCTGGGTACACTTTAATAATACTTTGACTTTAAAGATTGTAAGAAATACCCATAATTCAAAAGGTTTGACAAAATACAGTAAATGCTTTTGCTACATATGCAGGAGCATTGTCAGTTTAACCAGTTTAGGAAATCCAATAATAGAAAAATGCATACAGACAATGAGCTATAACATGCTTAGCAGCCTCTCCTGTTCTGACAGAGGTTACTATAAATCCAGAATAGGTATCCACTGTAACGTGGGCATAGGACTGTTTGCCAAATGAAGGTATATGAGTAACATCCATTTGCCAAAGTTGTCCTGGTAGGAGTCCTTGAGGGTTAACTCCAAATGAAGGGACAGATTATAGTATAGGACCCCTTGGACAGGATTTACCAATCTGTCATGCTGCTTCCCAAAAAAGTTGAAACTGTTTACACAGGGCTGCAGCATTCTGGTGAATAATAGTATGAGACTGAATTGCTCTATCTGTCATGGTTGCTCCCAATAATTTTCTTTTGGGTAGCTTGATCAACAAGGACATTCCCTTGTGCTAAAGCGCCAGGGAGCATGGAGTGAGCCTGAGTATGTCCTATAAAACATGGAGCTCTATGTTGACATACAAGTCTTTGAAGAAGGAGGAACTGCTGAAATAGTTCATCAGCGGTTGTCCCTAAGACAGCAGTCTTTATAGTGGAAACAACCATAAGTAAATATTTTCTGTCTGTATACAGATTAAAGAAGGAATATGGCAAATGCTGAAAAGCCATGATAATGGCATATAATTCTAGTCTTTGAGCTGATTTTAAGTTGACTGTTACAGTATAAAGTTGTCCATTGATTTGCAAAAGCGATTTGCCATTTAGTGGAAGTTTCCCAGAGCCATTGTTGTTGATCCTTTGAAAAAAAGGAACAACAATAATTTTGAGGCTCAAAACCTATAAGCTGTAAGGGTTGCCTATGCCCCTTGATAATCCAGGAGGTGACAAGATCAAAATATGGAAGTGCATTCCATGGGCTATTAGATGGTTCAATGTGCCAAGCTGTAGATGCTCTTGTACCAATTGAGCACCTGCCCTAAGTTTCTCCTGAGAAAGGGGCCGTTGGTCTACCCATACAGGATTATCTGATTTCCAAGTAATTGGGTCTGCACAATGCATTATTGTGGTAGCAGGAGCTACCAAGGCCCCTATGCTAAATTTTGATATCCTAATCCACACCTTCTAGTATTGGGTGCCATTTCTATGGGGGTGAGAATTCCTCGCTGTTCTTTCTTTAGTCCCTTAGTGGGCAAAAATCCCAGATCAAGCATCTGAGTACTGACTAAACCATTAGGACTGACAAGCAATGCTCCTGTATTGTTCAAAACATCTCTACCCCACAAATTAACTGGCCATCCAGGGAGCACAGAAAACTTAAAAAATCCAGAATGACCTTCTTAATCTTCCCAATGTAAAAAACTAGAACTTTGTTTAGGGGATTTACTCTGCCCTATACTTGTAATTCTGTGGCTACTGCATGAGTGGGCCAGGAAGAAGGCCAATGTAGCTTAGCAATAACAGATACATCAATTCCAGTATCTAAAAGTCCCTTAAGTTTATGTTCATATATTGTTAGTTCTATTTCAGGGCGTTCCTGACCAATTTTTTTAAATCCAATTGGCAAAATCACAGGAGCCAAATCACCAATTTTCTTGGGGCCCCTTTTGCAGGATGTGGCCAAAGAAGCAGAATTAGCATTCTTATACTATTCTTCTAACTGCCTGAATTAGCCGTGAGACAAATTCTTTTTTTTTATTAATTTTAATGGGGTGACATTGATAAATCAGGGTACATATGTTCAGAGAAAACTTCTCTAGGTTATTTTGACATTTGATTATGCTGCATTCCCATCACTCAAAGTCCAATTGTCTTTCGTCACCTTCTAACTGGTTTTCTTTGTGCCTCTCCCAACCCCCTCCCACCCCTCCCCCAAACCCTGTAAACCCCACACTCTTGTACAAGTCTCTGAGTCTCATTTTTATGTCCCACCTATGTAAGGAATCATATAGTTCTTAGTTTTTTCTGATTTACTTATTTCACTCAGTATAATGTTATCAAGGTCCATCCATGTTGTTGTAAATGATCCAATGTCATCATTTCTTATGGCTGAGTAGTATTCCATAGTATATATGTACCAAAGCTTTTTAATCCACTCTTCCCCTGATGGACACTTGGGCTCTTCCCAGATTTTCACTATTGTGAACGATGCTGCCATAAACATGGGGGTGCATTTCTTCTTTTCAAACAGTGCTATGGTGTTCTTGGGGTATATTCCTAACAGTGGTATAGCTGGGTCAAATGCAGTTCGATTTTTAATTTCTTGAGGATTTTCCATACTGTTTTACACAGGGGCTGCACCAGTCTGCATTCCCACCAGCAGTGCTGGAGAGTTCCCTTTTCTCCACATCCTCGCCAGCACTTATTCTGTGTTATTTTGTTGATGAGTGCCATTCTGACTGGTGTGAGGTGATATCTAATTGTGGTTTTAATTTGCATTTCTCTAATGATTAGTGATGTTGAGCATTTTTTCATATGCCTAGTGGCCATCTGTATGTCCTCTTTGGAGGAGTGTCTATTCATTTTTTTTGCCCATTTTTTGATTGAATTGTTTGTCTTCCTGATATTGAGTTTTACATGTTCTTTATAAATTTTGGTTATTAACCCCTTATCAGATGCATTGTCAAATATATTCTCCCATTGTGTAGTTTGTCTTTTTATTCTGTTCTTATTGTCTTTAGCTGTGCATAAGCTTTTTAGTTTGATAAAGTTTCATTTGTTAATCCTTTCTTTTATTTCACTTGCCCGTGGAGACAAATCGGCAAATATATTGCTGCGAGATGTCAGAGAGCTTACTGCTTATGTTTTCTTCCAAGATGCTTATGGTTTTACGGCTTACATGTAAGTATTTTATCCATTTTGATTTTATTTTTGTGGATGGTGTAAGTTGGTGGTCTAGTTTTATGTTTTTGTAGATAGCTGTCCAATTTCCCCAACACCATTTGTTGAAGAGGCTGTCTTTACTCCAATGTATGCTCTTACCTCCTTTGTCAAATATCAGTTGTCCATAAAAGTGTGGGTTTATTTCTGGGTTCTCAGTTTTGTTCCATTGATCTCTATGCCTGTTCTTATGCCAGTACCAGGCTGTTTTGAGTACAATGTCCTTGTAGTATAACTTGATATCCGGAAGTGTGATACCTCCCACTTTATTCCTCCTTTTCAAGATTGCTGAGGCTATTCATGTTCTCTTTTGGTTCCATATAAATTTTTGGAATATGTTTTCTATATCTTTGAAGTAAGTCATTGGTATTTTAATCGGTATTGCATTGAATTTATAAATTGCTTTGGGTAATATAGACATTTTAATGATGTTTATTCTTCCTAACCATGAGCACGGTATATGCTTCCACTTGTTTGTATCTTCCCTGATTTCTTTTTATTAATGTTTTATAATTTTCAGAGTACAAGCCTTTAATCTCCCTGGTTAAATTTATTCCTAGGTACTTTATTTTTTTGGTTGCAATGGTAAAGGGGCTTGCTTCCTTAATTTCTCTTTCTGACAGTTCATTGTTAGTATATAAAAATGCCTCTGATTTCTGAGTATTAATTTTAAATCCTGCCACCTTGCTGAATTCATTTATCAGGTCTAGTAGTTTTTTGACTGCGACTTTAGGGTTTTCTATATACAATATCATATCATCTACAAATAATGATAGTATTACTTCTTCTTTTCTAATTTGGATGCCTTTTATTTCTTTTTCTTTTCTGATTGCTGTGGCTAGAATTTCCAGAACTATGTTGAATAAGAGTGGTGAAAGGGGGCACCCCTACCTTGTTCCTGATCTTAAGGGGATTGCTTTTGACTTTTACCCATGAGTATGATGTTGGCTGTGAGTTTGTCATAGATGGCCTTTATCATGTTGAGATATGTTCCCCATATTCCCACTTTTCTGAAAGTTTTGATCATGAATGGATGCTGGATTTTATCAAATGCTTTTTCTCCATCTATTAAAATTATCATGTGGTTTTTCTCCTTCTTTTTGTTTATGTGATTCATCACATTGATTGACTTGTGAATATTGTACCAGCCTTGCCTCCCAAGAATAAATCTCACTTGATCATGGTGTATGATTTTTTTCATATATTGCTGGATTCGGTTTGCTAATATTTTGTTGAGGATTTTAGCGCCTAGATTCATCAGGGATATTGGCCTATAATTTTCTTTCTTTGTGTTGTTTTTGCCAGGTTTTGGAACCAGAATTATGCTTGCCTCATAAAAGGAACTTGGAAGTCTTCCTTCCTCTTGAATTTTTTGTAATAGCTTGAGAAAGATAGGAGTTAGTTCTTCTTTGAATATTTGGTAGAATTCACTTGTGAAGCCATCAGGCCCAGGACTTTTCTTTTTTGGGAGTTTTTTGATAACTGTTTTAATCTCATTTGTTGTAATTGGTCTGTTTAGTTTTTCTGATTCTCCCAGATTAATTTTTGGAAGATTATATGTTTCAAGGAATTTGTTCATTTCATCTAGGTTGTCTAGTTTTTTGGCATACTGTTCTTCATAGTATTTTCTTACAATATATTGTATTTCTGTTGTGTCGGTTGTTATTTCTCCACTCTTGTTCCTAATTTTATTTATTTGAGTCCTCTCTCTTTTTTTCTTGGTGAGTCTGGTTAAAGGTTCATCAATCTTGTTTACCTTTTCTAAGAACCAGCTCCTGGTTTCATTGATCCTCCGTATTGTTTCTTTAGCTTCTATGTCACTTATTTCTGCTCTGATCTTTATTATTTTCTTCTTTCTACTAGCTCTGGGCTGTACTTGCTGTTCTTTTTTTAGTTCTTTTAGATGTAGGGTCAAGTTGTTTATTTGAGCTTTTTCTAGCTTCTTGAGGTATGCCTGTAATGCTATAAACTTCCCTCTCAGGACTGCTTTTGCTGTGTCCCATAAATTTTGAGTTGATGTATGCTCGTTATCATTCATTTCTAGGAATTTTTTAATTTCTTCTTTGATCTCATTGTTTACCCATTTGCTATTTAATAACATGCTATTTAGTTTCCAAGTGTTTGAGTATTTTTCAGGTTTTCTGTTATGGTTGATTTCTAGTTTCGTGCCATTGTGATCAGAGAAAGTGCTCGATATGATTTCAATCTTCTTAAATTTGTTGAGACCACTTTTGTGCCTTAACATGTCGTCTATTCTAGAGAATGTACCTGAGCACTTGAAAAGAATGTATATTCTGCTGTTTTAGGGTGAAAGGTTCTGAAGATATCTATTATATCTATTAGTATGTCCATTAAGTCTGCTGTTTCTTTGTTAATTTTCTTTCTTGAGGATCTTTCTAGTGATGTTAGTGGGGTACTGAAATCTCCTACTATAATAGTATTGCTGTTGATCTCACCCTTTAAATCTATCAAAGTCTGCTTTATATATTTAGGTGCTCCTATATTATGTGTGTAGATATTTATAAAGGTTATATTTTCCTGTTGGATTGCTCCCTTTATCATTATGTAGTGACCTTCTTTATCTCTAACTATAGTCTTTGTTTTAAAGTCCATTTTGTCTGATATCAGTATTGCTACCCCAGCTATTTTTTCATTTCCATTTGTGTGAAATATTTTTTCCCATCCTTTTATCTTCAGTTTATGTGCATCTTTTGTTTTAAGGTGTGTCTCTTGTACACAGCATATCTATGGGTCCTGTTTTCTTATCCACGCAGCTACTCTATGTTTTTTGATTGGATCATTTAATCCATTTACATTTAAGGTTATTATTGATATGTAATTGTTTATTGCAATTTTATTCTTTAAAACTGTATTCCTCTTTTGCTATATTCTTTTTCTCCTTTGATCTGTTTATAACAAGCCCCGTAGCATTTCTTGCAGCCTTGGTTTGATTGTAGTAAATTCCTTGTGGGTTTTTTTTGTCTGGGAAGCTTTTTATTTCTCCTTCAATTTTAAATGATAGCCTTGCTAGAGGAAGTAGTCTTGGTTGTAGGCTCTTGTTCTGCATTACTTTGAATATTTCTTGCCATTCCCTTCTGGCCTCAAGTGTTTCTGGTGACAAGACAGAAGTCATCCTTATGGGGGCTCCTTTGTAGGCGATAGTCTTTTTTTCTCTAGCAGCTTTTAATATTTTCTCTTTATCTCTTAGCTTTGATATTTTAATTACGATGTGTTTTGGTGTTGATTTATTTGGGTTTCTCTTTAATGGAGTTCTCTGTGCTTCTTGAACCTGTGAGATGTTTTCCTGCCTTAATTGAGGGAAGTTTTCAGCTATGATATGCTTGAACAAAGTCTCTATTCCTTGGTCTTTCTCTTCTTCTTCAGGAACCCCTATGATGCAGATGTTATTTCTCTTCATGTTGTCACAGAGCTCTCTTAGAGTTTCCTCAGACTTTTTGAGTCTCTTTTCTTTTTTCTGCTCTGCTTCCGTGCCTTTATTTATCTTGTCCTCTAGCTTGCTGATTCTATTCTCAGCTTCATCCATCCTGCTTTTAATTCCTTCCATTGTGTTCTTCATTTCTGATATTGTATTTGTCATTTCTGACTGATTGGTTTTTATTATTTCAATGTTCTTTTTTATATTTGCTATCCCTTTATTTAGATGTCTGTAATGACCATCTGTTGTTGTTCTAATATCTCTGAGCATACTAACAATCATTATTTAAACTCTGCATCTGGTAATTTGGTTATATCTGATTCATTCAGGTACTTTTCTGGGGATTTCTCTTGATTCATTTGTGTTGCATTTCTCTGCCTTCTCATTTTCTCTGTGTAAAGAAAGGTTTCAGCCACTGGAATCCACTGGTTGTGGCCTCTATTTCCTAGTTATGGTCTGTCTGCAGGCCCGCCACCCCCTCTGCTGTTGCTGCCTGGGGCCTTTGGGTATGGGTGTTGCCGGTGCCTGCCCACTGGCTGTTGCTGTGGTTTCCGCCTCTCCTTCATGGGAGTGGCTGTGATCACGTGCTCAGGTGTACAAGCCTTGGTGGCCTTGGCCTATGCCCCGCCCCCATGGGTGGCGTTATGCTTGGCCCTGAGGGCAGTGGCGAGCACTTTTGCCCAGCTGTGGGTCCCTGCCTGTTTTCAGGATTTCACCCCGCCCTTGCAGGAGGAGCCTGCTCGTGGGACGGCTGCAAGCCTTGGCTCCACAGGCCTGGTGGGACTGCGTGCTCATTCTCAGTAGCGCGACTCTGCCTGTTCTGGGTTTTTGGCTCCACCTCCACAGGAGGAGCCGGCTCCCAAGTCAGACCACAAGCCTCAGTTCCACAGGCAAGGCAAGGCTGTGCTCCTACGCCCTTGCTCAAGGGCGGGTCTCCACCCCTTCCAGGGTTCCTGCCCTTCTCCCACAGGCTGGATTGCAGGCTGCTCGCAGCTGGGATTGACTGCTTTTGCATGCCCCCTACACCCCAGCAGGGCAAGACTGAGCTCACACCTGGGCCCAGTGGTGGCCAGCTGGCTTCCGCCCTTGCCAACAGAACCATGCTTCCACGTCCTGCCGCTGCCCGTCCTCCAGAAAGCCCTCAGCCATGTGGGGTGCGGGCGCTGTAGCTCAGATCCTAACACTCACTACTGTAGTCCTGAAAGCTCCCTCCTTCTAAGCGACTCTGCTCTGGGTGCCACAGGAGAGCTTGTTTGGCTGGTGTCCTGCTTCCCTTTGCTGGTATTGCTGTTTCCGGGGGAAATATTCACTTCAGATTTGGGGAGTGACTCGTCCCAGGGGTTAGGGTGGCTGTCTCCCAAAATGTTTCTCCCTATGCCTCCTAGATTACACTCTCTTCCTGCTACTCTGGTACTCTCCTCTCTCCCCCCATCCCCCAGAGCCCCAGGTGAGTGGTTGTGAGAGAGGTGTTCTGTGCAGTCCCTTTAAGAAGAATCCTGGGTCTGAGAAATCAGTCTCTTTCTCACAAACAGTATCCTGACTTGTTTCCAGCTAACTCCTGTCCATATATCTCTTCTAGGCTCAGGGGCTGCAGGCTGGGGCTTTGTTCCTGGTATTCAGGACCTTCCCCTCTCTGCTAAACTCACTTCGCGCCACGCGAGTCTTTCCCGGCTGTCGTTCGCTCTGGGGACCTGGGCAGCCCTCTCCACGTTTCTGCTTTTTCTACCAGTCTCCGTGTGGCTTCTTCAGTATTTCTTGGTTGAAGAGTCCACTTAGTTTAGTCCAAAGTTAGTTTTTCCAGATGATAGTTCTTAAAATTAGTTTGTAATCCTTTTTGGTTCTGGGAGGTGGATGTTGGTACGTCTGCCTACTCCAGTACCATCTTGTCTTCCCCAGTATAATATTATCAAGGTCCATCCATGTTGTTGTAAGTGTCACTATGTCATTATTTCTTATGGCTGAGCAGTATTCCATTGTATATATGTACCACATCATCTTTGCCAATCCTCTATTGGAGGACACTTTGGTTGTCTCCATGTCTTGGCCACCATGAATAATGCTGCAATGAACATGGAGCTGCATGTGTCTTTTCGAAGAAATGTTTTTCAATATTTTAGGTAGATACCCAGAAGAGGGATTGCTGGGTCATGTGGTAGCTCTATTCTTAATTTTTTTTGAGGAACTGCCATATTGTCCTCCATAATGATTGTACCAGTTTACATTCCCACCAACAGTGAATGAGGCTTTCTTTTTCTTCACAGCCTCTCCAACACCTGTTATTACCTGTCTTGTTGATAGTAGCCAATCTAACGGGTGTGAGGTGGTATCTCATTGTATTGTTTGATTTGCATTTCTCTAATAGCTAATAAGGATGAACATCTTTTCATATATCTCCTGGCCATTTGTATATCTTTTTGGGGAAAGTGTCTATTCAGGTCCTCTGCTCATTTTTTAATTGGGTTGTTTATTTGTTTGATGTTGAGTTGTATGAGTTCTTTATATATTTTGGGTATTAACCCCTTGTTGGAGCTGTCGTTTATGAAAATCATCTCCCATATAGTTGAGTGCTTTTTTGTTTTGTTGTCAATTTCTTTTGCTGTGCAGAAGCTTTTTAGTGTGATATGGTTCCATTTATTTATTTTTGCCTTTACTTTCATTGCCTTTGGAGTCAAATTCCTAATGTGTTCTCTATGGGCATGGTCCATAAGTTTAGTATCTGTTTTCTTCTATGTGATTTACTGTTTCAGATCTTATATTTGATTGTTTGATCCATTTTGAATTAACATTTATATATAGGGACACACTGTAATCTAATTTTATTCTTTTGCATGTGGTTTTCCAATTTTCCCAGCACATTTATTGAAGAAGCTTTCTTTTCTCCACTGTGTGGTTTTGGATACTTGTTAAAAAATTATTTGCCCATATACATGTGGTTTTATTTCTGGGCTTTCAATTGTTACATTGGTCTGTGTGCCTGTTTTCTTCCAATACCATGCTGTTTCAATTATCATAGCTCTGTAGTATAATTTGAAGTCAGGTAGTGTGATACTTCAGCTTTGTCCTTTTTTCTCAGGATTTCTTTGACTATTTGAGGTTTTTTGTGGTTCCAAACAAATTGGATGGGTTTTTGTTCTATTTTAAAAATGACATTGGGATTTTGATGAAAATTGCATTAAATCTGTATATTGCTTTGGGTAATATGGCCATTTTAATTATCTTGATTCTTTTAATCCATGAACATAAAATATCTTTCCATTTCATTGTATCTTTCTTAATCTCTTTAAATAATGCTTTGTAGTTTTCAGTATATAGGTCATTTATATCCTTTGTTAAGTTTATTTCTAGGTATTTTATTCTTTTGGTTGCAATTACAAAAGGAATTGTTTTTATCATTTATCTTTCTGCAGTTTCATTGTTATTATACAGGAAAGCAGTGGGTTTTTTTTTTTTTAAGTTAGTTTTTTTGTTTTTTTGTTTTTTTGTTTTTCGTATCCCTCTGAAGCTGGAAACGGGGAGAGACAGACTCCCACATGTGCCCGACCAGGATCCACCCGGCACGCCCACCAGGGGCGACGCTCTGCCCACCAGGGGGTGACGCTCTGCCCCTCCGGGGCATTGCTCCGCCGCGACCAGAGCCACTCCAGCGCCTGGGGCAGAGGCCAAGGAGCCATCCCCAGCGCCCTGGCCATCCCCGCTCCAATGGAGCCTTGGCTGTGGGAGGGGAAGAGAGAGACAGAGAGGAAGGGGGGGTGGAGAAGCAAATGGGCGCCTCTCCCATGTGCCCTGGCCGGGAATCGAACCCGGGTCCCCCACACGCCAGGCCGACGCTCTACCGTTCAGCCAACCGGCCAGGGCCAGCAGTGGGTTTTTGTACATCAATTCTGTATTCTGAAACTCTACTGTATTTGATTACTGTTTCTAATAAACAAAGCTTTGCCTTGTTTCTCTAATTAAAAGAACCATTCCTTGAGTTGCTTTAGTAAATTCTACTATTTTTCTGTTTTAGAATTCAACTTACTGAAATGTATACTGCTCACAAAAATTAGGGGATATTTCAAAATAAATATAATTCAATAAAGAAAAGAAGCATTTGATTTTTTTATTAAGCAAGAATATCAGAAAAGCAAACAAGTCAAAGAAAGTTGTTTGATTATGCAAATGAGATGCAAAACCAACTTTTATTTCATTGGTGAAGATGCACTCTACAAAAGGCTGAAAGTACTGAAGTATCTGCATGTTCCCTAATCCCCTAATTTTTGTGAGCATTTTATATATTCTTTCCTTCTAGTTTCCTTAGGTTCATTTTATTATTCTCTATTATTGGTCATTTTCAAGCTTCCATTTTAGAAAAGGCTCATATAAACTTCTGCCCCTGTTTAGATGATACTTCATCCTTTACTTCCTTGGTCAAAGAATGACTCTGATACAGGATTGAGGGGTACATTTAAGTGGCAGGTAGTGTAGAGAGACATACTGACTCACAGACACTGAAGTAGTGCTTCTGGAAACACAGAAAGAGTCCTTCAGACTCTGACCACTCCTTGTGGTCCCAGAGGACCTGCATTTAAACAAGAAATGACACAAGGACCTATCACGTGTCTTTTATGTGCTCAACATTGTACTAGTCATCTTGAGATATATCAGGAAAGGATCTATATCCCCATCTTACCAATAAAACAATGCATGGGCAGAGAGCTGCTGTGACCTCCCCACTTACACAGCTGGTAAGTGACAGAGCAAAGGTGAGCCTACATCTATCTAATTCCAAATCCTCCAAAACCCATGCTTTTCCCACTATTATATGTTTCCCAAACAATTCTTAAAAAGGGTCATTACTCATTATAAGAAAAACCTGCCTAGAGCAAACCTATCTGAGGACCAGAAGACATTTTAGGGTGCTTATATTTATAATTCCCAGCATCATAAGGACAAGTGTTTATCTGTATATCTATATCCATCTCTAGGTATACAGATAGAGATCTCTGCCTATAGTAACCACGTGTTTCCCTCATCTATTGTCATCAATGTATTTGTCTTGTTTTCTGAAGAGATGAGCTATGAGGATGCAGTAGAAGCAGCTGTTTTGGAAATATTGCTTTTTCTTTGTCCCGAATGCTATTTAAACATTGGCAGGGGGCCTCATTAAAGATGAATCATTGAATTAGCAAGTAATGTAGCTGGAAGAGGCAGCATGTGCTCCTGCGGTGAACACAGATTCGCACAAAGGAGGGAAGGTCTGGGGGAGTGTGGGGGCAGGAGGTGGATGGAGGATGGAAAGTCTTCACATAAAACAAAGTCAAGGGTTTTACAGGATTCTCTAACCTTCCCACTGCTATGGGGAAAACCCAGAGAAAGCAGAAAGAGGACTGAAGAAATCTCTACCTTTTTGAACTCTGAATGTCAAAAGGGACATTAGTAACCTTCTTTTCCTTCGCTTTATGGGGAATGAGTGTCTTGCAGCCTCACACAACCCAAAGTCTTGGACCCAAAAACCAAGACCGAATACCAACAACAAGAACAACAAACGGTTCTAAAATAGCCCCTCTCCCTGCCCTCCTCCCCATATGCCTTTTCTATCTTGGAAGTGGCAAAAAACTATTAACAGTTTTTGTTCTTTGAATTCATGTTAAATTCCCACATTGCTTTCTCACATTCATGATGACTTCAGTTTGCGGGTTTGGAAATGAAACAGGCATGCCAAGAGGGACTCTTGTGAGATTGAATTATTCCATGCACGAGGTGAGCAATTGTCCAGGATGCTCTGAACTTTATACTTCTCCCCAAGGAGCCTTTCATAGGGTGTGTCATTGCACCTTGATCTATTCTTTCTTCTGAATTTTTGATGCTTTGCAATTTGGGGAGGAAGAAGGGGAAAGTGGGAAATGGAAGAAAATCAGGGGAAAGTAATTAAGCATTATGGCATCTGCTATGTCCAAATGACTATGCTAGGTGACACATTTAATCCCAATAACGACTCTAGAGGAGAAAGTTTTATTCCCATTTTTACAGGCAAAGACACTGAGGCTCAGAGATAATACTTGTCCTAAATCACATGGCTCAAAGCCAGATTTGTCCGACACAAAGCTTATGCTTTTAATCTGATAATTCAGAGATATTCATGACTGTGGTTTAAGAGAAAGGATCTGGGTATATGTCAGCAGCCCAAGTTGGGGATTCCTTGTCCACAGTTAGCTGTCTTGCACAGAAACCTGAAGAAATACCTGGCATGCCTCTACAACAAGAACTCTTCTTGGTCCCTCCTGTCATCTCAACTCCTCAGACCACTGACTATTTGGACAGAACATTTGAAAAGTCAAGACCCAGCCAGGGCCTTTAGGGCAGCAAGACTCAGAATTGTCCTGCTGGCAAAAGTCAAGCTTCCTGCTTTATTGATCTTAACACCAGACTTTTAATTGGTGCCAGACCCTAGCATAAGCTCCCTCCTTTTGCAACCAGGCAACCCCACCTGTATTTCTTCTCCAGCAACCTGTGCAGTCAAAATGCAAATGGGTGAATTTACAAAGGGCCAACTGGGTAATCTATACCAACCATCTGAGTGGAGAGGATGAGGCACAAGACCCCTGAATCATTGATCATGCTGTCTACCATGTCCTCCCATCTTACCAGAGGATTGAAATGGGAAGCTTTTGGTAGGATCCTGGTTCCTTTTTCACAGTAGCAGTACAGCTGTGACATGGGTCACATCTTAGGTTTCCACCAGGCTCTTGGCTCACCAGAATGGAGCTGGTAACTAAGCAGCTGAAAGCAGTGATGTCAACCAAAAAAGGAGCTTCGATCCTCCCAGGCATTTTCACTGGGGCTCTGCTAATTGCCCTCTTTTGAGCTGCTAATGCATGCCCTGGTCAGTATCCCCACACCCTTCTCATAGAATCAGGAATTTCCAAGTATCCAGAGTTAGTTCCTGTGGGAGGCACAAGCCAACGGTCTGCAGTTGCCACTGGGAAGGCCTCCACACATCTGTGGGTCCTTTTCCCTGAGTCTGCCCACACAGCCCCTTTAACTTGGCAGTGACAGAGATCTGATGACCCTTTAATCACACCCCAGCCCTTATTTGGGTCTGACCAAAAGCCAGTAAACACAGTTGACTAGCTTGCTCACTGTTCAGCAGAAATGTCTACAATGTTCCTATGTATCCAAACCCTGAAGCCTCCAGCACATGCCACCCAGCTCAGCACCTCAGCTTTGTGCTTCTCAGGGCAACGGCCTTCCTCTTGTTGACCTGCTATAAACATCTGCCTGTCCACTGGCTCCCCTCTTTAGGTCACCCACTGTCGAGGTGCTACTTCCTTTGGGCTCCAGGTGCAAACCAACATGGAGTCAGCCTTCCCCAGAATCTGTTTCCTTGGAAAGGTAAAAAAGGGTCCTCGGGTCAGAGTGTGTCTCTGTTGTTTGTTGTGATGAGGTCCTCACTAAAAAAGTATTTTATAAAGACAACTGCAAGGAGCTCCCTAATCTGAGTAGCACACCCCTTCAAACTCAGCGGCCATTGTCACCTTAATTATAAATTAAAATGGCATAATACACCTCCAACCAAACAATTGTTAGATTTAGTTGAGTCTTAGCTCTTCAATCTTTATCAGTTTTGTGTTCCCTTGGCCAAGTTCACTTGTTTGAGACTCAGGTTTTTACTGTTAGAATGGGAAGATACTACATAGACCACAGAGTGTGAGTCTTAAATCACAAATACACAAAAATGTGTCTGACTCAGCACCTGACACGCAGTAGAGAGTCAATCAAACAGAGAGTGCTTCCCCAAACCTCAAGAAAAATTGCCTGTCATTCCTACTGAATGATGGACCCAATAAATGGGTTATTAGCCCAAATGAAATCATGTACATTGTCAAGTCAGAATGTCAGCGCAACCTGCAAACAATCAAAGCAGCATGATTTAAAGATCAAACTACATATTTAGGAACCTGGCTATGGTCATTGAGCAGTGGTCCCCAACCTTTTTTGGGCCACGAACCAGTTTAATGTCAGAAAATATTATCACGGACCAGCCTTTAGGGTGGGACCGATAAATGTATCACATGACCAAGACAAGCGTCAAGAGTGAGTCTTAGACGGATGTAACAGAGGGAATCTGGCCATTTTTTAAAAATAAAACATCGGCCCTGGCTGGTTGGCTCAGCGGTAGAGCATCAGCCTGGCGTGCGGGGGACCCGGGTTCGCTTCCCAGTCAGGGCACATAGGAGAAGTGCCCATTTGCTTCTCCACCTCCCCTTCCTCTCTGTCTCTCTCTTCCCCTCCCGCAGCCAAGGCTCCATTGGAGCAAAGATGGCCCGGGCGCAGGGGATGGCTCCTTGGCCTCTGCCCCAGGTGCTAGAGTGGCTCTGGTCGCGGCAGAGCAATGCCCCGGAGGGGCAGAGCATCGCCCCCTGGTGGGCAGAGCATCGCCCCTGGTGGGCGTGCCGGGTGGATCCCGGTCGGGCGCATGCGGGAGTCTGTCTGACTGTCTCTCCCCGTTTCCAGCTTCAGAAAAATGAAAAAAAAAAAAAAATAAATAAATAAATAAATAAATAAATAAATAAATAAATAAAACATCGTTCAGACTTAAATATAAATAAAACAGAAATAATGTAAGTTATTTATTCTTTCTCTGTGGACTGGTACCAAATGGCCCACGGACTGGTACCAGTCCGCAGCCCAGGGGTTGGGTACCACTATATAGAGTAGACATAGTGAACCACTGTCACAGCTCCTGTGGTTAGTGTAGAGATTCAATACTGTCCTTTGAATGCAAGGACAGTATTATTTTTCTACTTTGATTTCTCTACCAGAAAACCTTTCACCTCGCTGAGTTGAGTTCTCTATTGCTCTCAATCTTCTCTGTGTTTTATCCAATGCTTGATCTTTCCTTACTTTTAAAATGTAACCAACTCATTTCTTGTACAGAGGAAGAAAGGAGAAGAAGAGGTCAGTGCCTACAAACAAGTGCCCATCTATTGATCTGCTCTCCTTCAAGATTTCGTATGCATAACTTTATAGTCAATAATAAGCAAAGATTTTTTTCTTAATCGGGGGGGGAGGGGGGAGGAAATAGCTTATGATTTAAATGCAAAGGTTTTACCCATGACCAAAAGCATTCTAGAATGAGGACTTTCCTCCAGCTGCTGGGGTTTTTTGTTTTGTTTTGTTTTTTCTCGGTTAAAGAACGTGTGTCTCATAAACTGACAGTGCACAACACGTCTACAAGACAGGCCTCGCATTAATAAGGTTTTGTTTCATACTGTTCAGAACCTCTGCATTCCCTGTACTTTCTCAGATTGGGTCATAAAAAAAAATTATGCCAAAAAATGTACTAGAAACTATTGATTTTTGTTGTGCTAAAGCCCTTGACATTCCGGCACAATGAAGATATTGCTCTGGACCCTGTGAGCCTTCTCATACTTCTCTTCTGCTTATGAGGGTCTCTGAGGATGGTATTAAAGATATTGTAGTTCCCACTTTCTGACTGTGGGATAGCAGCAGGGGCTCTCTTGTGTAAAGAATAATTATCAGCACTGCTATTACCTCTAGTAAGTGTGTAATTACATGCTCGGTTTTGTGGGCTCTAGGCTGTGCAATTTTAAATTATATAATAAAGTCAAATTCTCTCTCACTCTCTGTCTCTAGTTCTCTCTCTCTCTCTTTTTAATTTGAAAGAGGATGTGGGTAATTTTTTTCTTTAAGAGACAGAAGAGGAGTGTGAGAGAGACACCCCCCCCCCTCCATACACACAGCACAATCGACAGCGTGGTAATCAGGAGAGATCAAACTGTGTCTCTTCATGCCAGGATTTCAGCCTCTTTAAAAAGCAGGATGTATTGGATGTATTGGGCAGGGAGGGAATGGAGTGAAAGAAGGGGTAAAAGGTAGCCATAAACACTGGGGGTAGCCAGAGAGGGAGAAGAAGAGGAAGGGAGAAGCATGGCCAGGGGCAGTGCAGCATCACCAGCACCATCTCATCCAGAAAACAAGGTTGTGGGAGCCTCGTCTAACCGCTGATTCCCAGCCAAACATTCAAGTGTCTTGAATTCCTCAATGTGAGGTTGGATGCCATCAGTTTCAGCTCTTTGCTGAGGAAACTAGCCTGAGAGTCATGAACCACCTGTGGTGACTGCCAGCCCTGCATGATGGGATTGAGCCCCCAGTCCCTGACCAGCCAGCTCCCAATCAGTGAGCACTGTAGATGCTCCTCCAATGCTGTGTATCTCCATGGAGGGTTGGCAAAGGTGGGTCCCCAAAAGCATAGGGTTCTGGGGGTCCTGGAATCCCCTGCTCACTGTGCAGCTGCTGCCGAGTCCTCTCTCCCTCTCCTTATCCCTTCCTGGAGCTGCAAGTGCTGGATGATTCAAGGAGTTAAGGGAGGTAACTTTTGTGTCCACCTGAAGCGTTACACCATCCGCAGAACCCACTTGGCCTAGACCTTGGCTTACAAACATCTATTTTATTATGAATTCAGACAGTCAGGTTTATTCCAATGGTTTTCAACCTTTTTACACTTGGGGATTGGCAAAAATAAGAGAATTATTTCAGGGATCACTAAGGCAGAAATCATCTGAACATAAGCAAATTCTAAGATCACTGAGTCTATAATCTTCATACAACATCAGGGTGGTTGACTCTTTTGCCCACTGGCACAAATTTTCTGGCAGAATGATCTGCAGATCAATGGTTGAAAAATACTGGTTTATTCAACAGACCAACTACTGCTACCACCCTGCATCCTACATCTCCTCCTACCCCCCTAAGAAGCTGCCACAGCTTTCCACCCCACCCATGTCGTACTGTTCCTCACTAGGGTTTCATATGTGGAGAGTCTCTACTTCTGCCAACCTCCTCCCCAGTTCTCCCCCCTAGATCTGCAGCTGCCACTTCTTTGTATCATCTAAATGTCTTGAACAAACTGGACAGTCAATAAATATTTGGTTCAGAACATGCAACCTCATTTTATAGATTAGGAAAAAAAGGCCAGAGAAGGATGTGATTTTGCCCAAGGTCAAAGAGCTGCTGAATGGCAGATCCAGCAGAATCCAGTTCCCGGCCAGTTTTCACAACTTGACCCCCATTTTGCCATGCTGCTTCTGAGAGCACCAAGATTAGAAAGTGCCAATAATTTCAGGCAACAAAAAGAGTTGAACTGATACAGGAGATATTGTGTACCTAATAATATGAGTAATAATGCCTAACACCTATTGAACACTCTTGTTTCATTTGACCCTCCCAATAATCTTCGGAGGTTATCAAAATGCAGATGAGGAAATTGACACACACAGAGAAAAAGTAATGTTCATTGACTCCAGGTAAGAGCCAGGATTTGAATTCAAATCTGCCTCACCCCAAAGTCCACATGTTTAACTCCCATGCTTAGGGCCTCCCATAAGATACATCGATAAAGATGCTTAAGAATGAGTCCATGGCCTCTGGTGGACATTTCTCTTCATGTCTGTTCTGTTCTCTTCCATCCCACAAAATATAGTTTATTGTGTCTCTCCCACACAGCCCCAGATTTATCCTTGGTTGGGGCAGTTCAAGTGCAAGGCCATTAAATCATCTCAAACTGACAAGGAATCAGTCAACAGGCTTAACAAAAGCTATACTTCCCTCTCCGAAGGCACAGCCTGCCACCAGCCTCTAACAGACTTCCTGCTCACAGGCCATCCATAAAGCTTCTTCAACCCCAAACAAGACAAGTGCACCGGGAGACTGCCAACCCAAACAGATTGGGTCAGATTGAGTTTCTGATTTTAATCATCACATTCTATGGTTCTTCTCCTCCCACAGTTCCTGTGGAATATGTGCTAGAGGTAGGCAAGCAGAGCAGGGCAGATCACTTTAAGTCTGTAAACAACAGCCTCTTGGATTTAAATAGATGTTTTCATTTGTAGTATTTTCACGTATATTATCCCAGTAGATGCTTGATCAACCCTGTGGAGAGAAGGCAGCTATTTTTATTCACATCTGCTCCCACTCCACCACTCACTCTCTTTGTAGAGAAAAGGGAGATAAAAAGAGATTTAGTTACTTGGTCAAAATCCACCAAAGGAAGCCTGAGTCCAGAGCCCTGGGAAGTGCTGACTATCATGTGACTCCTCAGAAATGATCACCCTCTACCTGTGTTTACTGTTCGCAGCTCTCCAGGCACTAGTGCATCCATTATCCCATGATACAAGAAAAGGATTCACTGGAGGGCAAGGAGTTGGGGGAATGGGAAAGTGGGCAGGGGGTGTGGATACATGGGGACAAAAGGAGACTTGACTTTGGGTGGTGAGCGCATGATGCAGTAAGCAGATGGTGTTTTATTGAGTTGAGCACTTGAAACTTATATGGTTTTATTGACCAGTTTCACCCCAGTAAATTCAATAAACAGAAGACAAGTACTCATATCCACTAGATGGCTGGTGTCAAGGAAAAAACAAACAAACAGGAAATAAAGTGTTGGTGAGGATGTGGAAAATTGGAACCCTGTGTACTCTGGGAATGTTGGTGGAAATGTAAAATGGTGCAGCCTCTGTAGAAAATATTATGCTGTTCCTCAAAAAAAAATTAAAAATAAAGCTACCATATAATCCAACAATTCCATACCTGGTTATGTACCCCAAAGAGTTGAAAACAATGTTAATGAGATATTTGTACATTCGTGTTCATAGCAGCATTATTCACAATAGCTGAAAGGTGGAAGCAACCCAAGTGTCCATGAGTAGGTGAATGGATACACAAAATGTGATATCTATACACAACGGAGTATTATGCAGCCTTTAAAAGGAAGGAAGTGTTGACATCTGCTACAACATGAATGACCCATGATGGATGACTATTGTGGTAAGTAAAGTAAGCCAGACACAAAAGAGCAAATCTGCAGGATGCCACTTTTAGGAAGTATCTAGAGTAGTCAAATTTATACAGACAGAGGGTGGAAAGATGATTGCTAGGGGCAGTGAGGATAAAGAGTTAGTGTTTAATGGGGACAGAGTTTCCACTTTGCCAGATGAAGGGTATGGTTGTAGAACAATGTGAATGCACTTACCACTTCCAAAGAGTATACTTAAAAATGGTTAATTTATGGTTTATATTATACTACAATTAAAAATAATAAAACAAAAATAATTAAAGTTTTTAAAATGGAGTAATAAATGGAAAAAGACTAAAAAGTTTGGGGAGATTGAGGGACTCTCCATGGAATGTCATCAGTGACATTTGAACCTCATGATCCAAGACCAAACTTCCTTCCACCCACTCTTTTGTTCTAACACGGCCTCTAGTCAAGGGGTCTGTCTGTTTCAGGGACTTCCTGTAGCCTTATGGAGGAAGAATTTGTTTCTTTTTTCTTTCTCCTGCCACGTTGCTCTACAACTCTGACTTTCCATGATAATTCCTCTCCTGCACGTGGAGTTCAAGAAATCTCCTTCACAGTTTATGTGATGTAAACTCAGATTAATGTTCGAATCATGTCTCCTAAAGCTGAATCATTCTATCAATACATATTTATGAAGAGCAGCATTGGGGACTTTGTAGTTGCAGCAGAAAGACAAGACATTTCCTGTTTTCAAGGAGGTTACAGATTAACTGAATAAACCTTAAGTAATTAAGATTTATAGAAAAATCCAAAAGTGTATGCAAGGTCACTATGTATATACAGGTGACACTTAACTGCTCTTTGGAGAATAAAACTAGTGGTAAACTGAAGAGGAGACCAGAGCCTTCCCTCATGGGAGAGAGAGCTTTGGGAATGAAGTCTTCTCTCACATAACTACATAATTATCAACCTTCTAAGCAGGATAAGAGAAAAGTACGGGGAGCCCTAAGCCTATATAACAAGAGATCTCATCGTCTGGGTGGTCAGGGAGGGCTTCCAGGGGGAAGAATCATTTTTCAGCTGAGATCTGAAGAAGCAAGAGTTAAATCAGCTCTGTGGAGAGTTGGGGAGGCTGGAGAGAACAGGTTTCACACAATGTCAGAAGAGAGAAGATCACCTAGTATCATGGTCCTGGAAGTCTGATATGAGATTCCAGGCAGATCTCTTGGAGGATGGGTGCATATAGAAAGGGAAGAAGTGTGGAAGTCATTTCCTGATGGAAGTATTGTGCCAGTAGAGTACAAAGGCAGTAAAGCACAAGTCCTCTACTAAATCTTAATGGTTTACTGGAATCCCATGAGGACTGGACTAGTCCTCTTTCTTTCTTTTTTTTTTTTCCTTAAGTGAGAAGTGGGAAGGCAAAGAGACAGACTCCTGCTTGTGCCCCAACCAAGATCCACCTGGCAAGCCCCCTATAGGGTGATACTCTGCCCATCTGGGGCTGCTGTTCCATTGCTCAGCAACTGAACTATTTGCTGCCTGGCCCATGCAGCTTTGCATTTGATTCAGACAGACGGTAATGAAACAACGGAGCCAAGAACTGGTGGGCCATCATCTTTAATCCTAGCTTGCACCCAGTGGGCAAGAAATACACATAGTGGGAAAACACTTCCCTTTCCATTCAGGGCTCCCAAAGCCACTGAGTTATCCGAGTTTCCTAGAATCAAAGGTTTCTAGCTCACCAGCCTTTGATTCTAGGAATCATTCACTTCTGTTCCCCATCTCCTTCTCTCGGCACAAACTCTGCACAAACTGGCTTCTCCTTCAGCACTCAGCAATCTTGGCTGCTTCTCCTCTCCTCCACGTGGCCTTTCTCTACTCTCCTCTCTAATGCTAATCTCAGGAACCAAGAGAGAATAAGCTCCCAGTCTGCCCCATTTTATAGTGTAGAAATCAAAACCTTTAATCCAATATACAAACAAGGAAGTCTCTGATACAAAGTCACTTAGGGTAGGAAAGGCTTAGTCTTAAAACTAAGCCTTAGGGTATAATGACCCTGCCCACTTACAGCCTGTCCCTCACACGCTATAAAAACTATAAGCAAGCAAACCTATATATCATATTTTCAAACTTATTTGACCAACATTCCACCCCTTTTGCTTGCTTCATAATCTAAAATTCCTGCACAAGGAAATTAGGCACATTACACAAATTACAACAACATGACAAATCATACAATTTCAAATGTACATTTCACCAGTCTCTGAGCACTTTGTCAAAAGTGCAAAATGTCCTCGGACTTCTTTCTAGCCATGGGAAAAGCTTCCTGGGGCAGGGAAGTGCTTCCAGCAAAGCCACCCCCCACCGCCATCAGGGTATTTCACATTGTCCAAAACCCATAAGTCCATCCAACAAAGGAGCCAGTGCTCACTCTGTTCATAGTCCAGGAAATCAGTCCAAGCACATGGGGCCTCAGCCACCCCCCTCATCCCTGCTGTCCTGGCAGGTCTTACACTGTCCCAAAGAGGAGCACGTGGCAATGGCAGTCAGCATTTCCATCTCTGCTCTGGAGAGCATGATGGCATTCACCCCTATGTCCCAAAATTGTAGACCTCTCAGGGGCATAGTAGATACTCCTTGCTGCTGGGCTCTCACCTTCTGGAGACTGCAGATTGCAACTCCAGACCAATTCTCCTCATCCTTCAAAGAGGAACTGAAAACACCAGTTTGTACTGCCAGGCTTGAGCTCTGGGCTGCTGCTGCCTTCTGCTCTGTGGGCCTTGCAGCTCCAACCCTGGCCTCCTACCACTACTGGCTCTCCACAACATCCAGGGCAATCTGCAACTCACAAACCTGTGATTCCTCCTCCAGTAGCTGCTCCATTTCCAGGTGAATTTTGCAAACATGGTCAGCTTCCTCCTCCAGCACTTCCTCCAGTGCCAGGGTTGGCATCTGTTTCTCCCACGTTTGCTCCAGCTCCTTACACTGCTCAGTTTGCAGGTACTGGGCAGCCTCTTCCACAGAGCTCTTGGTTCCCTCATGCATGGCTGTAAAAGTCAGCCAGTCTACGGCCCCCAAAAGGACAGCCATGGGGAACCATAACAGCAGCCAGTCCTCTACTCCACCGCTCAAAGGTGGTGGTGGATCTATACCAAATTCCAAATCCTGCCACAGACTATGCCAAATGTAAAGCCAGTAGCCATGGCCAGCATCACAGCCACCTGGCCCATGCAGGTTCACATTTAATTCAGACAGACGGTAATGAAACAATGGAGCCAAGAACTGGTGGGCCATCCTCTTTAATCCTAGCTTGCACCCGGTGGGCAAGAAATACACACAGTGGGAAAACACTTCTCTTTCCATTCAGGGCTCCCAAAGCCACTGACTTATCCAAGTTTCCTAGAATCAGAGGTTTCTAACTCACCAGCCTTATTCACCTCTGTTTCCCATCTCCTTCTCTCAGCACAAACTCTGCACAAACTGGCTTCTCCTTCAGCACTCAGCCATCTTGGCTGCTTCTTCTCTCCTCCATGTGGCCTTTCTCTGCTCTCCTCTCTAATGCTAATCTCAGGAACTGAGAGAGAGCAAGCTCCTGGTCTGCCCCATTTTATAGTGTAGAAATTAAAACCTTTAATTCAATATACAAACAAGAAAGTCTCTGTAAGGTCGGTGGATAATGGGGAAAGGTCAGACCTGCGAACTTTGGCTGGGACCACCCACAACCAAGCACACCAATTGAAACTTCCCAGGAGCCCTTTGGAAAAAAGCAACTGTCTGCAGCCAGTGAAATTTCACCACGTCATATTAGCTTGACAACCCTAGGGACCCTTTAAATATCCCTCACGCGGGTCACTCCTTGCAACTTCCCTGGCCTCCATCTTTCCGCAGGGCCAGGGAACCTCGTTGGGCATGAAGCATGCACTGTACTCAATAAAGCCTTTTATTATTCCACACTTGGTGGCTCTGGCCCCTTCCTTTCTTCTTGGCAGAAAAAAATACCTTACATTTTGGTGCCAAAATCTAGGAGGAGTTAGAAGTCCGCAAGGACCACTCCTCTTTCCTTCCCCACCGAGAAAGAGCCAGGATCTCCGACCTTCCACCCACTTCGGCACATGGTGCGGTAAGTCCCCTGCCTCCAGCCACCCTTGAGTTCTTTCTACCAAGACTCCCTGTCTGGAAACCGTAGCTTTGTCAGGGAAGTCTTTCTGTTCTGAGTGTGTGTGCTTGTGGAGACGTCCCAAGCACATCCACTTTACCTTATCTGTCTGTGGCCAAAATCAGAGTTTTGGGACGCTGATACTCAAATCTGACCGCTCCAAGGACTGACAGCGGCTGTGGGGACACAGGAATCTCCCTCCCTAAAGAAGAAAAAACTGTTCTTCTTCTCCGCTGTGGCCAGGCCACAGAACCACTGAATTAGCCTCCTGAAGGGACTTTTGGTTTTAATACCCTCACCAATTTAACTATTGCCAAAAAAGCTGGGAGCTGGTTGGAGATCCCTTACATTCATGGCTTCTAGTTATTTGCATGCCCATCCTTAATCTCTGTGCCACCTGTTCCACCACGCAGGCCCTTTTTCTGGCCAGAAAACCTCACCTAAAACCTCAGATCCTAATCTTTCCTTCTCCACGGACTCCCAACTCTCTTTCCCTCCTTCCTGACTCCTGGGGGTGCCCCTCTCTCGGCACTTCTCTCTGGTCCCTCTGCAGACCTCTTTCACTCCAAAAACCCCCTACCTTCACAAAATCCTGTTTCTTATTCACCACTACCATTCTCTCTTTCTCCTTCTCTGCTGGCCAGGGGCCCCTGCCTCCTCCGTCAGGCCTTTCTCCACCTACTATTGGCTCTTACACCAGTTTGCAGTACCCCAAGGCCCAAACCCAATTTTCTTGCAGGAAATTCTGGCCCTGTCCTGCCTTTGGCTCCACTGTTTTCTGTTGGATCTGGGGGCCGGACTCCCCACGAGTCTCCCTCCTCTTATTCTCAACCTCCAAACCCCTATCCAGAACCTGTGAACATGGCATTTAAAATTTTTAACAGTCCCAACTAGTAGAAGCAGGCCAAGGCTGTTCACCAGGCCTGCATGCAGCAGAAGGTAATGCTCCAAACCTAGGCTCTTGTGGCAACCCTGAGGCCAGCACAGCAACAGGGGCAAGGCACAAGAAGTGCCCGACCCAAGTCCAAGCCAAAAAGAGAAATCCCACCATCAGCTTGCTTTAAGTGTGGCAAGCAGGGTCACTGGTCCCAGCAGGGCCACTGCCTGCAGCTGCCCACTGAGCCCTGCCCTGACTGCAAGTAGCCGGGTCACTGGTGGAACAATTGCCCCTTTGGGCAACAGGCTTTTTCTCAGTGTCTCTAGGTGGAGGACAAGCCGCCCGAATGGGAGGCCAATCCAGCCAGGTGGGCTCATTGCTCAAACTCCTAGGACATGGCCTGGACTCGGAGAACCCAAGGTATGCTGCAACTAGTGGGTAAGTCCATCTCATTTCTTGTGGACATGGGGGCTATTTTCTCTTTTTTACCATTACACTCTGGACCTCTAATACCCTCATGGGTCTCGGTTATGGGAATGGATGGGACACCCCTTCTTTTCCTCTTTTTACGCCACTCCTGATATGCAGTTTTGCCTCAAGCTTGCCTCCATATAGGACCACTGGCAGTCGCAACCACTGGACTCCATCCATCTCCGGCTCACCAAAAGGCAAGTCCCCCTATTACTCCTCTTTTTTTTTTTTTAAATCCTTACAGGACCGCATCCATGAAGTTTCTCAACTCACAGCCAAACAGATGTTCCTCCTGACACCCTCAAAGCCACCACCTTCTGATCTCCCTCTCTCCATGATGCCCCTAATCAGCAGGAAGTAGCCAGATGAATAAATGGCACCCCTATTCTATTTAACACAAAAGGTCAGAATGTAAGGTCGGTGGATAAATGGGGAAAGGTCAAACCCGCGAACTTTGGCTGGAACCACCCACAACCAAGTGCACCAAAAGAAACTTCCCAGGAGCCCTTTGGAAAAAAGCAACCGCCTGCCAGGCAGTGAGATTTCACCACATCATATTACCTTGACAACCCTAGGGACCCTTTAAATATCCCTCACGTGGGTCACTCCTTGCGACTTCCCTGGCCTCCATCATTCCCTGGGGCTAGGGAACCTCGTTGGGCAGGAAGCGTGCTCTGTACTCAATAAAGCTTCTTATTATTCCAAACTTCATGGCTCCAGCCCCTTCCTTCCTTCTCAATGGGGAAAAATACCTTACAGTCTCTGATACAAAGTCACTTAGGGTGGTAAGTCTTAGTCTTAAAACTAAGCCTTAGGGTATAACGACTGTTGGTCAAATAAGTTTGTAAATATGATATATGTTTGCTCATTTATAGTTTGCATTGAGTGTGGGGACAGGCTGTAAGCAGGCAGGGTGGTTATAGCCTAAGGCTTAGTTTTAAGACTAAGCTTTTCCCTACACCCTTGACTGATGTGGGGTAGTGCACATCCCATTATGCCTCAGATAAGTGACTTTGTATCAAAGACTTCTTTGTTTGTATATTGGATTTAAAGTTTTGATTTCTACACTATAAAATGGGGCAGACCAGGAGCTTGCTCTCTCTCTCTCTCAGTTCCTGAGATTAGCATTAGAGAGAAGAGCAGAGAAAGGACACATGGAGGAGGCCAGGAGAAGCAGTCAAGAAGGTTGAGTGCTGAAGGAGAAGCCAGTTTGTGCAGAGTTTGTGCTGAGGGAAGGAGATGGGAAACAGAGGTTGTTGGGCAGATAAAATGTATTATGCTCACTTTGTTAAAGATAACACGAGGAGGCCGTCGCCCAGGTGATATTAATGTGTGTTGGGGTGGGCTAAAGGTAGGCAGAATCCTTGTAGCCTGGGGCTTGGTTTTGGGATTAAGCCTTTCCTACCCTTTTTGATGTGGGGTGGTACAATCCAATCGTGCCTCAGAAAGTGACTTTGTATTAGAGACTTCCCTATTTTGTATATTGGATTAAGGGTTTGGATTTCTACACTATAAAATGGGGACGGAGCAGGAGCTTGCGCTCTTGGTTCCTGAGATTATCATTTAGAGGAGAGAGCAGAGCAGAGAGCAGAAGGAGGCCACGTGGAGTAGGCCAGGAGAAGCAGCCAGGATGGCGGAGTGCTGAGTGAGATGCCAGTTTGTGCAGAGTTTGTATCTGGGATAAGGAAGGAGATGGGGAACTGAGGAGAATAAGGCTAGTGAGCTAGAAACCTTTGATCCTAGGAAACTCGGATAAGTCAGTGGCTTTGTGAGCACTGAATGTGAGTGGATTTTGGAGCCCAGTATGTGTTTTTACTTGCCCGCCGGGTGCAAGCTAGGATTAAAGACTATGGCCCACCAGTTTTTGGCTCCATTGTTTCTTTACCGACTGTCCGAATCCAATGCGAACCTGCATGGGCCGGGCTGCTTTGATAGTGGCAGCGCTGGCTTCTGGCTTTACAGCTATGCTTGGTCCTCAGAAAGAAAGGAGTTCGCAAAAGCATGAAATTGCTGAGGCCAAAAGTCAGTTTAAGGCATGCCTAGGGACAGCAAGCTTCCCAGGGATATGCATTTGCTAATGTATATGCCCTAATATGCTAATAGACCCTTGATAGGTGCTTGTGATACAATAGAGATCTCAGTACAGATTCTCAGATGCTTATCAAGTTCTCCTAAAGAGCTCATTTAGTTATTAAACTTGCAGCCTTTTAGAACTGAAAAGGACCTTTGAGATTACCTGCCTCACCTCCTCTTTTTACAAATGAGGAAGTGGAGACCCAGAGACATTAAATCACTTGATGAGGTCACACAGCTAATTAACCATAGAGCTAGGATAGAAGCACAGGTCTCTTGACTCTTAATCCACTTCTCATCCCTCCATGTACTTCCCAGTTTTAACTTTTAAGAGTTAGGTTTAAATTAGAAAAGAAGCAACCTAAGACCAGTCCTGTGACCAGCAGTGGATTTTCTCCTCTTGGCTGACATGTACTTAGATTCTGATACAAGTTCAGAATTTTTTTAGTTCACTTTTTGTCTGTGATCATTCCATTTTGTTTTATAAGGTTGGGTAGAGAATTTGTTCCAATTTGTTAGTAGAATTGCTTTTAAATATCAGTACAGGCTGTTTCTTTATCTACATCAACATGCATTCAAGTTTTCACATTTCCACGCTTTTGGAAAGAAGGACTGGAGACATTGCTGGGTGCACCAGCACATTCACCTTGTGCATACCTGGGTGGAGACGCTGCATGGGTACACAGCTTCCTGGAGAGTGTGTTGATCCACAGCCACCAGATCCATCTTTGGGTCCCAGCTTTCTCACTTTTCCTGGTTGAGTGAATTTGAGTCACTGACTTAGACCCTCATAGCCTCATTTCCCTCACTACTAAGTGATGGTAGGAGTTGCTACCTTGTCTCCTTATCTACTTCATGGGACCCTTTTCAGATGAAAAGTCCCATTTGTGAAAATAAATATTTGGCCACTGTTGGGCAGATAAAATATATTATGCTCACTTTGTTAAAGAAGACGCTGCCCATGTGGAGGCCGTTGCCCAGGTGATATTAATGTGTGTTGAGAATCCTTGTAGCCTGCGGCTTGGTTTTGGGATTAAGCCTTTCCCACCCTTTTTGATGTGGGGCGGTACAATCCAATCATGCCTCAGAGAAGTGACTTTGTATTAGAGACTTCCCTATTTTGTATATTGGATTAAAGGTTTGGATTTCTACACTATAAAATAGGGGCAGAATAGGAGCTTGCTCTCTTGGTTCCTGAGATTAGCATTAGAGGAGATAGCAGAGAGCAGAGAGAGGCCCCGTGGAGGAGGCCAGGAGAAGCAGCCAAGATGGCGGAGTGCTGAGTGAGATGCCAGTTTGTGTAGAGAGAAGGAAGGAGATGGGGAACTGAGGAGAACAAGGCTGGTGAGCTAGAAACCTTTGATTCTAGGAAACTCGAATAAGTCAGTAGCTTTGTGAGCACTGAATGTGAGTGGGTTTTGGAGCCCAGTGTGTGTTTTTTACTTGCCTGCCAGGTGCAAGCTAGGATTAAAGATGAAGGCCAGGCCCTGGCCGGTTGGCTCAGCGGTAGAGTGTCGGCCTGGCGTGCGGGGGACCAGGGTTCGATTCCCGGCCAGGGCACATAGGAGAGGCACCCATTTGCTTCTCCACCCCCACCCCCTCCTTCCTCTCTGTCTCTCTGTTGGGCAGATAAAATGTATTTTGCTCACTTTGTTAAATATGACGCTGCCCATGAGGAGGCCGTTGCCCAGGTGATATTAATGTGTGTTGAGAATCCTTGTAGCCTGGGGCTTGGTTTTGGGATTAAGCCTTTCCCACCCTTTTTGATGTGGGGTGGTACAATCCAATCATGCCTCAGAGAAGTGGCTTTGTATTAGAGACTTCCCTATTTTGTATATTGGATTAGAGGTTGTGAAGCTACAATATAAAATGGGGGCAGAACAGAGTTTGTGCTCTTGGTTCCTGAGATTATCATTAGAAGAGAGAGCAGAGGAGAGCAGAGCAGAGAAAGGCCACGTGGAGGAGGCCAGGAGAAGCAGCCAAGATGGTGGAGTGCTGAGTGAGATGCCAGTTTGTGTAGAGTTTGTATTTGGGATAAGGAAGGAGATGGGGAACAGAGGTGAATAAGTCTGGTGAGCTAGAAACCTTTGATTCTAGGAAACTCAGATAAGTCAGTGGCTTTGTGAGCACTGAATGTGACTGGGTTTTGGAGCCTAGTGTGTATTTTTTACTTGCCCGCCGGGTGCAAGCTAGAATTAAAGACAATGGCCCATCAGTTTTTGGCTCCGCTGTTTCTTTACCGACTGTCCGAATCCAATGCGAACCTGCAAGGGCCGGGCTGCTGTGATAGTGGCCCTGGCCTTGGCTTCTGGCTTTACACTCTCTCTTCCCCTCCCGCAGCCGGGGCTCCATTGGAGCAAAGATGGCCCGGGCGCTGGGGATGGCTCCTTGGCCTCTGCCCCAGGTGCTAGAGTGGCTCTGGTCGCGGCGGAGCGACACCCCGGAGGGGCAGAGCATCGCCCCCTGGTGGGCAGAGCGTCGCCCCTGGTGGGCGTGCCGGGTGGATCCCGGTCGGGCACATGCGGGAGTCTGTCTGACTGTCTCTCCTCGTTTCCAGCTTCAGAAAAATAAAAAAAAAAAAAAAAAAAGATGAAGGCCCATCAGTTCTTGGCTCCGTTGTTTCTTTGCCGACTGTCCGAATCCAATGCGAACCTGCATGGGCCGGGCTGCTATAGTGGTGGCCCTGGCCCTGGCCGCTGGCTTTACAGTGGCTGTAAAGCCAGAGGCCAGGGCCACCATCAGAGCAGCCTGGCCCATGCAGGTTCACATTGGATTAGGACAGTCGGTAAAGAAACAACAGAGCCACAAACTGGTGGGCCATAGTCTTTTCTAGCTTGCACCCGGCGGGCAAGTAAAAACACACACTGGGCTGCAAAACCCACTCACATTCAGTGCTCACAAAGCCACTGACTTATCTAAGTTTCCTAGAATCAAAGGTTTCTAGCTCACTAGCCTTATTCTCCTCAGTTCCCCATCTCCTTCCTTCTCCAGCGTCAAACTGCCCAAACTGGCCTCTCACTCAATACTCTGCCATCTTGGCTGCTTCTCCTGGCCACATGGCCTCTTTCTGCTCTCTGCTCTGCTCCCTCTGCTCTCTCATGCTAATCATCCCAGGAACCAAGAGAGCAAACTCCTATTCTGCCCCTATTTTATAGTGTAGAAATCCAAACCTTTAATCCAATATACAAAACAGGGAAGTCTCTAATACAAAGTCACTTCTCTGAGGCATGATTGGATTATACCGCCCCACATCAAAAAGGGTGGGAAAGGCTTAATCCCAAAACCAAGCCCCAGGCTACAAGGATTCTCAACACACATTAATATCACCTGGGCAACGGCCTCCTCATGGGCAGCGTCATATTTAACAAAGTGAGCATAATACATTTTATCTGCCCAACAGAGAGACAGAGAGGAAGGAGGGGGTGGGGGTGGAGAAGCAAATGGGTGCCTCTCCTATGTGCCCTGGCCGGGAATCGAACCCTGGTCCCCCGCACGCCAGGCCGACACTCTACCGCTGAGCCAACCGGCCAGGGCCTGGCCTTCATCTTTAATCCTAGCTTGCACCTGGCAGGCAAGTAAAAAACACACACTGGGCTCCAAAACCACAGCCACACACTCTCTTCTTTTGGAGCATCTTCTCACTTAGGTCTCTAGGGAACACAGTCAAGGAAACTCTGCCTTAGGGGCCGTGGGTGACATCAGTGTCCACCACACAGCAGGCCTACTCTCTGGTCCTGGCAACAGTAAACATTCAGAAATAGGTCCCAACCTGGGCTGTATTCCTTTTTTTGCCAGAAAAGATCAGGAAAGCCTGTTTAGGAGTGATGGTCAGCAGAAACACATTTGTGAGCTAGGTCATTTCTAGATAGATTTATAGAAGAGTCTCTCAAAATACCATACACCAAACCCCAGGACAAACTGAGAAAAACTCTAAAAGACAATTAAAGCCTTCGGTTATTGCCCAGTGGGACCTGGATTTCCAAATCCTTGATCATGTGCTTTTCATGGTGGGGCCTCCCTGGCTTCTACTTCAGGGATGCATGAGACTTACTGACAACACCCTGTTATCAGAGCTGGGGTTCTGACCTCAGTCCTCAGTCTGGGGCAATAAGCAGGCTGACTTTGATCTGAGAGATTCCAGTGGAGTCTGATCAGAGACAGGTTGTAAGATGTGCTCTGTGTTCCCATCCCCTCGGGCCAGCCGTTTGCTGAAGAGTATTCTAGGGAACACTCGTTCTGTGAAATTTTATTGGAAAAATGTTTTTGTGGTCAAATAAGTTTGGAAAAATAATTTTTTCATTTAATTTTTCATGTACTTAATAAATATTATTAGTCTCCTGCTTGATGTCAAGACCTAGTCTATGTACTTTGCCACACAGAATATGATCAAGGCCTTGCCTGCAGGGAGCTCAGATGGCACCTTTTAATGCAGCATCTGTAAGGGTCTGCAAAATCCACCCTAAAGAATTTACTTTGGCCCTGGCCAGTTGGCTCAGTGGTAGAGAGTTGGCCTGGCATGTGGATGTCCTGGGTTCAATTCCGGTCATGGCACGCAGGAGAAGCACCCATCTGCTTCTCCACCCCTCTCCCTCCTATCTCTCTCTCTTTCTCTCTCTCTCTCTCTCTCTCTCTCTCTCTCTCTCTCTCTCTGTCTTCTCCTCCTGCAGTGATGGCTCAATTGGTTCAAGCACATTGGTCCAGGCACTGAGAATAGCTATCCATGGAGCTTCTGCCTCAGGCACTAAAAATAGCTTGGTTGTAAGCAGTCCCAGTTGGGCAGAGCATGAACCCCAGACAGAAGTTACCAGCTGGATCTCAGACTCTCTATCTCCCCTACTCTCAATTGGAAAAGAATAATAAATAAATAAATAACTGCATAAACAGTCACTTCTTCAAGTTATTTGAATGTATAACTGATAGATACGTGAATTCCAAACTGCCCTCTTGATGTTCTGCTTATCTGTCAGACCTCACCCTTACTGGACTATTGCCCCTGAGACAGAGGAATTACAAGAAGCTAGCAAGCCTCACAAGGAGGGGCTCTGTACATACCATGACTTTTGCCTCAGTATCCGCTCAGGCTCTCCTAAACACTATATAATTTGCCCCTAGTCTGTAACCAGTCCTCTTCTCCCCCAGAGAAGTAACCTGCAGGGTTCCTTTCTTCCTTTCAATAAAGCCTGTTACTCTGGTCTTTCAGACTCCCATGTGTTGGGCAGATAAAATGTATTATGCTCACTTTGTAACGCTGCCCACGTGGAGTTGCCCAGGCGATATTAATGTGTGTTGGGGGCAGGCAGGATCGTTGTAGCCTGGGGCTTGGTTTTGGGATTAAGCCTTTCCTACCCTTTTTGATGTGGGGTGGTACAATCCAATCATGCCTCAGAGAAGTGACTTTGTATTAGAGACTTCCCTGTTTTGTATATTAGATTAAAGGTTTGGATTTCTACACTATAAAATGGGGACGGAGCGGGAGCTTGCGCTCTTGGTTCCTGGGATGATTAGCATGAGAGAGCAGAGGGAGCAGAGCAGAGAGCAGAAAGAGGCCATGTGGCCAGGAGAAGCAGCCAAGATGGAGTGAGATGCCAGTTTGTGCAGTTTGTATCTGGGATAAGGAAGGAGATGGGGAACTGAGGAGAATAAGTCTGGTGAGCCAGAAACCTTTGATTCTAGGAAACTCGGATAAGTCAGTAGCTTTGTGAGCACTGAATGTGAGTGGGTTTTGGAGCCCAGTGTGTGTTTTTACTTGCCCGCCGGGTGCAAGCTAGGATTAAAGACTATGGCCCATCAGTTTGTGTCTCCGTTGTTTCTTTACCGACTGTCCTAATCCAATGTGAACCCGCATGGGCCAGGTGGCTGCTCTGATAGTGGCTCTGGCCCTGGCTTCTGGCTTTACACCATGGATTCCAACATTTGGTGCCGAAACCCGGGACAGGGTACTAACTACCTGGACGATCCTTCTTTGCCGTCCAAACTTACAACCAGGGAAGCAATGGGCAGCGGCAGCTCATCCCGGGCTTACTCCCTGATTCTGTTTGGATGTACAATTGTAGGTTGATTGGCCAGCAGTCTAACCCTGTCCTGAATCCCTGCTGGATCAGAAAGGTAAGGAGTTTCTCCCTTCCACTTCCCCAGTTGGCCTCCAAATTTCTCTCTAAAAACACCCCTTCCTGGTCAGACGGGTTTTGACTTCAGACCCCATATCTACGGGTGGTCTGCCTCTACTCCTTTATGGACTTCTACGAGAGTCTAGGCGCGCCTAGCCAGGCCCCTATCCTACGTCCTGGGATCTTGGCCTTGGGGTGATGACCTCTTGTCTGAGACTCTCTTTCTACGGAGATTTTCTCCTTTCGGAACTGTGACTAAAGGCGGGGACACCCCCTTCTCTCACCAGTCTCCTCTACTGTGGGCTCCTCTCAGTCCAAATCGTCCAGCCAGGCTCCCCTCAGAACATGGACTCCTCCCAATCTCAGGCCTCAGAGACGACTCCTCTACTCCTTCGGGACTCCTCTACTCCTTCGGGACTCACCCTACTCTCTGAGGTTCACAGTTTGGGAGGTTTCTACTCCGAGCGGCTAGTTTCTACGGACTTCCTTAAAAGTCTAGGCACCTAGCCAGGTTGCTTTCTACTACCATTACTATATCCTAAGAGATCTTGACAATTTCTGCCACTGGACGAGGAGGGCATTAGAAATTCCTTACGTGCAGGCTTTTCTTCTCCCTTCTCTCCTGTCCTTAATTTCTGTGCCTTCTGTTCTACATGCAGGCCGTTTTTGGCCAGAGAAACCTCACCTAAAACCTCCACTCCTAATCTTTCCTTCTCCGTGGACTCCCAACTCTCTCCCTCCTGCCTGACCCTCTAGGGCACCCCTCTCTCGGGACCCCTCTCTGGTCCCTCTGCAAATCTTTTCCACTTGACTCTCTTCCCTCCAAGAGCCCCCTCCCTTCTCCACTCTGTTCTTCATCCACTCCCCCCTCCTTAGAAGCTGTGGCTCTGGCTGCGGTGCCCATCTCTTCTCTGACCCCTCCTTCCTCCTTACAAACTGCAGTTCTGTCTGTCTCTTCTCCTCCCTCCTTACAAACAGTGACTGTGCCTCTTTCCTCCTCGCCCCCTCCCCTCTCCTTAGAGCTCTAAATCTTTTTTGACTCCTCTGACCATGTGGTGCCACACCAGTACTTTACCCTTCTCCACCTCCTCCTGCAGATTCTTTTCCATCCAGCTGTTCACACTGTCCATCCATCTGCTTTCTCTCTTCCTCCCCACTATGCTGACAACTCCCTGTCATCTCAAAAAACTTAAAAAGCAGAATTGTATATTAAGCTATGTGAGTAAGTAATCCATCTTTTCTCTTTGTTTGTCAGAAAATATCTCTAGTATAATTTTAATTGAAACAAGTAAAGCATGCTCATTTAAATCTCTTACTTTATAATTTGCATATGAAGTTTATGTTTAATGTGTAACTGTGTTTGTTTCTAAGTCCTTAAACCAATAATTACCCACCTCTTAAATCAAGACTTACTCATCCACATGGACTCTCCCTACAATACCCCCATCCTTCCTGTTTGAAAACCTTCAGGGGCTTATCACCTCGTACAAGACTTATGCCTAATCAATAAAGCAGTAATTCCCCTCCATCCAGTAGTCCCTAATCTCTACAAGTTACTGTCACATATTCCCTGAAACACCACTCACTTCATAGTCCTAGACTTCAAGAATGCCTTCTTTACCATTCCTCTACTCCCTGACTCTTACTTTCTGTTTGAATTTACCTTTATTTAAACTGACACAGACACTAATGCAGCCCAGCAACTTACATGGACTGTCTTACCCTAGGGGATCAAAAACAGCCCACACCTGTTTGGGCAGGCACTAGCTCAGGATTTAGCAGCATGCAATCTCAAAACTAGTACTCTCTTACAATATGTAAATAATCTACTCCTCTGCAGCCCCTCCCTGCCTGCCTCAGGGAGACACACTGCCACCCTTCTTAACTTCCTTGCTATAAAGTGATATCGTGTCTTCTCTGCTAAGGCTCAACTTCACTCTCAGTTCATAGTCTATCTGGGCATCGCCTTAACCCCACCACCTGAGGTCTCACCCTAAATCAAACTCAGACCTTCCACAGTCACCTACCACCGCAAATCAAATCCTTTCTTTCCTTAGTCTAATAGGCTTTTTAGACACTGGATTCCCAATTTTGCTCTCTTAGTCAAGCCCCTCAGTGAGATCTTTTGAGCATGGCTTTAAAGGTCTATAATGGCTGAGGAAGTAACAAAAAAGGCAAATAAAGCCCAAAAGAAGTCAAGAAATACCAGCTTTTGGCATGCACTCTTAAAGGCTCCAGCACCATAAAGGGCTTCATAGGATTCCATCAGGGCCCTGCTCCAGAGTGGAAAGGAAGGTCATTGAACTGAAGCCTGCCAGGCTTCCCGGCCCCATCAAGGGACACATCTCTGCTGTGGAAAGAGGGACACAAGAAGATAAGCTGCCCCCTTGCTCCATGGAGGGAGGGTTCAGTCTCTTCTAGCCCTGCTCCAGCTACCTGTGACCTGACCTTGCCCAGCATGCTGGGAATTGCCACTGAAGGCCCAAGGACATCATTCAGGAGCTTAAGGTATTTCTTCCAAATAGCAAATAAGCTAATCTCATTTCTTGTAAACATAAAGGCTATCTACTATGCCTCACTGACTTTCATGTGGACAGGTCCACACACCGTGATTCTGACAACTCCCACTGCTGCTAAAATAGAAAAACAGCATGCCTTACTCCAACCACAAACCTGAAGCTTGTTGGTCTATGTATGGCAAATATATGAAAAAACTAAGGACTCTTTTAATCAGGCTTTGGGAAAGGGGAAACTAGGATAAAAATAAAGTCAACTTAATTGTCACTAAAGGTTAAAGATTTTTAAATCAAGAATTCTGACTAGAAAAGAATTATATGGTTTTGATAATAGAAGGGATAAGGTATGGAAATACTTTTGAAAGAAAAAGAAAAAGCAAGTTGTTATAAAGGCCAGTTATTTCTACATAAGAAAGTGCATGAAAGCTAAAGGTTTATGTAAGTTGTAGAAGGTTTGTGCAGATTGTAGGAGGTTTGTACCGAGAAAAAAGAATTTATACAGTCAGAAAACTAGTTTTCAAAGAATGTTTAATCAGTCACCCTAACAATCCTCTACTCTCCCCACTTATTGGGATGACTATTTCCTCCATCCTGACCATCTGGAGCTCAGAAACAGAGAAATGAAATCAACCCCTTGTCCTCTATTCTCTATTCACCTCTCAGCCTGCCTCACCCAATCAAAGGCTTTCTACTCATGTGGGACCAATACCTATATGTGTCTTCCTACTAATTGAACAGAAACCTGTACCCTAATCTATCTCAACACAAATATCAACCTAATTCCACCCCATGAGCCTCTTTCAATTCCTAGTACACTACCTGTCAATCTAAGAACCAAACAAACTTGTATTCAAGTAATCCCTCTTCTTATTGCTTTAGGAATCTCTACAAAAGTGGGTCTAGGGGCAGAGGGACTGACTACTTCCCTGTATTATTCTCTCTCTCTCTCTCTCTGAAGCCCATCAAATTCATAAACATGGAATCAGTGGTTTCACACAAACTGGGCGTCTTGACTATTGCCTTTCATTAGTCCACTCACTCTCCTATTTATTTGTCTAACTTTTGGACCCTGCCTTTTACATTTGTTCACTAGTTTCTTACAAAACCATATGCAGACCTTCGCCAATCAGAAAATTGGAAAAAATCTACCTAACCCTACACACCAACCCTGAAACCTGCCCTCGTGAAACAGAAAAATCTGAAACCCTATATCAGCAAACCTCCTAAATCCTATCTTTGAACCCCTACAGGTTCCCTAACCCTAAAGCTCTCCCATATCCTTGAAGAACTAGGAGGATGAATAGCATTCACCTCTTAACACTTCTCAATCTTTTTACCCTTCACATAGTAAGGGAACAAGATTGCTGGGTCTTCTTGGCTGAAGAAGAGCCTACAAATGGACATGAAACATTTCTTTTAGCTCAAGCTAACTGCTCTCTCTCTCCAGGGCTGCCAGGAAAGAATATCTCTAACTTTACCATGGAAGAACTTTCACCCCCCTCTATACAACCCTCCTTATCTCTGCATTCCTGATCTCCAAATACTTGCCCCCTTCTTTATCAAGTTTCTACCGGCCAGGATGAGAGAAATCTCTAAGATTACCTACAATCAAATGCTCCTACACTTCTATCCCCAATACCCCAAGGAGAACTTCACGAGGGAAATATCAAATAGGTAGGGATGACAGCAGGAAGAAGCCACCCCTCAGCCCGAGAAGGTCCCTCCTGAATGTTCTCCAAACCCCTTTCCTTTTAAACCACACATATTCAGTCCTTCTAAAACTTACACCAACAGGTTCCCTGTCTCTAAAAAGCTCCACATGTCCTCCCATTCGAGAGGAACCAGACCAGCACATCTCATGAGGCTCATCCAGGAGACCATGTATCACCATGTCACTCTGCCCACTTGGCACTCGCAGCAAGCAATTCACAATTATTACCTTGCAAAATTTTTTACTTCCTCAGTCAGGTTTTCAGAGACATCGCCTGGTTCAGACCTTACAACACGGAAATTGATGACCTCCTTAACTGGATGAGGGACTTGGCTTGGCAAGGTTCTTTTCTTGAGTTCTCTCCAGAAGAAGCAATAATTTTCCAATTTTTTTCTCCTCTTTCTCCTCATCACCACTCACCATATATTATAAAATTAATAACTGCCTTTCTTTTATATGTAACCACAGAGTTGAGAAATGATAGATACGTAAATTCCAGACAGCCCTCTTGATGTTCTGCTTATCTGTCAGACCTCATCCTTACTGGACTATCACCTCTGAGACAGAGGAATTCTAAGAAGCTGGCAAGCCCCACAAGGAGGAGCATTTCGGACATACTAGGACTTTTGCCTCAGTATCCCCTCAGGCTCTCCCAAACACTATATAATTCACCCCTAGTCTGTAACCTGCACTCTTCTCCCCAGAGAAGTGCCTGGCAGGGTTCTTTCTTCCTTTCAATAAAGCCTGTTACTCTGGTCTTTCGGACTCCCATGGATTCTAAAAATAACCCATTTTACTTAACATTCAAGGGACACAAATGGATAAAAACTGTCTTAGACCTCATTGTTGTTGTCCCTTGACTAACTAAGGGGCATTTTGCTGAAAGAAGTTGACCCTAGACCTAAGCTGCTGCATCTGCATGGTGTAAGAAGAGAGAAGGGAGAGAGAGATAGAGAGGAGAGTGGTCAAAGGACAAGAAATATCTCTGTTCAACCCACTTCTAATCTCAGTAGTCTTATGAGCCAGCCAGTGGCCTTAGTGATCTTTTCCCCTTGTGGACAGTTTCAAGGGGTGCCCTGAATCCCATTTCTTACCACCAACAAACTCTTCCCCCTCTGTCCCAGAGCCCTGCTCTCCCTGTCTTGCCTTGCCCTTCCTTTGGGTGTGCTCTCAGCCTTTCTGTGGCACTTGACGCGGTAGACCTCTCTGGGGCCCCTTCCCTGGGGGGGGGTGTGGGCAGGGGCCATTTCCTTTGTATGCATCAGCCAATTTTACCTCCCCACTCTCAGGACCCACGGGGCCCCACTGGTGTGGGAGAAAAAGATTGGCATGGTCCTAGCCTACTAGGGCATTCTGTCCTGTTGTCTGATCTGACACTGTTATTTAGTCAATTTTTATGTAACTACAAACTCAAACTCACTTTCCCCAGACCCCTGTTCAACTTGGCCTTAGTGTGAAGGTCTCAAACATAGGCCTGAGTTCACATCCTGGACTGCATCCTGAGCTACTTACACTCATGTTCCATCACTCCGCAGTGGCTGCGGCAGGGCAACGGCTGGCCATAGATCCCCACCTTTTGTCCACAACCAAGTCCCTTGTCCGTGCACCCAAAACCCAGCACCCCCTGGTCTCAGCAGCTCCCTGTAGCTCCCACTCCTTCCCCAGAGGCCCTCCTGCTCCTCCACTACAGATTCAATTTTATCTGAAGTTCATGTTTATATCAATAGTAGGGGTATAGACCCTCTCCTCCAACCCATTTTCTGGTGTCCCACAGCAAGGTCAGGATGTTTTTATATATGTGCTTCACTCCTCATAACACTTCTGTAAAGTGGGTTTTACTAATCTTGCTGTACAGATAAGGAAACTGAAAATATAGCGTGCCCAAGGATATACAGGTGGTTAGTATGAATTGCCATTCAAGTCAAGGTCCCCTGACTCCACCTGTAGTGCTCGCTTTGTGAGGCTTAGTTGGAGGCAGTGGAAAACTCTGAACATACCCCAGGTGAATGCCACCCCACACACGATCCATATTTTTAAACTAATTCCACACAGAGCTCCCTCTGCTGATCATGACAGACTTTCAGATGGCAGAATGACTTCTCAAGAGAAACCCAGGGAAGTCCCACTTATCTGAGCATTCAAAGTGGGCTTGGATAAAGCATCTAGAAACACTCCACAGGAACAAATTTGTAACTGGGAAAGAGATAACCACAGTGGTTTTTCCAAACCCACGTGTCTGCTGTTAAGTTCTGGGCTAGAGGGACAGAAAGCAGGGCAGACTTGGGGAAAGGCTGGTCTAATCCTTCTTATTCCCTCATGGGAGCAGTGTCTAGTTCTGAGTAGGTAGAGAGGAGCCACTGCTCCCTGGCAGCAGCAGAGCTTGTGCCCCTCCCTGCTGCCCCTGCTGCACATCAATTTCTGGAGGAAATTCAAGGAAAGGGTGGCTTTTCAAGCCCAGAGAAGGGGAAAAGAGTTGTCCCCCATGGTGTCTGGCAACAATAATTTGTTACAGCTAATGTATACTCAGGTTTGCAAATAATTTTCCCTGTACATCAGAGAAAATTCAAAATTTTCCCATTATTCTCACTCTAATAGTCCTTTGAGAGTAGGACAGGACAGAATGAAGGAGAGGTCAATGACATGGGAGCCACTAATAGCGTGGCCCATGGGACAGTGTTGGAAATGGGAATGTATCACTCCTATCCAGATGGGAAAACATTTAAGGCCGACATAGCCCTAAAATACCTCTTTCTCCAATACTGTCAGCAGCCTCTCTTTAGTTCTCCAAGACTGATTATAATTTATTTTTTAGTGTAATATATTTACTTCTAAATACTAACCAAAAACCAAGAGTAAGAGTTTCCATCTATGTTCAAGAAGCATAAAGGTATGAAGATGATGGTTTAGACATGGATCACAAGGTGACTTTGAAGAAGTCCCTTGCTACCTCTTACCATAGGGACTCCACATCCAAGGTGTGGGTAATTGATCAGCCCTTCTGTGGGTGTCATGAGGAGGATGCCTGGATGCTCAGGGGCGAAATGGTAAGAACTGGGGTTATTAAGTACTGCTCTGATCTAGGTGCAGAACGTATGTCATTCCAGGGAATCTACACCGAAGTGCTACCAGAAAGGGGTTATTCTCCCCATTTTACGGAGTGAAACTGAGGCTTGGAGAAGGAAATTGAGGCAAGCAAAAGTGCTTTGAACAGGTATAGGGAGCTGTACTCAAGTAATTGTTGTTGTTCTCATTATCATCATCATGATCACCATTATTAACACTGTCAACTACAACCTACTCTCAAAATTATGACTTAACTATAGAATAAGACATAATTTTAAAACACAAATAAAACCAGTCTAGAGAATCAATGAAACATTCAGTCTCTGGGGAAATATTGCAGAGGCAAGAGCGTGTCCTACCTTCATCTTTTGGGCTAAGCACTGGGTACAATAATGAACATAAAAGGCTTATGGAGGTTACATTCTGAGACTGATGCATGCAGTGAAATAAATACATTTGTGATGATCAGAATATGACCAATGGTGACAAAAGCTGAGAAAAACAGCGGGAAAGGGGAGAAAGGAATTGAAAGTTCAATAAGGGGTCAGGAAAGGTCTCTATAAGAAAGTGTGACACTTGTGCTTTCAAACCCAAAACATTTCTGGCCCCGTATGAAAGCCCAACCCCTCCACAGCTTGGGTGTCCTGTCATGGTCCCAGGCATCTCCTCCATGCTCAGCCCCTTCCTCCACTTCATATTAGATATGCATTTCAGATTTTGAATGGATATCTTTGTCTGGCGTTAATTGACAGTGAAAGCTTGGTTTTCCAAGCCTAGGTACAAGCACCGAAGGTAAGTGATCAGAGAACTGCCCTCGTAATAAATCACCACCGTGTGGGTCACTGTTTGGAGTGTGAATGCAGTGTTCAATAAAGAAACACACTCCACCTTTCAGCTTCAAGCCGACCCTGCCTAATTGACCTCATTGTAGTCCCGCCATTAATCATTCTGGCACATGGGGAAAGAGGCAGTGTCACTGCTTAGGTCTGCAAGGAGGAGGGGGACCAGGTCCATGTGGGGGTGGGTAAGGGTTGAAGGGGCAGTTATAATGTAAAAGGAAATCAGAGACAATTCTCCCTTAATTAACTCATTGGATTTCCAGGTTGGCCAGATAGGGTTTACACTGCTAAAGGAATGTGGGGAAATAGTGCAGGGACTTCCATTAACTTCACACCAGGATGCAGGGGTTAGGGTCTCTAACAAAAGCAGATGTGAGCATCTGCACCCCATCCAGGGAGCAGCTCTGCCAAAAGACCAGGGGGTTAGCCTAATGCTACATAATCATTCAGTGTCATCGATCTCCCGAGACTCTGATTAATAAATTGCAGCAGAAGTCTTTTACAGGGGTGACTACAATTGTATGTCGCATATTAGAAACACAGCACAGAATGCCCCAGCCACATGGGACTGGCCTCCCTTCCTCTTGCCCCCCCCACCCCCACCCTACTCACCCTCTGGTCCTGTCCATGGCTTGGCATTTGCTTTGCTGGTGAACCTTTCATGGGTTTATTTTGGTTGAGAGACAACACTTTTTACCCAGCCCCTCCATCTGGCCAAGCCAACGAAACTGACAACAGTAAACAAAATGAGGCCTTCAATACAGGGGGGTCCATTCACACGCAGTTCAAGCCTTGTTGATTCAGTGCAATTCAACAAACATAATCTAGGCACTTGTGCTTGTGCCAAGCATTGCACTGCACTACAAGTGTACGCACATATACACACACTCATGCACGCGCACACACAAGGGGGTTTGTACTGGTCCTCAGAGATCGTAGAATCTTCACTGATCCATTTATATTTTCAAAATGCAAAATCTGCCTTTTTGTACCAAGCTGCTTTAAATTAGGCCTTTTCTCTCCCCACGATTAGTTGCTATTATTCAGGAACGCAGTAGTTTCACAGTTCACAGGGGTAAAGAAAGCCCAGAGAGTCAGCAACTTTCACTTTGAGAGGAGGAATCGAGAAGGGTGAGGGGAGAGCTATTGCTCATTTTACACTGGGGCTTTTCCCTGCTGCTCGTCTTCCTGCATTCCATTACTGTTAATGAACTTAATTGGTTGGTTTCAAAACACCAGCCTGAAGGCATCATCCACCTCCCCCTCAATGCTGAGACTCAGTCTTGCTGATCTCCAAATTAATTTGTAAGCAAATACTTCAAGCCCATGCCCTTCCTTGGCTGACAAATACCTGGAGGGAGAATTCAGGCCAAGATTCCAAGAATTCAGCCAGAGCATTCAGAAAGACAGAGTGAGCATGTTCAGGCCCCCATTTGATATTGTATGTAATCCAATTCCACTTAACTATATTTATTGTTTCCAGCTCATGGTTTCCAGCCACAGAATAGATCATATTTTCTTGGCTCTTCCATCAACAAGAGGGCCACATCTACAGGGCCCAAGAGTTAAGGCAGCTTGGCAGCACAAGAAAACCACAGGCCTTGGAGTCTGACGAGTGAAGGTCTAAAGTCTGTCCATTCACAAACTATGTGGGCTTGTTTGTACGATGTAAGCTTGTGAAGGCATGTGTATCTACCCACTTGTGTTACTGTGAAAAGTTTATGATCTAACATACATGAAGTGCTGCTACAACCCCATTGTGAAGTCTATGCATTAAGTAGAAAATTCCAATGAATTACTGCAAAGACAGTCCATACAAAGAATAATATCCCAGATCAAAATTTAAAATCCATTCTAAGGTGAAAGGAAAAGAAAGGAAAGCAAGAAAGCGAGAAAGTGAGAAAGGGGGAAAGAAAAAGAAAGAAAGAAAGAAAGAAAGAAAGAAAGAAAGAAAGAAAGAAAGAAAGAAAGAAAGAAAGAAAGAAGAAAAAGGAAGAAAGAAGAAAAAGGAAGAAAGAAGAAAAAGGAAGGAAGGAAAGAAGGGAGGAAGGAAGGAAGGAAGGAAGGAAGGAAGGAAGGAAGGAAGGAAGGAAGGAAGGAAGGGAGGGAGGGAGGGAGGGAGGGAGGGAGGGAGGGAGGGAGGGAGGGAGAGAGGGAGGGAGGGAGGGAGGGAGGGAGGAAGGAAGGAACAAGGAAGGAAGGAAGGGAGGAAAAAAAGGAAAGGAAGGAAGGGAAAGTAGGAGGGAAAGGAGAGGAAAGAAGACAAGTCACCCCTCCCTCACCATTACCTCCTAATCAGGGATTCAGAAGCTGTTAGACCCTGAAAATAGGGGTGCTGGCCTCTATCAGGTGGGTGCTGCCTTTTAGTCTGCGCAGAATTTTATTCTTCTTTGTCACATACTCTTATCCAGCATTTGGTTTACAGCCATTCAAATACAGAAATTTACAGAAAATATCTGTAAAGAAAATATGGAGAAGGTCGTAACATATTGCATCCTAGAAGGCAGTTGCCAGCAAATAAAGGCCTGCAGATAAGAGCAGAGGTAGGAAGAAATAAGGTGGCCGTGACCTCTAGGAGAAGAGTAGCTGTGTACTCCATCAGTGTGGAGGATCCTTGGGTCCAAGTGGAAGGAAGGAGGGCAGCACCTTTCCACAGCAGCCCTAACCCATGATGACTTCAATTCTAGCATATCCAGTAATATGCTCCAAAATATCACTTGGGCAAGTAAGATAAATCATGGGATAAATATCACAGAAATGAAAGAAGGAAGGGAGGAATGGGGAAAATTCGTATATATAAATATATATAAATAAAATCATATGTGAATGTCAACATACATTTGTGCTAAATTTATTAGTAAAGTGAATATAAAATACATTCATAATTTTTTTTTTTTTTTTTTTTATCTTTCTGAAGCTGGAAACGGGGAGAGACAGTCAGACAGACTCCCGCATGCGCCCGACCGGGATCCACCTGGCACGCCTACCAGGGGGCGATGCTCTGCCGCGACCAGAGCCACTCTAGCGCCTGGGGCAGAGGCCAAGGAGCCATCCCCAGCACCCGGGCCATCCTCGCTCCAATGGAGCCTCGGCTGCGGGAGGGGAAGAGAGAGACAGAGAGGAAGGAGAGGGGGAGGGGTGGAGAAGCAGATGGGCGCTTCTCCTGTGTGCCCTGGCCGGGAATCGAACCCAGGACCCCTGCACGCCAGGCCGACGCTCTACCACTGAGCCAATGGGCCAGGGCCTGCATTCATAATTTGATCTCTTAAAAAAATCATCTGTCCTTGCTTCAGCACAAAATAGACTAAAATGTCAAAAGATATAGGCACAGATGTAAACTCTTCTTATTCTCCTTACTTTAATATCTCCCCCAACAAATTAAGAAAACAATTTCTTTTTGAAAACTGCATTTAGCCTGACCTGTGGTGGCACAGTAGATAAAACGTCGACCTGGAATGCTGAGGTCGCCGGTTCAAAACTCCAGGCTTGCTTGGTCAAGGCACATATGGAAGTTGATGCTTCCTGCTCCTCCCTGACTTCTCTTTCTCTCGCTCTCTAAAATGAATAAATAAAATCTTTTTTTTTTTAAAGAAAACTGCATCTACTCTCATACTTAAAGCAAAGACATTCTTTTTAAATCGGTAGCAAAAACAATGATGCATTTAACATTGTTGAGGAAGTTTTGGTCAATTTAATAAATCAAAAAGCATATTAATGAAAGGTTAAAAAATTCTGATTGTTCACAGGTGAAATTAGTGTCTCTTAAAATATCCATGTGAATCAAACAATGATGAAATCTAATAAGACCAGTGTTTCTCAATCTTTGTTACACTTTAGAATCACCTGGAAAGCTTTTAAAAACTGGCTTTTTGTACCAAGCTGCTTTAAATTAGGCCTTTTCTCTCCTCAATGTAATTGTTTTTGAGTGAAAGTCCAACTCTGTGTATGTTTAAAAAGCTACAGATGACTGTAATGTGCATCCAAGCTTGAGAACCACTGATGAAAACACAAGGATGCACAATCTGATAGATTTTCCTTTATGTCATCCAGGACCAATTACAGAATATAATACAAAGGAAATCTTACTAATAATATACAAAATATTCATAATAATAGAATTACCATATGACCCAGCAATTCTACCCAAAGAACTGAGAACAGTTCTGAAGAGATATTTGTACACCCATGACCACTGCAGCATTATCCACAGTATGTGAAAGGTGAAAGGAAGCAATGTGTCCATTAATGGAAGAATGGATAAACAAAATGTGGTATATATGTACAATGGAATATTACCCACACTTTTAAAAGAAGGAAATTATGACATATGCTTCCACATGGATGAAACCTGAAGACTTCATGCTAAGTGAAATAAACCAGTCCAAAAAAAGACAAAACTGCATGATCCCATTTATGTGAGGAACCTAGAGTTGCCAAATTCATAGAAACAGAGAGTAGACCAGCGGTTGCTAGGTGTTGATGACAGCAGAGAGTTGTTTAGTGGGTGCAGCATTTCTGTGGGTGATTCATTCCCACCAAAACTCAAACATGTAGTTTGTGACTAAATAAACTAATTCTCGGGCTGATCTGTGGTGGCGCAGTGGATAAAGAAAGCATTGACCTAAAGCACTGAGGTTGCCAGTTTGAAACCCTGGGCTTGGGCTTGCCTGGTCAAGGCACATATGGGACTTGATACTTCCTGCTCTACCTTCCCCTCTCTCTCTTTCCTTTCTCTCTGTCTATAAATAAATAAATAAATAAATAGGATAAACTAATTCTACAGTTCATTGAAAAGAAAAAATATCTATCACCAGATGTAAAAATGAGACTACAAATTGGTTTGAATAACCCAATATTGAAATGTGTTAGAAATACACACTACTTGAAAAAATAGAATAGCACAGCGAATTACTAAAGAGAAACTGAAAGCTCCTAAATTCACCCCTATTCCAAATTTATGACAAAGGTAAAAATATAGTTAGAATTATTTAATGTTTTGTTTCAACAATTTGTTAACCATTTGGCAGAGAAATTAGATATCAACCTTAAACCATATACCAAAATAAATTTCATATGAGCTAATTTTTTTCTGTAAAAATAAAATGAAATGATAAAAAAATGAAATAAATACAGATGGATATTTTAAGTAATCTTAGTGCAAGAAGACCTGTCTACCTATTTTCTGGAAAACAGTAAACTTGAAGATAGAACAAGAAGCCAGAAAGACCACCCTTTGGAGCTGGGGGCGGGGCCTCACACAAGCACTTAGCACTGAGAACTAGAGGGTGCCGCCTGCCTATGGATGAAGGCTCCTGCACACCCCGGGGGGTTGGAAAGGCTGTCGCCTCTCTAAGAAGGGGACCTGAAAGCTCCACCCAGCAGATGAGGGAAGAACAACATCTGCCTAGGTTTGGAGGAGCAAAAACAAATGAAACAAATCTCCTAAAAGAACATGAAGTCCCAAGTCCAGTCCATACACAGGTGTGGAATACCAAGTAACATAACTTTTTAGTAAAAAAATAACCCATGCTAATGATTTTTTAAGAGCATATATGTACCTCATAAAAATTTTTTAATGAACACTGGAAACATCCCCAAAATTTCAGATAATAGAAGTTTTCTCAACTGACAAAGATAAAGTAAGTATGTTCTAAATTGTCAAGAAGATTAAAGGTACTCCGCTCTCAGGGGGCTGGGCTCGGGGGTCCGCACCTCCAGCTCTGAGTCACTCTTAGGGGATGTGAGCCCACCTGACGAAAGGCTGCAGAAATAAGAACTCAGAGGCCCCCAAGCCAGACTGCCGCCCGCCCACCCTAGCCTGGGAAAAAATATTTGCCACGCCTATTTATGTCTGTGTTGGATCCAGAGTATATAAATATATATATAAAGAAAAAAAGAAGAAGATTAAAGGAGGTATAAAAACATATTGAAAGAAAAAAATATCATGAAAACAGGATAGATTTGAAAAATAATAAAATAGAACTTAAAGAGATAAAAGAATATTCTCATTAGATTAAAACTTCAAAGAATAAATTAAGCAGTCAGTAAGTCCCAGATAAAATATATATTTTTAAATCTTAGAAGAAAACACAGAAGTAAATCTTTATGAAGTTGGATTAAGCAAAGTGTTTTTTAGACACAAAAAGCACAAATGGCAAAAGAAGAAAAAAAACTAGAACAATTGAACTGGATCAAAATTAAAAACTTTTATGCTACAAATTATACCATCAAGAAAGTAAAAGACTGGTCAAGGCACATATGAGAAATCAAGCAATGAACAACTAAGGAGCCTCAACGAAGAATTGATGCTTCTCATCTCTCTCCCTTCCTGTCTGTCTCTACCTGTCTCTCTCTCTGACTCTCTCTCTGTCTCTGCCACAAAAAAAAAAAAAAGTAAAAGACAATCCACAGAATGGAAGGAAATATTTGAAAATCACATATCTGCTATGGGCCTTGTAGCCAAAATACAGAAAGAATTCTTCCAACTCAACAATAAAAAGATACATAGTCCAGTTTAACAATTGGCAAGAGACCTAAATAGATATTTCTCCAAAAAAAAAAAATACAGAAATGACAGGATAAAACATGAAAAGATGCTCAGCATCATTAGCCATTAGGCAAATGCAAATTAAAGCCACAATGAGCTATCACTTCACACTTAGTAAAATGATTACTAAAGAGAAACAAAAGATAATGGCAAGTGTCAGGGAGGAGGTGGAGCAGTTGGCACCCTTGTGCCTCACCAGTGCACATGTAAATGATACAATCAGTTTGAAAAATAGTTTGGCAGTTCCTCTAAAAATTTTAAACATTGACTTTCCATATGACCCAGCAATTTTATTCCTAGGTGCACACCCAGAGAAATTGAAAACATATGTCCACAAAAAAACTTGTCCATGAATGTTCAGCACCATTATTCATAATCATCAAAAAGTGGAAACAACCCAAATGGTCACCAACTGATTAATGGATAAATAAATATGGCTCATGCATACATACAATGGATTATTATTTACTCATAAAAAGGAATGAAGCACTGATACATGCTACAACATGGATGAAGGTTAAAAACGTTATGTTAAATGAAAGAAGCCAGTTACCAAAGACCATATATTGTGCAATTCCATTTATATGAAATGTCCAGAATAGACAAAACCTTAGAGACAGAAAATAGGCCAATGGTTGGCAAGGGGCAAGGGGAGGAGAATGACTGATAATACGACAGTTAATGGCTATAGAATTTCTTTCTGGAGTGATAAAAGTGTCATAAGTGGTGATGGTTGCACCACTCTGTGAATACAGGGTCCTTGGGTTACGACAGTCTCAACACATGGTATTTCGAGTTTATGACACTCACTCCCATAAAAACTTTAAAAATTTGAAATGTGAGTGTTTTGATTTACTCCATTAACATCATACTTACAGACTATGTGGGTGAACTAGTTTGGTTGTGCGCAGAGGAAGAATATGCAGTATCACATGTATGAGTGAGGGAGTTGGCATCCCCCAGTACGCTTACCTACGTCATTTTGGACTGTTAAAAGTGCAAGTGTTCCATTTGTGTTAGACTAAGGTGTGTTTTGACTTACACCAAAATATAGGTGATGTCACTGTCATAGGAACAGAACTGTGTTGTAACCCAAGAACCCCCTGTATATTAAAAAGCATTGATTGCTAAATGGGTGAATTGTATAGCAAGTGAATAAATTCAATAAAATTGTTTAAAACATTTTAGGTATAACTCTTAAAAGAGTGTTATTTGTATAATTTCTAAACCTGTAGAGGTCAAGTGGTAGACTAATAGAAATTGCTCAGTTAGAAGATGGTGAAGAAAAGGGGAAAGAAGTAAAGAAAAAGTAAAGAAGTGCACAATCTAAACAAATTTTAAAAGAAAATTATAATAACTCTATTCATATACCATTAATATGTATTTTAAAAGTATGAACATTACCATGTATTGTTCAAAATATTTGTGAGTAGTAAAGGTATAAAAGTATCCAGTTAAAAAATATTGGAAGAATTTTTTGTTTTGTTAGTTTGTTACTTTTTGTTTTATATTCCACATCTAAGAGAGATCATACAAATCCTTAGAGACAGAAAACAGATTAGTGGTTGGCAAGGGCAGAGGGGAGGGGAGGATGACTGATAATATGACTGACAATGTACTTTTTCATCTGACCTATTTTGCTTAGCATAATATGATTCAGGTTCATACAAATGGGTCCACAAGTCTCAAATGGCAATATTTCATCTTTTTATGGCTGAGTAGTATTCCATTGTGTATAGCTCATAGATAAAAACAATAGGATGGTGGTTACCAGAGGAAAGGGGAGAAGGGAGAGGAAAAGTAAGCAAAGGGGGTCTAATATATGGTAACAGAAGAAAACTAGATTTCTAGTAGTTAGCATGTAACAAAGTATACAGATGTTTATATATTATATCCTATAATTATATTATATAATTATATAATATAATATAAAGTTATAATATATTACATCTATTATATATTATATATCATATATTTTATATACTATATATTATATAGTGTATTATATATAAAATATATTATGTATTTTATATCATTTATTATATATACTATATATGTTATTATATGTATTATAATGTTGTACACCTGAAAATTATATAATACTATTGACTAATGTTACCCAAATAAATTTTATAATGAAAAAATATTGGTAGAGGGAAGGATATGAATGGAGTATAGAATGGGGCAGTGGGCTTCTGCTGTATCTATCACATTATTTCTTCATAACATGAGGGCAAATTGTTCCTGTCTATTCTGTTCGACAAAAAAGTTCATAAGTGTCTATCCTTTAAACCATTTTATGAGTATTATTTTTCTTTATTAAAAAGCAATAAAAATATCTTTGGCAAGAATGCAGGAAAACAGCACTCCCCCTCTGCTAATAAACATGTAAACCTGTACAGATATGAAGGGGGAATTTTGACAATATGTAGCAAAAGTTTTTAAAACGTTTACCTTCTTTGATAAAGCAGTCACTCTTCTGAGACTTCACTGTAGGAAAACAGTAATGTGCATGCATAAAATTTAATAATACTGATGCTTGCTATAGTTTCATATATACATGCACATGTACACAAAAATACATACATATTCACAGGGAAATCGAACATCTATTCATTGGACATGATATTCAAAAGCACTGCGATGTTAATCAGAATAATTAATTGGAAGAAGAGAAGGTCTTTGGCTTCTGAGACTGTAGTGAAAGCTGGTACCCTCGGAAGAGAGGCAAATGCACATAACACACAACAGAATTTGCAGACAATTTCAGTGAACCCAGAGGATTTAAAATTTAGACTTAACAACTAATTCTTCATTCTCCTTCATAAGCCTCTTCCTCCAGGCAGCTTTTGCTGTCTCCTGCCCTCTCCACCCTACCCAGTCTGGAATAGCACCCTTCCTTAAGACCCAGGACAAACCTGCACCCCACGTGCAAGCTCACTGGATGTGGTGACGTGTCTATTTCTCTTCTCCCTTCCCACCAGCCTCCTTGAGAACGGGGCACACAGCTTCATGGGCTTCATCCTCTAGTATATAGCACCAGAACCTAAATGAACATTTAATGCCCAAAAGACCAAATGAAAGTTTCTGAAAGAGGGTGACATTGCTCTAAATTGTATCTAGATAATGTCTCACAAAGACAAGCACACACTTACATATTTATTAATCCACAATCAGTGCCAGCAACCTCTCTAACCAGTTTACACACACGCCAGCCATAGCAGAATGTCTTCGGAAATCTGCTAGATTTTAAAGGCAGCCTCATCTCAAAGAATGAGATGGAATAGACACTGCATGTAAATTGCAAATGAGAAGCTTTCAGAAGTGAGGCTCTAACTTCTGGCGCGAATCAGCTCGACTAGCAGTAACATGGACAGTCAAATTAGCAGCAGCCTGGTTTAATTCCAGCGGACAAGCCTTCCAGTCTTTTCGGAAGTTATTTCTCTTCCTTTCCCTTCCCTGCTTCCATCAAGCCGAGCCCGTGAATGCTTTTCCCTGCCACTATCAGACGGGTCCCCCTGGAGCTGGCAACACAAAACCTATTAATAAGCAAACACAATGCACTGGCTCACTCTCCTCATAGTGAAATTCCTCTGCCACCAATTTCTCAAACACTTCCCTTTAGGGCTTTCCTGTGGAGTCTCATTCATTTTGAGGAAATATGGAAAACTGTTTCATTTTCCTCGTTGTAAGCAAACAGTGGTTAAAGGTGGCTACATGTGGAGAGTAGAGTGCTGCTGTTGTACGTGGCTTCCAAACCCATCCAGGGGCTCTGGAAGTCTTGCTCCCTGCAAAAGCCACATATGCATTGTCACCTGGGTAATGGAGAGGGCTGTTCAGTGGCAAGCTTTGATTCTGTCAGTGAGCTTGACCTTTATTATACATGTCACTTAAGCCATTGTCCCAGTTTTTGCCTCTCCAAATAGAAAATGATTAAAAAATATCTCCGCCCCTTACATATACGACTGAATCCAATGCAAGGATACATCCTCTGATTTCTCTTCAGATCACATAAATCTGTCGCCTTCTGTCAATACAGGATGCATTGTGTTGTGCCTGCCCTAGGTTGTTCAATAGTATGGGACTGCAGAATAAGCAGGGACAAGTGCCTGTCATTTCAGATTCCAAAGAGAGACCAGGGAATGTCAGTAGGAAACTATGACCTCTGAAGGAAGTGAATGGATAAGAAAAATATGAAGTATTTGAGTCAGCTACACCCCGCCCTCTGCCATGTAGGGGAAAGAAAGGAGATTGTCTAATTACTCAGAAAATAAAAACCTACATCAATCCCATCCCATTTTTGAAATAAAATATTGAAAGTGCCTCATTCTTATGCTAACACACTGCAGAGAACAAGGGTTCAGAAAGCCCCCATCCCTACTAATGAGTGATTTGCAACAAGAGCACTTCCTAAGCTCCTAAGGGGAGCAGGGAGAGTCACGTGACAAAATATTTCTTGTTTCTTAATAGATGTAAAAACCGAATATTAGAGCCACCTAGCTCAACTTCTTTCATTTTGCAAATGAATCACTGAAGCCCAGAAAGTTGAGATGGCTTACCCAGGGTCACACAGTTCACTGGGGCACAAGTCAAGAGGGAATACAAGTCTCCTGCTCTGGAGCTCCTTCCTCTTGTAGGAATTCTTAGCATTTAGCAACATGATCTAAACCAGTGGTAGTCAACCTGGTCCCTACTGCCCACTAGCGGGCATTCCAGCTTTCATGGTGGGCGTTAACGGAGCCACCAAAGTATAAATAGAAAGATAGATTTAACTATAGTAAGTTGGTTTATAAAGATTTATTCTGCCAAACTTAGCGAAAATCCAACATAAAGTACTTGGTAAATAATTATTATTATATGCTTTAACTTGCTGTAACTCTGCTTTATAAATTTTATAAAGTAAAGTTACTTCCCTACTTTATAAATCACCATTACAGTGGAACTGGTGAGTGGTTAGAAAATTTTACTACTAACAGAGATACAAAAGTGGGCGGTAGATATAAAAAGGTTGACTACCCCTGATCTAAATGATGAAACAATTAGATGGTGTCACACAGAATTTCTTGCCTTCCCCAAGTGTTTCTTCTACTGAAACCAAAGGTGGACTCTTTCTTATACTACAAAGACCATTGACTCATTCCTGTTCACGTGGTTCCCCTTGCAGGCAAGGAATTGCAAAGAATTTCAGATATTGGCTAATTCAGACATTCGCGATGAGTTTGAGGTTTGGGCACACTGAGCCAGGATCAAAATGTAAGTATGTGACACTAATGTAGCTGATGGGGGTGGGAGGGTGCTGGAGAAACGTTTTGTGTTTGGGAACATAAAAATTGCATTTTTTTTTTCTTTCTATCTTTTCTTTACCCTTAGCATAGAAGAACTGAGAATAGCATTAATAAGTCATGGGAGAAACACACACACACACACTTCTAAGTTACAAAGCCAAATGTGAAACATAAGTCCACATGGGCTCAACTGAGTAATTCGCTCCAGGATAAGAATTCAGCACGAAATAAAGTAAACCAGGCCAGATTTAGATATAGAAAAGAACAGAGAGTCCCTGGCCAGTTGGCTGATGGCAGAGTGTCAGCCCAGCATGTGGATGTCCTGAGTTTGATTTCTGGTCAGGACACACAGGAGAAGCGCCCGTCTGCTTCTCCACCATTCCCCTTTTCATTTCTCTTTCTCTCTCTCATTCTCTCTTCCCCTCCTGCATCCATGGCTCAATTGGAGCATTGGCCCCAGGCACTGAGGCTGGTTGCATGGGCTCCACTTCAGGCACTAAGAAGAGCTTGACTGCTGAGTAACAGAGCAATGCCTCAGATGGGCAGAGCATCACTCCCTAGTGGTCTTGTCAGGTGGATCCTGGTTGGGGCACATGTGGGAGTCTGTCTCTGCTTCCCCTCTTCTCACTGACTTAAAAAAAAAGAACAAGGAAACTATCTGCATTTGGAGTTTAAAAGGTGAGATTTTTCTAGAGATTTAATTTTGAATTCACTTTACCCAAGTGAACAAAGCCTCAAAGGTTGAACTGTGGGTGACAACCTTTGTATATTATACACTAGCTAAAGGGGACCCAACTTGTCTTCCAGTGCCAATCAGTCAAGACTGTTGGGTGGAAAGTTCAGGTTAGACAACAAAGGGAGAGTAAGAAAAATGGCTGACAAGGCTCAGAACTTGGGATTGGTTTTATTCAAAAGATGGTAGGCCAAGTTTTGCTGGTTTTTTTGTTTTTGTTTTTGTTTTGGCCATTTTAATTTTTTTTTTATTCATTTTTAGAGAGGAGAGAGAGAGGGAGAGAGAGGAGAGAGAGACAGAGAGAGAAGGGGGAAGGAGCTGGAAGCATCAACTCCCATATGTGCCTTGACCAGGCAAGCCCAGGGTTTTGAACCAGCAACCTCAGCATTTCTAGGTCGATGCTTTATCCACTGCGCCACCACAGGTCAGGCAGTTTTGCTGTTTTTGATGAAATGTATAATTTTATGCTGTTGTGGAAGAAATAGAACCAGGATTTTTATTTCACAATTATATAGTTTCATTTCTCTTATACTTAACAGTTACAAATTTATTTTTCTTCTTTGTAAGGTCGATGTATTTCATTGGGTTTTAGAGGGCCAGTGACAAGGCATCTTCCTTTCCCCACTCCTCTCAACCCGTGCCCTGGGAACCAGGCCAAGCCTCCTTGCTCTAGAGCTGGTGCCACTTCCTTCTTTCAAACAAGATTGTGTCCTTTCTTTAGCCCTCTACTTGGAATCACAGAAAGCTAGAACTGATGGGCATGAGTAGGCCAATATGCATTTACTTACAAATAAGTAAAATGAGAAAACTGAGGTCCAGCCTGACCAGGCGGTGGTGCAGTGGATACAGTGTTGGACTGGGATGCAGAGGACCCAGGTTTGAAACCCTGAGATTGCTGCTTGAGCTCAGTCTCATCTGGCTTGAGCACAGGCTCACCAGCTTGAGCACAGGGTTGCTGGTTTGAGTGTGGGATCATAGACATGACCCCATGGTCGCTGGCTTGAGCAAGGGGTCATTCATTCTGCTGTAGCCCCCAGGTCAAGGTACATATGAGAAAGCAATCAATGAACAACTAAGGAGACACAACAAAGAATTGATGCTTCTCATCTCTCTCCCTTCCTGTCTGTCTTTAACTGTCCCTCTTTCTGACTCTGTCTGTCTCTGTCGAAGGAAGGAAGGAAGGAAGGAAGGAAGGAAGGAAGGAAGGAAGGAAGGAAGGAAGGAAGGAAGGAAGGAAGGAAGGAAGGAAGGAAGGAAGGAAAGAAGGAAGGAGGGAGGCTAAAACTTCAAGAAAGAGCATGAGCAGAATACACTCACCTGTAGGCACTAAGGACACAGGCTTGAGCTGGGGAATCCTGGAATACTTGAGTAGAAAGAAGCTCAGAAGTCACTTAATCTTATTTCTTTATTTTATAAGTCAAGAAACTCGATTCAAAAGACCGCAAAGTTGATGAGGAGAGGGCTCAGTTCTTTCTCCATTTTCCCCTGAGCTGCTACTACATTTGGCCTTGAGGAGCATTGTGATCCTGTTTTTCAGAAGCTGATTTATCTGTTCAATTCTACTTAGTATGGACTAGTATTAACACTTCTTTGTATTTCTGAACACCAATGTTCATGGCATCATTGTTCACACTAGCCAATAGGTGGAAATGACCCAAATGACCATCAACAGATAAATGGATAAACAAATGTGGTCTATACATACAATAGTGTATCATTCACCCTTAAAAAGGAATGAGATTCTGGCACAGGCTACAGCATGGATGACCTCGAAAACATCATGCTAAATAAGATAAGACAGTCAATAAAAAAACACATATTGTATGATTTTACTTCTGTGAAGTACCCAGAATACACTGACTTATAAAGACATAAAGTAGATTAGAAGTTTCCAGGGGCTGCGTAGGGGCCATGTGGGTTACTGTCTAATGGGTACGCAGATTCTGTTTAGGGTGATGAAAAATGTCTGGGAGATAGATGATGATGATGGTGACACAACACTGTAAATGTGCTTAATGCCCCTAAAATATAGGCTTAAAATTAGTTAAAATAGTAAATTATATATTGAGTGTTTAATTACAATAAAAAAGGAAGAAACATTCTTTCTTCATTGCAAACCAGCTGAAGCTCCAGTGAGCAAAGGTTTGGGAAAGTAGAGTAGGGAACTAACTGGGACTGAATGTTATGTCATGTCATGTGACTACAGGGTAAACAAATGGACTTGATTTTCTGAGGCTTGACACTAGACAGTGTTAAAGAAGGGCCCTCGGAAGCTCAATCAATTTAGACTCCCAAGGGTTCTTACTATGGTCCTTCTGTAGAGAGGCAAAGGGAGGGGTGGTCCAGAGGTGGGAGAGCAGTGTCGTCCGCTGCCTGAGCTCAAATCCTTACTCCATCACAGACTAGCTTTTCTTAATCCTGTGTGAGTTACTTGCCCTTTCTGGTTTGAATTTTCTCACTTATAAAACTTAGGTAATAAAAGAACCCACTCATAATTTGTTAGAAAGATAAAATGAGTTAGCATGATAAAGCATTGGAGAGAGTCCTGGCACGGGGAGTTGTTACCGTTATTTTGATTATAAGCTGTGAAGGATGTGGCAATGCTAGTGGTCTCTGCCTGCTCTTGAGGAACTTTTTTTTTTTAATTAAAAAAATGTAAGTGAAAGGAGGGGAGATAGAGAGACGATCTCCTGCATGAGGGAGAAGCAGATGGTTGCCTCTCCTGTGTGCCCTGACCAGGAATCGAACTCGGGATGTCATAAGATGGGCTGACTGAGCCGCTGGTCAGGGTCAGAATTTATTTCTTATTGGGAAAATCAGACTAAGCCTAAGAAACACCATAAGTTAGTACAGTACTTAATTAGGTGAAGTGACAATAAGAAGCATCACAGAGCACTTGGCATTTTGTAGCTTTCCTCCATGTAAATGGGTTTGTTTGATCTTCACAACACCTTCACTATTTTTACATAGTAGAGAACAGAAGTTCATAATCATTATCTTGCCCAGGTATAACCAGCTTGTTAATGGTACAAAGAGTAAGAACCTTGAGATCTCAGATAAAAGAAAAATCAGTGTGGCCTAAACTCGTGAAAGAAGATGTTGTACAAGTGTGACTTGGAAATACCTTGAACAAGAAGGGGATATTGGCCCTGACCAGTTTGCTGAGTGATCAGAGCATGGGCCCAGCATGTGGATGTCCTGGGTTCGATCCCTTGTCAAGGCACACATGAGAAGTGACCATCTGTTTTTCTTCCCCTCTCTCTCCCCCTTCTCTCTCTCTTCCCCTCTTGCAGCCAATGGCTCCATTGGTTCAAGCATTGCACCAGGCGCTAAGGATAGCTTGGTTGGTCTGAGCATCAGCATCAGGTATTAAAAAATAGCTTGGTTGATTTGAGCATCAGGCCCAGGCAGGGTTGCTGGGTGGATCTCAGTTGGGGCACATGCAGCAGTCTGTTTCACTAGCTCCCCTCCTTTCACTTAAAAAAATAGAGAGATATATATACACATATATATGTATATAAATACACACACACACAAACACACACACACATACAATCAATGAAGCACAAAGAAAAGGAGTGAAGCAGAAAAAGTGGGACAAAAAAACTACAAGACAGAAGAAAAGGATTAACAAAATGGAAATACAAAGTTTCACCATATAAATAATGTTTTACCATATAAATAATACTTTAAATGTAAATGAATTAAGCACTCTAAAAAAAAGACATAGAAGGGCTGAATGGATTAATAAAAAAAGTAATTTTGTGTCTATTTTATAGTATCTTTCTTTGTAGATCGAATTTCAATTACATAAAACATCTTTATGGCCTGATAAGGCAGTGGCGCAGTGGATAGAGCATCGGACTGGGATGCGGAGGACCCAGGTTTGAGACCCCGAGGTCGCTAGCTTGAGTGCGGGCTCACCTGGTTTGAGCAAAGCTCACCAGCTTGGACCCAAGGTCGCTGGCTCGAGCAAGGGGTTACTCAGTCTGCTGAAGGCCCGCGGTCAGGGCACATATGAAAAAGCAATCAATGAACAACTAAGGTGTCGCAACAAAAAACTAATGATTGATGCTTCTCATCTCTCTCCATTCCTGTCTGTCCCTGTCTATCTATCCCTCTCTCTGACTCTCTGTAAAAAAAAAAAAATCTTTATGTTATAATGTCCTATTTTAAACTGACCACAACTTAATGTCAATCACATATGAAAACTTTACTCCTATACTCCTATATTCTCCTTTTTCCACTTTATCAATGTCACAAATTACATCTTGTATATGTTGTTGGAAAAGGCAGTCTCATGCATACAGTTATTATATCTCATTCAGCCACATAAAAATAGATCATGGGCCTGGAACACTTCTGTATGAAGATATAAAGAGCACACACAGTCTGTTCCAGGTTTGTCAACTGAGTGAAAATATCTTTCTTTGTTTCCAGCACTATTAATATTCCTTTGTTCTGGTTAATAGAATGCATCAGTTGCCATCTGCCACATCATCTTCTTTCAGTATGTCAAACTCTATGTGCAAGATGAAGGGTACCTTTCACTGTGGCACAAGAGGGATATATAATATGTCTTGATATGGGCCTTTTTAATTTATCCTGGTTAGAGGCTTTATTTTCTTGAATTATATGTACATTTTCTTCTCCCATTTGTATAGTTTTAGCCATTATTTCTTCAAATAAGCTCTCTTTTTACTTTGCCTTCTTGGATTCCCATAATGTATATATTGAAATTCTAATAGTATCCCTTAAGTTCCTTAGGCTAGCCTCACTTTTTCTCACTCTTTTTTCTTTTTGCTCCTCTGGTTCAATGATTTCAAATGACTTGTCTTAATGTTCACTGATTCCTTCTTCTGCATATTTAATTTAGTTGTTGAACCCCTCTAGTCAATCCTTTTTAGTTCAGTAACTATATATTTTTTTAGTTCCAAAATCTGTTTGGTTCTTTCTAACAGTTTTTATATCTTTTTGGTATTCTCATTTTGTTCACGCATTATTTACCTAATTTTTTAAATTATCTAGCTGTGTTATCATTTAGCTCACTAAGCATCTCTATGATATTTATTTAAAATTCTTTGTCCAGCAGCTCATAGATCTGTGTTTCTTTAGGGTCATTTTTGGAGTGCTATTTTGCTTCTCTAATTTGGCTATATTTTATTGTATCTTTGTGTGACTTAGGGCTTTTTATTAAGACTTGGGCATTTGAAGAAACAACCACTTTTCCCAAACTTTTTAGACTGGCTTTATGTTGGAGAAGACCTTTACCAATAAGCCCACCTAGAGAGTCTAGGCTCTCTTAAACCTTTTCTGAGGATGTATCATCTCTGGGTATGTGCATGTGCTTTTAGTCCTCTCAAATTCCCTAAGCAGATTGTCCCTGCTTCTTCTCAGAAGTCCATAACCTCTTAACTCCCATGGTGTCTGCCTGAAAAACTGCAGTTCTAATATGCTGTGGTGACAAGATCCATTTCCTGCAGTTTCCAAACAAGGCTGCCTTCTAGTTGCACAACACTAGGTCAGATAGAAGGAGGGGCAGGCACAGATGACAGTTCAAAATACAATAAACTTCCCTATCACTTTCACTAAAATCTTTTTTGGTGTTATGTTGGTCTGAGAGTCGAAACTTCTCAACTGCTCTTGCAAGTTCTCACAGAAGTGTTCTGGTCTGTATAATGTTGATAAGTGGGTTTCTCTATGGGAGAGCAAAGGCCTAATGTTTCTTACTCAGACATCTTGCTAACATCACTCTAAATGTGTGTTCTTTTTATATTAAGGATAAAGTGTTACAGTTTCTAAAAGAAGCCCTTCCTCACTAAACAGGTATCTCTCCACCTTTACACCCCAAAGCACATGGTTTTGCTCTTTCCACTCTTTATCACATATTGCCTTATGGTTATCTTTTGCATGCATTCACTCTCTTTAGACTAAGGGATAACTTAAATTGTGTGTGTGTGTTTTGGGTTGGTGTATTCTAACTGGAAAAAAAAGTATCAAAATTAACAAAGTGAAGATATTCAAACAACAAAGTCAAGAAAGGTAGTGGATTGGGGGAAGTAGGTGTTCCAGACACAGGAAGAGCATAAACAAAAGGATGAAGGAGCTGGTGACCAAGACTGGGTAACTCAGAGGGAACTAAGGGAAGGTGATTGAAGACCCAGAGAAATCTGGCAGAAATCCATAGAGCAGGAAAAAAACCATCATCTCAGTTTGCAACTAACAGAGGCCTGTGGGTATTAGAATGCTTATAAATGTTCTCTACACATTTTTATTTTAATTGACATAGAAATATGAGGCCTGCAGCTCTAGAATGTCTTTAAAATCAAGTTTATAACATGCAAATGGTTTGCTTTAAAATTTTTCTCACACAGGAAATGTTAAGACACATTGACAGAAACAAATAAATGTATGGACTTTTGCAGATTTGCATAAACAATTGCACGCTAACCATTGGTCCACTGAATGGGAGCCCTGTTTCAGTTCCTGGTGTTGAGTACTGAGGCTCATTTAAGAAACAGTACAAGTGAGTAGGGAGGCAAGGAGAAAACACCTACTGTGTGTGACCCTGGCTTGGCTATCAGGGCTCCGTTGAGGACTTGTGTCCTAGAATTCTGGGGAGCCTGGAGCACCTTCAGAGCCATCTGAGTCAGTGGAGTGAGAGAAAAACAGATTCATCCTTCTATTTATCAAAGAAATAGATATGTAGAAACAATAGTTACTAAATATCACTGCTGTTGAAGACACACACAAGGGATGCGTATACCAACATGAGCTCTTCTGATTTGCAACAATTCAATTCCTCATCAACTTACAATGAACAGTTAACAGATAGGTCAATTCTTTGAATATTTTCCATAAAACTACCCCAGTATACTTGAGTAAGTCTCAAATGACCACTTTCTAAATAGGTAGAAAGGAGGCTGAGGTGGGTGGAAGGCTGTTGGTGGTAGTGGTAATTTGGTTTGTTTTAACAATGACATGTTTTAGCATAAATGGCCAGTCCTACCCAAAGGGAAACAGATCGTGACATTGCTCTTAAAGAACTAGAGTAATTAGCCTAATATATGGAAAAGGGTGATGCACTAGGCACGGCAAATCACAACAATCCCACGAGTGCTGACAACACGAGCAGGGAACAAAAGAACAGAGCTGGGATGTGAGCCATATGGCTTAATAACTAACATTTCTAGGTGTCTTCATTGTTGTTATTATTTTAAATCTGGCTAACATTTAGCCTCTCTTATTATAACTGAAATGTTATCTATAGCTGCTATCTCTTCTGTATTTCAAAATGTTTTTTTAAAGGAAGATATGAATACATCAGAGACTCTTTTATACCTTGCAAAGGGAAAGTTCAAATGTGAGTGTCTCCATAATAAAGCCTACCCGGATATAATAAATGGGGCTGTCAGACCCATTCTCACTTGAGACACCAACTGTAGCTAATATTACTCGATATGCAGATGTTTTCTGTCTCTTTCTTTTGGACCACAAAAAAAGAAGAGCATTTAAATGGAATAATGATGAATTGGCGTTAATATGAAGAGGGTCTGTTACAGTGTGGCAAAGGGCTGCACAGGTCAAGAGTTGGAGACACACATGAGTGATGGAGAACCTCACCTCAGTGCTGCAGGGTCTCAGGAATGTATCAGCGGAACATTTGCTGTCTCAAGACCACACAACACTGTTTCAAAGAGAGGAAACGAAACCCTGAATGATACCAAAGCTTCTGTTGAAGAGAAGAAACAAGGTCCCTTGTAGTGCCTGGAAGTCTGCACTGCGTTGTACACAGTAGGTGTTTAGAAATTAAAGGGCACAATTCTGGCAGAGAGGTAAGAAAGAGAAAAGCAAAGCTGACGATTCTTCACCCCAGTGTCAGAATTAATGCTTGTTCTCAACGAATTCTGCTGTCCCTAACGGCCGCCTGTCTGCCTCCTGGAATTCTGTTCCTTGCACCGGCAAACGGTCACCAGCACATTTGTTTCCACTTAAGCTTCCCCGCCTCTTTTTCCATGCAGGTACACAGCGCTGCAGAGGAATGTAAAAAACTTCACTTAGCTGCTTTTCCAGAAAGAAAGCAAGAAAAGTTATTGAAAGGAGCGAAGGTAAAGGGTCTAATGAGGCATCCCCCCAATGATGAGGTTTTTCTTTCTAGAGAACACTTGGGGAACTCTCCACAGGCGTCTCCTGGTGGTAATCAGATGCTCTCTGAAGTCCTTGAGACCCAGAGTTTGTAAACCTGGAGCACAGCCTTTTATTATGTTCTGAGAGTTTGCTTTGGACAAATTGGTTACCTGTATGGGGGGAGGGGCCTTGAATTCACCTGAAAACAAAGTGCTATAGTATCCAGTCTACTAATGAATACATTGAGCTGAGGTTAGGCATTAATTCACCCATGTAGCTTTTATTAATGGAAGTCAGAAACCAGAAGACAGTCACAGAAAGCAACCCAAAGATGATTTATCCACCAGGACCTTCAAAATGGAGACACACCCAGCTCTCGGTGTCCCATGGAAGTGGTCTGGGTAAATCAAAGTCATCACACTATCCCTAGTGTGTTTGAGAACTCCTCTCAAAACTGCTTCTCTTTCTCGAGGTTCATCTCCTTAATTCCATTTAAGTAGGCTACTGTTAAAGACTCTCAAGGCTAAGCAGGCACCAAATGTTCAGGCCAGGAAGGACAGCAGAGGGCCCTCCTTGTGACAGGCAGCCACACCTGTGCTGTGAATCGCCAGAGAGACCTCACTGGCTGGAGGGATTGCTCACCACTGACCTACCAGATTTGCAGGACACTCGCCCAGCCCAGGAACAGAGCTGTCCAATGTGCTCACAGACTCCACAGCTCCAGAATCAAGCTCCTTTCCCATTTTAGTGCACAAGCTGCCGAGCAAGCTTGGGGTCACGCTCCCCGAGGGTTTTCCCTCACCCACGTATCAACCAAGAGGAGAAAGGGGGCTCTGTTTGTCCAAACTAAACCCAAACGTGGAGTGAAACTGTTGAGTATATATCCCTCCTCAGCACTTCTCCGCAGGCCCATCATCCCCACCCCAGGGTACGACCCTCTCCGTGCAGCAGCTGGGGCCAGCCTCATTTTGCCACAGTCTCTGGGGTCAGTTGTATCTTGGTAGCAAATGCAAGAGCTATTCTGTGTCCTCATTCTCCTTCCAGAACCTTCCCTCCTCTCTTCTTCTTCCAACCAACCTTGGATTGATTTCCCCTACCCAAGGCAGCTGGCTGCTTTAGAGAAAACAAAGGCATGTGTCATCCTGTACAAAAAGCTGGTGAGGAAATCAGAGTTTCCTTCTAATGGAATAGGCACTGGGTTTCCTGAGGTCTGGCCTCTCTTCAGCACAGAGGGTTTCCATAGGCCCCATGTAAAGTGAGCCTCAGATCCCGCCACCGCCAAAGGAGAGTAGACACAGTTCTCTGCCCCAGCTGCTGCTGATCCAGCACCATTGAGACAGGGTTCAGCTCCTGAATGCAACGTGTAATAGGTGTGACCTTGAAGGAGTTAGCCTTTCAGCCTTAGCTTTCTCATCTGCAAAATGGAGCAATATTTGCCTCATAAGGTAATTGTTTAGCTTAAATGACATGGCTCGATGAAAGCACTTAGAATAGAATTTGTCACAAATTAAGTGCTAAATAGATGTTGACCATCATTTTTCCTTGAACTTTTGTAGAGATTTATAAGGATAGTATGTGTGAAAGGCTTTATGAGTTCAGTACAGAAACAGGGCTTTTGTACCCCTTGAAACATAATGGGAAATGGGTCTGCAGATTCTTGAACAATACAGAAGACCCTTTCTGTCACTGTTTCACCTGTAGAAGATGTCAAGTCACCTTTGAGGAGAAACTCTCCTTGGAGCTGGAAACAGAAAACCAAGATTTTGCTGTCACATGGCATTAACCAGAAGTGCTATAGGATCACAGCTTGCATAATTTCTGGCCTAAACAAGAATTATCGCTGTTCTCATTTCCTAGATGCACTTCGAGGCACAGTGAACACTGCGGCAGCTAGTCACAGGTACAGCACAGACTCAGGCCACGCATGTTTTCATCATTTCCTTATTTTTTTTCTCTGGGTGTTAAAAGCATCTTCTTCCACAGTCTCGTTCTCTTCCCGGTCTCAGTGTAACTTCTCTGGCCAGAGACTAACTGGTAAAGAATTTAGATTTTAAGCCATTAAAAAAATTTTTTTTAATTGATTTTAGAGAGAAGAAGGGAGGGGGGAGGGAGGGAGAGAGAGGGAGAGAGAGAAGAGAAAGAAACAGATCTGTTTCTGTATGTTCCTTGATCAGGAATTGAACCTGCAACCTCTGCATATCAGGATGATGTTCTAACCAACTGAGCTATCCAGCCAGAGCAAAGCCATTTTTTAATACTAAGAAGTGAGTGGCTATATGCATTGCCTTTTCCCAAATGTTTTTACATCCTACTAGAGGTCTGTCCATAGGCACAGTGGGACAGTGTTGAACCGAACAACCTCTGTCACTCAGAGCTTTATTGGTTTTAGGCAGAAGGTACTTTCGAGGTGACAAATTATCCAAGTTTACATGGGACTGAGGAAGTTCCTGGCACATGGGCTTTTCAATGCTAAAACTGAAAAAAGTTGGTCAACCTACTTTCCTGGCTCATCCTCTGTCCATTGACAAAGCCTACCATGTCTGGGTGACCAGCAAAGGTAACAACCCACTTCTTTGTGGTCTGGCCTGCCCACCTGCTGCTTACTGTCCCAGGAACATCTCTACACCCTCCCTCCTACACCACCTTTACCTACTAATTCTTCTGCATTCTTAGACTATGCAATGGTTACTTCCTCAGGGTAACCTTTCCAGCTCACTCCACCACAGGCTAAATGAAATTTCCTTATTAAATGTTTTAGATAACCCATCACTTTTCCTCTCTAACAACTAAAGTACAATAACAGCTTGCAGAAATATATTTTTTATTTGTTTGTGATTATTTCAGATATGGTTTGCCCACCAGCCTATAAGCTCTATAAGAACAGAGACAAAGAAAATAATAATAAGTCCTTGGTTAACTGGAGCATAAAGGAGTTGAGGGAATCAGATTCTCTTGGTGACCTATGTCTGCCCAAGCCAAAGTAACAAAAGGAATGACACTGGGCTTCTTCATGAAGAAGAGTTCCCAAGATCATATATTTTAAATTTCCAAATTGAACCCTGAAGCCCGGGCTGCTGGGGGCTATCATCTCATCTGCACACTGATTTTCTCCATGGTGAGCAGAGGTTCTGGGACGAGTCCACCCCAGGTCAGCTCTTCAGGCCTGGGGCTCCTTTGGTGGGGGTCAGTTCTGCTCCCCGCTGCACCCCAGGCTCCCAGGCTTTCCCTGGGTGTCCATTGCATGGTGGTTGCCCAAAACCAAATGAGTGAATTAATTGATAAACCAAGTGAAGGGTAGGAAGGTAATAGATAATATATATATATATATGTATTCCCTCTTGTAGCCTTGTTTCAGTTTTCTTCCCCTTTAAAATATGCCCATAATGTCCTTCCTAGAAATCTATTCTAAGAGAAGCAACCGAATTTATGTACTCAGAGAAGGGAGGGCAGAGACTCTATCACAAGATGCAGGTCTCTCACTGCAATTAACTAAATTATTTATGAAGTATGATAACAACCTGGTATGAAATCCTCCAATATCTACTTCTGGAAAAAATGAAAACAAAGAGTGTTTGCAGATGGTTGTTTTGCTTGGTGAGGTTGGCACAAATGTTCTTTCTGCTGCTTCCAAATTTTTTATAATGTGCACGATAAATTCTATTTTAAAGAATAAGTAAATATGGAAATTGTAGAATGCTTGCTGATGCTTGGTTTAAAGCTTCGACAGCAGATGCAAAAGCTGATGCTAACTAGGGTCTCAGTGATAGTTCTGCAGTGTCCATCACTGTTGCTAACCCAAACCCAGGCTCCTGCTGTCTTGCTGCCCAGACATAGCTTATCTTATCCAGGGGAGCAAGCTTCTTCCTTCACCAAATCCCCTCTTCCCTTATCCACAATCCTTCAAAAACAAGAAAAATTTATCCTTCAGAAAACTGTCCACTTCACAATTATTCAGGGGATGTGGGTCTTATTTGCATCCAACTCTGCAAAGACGAAAAGGTGGTCACAAGGGCGAGAGTGAAAAATATAAGAGAAAGTGTTCTCCAAGGTGAGGCCAACACTTTTGCAACTCATTTGTCAAAGGCCACATGGTGACTGACTTCAGGAAATACAGGGACTGGTTGAAAAAGAGAAAAGACTATTCATGTCCAGATCTCACTAGGAAAGGTCATTTTAAAGCCCATGAGCCAGAAAGACAGACCTATCTAAACAAGAGGCTGAATTGTATTCTAGATTCATTCATTACTGCTATTTATCCTATGAGTAACCCTCGGCCTCCTCAAAGCCCTCAGTATTTGTTCCTGAATATCCCAGGGAACAAAATGAATGAATAGTCTCTTTCTTCATTGTCAGATTAAGAATTCAAAGGTTTTTCTTTTTTATATATCTATAAAAAATATCTGAGGGCACAAAAACTCTGAAAATCTAATTTAGATCATTTAGACTTTGGGATTTAAAGCACTTATTTAATTACCATTTAAAAACATATTATGTGGAGAGCACTGTGGAAGTATAAAAAGATGGTTAAGACACAGTCCCCAATGTCACGGAATTTTTTGGTCCACGGAGGTGACAGTCCTGCAGGACAGGCAGGGCAGGGATAGAGGAGAGTGTGCCCAGGGAGCTTGAAGATATTTGATCTCCAAATCTGCCTGTCTCTTCCCCTCACTGAGAAACACTGGTCCAGTCCTGTCGGCACTCAAGGCTACTGTGAGACAGAGTTGCGACTCCGTGCCCCACCTCCTCTCATGAGGCTGGTGAGGAGCAAACGAGAGCTCAGTGGGAATAAGCCCTGGAAAAAAAAAGCTAATAGAGCTGTACAAACATCAGATGGTGCCATTATCACTGTGAAATTTTTTATTCTTATGACACTTCAAAGATGTTATAGAAGGGCTTTTTTTTTTTTTTTCTTATGGATGCCACCTTCCTCTTTGGATGCTTTTGAATGTAAGACAGTTGTGTGCCGTGAGGAAGACAATAAATGACATTTTACCTTAGACTATTTTCCCTCCTGAGTAGGTGTTGATGTGCCCATCACCTCTTCTTTTTATAAAAGTGCCTTTTATTTTAAGAGTAAAGAAATTTACAAATCATCTCCTTTGGTCCCTGGAGAAAGTTCAACAAGGTGGTTTGAGGGAGGAAAAAAAAATTGTAATTTTCTTCCAAATGTTTCTCTCTGAAAAATAAAGGACTCAGTTCAAGGACATAACAGCAAAGTATTGACTGTTTACACAACTCAAAATGGTTTGAAAATAGAGAAAAGTAGACATTAATTCACTGGCTTATTGAAATTCCTCACTCTGTTTCAGCTTACCTATATCTACATGTTCAGCTTTACTCTTTGAGAAATTTATTAGGCTTTTTTTTAGTAAAAAAATGTAGAATTTGGCTACATTAAGACAATCCAATTTCAACTTCTGTTTTTGGCTGTTCTAGTTGCTTTGTTGATTCCTCAACTGCTAAGTGACTTGAGCTGGTCAAGGGACACGGCAATGTGAAGCAAAACCTAACCTGACCTGTGGTGGTGCAATGGGTAAAGCATCAACCTGAAATGCTGAAGTTGCGGTTCAAATCCCTTGGTTTGCTTAGTCAAGGTACATATGGGAGTTGATGCTTCCTGATCCTCACCCCTTCTCTCCTCTCTCTCTAAAAATGAGTAAATAAAATCTTAAAAAAAAAAAAAAAAGGAATGAATCTTTCTAAGGTTTGTATCACTTAGCAGGGCATCCCAAGCCTCACACTTTAATCTTCCCTATCTCTCCTTCCACAAACAGCGGCCCACCGCCATGGCCACCCCACCATTGGTCATCAAATGTGACACATGCTTTCTCTACCTCTGTGTGTGGTTAGGTCATGCTATCCTCTCTGCTTGCAAAACCCTTCTCTGCCACATTGACTTGTTAACATCCTATTGCACAGAGAGGGCCAGCCATAAGTCACCTCCCTTATCTGGTCGTCCTGAATTATTCCAGGTTAATGCCGATGTTCCCTAATCTTTTTCTTTGTAGCGCTCCAGCAGTGATTGCATTCTCCTCATTTTAATCATCTCTTTCTATGTGTAGTGGAGTGTCCTGATGCAGAATTGACCTATGCCTTATTTCTCTTTTTTTTTTTTTGTATTTTTCTGAAGCTGGAAACGGGGAGAGACAGTCAGACAGACTCCCGCATGCACCCGACTGGGATCCACCCGGCATGCCCACCAGGGGGCGACGCTCTGCCCACCAGGGGGCGATGCTCTGCCCCTCCGGGTGTCGCTCTGCCACGACCAGAGCCACTCTAGCACCTGGGGCAGAGGCCAAGGAGCCATCCCCAGCGCCCGGGCCATCTTTGCTCCAATGGAGCCTCGCTGCGGGAGGGGAAGAGAGAGACAGAGAGGAAGGAGAGGGGGAGGGGTGGAGAGGCAGATGGGTGCTTCTCCTGTGTGCCCTGGCCGGGAATCAAACCCGGGAACTCTGCACTCCAGGCCGACGCTCTACCACTGAGCCAACCGGTCAGGGCATTTCTCACTGCTTTAACAAAGAGGGGACCCAGAGATCATTCCTGCTCTTCCTTCAGAAGGTGTCTCATCCTGAGAAAGCAGGCATTTCTCTTAAGTGAAAGGAAGCAGTTTGTTTTGTGGTTCTGAGGTTTAGGAACACCTTAGAGGCGAGGATTTCACTGAAGGGAGGTAGGAATGGATGGAGATGCCATTAATAATGCGTAGTGATCTTGAAGTGGAAGGCACAACAACCACCTTCTCGAATGGGTTCCCCAGATAGGGAAAAGGAAGGATCCATTAGCCTAGCAGTGGGTTGACTCCTGAACTTTCCCAGCATAGGACGGTGAGAAGAAGGACTGTGCAGACAACCCGAGGAACCGGGCACAGAGGCCTGTCATCTAGAGACCCAGTGGGAAGAACCAGCCCCGAGACATGACTGAACCAGTGGGATGAGCTGGAAATTACCCTCCCAAAAGAAGCCACTCTGGCCTGTGGCAGCATTCAACAGTGGCCCCGTGTGGCAGTGAGGAGCTATGGCAGGAATGAAGACTGTGGAAGCCAAGGGGAGTCCCAGGATTCTCAGCTGTTTGCAGGAAGTGTCAGGGGCCTCCTTCATGGGAGAAGTTTTAGATGGTTCTGGGGACACCAAAGGGAGGCTTGAGAGGATGACATTGGACTTCTGGCCAAGTTGGTGGGATTTGGGGAAAGGGCAGGAGACAATGCTAATTTAATTAGAGAAATTAAAAGATGAAAAAAGAGTCAGATTCCATACTAAACAGCAAGCTACATGAGGACAGACACCGTTTTCATCCTGGTACCTTGGGTGCAATAAGGCACTGATTCGAGGACATTAAATATAGATACTTTTGCTTTGCATATATTTGAGAACTATAGAACCCCATAGAGCTGAAACAAATGTCTTTTTTTTTAGGTTTGGGGGTTTCTTTTTGTAAATTTTCAAGAGGAGAAAGGGGGGGTGAGTCCCATATGTGCCTTGACCAGGTAAGCCCAATGTTTTGAACCAGCGACCTCAACATTCCAGGTCAACGCTTTATTCACTGCGCCACCACAGGTCAGACCTGAAACAAATGATTTAACCATTTCAGCCTGAGCTCTCCCAAATGTTGTTCACTTGCTTGAGAATGACAGTTTTGCTTTTCCCTGAATGAACACCAAAAATGTTTAATTAAAATATTAGCCAAGTGGTCCATGATCCTCTCGGATTTAACATTTGTTGAATTCTGGGATGCTGACTCAGGGCGTAATTTATATCTTCTTTAGCCCTTCTCTTCTAAGTCACCCTGATCTAGTAAAAGTCCCACAGCAGAACCCAGTTAGAAAGCTCAAGTCACTGCCCAGACACCACCCCGGATCCTTGCACCTGCCACTCCTCAGTTATCCTGCACCACACTCAAAAGCATCCTTTCCTTCTTCTTAAATCATGCGGATACTTACAGCTCACCAGTGCACACTTCCACATCCTTTCAGAGTTGCTTTTCACCCAGGGTGGCACCTTAGGCCATAATCCTCCTCCATTACTCTTCATGGCAAACACTTACTCCACATCAACTGATGGCCTTCGTCACAAGAGAAACTATTTCCAAGTGGATGAGGGAAGTGGGTCTTGAAATATAGAATATATCGTCATCTCCTCCTCCATGATGAATAGCTGCTATGGTCATTTATTGTTCCCCTGGTCCCAAATCTAAAACTGCTTTACAGATGTTCTTGAGCCAAACTTCCCAACATCTGCACAGGGAAGTCAGGGTGCAGAGTTACCAGCTCCATTTTGCAGATGAGAATAGTTACAAGGAGGCCCAGGGGGAAGCAACTTGACATTTTTAGGGTGTTGTGATTATGCTTTATTAGCTTTTGTCAGAACATACTCGAGCAGCCGGCAAGCAGCATGTATCAGCGTCCAGCACAAGATCATTCCATAAAATCAAAAGAACTAGAGACAGAACTTGAGGTATGGGGACTCCTAACTCGCTGTTTTCCTAAGTTAAGTAGATGAGCATGAACTCACAAATCTGTACAGGAAGACATAGAAACAAGAACACACATTCTGCGATGCACCTGAGTAAATCCCTTTACTTTCCAGAAGCCAAACACCCTATTCTGCCTCTCTGGTCTTCTTCACAACAGTTGACTTCAATCCAGCAGGCCACGGGAAGGACACGGTCCCCACACAGGTACTATTGGTCTTCTGGGATCCAGAGGTCTCCATGAAATAGAAAGTAGGACTGTACTCCTGCTGTCTGTCACTGGAGTCTCTCCAAATAAGAATCAGGAATAAAGAGTCATAAAACATTACACTGGGATTTCCACATCAACACTTCAGAGATAGTTAGATGTTCTCTCAATTTTTTTCCTAAATTAGGTCTATTACCTTGGGGTATTTTCCGAGATGCCAAGATCTACTGTCTCTGAGTGCTGAGTACTTAAAAGGCCGGGGTTTGGGGTGTGCTGTGCAGCCAGTTGGAAAATGCATTAACCTGTGTCCCAAGGTGAACACAGCACAGCTCCCTGCATGCATTTGGGACAATGCCTCGTTTCTAATTATTTCACCCTTCCCTCTTTGGCAGCGTTCTTGGTGCTCACACTGTGCACGAACTTAGGAAGCATTTGCAGTGAGCGCCCTGCCTCCACTCACCCCACAGTGTAAGGCCACCCGGCATGCAGACTGCCCAAGGCACGCGGACTCACAGGTGAGACACAGCTTTGGGAGATGCCCACACATGATGTGACTCCAATTCGAGGTGCATTGTTGGCCTTCCGCAGTGCAATCACATAAATCTGAGTCTGTGACATGGCTCTCTAATGATCGGTTTAGGTTTGGAAGTAAAAACAAAAAACATTTGTTTTCTTCTCCATATCTTGCCTGCAATTAGGGTGCATGCCACCAAGTTAGTGGGGGTTCCTGTTGTTACCCCATAATCCGAACAGCAGACTCACCTTAAGCATGTTGTACCTGGTGTGAAAATAGCATGCACATCCATGCGAGAGTCTTGCCTTTCATCTATTTCTAGAGCTCCTCAGTACAGCCCACCCACCGAGGAATGCAATGTGTTCAAGGGACAGCAGTGCATAAAGTGGTAACTGCCTCGGTAAAATTTGTGCCTCTTTTTCACTGTTCCTTAACCATTCTTGGTGATTTAATCTAACTTTAATTTCTCTTCAGTATCTCTTAAAATGCTTATTTGCTGTCTTACAATGAAACGTTCTCTTATAATGAAATCATGTGTAGGACAGAAGTGTTTCGAGTCCATTTGGCATTAAAGCCCATTTGGTGTGTATGATCACTAAGGTCCAAGTTGGTCCCCACCACAACCACTACCACCCAACCCTTCCCTGGCCTGGCTGTGAGGAAAGTCTGTTTTGTCTGAGAGTCAGGACTGGCCTTGCCATTCTTACTGGGGGAGTTGCCAGCTCCTGCAAGTGACCTTGCCTATATGTGACAGTATAAAAGTCCATCCTCTCTTTGATAATCAAAAGAGATATTTTTCTTCTCTCAGACTTAACAAATTTTCTGAGAAGCCAGCAATGGTTTCATCACTTGCCCTAAAGCAGACATTTTGGGGAAGTTCCCTCTCCTCTTTGTTAGCTGCAAAACAAACACCAGAGGTCCAGTGCTTCTTTATCTGGCAACCACAGCACACAGCCACTTAGGGCCCGCATTCACCGAGACTTCTCCTGAGGTGGCTCTTGTAAGCAGCAGTCTTTGACTTCCCAGAGGGGAATTTTAAGAAGGTTTCTATGTTACTTTAAAAAATAAAAAAGCATCTTAGTGAACCTCTTTTGCCAGGAAGAGAATCCTTTTACTCTACGGCTGTCAGAGAGAAGGCTTATTTCAAGTTGTATAGTGGGGACCCAGAATTGCTATCCTGCGTACGCCCCACCCAACCCCTCACCCCCACCACTGCCACACAGCACCCTTATCCACACCCTCAGTGCACTGCCCATGGCGGCGCAGGGGGACACGAAAGAAATGCCCTTGGTCGTTTGAAAAAATCTGGCCACCTAAGAACTCCAGCTTTCAGGTAAGACAAATAATAAAGTCATCTAATGATTCTGCCGATTCTTCTCCAATCCATAAGCTATTTACCACCTTGGTGAAGTCTCAGTGAGGAAAGGCAGCTGTGTCCTAGTGGTGTTGTTTGCTGTTCTGTTATAAAGAAAAGGTTGATTAGGGTCCCTTACATGCAAGAGATTAAAATGGAAAAAAAAATATTGTTGATTCCACCTGAAAAACTGTTCAGTTTAAGAGTAAACAAAGTCTCCCTTTGATTAGAAAAGACAATGCATCTAGCTTTCTTTCCTGGCTCAGTTGCCAGGCAGGATAGAAATCTCTGGACACATGTAGGCGTCCATACAGAGATAGACCTGGCTTCAGTCATCTGTGATCAGGACGCTTTGCCTTAAGGGGGAAAACTGCTGCCATAGAACAAGGTCAGATTCTCCCCCATTGTACCTAAGCATTTGCCTCATAGACTGATGTTGTTCTGCCCTCATGTGTGGCCCTACGTCATAGCTCTGAGTAGAAATCGGGAGGGAGAAGGGAGAGGGGAAGAGACACAAGGGAAGCACAGGGTCTAATCTGAGGACTCACAGATTTGCAGAAATGAATCCACTGTTCACCCCAGATAGTGGAAAGTGACACAATGTACCTATTTCTCACCAAAGAGCAGTAATCCAAGTAAAGAGGTTTGCAGAATAAGAGTGACCGGACTCCTTGTCCCTTCTGTTGAGTCATTCTCTGTATCTAGGGGGATGCAAACCTGTCCTGAAGGCATCTGCCCAGGTGCCCCCGCACCTCCCAGTCCCTTTCTTTCTCACTCAATCTTTTCATTTCTATTCTACTCCTCTTCCAGATCTCCTCCCACATTTGAGCCTCACAGGATGGGAGAGAACTCTAATAAAGTTTGGGAAGAAAAGCTTTCTAATTTCTGGGCCTGGCCATGGAGAAAAGAATTCTTAAGGCATTAAGTAATTAACCTCTCACCACATCTGAGTGTTAAGAGACACATGCTACCATTATCTCCCATCTTATAGCCAGCACAACAGAGGTAAACCAAAGTTTAAAGACATGCCCAAAATACCAGAGTCAATAAGCAAGAAACATACACCCCTGTCTGCACTCACAACTCACTTACTACAGACTCATTTATTGTCAAATGCTTGCTTGCTTTGCTTAGTTTTAATCCTTACGCCATTAACAAGGGAACCTGGAACATGTTGGCTTCTTAACAGCTCACAGAACCACAACCATTTAGGATGGAAAGTAAACAGCATCTTATTCTCATAAGGCGAGAGGAGGGGTCAGCAAAGCAAGAAACCACAGTAGTGAGCAGGCCAGCTCGAATAGGCTGAATGCAATGGATCCTACCAAACCAGCATGGTAGCTCTGGCCTCTGGGCTGATCCCTTCAATATCTCCATCATCTAGGGCAGTGGTCCCCAACCTTTATTGGGCCACGGACTGGTTTAGTGTCAGAAAATATTTTCACGGACTGGCTGTTACTAACAGCTAGGAAACAGTATTCTACAAAAATAAAATTACAAAAAAGGGAGGGGATGAGGGAAAGATTGAGAGAGAGATTGAGAGAGGAGAAGAAGAGAAAGAAAATATGAAGGTAGGGAAGGAGGAAGAAGAGAAGAAAACAAGGAAGGAAGGAGGGGAAGAATGAGGAGGGAGGGAGGAAAGAAGGGGAGAAGAAAGGAAAGAAGAAAGGGAAGAAGGAGGGAAGGAGGGAAAAGAGGAGGAAGAAAGAGGGAGGGAGGGAAAGAGGATGGAAAGAGGGAAGGGGTGGGAGCAAAGGAGGGAGGGGGAGGGAGAGAAGAAGAAGGCAGGAAAAGGGAGGAAGGAAGGAAGGAAGGAAGGAAGGAAGGAAGGAAGGAAGGAAGGAAGGAAGGAAGGAAGGAAGGAAGGAAGGAAAGAAGGAAGGAAGGAAGGAAGGAAAAGAAGGAGGGAGGGCAGGAGGCTGACGCTGCCAGGCAATGCAGTCTCTCTCAGCATAATAGGCTAGGAATGGTTACGAAGTCTGGAAACAGAGCTGGAAATCTTGTTTCCGAACATAAGCTACCTTGCTGACATTGGGCAAGTTATTTACCCCTTCTTTAATTTTGTTATCTTTTAAACAGGTTTATAATAATAATATTGCCTATGTTATATGATTATTTTGAAGACTTAGTGTAATAACAGACAAAATGGAGTCAGGCACAGGGTCTGGCACTTGACAAATGCAAAAAAATAAAAAGAAAAGAAAACAGTCAATTGAATTTAAATGTCAATTCTAAGATTGTTCACATAAGCTCTCCCAGGGAAGATAACTTAGTTTCCTCATCTGAAATAATCAGAAGAGCTGTGCCAGCTCAGAGTGCGCAGGACAGAATGTCCTGGAGGGACGCTAGAGCTTCGCTGTGCAGTCGCAATACGAAGTTGTTCTTATTAAAATAAGTTCACCAGCCTGTGTGGGGACAGAATCAAATCCAATCCTTCGATGGCAGGGTGAGAAGCAATCAGTCTGCTCCTTGGCAAGAAGTGATAAATAATTCAACAAGATGAAGATGCCAGTGTTATTCCCAGTCTTTTTCCACCTGCTGATGAATTCTGCTCATGGTTCCCAAAATCATAAGTGGAATATAATTTCACAAACTGGGGGAAAGGCATGATAGAAATGCAAGGGCATTTTGACAACTTTTCCTGACTACTACCAGTCCTCAGTAATCTTTCCCTTGATTTGAACTCCTTCAACCCTAGCTTTGCAGTCTGTACAACATGGCTGCCGAATGGATTATCAAACACCTTGAAATGGTTCTCCTTGCAGCTTGTAATTGTTCTATTGATAGTAACAATAATAAGAGTTAATGGTTTTTTGTTTTTTTTGTGTTTTGTTTTGTTTTTACAGAGACAGAGAGAGAGTCAGAGAGGGATAGACAGGGACAGACAGACAGGAATGGAGAGAGATGAAAAGCATCAATCATCAGTTTTCCATTGCAACACCTTAGTTGTTCATTGATTGCTTTCTCATATGTGCCTTGACTGCGAGCCTTCAGCAGACCGAGTAACCCCTTGATCCAGACCTTGTGTCCAAGCTGGTGAGCGCTGCTCAAACCAGATGAGCCCGCACTCAAGTTGGCGACCTCGGGGTCTCGAACCTGGGTCTTCTGCATCCCAGTCCAATGTGCCACCACCTGGTCAGGCAAGAGTTAATATTGATTGAGCAGTCACTCTGCCAGGCATCACTTTATCATTGAATTCTCACAGCAGTCCTCATTTCAAGGGTGAGGACTAAAGCCCAGAGTGGTTAAGCAAGTTGTCCAATGTCAGACCATTCACACTGGCACAGATAAGAATTGAACCCAGGAAGTCTGATCCCAGAGCACATACTCTTCATCATTGTGTGGGGCATATTACTGAAGTGAAGCTTCTCCAGGGTCAAGGGCACACCTTCCACCCAATATTGCTTCCCCATACTTTCTAGAATACCACTAAGAGTTCAAATGTGCTAAGTGGGTGACTGACTAGCAGATGGAATTCAAGTAGAGACATCACAGGCTTCCACTAGAAGACTTTGGCATTCTCACTTTACCCTCCAGGACCACTGCTACAGCCACATCAGCCATGTCCTGCACAACCCCAGGGGGACGCCCTTCACAGTACTAAAGAACTTGCTAGAACCACACAGGGCAATTTGCTTCTTGCTTTTTCAAACTAGAACCATTCCCCAAGCCCTCCACAGTGCACCCACCTCCTCTCCCAAACAGGAACATTTAAACTCCTGGGGTGTTACACACAGCTGCCCACGAACAACCTCCCACACAGTCCAAGCCCCATGTACAACTTCTGACTTTCCAAACACTGAACGACAGTGGCCTGCTATACGAATAGCCGATAGTTGACCATAGCCATAACCAATAACAAAAACAATTGATTAACACATATTTTGCATGTTATACGTATTATAATATATACTGTATTCTTACAGTAAAGTAAGCTAGAAAATGTTATTGAGAAAATCATCAGGAAAAATACATTTAATGTATTTATTGAAAAAATCTGCATATAAGTGGGTCCTCGAAGCTCAAATCCATTTTGTTCAAGGGTCAACTGTGTATCTTTTTTTTTTTTTTTTTTTTGTATTTTTCTGAAGTTGGAAATGGGGAGGCAGTCAGACAGACTCCCACATGCACCTGACTGGGATCCACCCGGCATGCCCACCAGGGAGCGATGCTCTGCCCATCTGGGACATTGCTCTGTTGCAACCAGGGCCATTCTAGCACCTGAGACAGAGGCTATGGAGTCATCCTCAGCGCCCGGGCCAACCTTGCTCCAATGGAGCCTTGGCTGCAGGAGGGGAAGAGAGAGACAGAGAGGAAGGAGAGGGGGAGGGGTGGAGAAGCAGATGGGCGCTTCTCCTGTGTGCCCTGGCTGGAAATCAAACCCGAGACTCCTGCACACCAGGCCGATGCTCTACCACTGAGCCAACCAGCCAGGGCCTCAACTGTGTATCTTTTATAGTTCAATGCTCTGCATGCAAAACACATTCAGTGACTCTCTACTATAGAAAAAGGAAAAAGAATGTCTGTGTCATTCCTATTTCTCATTTTCTATATCACAAAGAAATGAGTTTGATCTGTGATGGGGAATGTTTATAGCCTTGTATGCCTTCTCCTGAGATCAACTCTGTACTGACCAGGAATGCTTGAGCATGAATCTATTTTTTTTTTATTCACATCAAACATGTCTAAGTAGGTCATCATAGTTAGTACCAGCACAACTGAGGGCTTCCCATCAGGATCCCAGGTACACAACCTACAGTGGCCTGGAGGTTGCCAGCAGGCTGCCAGGTAGGGATACATGACAGGAAGATCATGTCACATGACTGGCCAAAGCTTCTTCCACACAACCACAGAGCTCAGGATTTCCCCAGAGTACTAACTTAATGCTGTGGGTCAGGTTAGCCCAGGTATGTAACCCCCAGTGAGAAGATTTTAGGTAGTGCATGAATGGTTGAAAAATGCAGATTACATGCTAGAAAATTGTCATCTCAGTCGCCTTTTAATGGTTTTAATAAAATCAAAGGGAAAGTCTGCTTTTACAAATTTTCCAGCCCTCATTAATCACCTTCTTTAGCAAAAAGAGAGCAGGACTTCACTTTAGAGTCTGCGGCATGCAAGAGAATCCAGCTGGAATTTAATCAAGTTACTTTTCTTTAAACTGATTTTAGAAAGAGAAACATTGATTTGTTTTTTACTTATTTATTCATTCATTGCCTAATTCTTGTATATGCTCTGACTGCGGATTGAACCCGCAACCCTGGCATATCCAGATGGATCCTCTAACCAACTGAGCTACCCAACCAAGGCTTTTTTTTATAGTTATCTTCTTTATTGGCCAATGATTTTGGCTATCAATTTGTGGTAGTGTTATAAAATTTCAAACAAATGTATTCCAGTAAAAAAAAAAAAAAAAAAAAAAAACACAATTAGTTAATCTAAAGATAACTATTACTCACAGTCTGTGTACACTATCACAAAAATCATGAAAGTGACAAATTAGTGATGGACGACTAGGAATCCCCATGAACAGCCTGTGAACAGATGAAGGTTAACACAGGCCACTCCAGGAGCTGCAGAGGGGGGAGGAGGGGTCAGGAAGGCTGGAGGACAAGCTCTGAGGATCAGTGAGGGAAGCAGTGGCCTCGCGCTCGTGGCTGCTGTTGGGGCTCCTGCTCTGAGCTCCTCCTAATCAGGTGGTTACAGAAGGGACAACCAAGGAACATGAGCATTACCTGCAACCTCCTGGAAGACAGTAGCCTCTGGTGCCCAAGGAGGTGACAAAGAAGTGGGAGAGGTATAGAAACCCCAAGATCCAAATTCAGGTGAGCTCTGTGTGTAGGTAATAAACATATATAGGAGAGACCATAGAATCGAGAGCCAAGTGGCTGGGTTTGAATTCCAACTACACATCTCTGTGTGGCCCAAGACAAGTGCTCTCTCTGAGCCTCAACATTCTCGCCTGTGGAAGCTCCTGCTACTCCACCCTTTGGCTCTACATCCTTGAATAAGGACATTGCCAAAATTTCCAATTTAAAAGAGGCACACAATTTAAAAGAGGCAATACGTTTGCTTCAAGAATATTCTCTCTTCCCTAACCAACCTCCCCCTGATGCATGCATGTGCGTGTGCACACACACTCACACACACACACAAACACACAACTGCATTGAGAGTTATAATCATTTGACTGTTAATATGATCACTGGCAGATGTTGGTCCTAAATACTCAGTGCTAACAGGGTCACATTCCCTGGTGGACATTGAGGAATGTGCCTGGTGGGTGGTGGCAGAGAGCCACTCTTCCAGGGACATAGAAGGGAGTTAACCAGTGACCCAGATCTCTGTGGCCTTTTAGACCCCAACCCACCTTCTGCCGGACTAAACAAGTCTCACTTTCTTTTTTTTTTTTTTTTTTTTTTTGTATTTTTCTGAAATTGGAAACGGGAAGGCAGTCAGACAGATTCCGGCATGCACCCGACCGGGATCCACCCAGCATGCCCACCAGGAGGCGATGCTCCACCCATCTGGGGCATCGCTCTGTTGCAACCAGAGCCATTCTAGCGCCTGAGGCAGAGGCCACAGAGCCATTCTCAGCATCTGGGCCAACTTTGCTCCAATGGAGCCTTGGCTGCAGGAGGGGAAGAGAGAGACAGAGAGGAAGGAGAAGGGGAGGGGTGGAGAAGCAGATGGGCACTTCTCCTGTGTGCCCTGGCCGGGAATCAAACCCGGGACTCCTGCAAGCCAGGCTGACGCTCTACCACTGAGCCAACCGGCCAGGGCCCCCACTTTCTTTTTAACTGGTATTTTCCCAGTTTTTTGGCAGAAGCATGCACTTCTAATGTTGAAAACTGCACATGGCACATAAAATCACAATTCTTCTCTCTTGGGAATTAAGAAAGCAGAGGGCTCAGGACAGACTTCTGTCTTGGTAAGTTGAGATTCCAATATTGCTTTCATGAGGTTCACCCAAAAACACCCTCCCTCTATTTATCACCACTGAAGGGCTAACACCGCAAAGTGTTCAAATAGCAAACTACAAAAAAAGCAGCATAAGAATAAAATCAAACTACTTTTTAGTATTAACTGAGCATCTACTATCAATGGTGCGCAGAGGATAAAATATCATTCCTGGTCTCAAGATGCTTGTAATCAGGCTTAAAAGTAAAGGCTAGCACAGACAGAGCAATGAAAGAGAGAAAACAATATATAATTGAGCACAAAATTGGGTGACTTCCACTTAAGACAACCTTCACTTTCACTGCCTCCCCACACTCTGTCTCATCTATTCTCCACACCTCAGGCAGAGACATCTTTCCAAAACACAAAGCTAGTTATGTCACTGCCTTGCTTAAAGCATTTCAACAGCTCCAGCTCCAGATGAAGTTCACATTCTTCACCATGGTTTTAAAGGCTATCAGGATTGGGCCTCCGTTTGCCCTTCTCATCACTCCCCTTCCTGCCTGGTCCTCCATGTGTGCCCAGAAGTTTGCACAGTCCCCAGAGCATTAGGAGTAAGACAACAGTCTGGGCTCCTGCGCTCTGTTCCCAGCATGCCCCTCTGCCTGGAACATTCACACACACAGCCCATCTCACTGACTACTGTTCACACTTCAACTCTCAACTTAAACATCTTGACTCCTTGGGGCACTTTTCCTTGCTACCTCAGCCCCTCCCCATCCACATCACAGTGCTTAGTACGCCCAACTGTAAGTAGCTGTTTCTCTGGCTGTGGTCTCTCAGATCTACAAGGCTGGGAACCATGATTATCTCAACACGGTATTTCCTCCCCAGGCTCAGTGCACAATTTAAGTGTCCGTCCAATATGTTTGAATGAATGAACATGCACTGTGGGTAGTTAGAGAAAATGAAGATTAATAAGGACCAGAATGCAAAGAAAGGAAGATTACATGAAGCCGGTGCTACCTGATTTGGACATTTAGGTGGGCAGGATTTCGAGAAGTAAGAGAGATTAAGTTATGGTCAATAGTGCAGGTGAAATAGTTTGAACTATATCCAACACATGAAGGGTGCTTAACCAGCTATAAACTAATGAATAAATAGGTTAATTTAAAAAAAATGGATAAGTGAATAGCTTTCACAATTAAGAAACTAATAACATGAATTAAAGGCATTTTTCTAAAAAATGTAACTTGTGCCCTTATTAATACCCCCAAACATATGGTGATAAAGTATGTGGATGGTGGAGTGAGAGTTATCAAGAGGTCACAAATAACCGGTATTTTCCATGTCCCATGTCACTGCTGACCTACCTCCACCTAGATGTTTTGGTATAATTTTTACGAGGTTCAGAAATCTAGAAAATGTCTTCCAGTTGCTTTTGGACTTTAACTATATATATTTAATGAGTTTTTTCCATAGTTCTCACCTTAACACAAAAAGAAATGCAGTCTGTCTACCAAAAGTATATTCAGAACAGAGTAGCCTGACACATATCAAAGCCGATCTCAAAAACATTTCTCAGCTGTCATAGGTTTTGGGATCTACCTTCTTCTCGAATGCAGTGGATTATCCTGGAATTTTTTTTATTTGGTTTGTAGTTTTCCTGAGAAGTTCTGATTAATAGGGGACACGGAGCCCAGTTTAGAAAAATTCAATACATTATGCTCTAGTCTAATATATCCTCAGCAACTCTCTTAAGCCCACATTGCAGCGTTCACATTCACTCTCTCCTCTGGGGTTTGAGGGGCCGGGAAAGGGAGACATGGAGAGAAAGAAACCAGCTTCTTGGCAGCTTCTCAACAATCGCTTCAGCTCCCCGGCCCCTTCAAAAAAAAAAAAAAATCCTTTACATCGTTGTTCTAACCAAGAAAATATGCAGTTTCCTGACAGATTGGATAATGTGGAGATTTGGGAAAATTGTGCAATTCCCCTTATTTTCATTTCACCCCCAAATGCCGTGGGTGCACATATAACTTCCATGCACATGTAGTAGTAGTCGTTTCATTTTCTTAAACTGACGAGCGGGCTCAGGGAGCAGTAGTTGGAAAGAGGCGCTTGTTCAGGCAGGGGCCATCCCAGTGACCAGCCTCGTTGGGGCTGCCCCTGATGGTAGGTGCTCGGTGGGAGTCCAATCTCTTTCAGCACCATCACCAGCTGACCCGGCTTCACTGAGATTAGCTATGCATAGACAACACAAGGCAACCTTCCAATTTGGACATTGGAGAATGAGAAGGAACCTAAATCCTAGCTCACCATTGCCAAGAAACTCTATATGATGCAGGTGCAAATCATTTCCCTCCCTCTCTTTTAAATTCAGATTCATTAAAATATGTATTTTTCAAGGGGGTTAAATTCAAACATCTGGGGCAGGGGAGTATCCACAACTCTCGAAATATTTTTTTTTAAGTTGGTTTCAGATTTTGATTGTTTCATTTCTTTGATTGTTGGGGTGAGAGGCTGCCTACTGGTGGGATGACAGAAAGGGGGCAAGAAGAGAGGTAGAAAATGACTTCGAAGGGTCTGGGACTGCATCAGCAGCCATAATTGTGGGAAAGTAACCCGAAGATGCCAAACAACAGGAAATTACCAGAAGAATCTGTCAGCACAATCAGCTGCTATTTTCATTGTTCTTTGGCAAATTTATACACAGTCTGGAACACCTGGGCTGGCCTGAAGCCCAGGTTTGACTAATTGCCAGGGGAGAGGAGTCGCCATTTGTCTTCGGAGGGATTTCCTCCGTTCGCTCCTCAAAACATGTGGTTTCACTTTTCCCCTCTCTCTGCAGGAAATGGCAGGACAGTGAGACGCAAAATAAATGAGCTCGCTTCCAAGAGGTTGCCTCCTAAGAGACCACTCCAAAAATAACTGTCTTGTGAGAGGTTGTTAATAACCAAGATTCTATATACTGTCCTCAGAAAACAGTGTTTCAAAGACACAGTGATTTCCACCCGCCCACCCTCCTCCTTTCCTTCCAAACGCAGGGCACATTAAAAAATAAAATCTGTGGGAGAGCGAGAGAAGTAATCAGGTGCTCTGTCTTGTGGAGGGGGTGAATGTCACATCTCTCACTCCTTTACAAAGCCCCTCTCCTGGAGCACAAGCTGACCCGAGTCCTCTCACCTGACAAGTGGACAGTGAAGCGGGAACTCTAAGAGATGTCAAAGCTTGGTCTCCCCAGCTTGTCCTTGCTGCCCATCTCCCTCCTGAAACCCAACGTTTCAGCTTCTCGGGGAGGACCAAGTGGTATTCCTCGAAGGCACGGACTGAGCCTGTGCAACTGGTGTTGCTCTGTGCCTCATGTAGAGTTGGTATTAGATCAGTGGTCGTTGAATGGAAATCACTGTGCGGTTTGCACAAATCACCTGCTTTGTGGCATGCTGCCTGGAAATGGATGTAGATATTTATAAATTTCTTGAACTTCAAGAGATCACCTTTTTACAAGAACCACCTGCCAGAGTGACAGCCTTCTCCCCTAACCTCTCTCCATATTTTTATTGGTTAGCATACCACTACACACACACACACCCCTCCCTTCTACCTCATAACTGTCTCATTACTACAAGCCCTGGCTAAGGTATCCTACTTGGGTAGCAGACTCGTGTTCTCTATTCCATCTTGAAGCCAACAGAGCTTTCTAACTTAATTGCCCAGTATTTTAAAAGTGCTGATTGGGAAATGTCACAGTGACAGTATGTTTCATATTGAAACGTACATCCGCCTTTAGTGTATTTTCACCTGCATTGTGTCCAACCTCGGCAGTGATTTAGGGGTTCTGGCATCCCGTCAGCAAAGAATCAACTGCTTTTCCTTTCTTTCCTTCTTTCTTATTTAAAGCATTTGGAGCATGCCGGCAGATCATTACTACCCATGAAGCCGGCAACATTTGGGTTTGATTTGATTTCAGTCGCAGACCCCTTTCTCAAAGTTGAGCTGCACTGTAATTCTAAACTGACCTGCCTTCCCCCCCAGCAAAGGTGAAAAAATGTTATGGAGAGTTTTACAACCCACAGCCCATCGTTTATGCCGAAACACTGGGAGAGTTCAGACTTGGTTTATTTTCGCTAACTTCGAGATGTTTTGACATGTTTATTTGTTTAATTTGTTTATTTTGACTAGCTCTGATTATAATTGGCAGCAGTGTGTAGAATTAACATTAGACAGTGTCTTAGACTTGTCTGTTACCATAATGCAAAAAGAATGTGAAGAGAAATCTACCCAAGAGCGAGCGGGCAGAAAAACGGCAAGAGATTTCTTTCACAAAAAAGAAATATAACCTCAATTTTAAATTTTATTTAAAGATGTGTATGGCTATTGGACAAACCATACTTGCACACTAACATTTCTTTTATCAAATAAGCCTGTCCCCTCTGCTAATATACTTGTACAATGGTTACTAAATGTGGGATTTTTAACAATCTAACCTTTGAAATTTGTTTTTTGAGATTTTTTTTTTATTGTTCCGCCTCTGGGTCTTTAAAAATAAAGGCGCAATAATTATTCAATAACATTGCTGCAACATTGGAATAATACAGAGTAGCTAATGCAGTTGTGTGGTTGAAAATGTCCTTTCTGGCCGGTTGGCTCAGCGGTAGAGCGTCGGCCTAGCGTGCGGAGGACCCGGGTTCGATTCCCGGCCAGGGCACATAGGAGAAGCGCCCATTTGCTTCTCCACCCCTCCGCCGCGCCTTCCTCTCTGTCTCTCTCTTCCCCTCCCGCAGCCAAGGCTCCATTGGAGCAAAGATGGCCCGGGCGCTGGGGATGGCTCTGTGGCCTCTGCCCCAGGCGCTAGAGTGGCTCTGGTCGCAACATGGCGACACCCAGGAGGGTCGCAACATGGCGACGCCCAGGATGGGCAGAGCATCACCCCCTGGTGGGCAGAGCGTCGCCCCCTGGTGGGCGTGCCGGGTGGATCCTGGTCCGGCGCATGTGGGAGTCTGTCTGTCTCTCCCTGTTTCCAGCTTCAGAGAAAAAAAAAAAAAAAAGAAAATGTCCTTTCTGAATTCTTTGTCTAAAAATCCCTGAACAATGAGATTTACACCTTGGAGTTTGTCTGAATTGGGTGATATTTTCCTGTATTTTTGTCATATTTGCTAAGACAATGATCATAGGACATTAATTCTCCTCTTGGCACTTACAAAGGTGTATACATAAAACAGTTCTCACAGGATTGATCCACACTCTACATATAAAAAATATATAATCCATTTTGAGAGGGGAAAAAATTCTGTATCCCTGGTTCAGCCAGACCTCACACAGAAGTCCTTGTGTCCTTCACAGCCCTAATCCTAAACCAGCTACCAGCGCCCTGTCCCCCAGCTTCACCCCTTGTCCTGGCATGTGTCCCCAGGTATGTGTAAGAGGGTATCTGGCCACAGTTCTTTAAAGGAAAAAAAAGAAATCGGTTTATATCTACATATTCTACTGCCAATTATGCACAGAGCACATTTATTATCCCATAAATATTTTCCCCATGCGCAGTATGTGTATTGCTGTGTGTGATCCTGACTTGGAATACCATATGTGCTCTGAGATGGGGGCCAAGTTTAGGTGGCCATGTCTATGCCAAGCAGCCCAGAGGTCTCTGCTATGAAATTCTTGCTCGAAGAAGCATGGAGTCTCTAGACAATTGATCCCTTGGCTTCTATTAACCTTGAGCTTAAATCAGACTCCGTTGGGGGCAGGAAAACCCACCATAAGAGCACTGGAGTGGCCAGTGTCACGAAGCTGGCCCCGAGGAGCTCCCGGTTGGGCTGTATTTAAGGCACCAGTTCAGGTTGTCAAAGGGAACTGAGAAGATAGATTTCTCTTAGGGGACACTGAAATGTTCTTTATAGAAGACTGAAAATATATCATTTTCCCTCCAGCTTCGATGACAAATACAGGAATTGTGCAGCTCTGCACACAGGTTAAGAGATGGACATTAAAGGCAGTTTTAAAAAGACAGTATGGCTATAAACATCACACTTGATAAGAGACTAGGTCTTCATTTCCCACCACAGATGTGACAGAGGTGCTAGTTAATGCTACAATTGTAACTATATTGTGATATGTAAACGTATCAAAACATTTGTATCCCTAAGTTTACACAATGTTATATTTACACAAAGTTGAATATACTTCAACTTAAACAATAGGATATGGAGAGCTTGCAAAATTTTGACTTTTCCAAATTGTTCTAAGTTGTTCCAAAGGAAGAGCAAAGTGGTAAGGTACGAAGAACAGAAAGCCCAGGGTGGCCCCCACAGAAATGACCCACACCCTCCATGCCCATTCACTGTGACGAAGCATTGCAGAATCAAGAGCCAGTCGGCCAACCTGTGGAAGAACTGGATTCAGGGAAAGAAAGAAGAGGACTGGAAGTAAATGTCAGAAGCAAAGACGTTCTTCAGTATTTGGGGTACACCTAGAGATCAGAACAGAGTCGTTCCTATTTTGTGACTGAACTCAAGAGTCTCACCACTTGGGGTGCTCTATTCAAAAATGAGACATGGTTGTTGCAAGGTAGTTTTATTTACTTACAGAGAGTAAAGGAGCTAGGATTGACATCCAAAGCTCTGCCACTGGAAGGGAGGCTTTGCTATTGCTTAGATATACTCTTTGATCATTTACACATTGTTTTCAGTTGGCTCTACTTATTGGGTCCAGTTGCTGATAAGCTCATCCTGTTAACAGCTGGTCTGCAAAATACTGTGCTACATTTTAACATTTAGCAAGATTACATTTAGTATAAACCAAGCAGACCTTGAGACCCTTGTTTGGTATCTCATCAGGTATGAGAATGAAGAGCCATGGAAAGAATTCTCAGAGCCTGAAGCAGCAAGGAGAAATTCAGGCAGGGCTCCAGACTTTAGGAGGACAAAAGACAAGCACTGAAAGGAGGTTTACTATATAATGTTCGTTTAACTGCTTGATTCAAAACAACTCAAATGACTGACTCCCTGAGAGTACTGACTTCCCTAGGACTTCCCCTAATGTTTTGTACTGTCTCCACTAACATCTCTGGAGACTAACCAGGACATAAAGGTAAGGAATTCAAACTCATGTCCAGACGCAGAGGCAGAATTTAGAGACTTCCTTTTAGTAATAAACAAACAAATAAAAAAAAGAAAAAAGAAACTGCACAGATTGTAACAAGAAATAACAAAAAGAAGACACCTTCCACGTTTAACAAAATTGCCATCAACATACTTGTATCCAGTGTTAATTAAAGAGTGACAGGAAAGTTAGAAGTTTTGCCTCCAGTTTCCACTCTGCCCTCACTTTACTGGGTTACCTTAGACTAAGCAATTGCCTTATCTGGTCTCTATTTTCCCTGGTAGTTCAGCTGTTCAAATTACTTTGAACATTTTGGAAGAGAAATGTGTCACACAGACGTGTTATTATTATTACCTATCTCCAAGGAGAGAGCTTAAATTTGTTCATACGAAATGAGTTGACTTTCTCTTTGGACAAACTAAATAATGAAGCATGGGCCATAGTGTTTTTAAGCTCCTTAGATATGGAGGTTATATAAATATAAAGCAATATTATTGAAATGAAACTTCTTTAGGGCGTTTGCCAAGGGACCCAGTGTTAAGAATATCTTACAAGAGCAGATTAAATGAGAGCTAGTTTAATGAAGTCTCGCTGCTAGAGGTTCTGCCAGGGCCAGTGCTCACTCCCGCTGGGTACCTGGGTGATTTAGAATTAGGAGAGCAACCAAAAAGTGGCTAACTTGAAGAAGGGTTTTAAAACCAGTTCAGTGCCTGCCATTGTCATTTTATGGCTTCAGAGAGTTACCAAACTCATTAAATTGAAAATTATCAAGACAGACTCCAAGAATCCTTCAAGATAATAATACCTTATATGTGTTCCCCTTAAAAAAAGACTCCCTCTTCTAATCATCAGGTAAAAAAACATCTGACTTTTAGAAATCAGATTCCTTTGCTGACATAGAAATTTCTTTAGTTTCATTGTCTAGCCACTTTAAGATACACAAAAGCTGTGTCTGAGATCTGTGAAACAGTTGTCAAAGCTGAAGGCAAGTAGGCAGGGCTGGCCGTGCTGGGAATATTAGGGGGCTTGCCCCAGAACTGAGAGACAGAAGCAGTCCACAGTGTTTGCATTGCCAACCCCCTGCCCCGAAGGCTTCCCACTCCCTAACTATCCCCTGCCACCCACACAGCCCAGGATGGCAGGGAGACATCACAACACTTTTTCTGATGTCAGAGTATAGAGAAAGAAAGCTAAGAATGACTATCAAGCTAACAAATAAAACGAAAATAAGACATCCTTACTAAAGCATCTTGTAAAAGATATCAAAATAACTGCCAAGCAAAAGAGTAAAATACACACTAGGAGATCTGTTTTCTTCCCCACGTTTTTAGCACCTTGCAGGCGACCATGTGAACTCAGTCACTCAGTTCTTTCTGGGCCAAAGCAATTGCACCTTGTGAATGAGGAGACAGTACTAACGGTGCCTTCTCCACCCCCACCACTTCACAGCTGTTCTGGGGAGCAAAGCAGGTACAGGGACGACCAGGCTTTGAAACGGGTGAAGTTTTATACAAATATTTAGTATTATTCTTCCTGAGGGCTGAAGTAAACAAAAGTAGTTCAGCGACCAAGTCGGAAATATCAAATGGTCTGAGAAACATGTGTATATGTGTATTCGCCCTGACCTCAATGTGGCAAGCCATGGAATGAAGAAGTGTCGGCAGCCACAACATTCAGAAATTCTAAAATGCTTCCAGCCCCGCACATGGGTATGCCCTGGCTTTTAAATTAAAAATGGTTTCTTATTTGATTCAGAAACAAAACCAAATTCTTTCACTTCTCAAGTGGTGGAGCGTCGGCCTGGCGTGCAGAGGTTCCGGGTTCGATTCCCGGCCAGGGCACACAGGAGGGGCGCCCATCTGCTTCTCCACCCCCCCTCCTTCTTCTCTGTCTCTCTCTTCCCCTTCCCGCAGCGAGGCTCCATTGGAGCAAAGATGGCCCGGGCGCTGGGGATGGCTCCTTGGCCTCTGCCCCAGGCGCTGGGGTGGCTCTGGTCGCAAAGGAGCGACGCCCTGGAGGGGCAGAGCACTGCCCCCTGGTGGGCGAGCTGGGTGTATCCCGGTCGGGCACATGCGGGAGTTTGTCTGACTGTCTATCCCCGTTTCCAGCTTCAGAAAAATACAAAAAAGAGAGAGAGAGAGAGAGAGAGAGAGAGAAGTTCTCTCTCTTGTCTTCCAATATGTTTATAGCCAAGAACTCTTCTCTTCTATTTTGTTTGTTATACAGGGTGGGGCAAAATTTGGCTTACAGTTGTGTGTATGGAAAATAATACAATAATAAATAAAATACAAGAATAAAGTCTGTGTTCCGCATACTCACAACTGTAAACTTACTTTTGCCCCACCCTGTATAAAGCTTATAAGGTTATACAAGTACAAAGTAGTGCTATTTGATTCAATATGAGCTATATGTAATTTGATTCAACAGATATCCACCGAGAATTCCCTGCTTTGAACAACCTGGGCTCCCTACCTGAACCTCCAGAATATTTGTCCTCTGGCGTTTTGACAGCTCCCTTCAGACACTCCCTTCAGACACTAATTCTCTTTCACTTTTGTTTCCCTGCATGCTTCTTCAGCCATCTGCCTCTCCTTGGACCTCCTTTCCATTGGACTTCCAGGCTAAAGGGGCAGTCCTTGGATGACACTGTGCAAAATGGTTTTGGGATCCCAGGGAATGTGCACAATCCTGATCAAGTTCTCCACCCTCCAACCACACTCAGCTTTGGGGCATTTTCTGCACCCCCAATCTGAGCCCAAAGCCAGGCAGTCTTGGCCACTGGGATCCCCTGTCAGGTCTTGGCCACCTTGACTTCTCATTTGTCAGAATCTGGCTACTGATGTGCCCTACACACAACCTGGCAGACAGCCAGGTGGGTAGCTGCTGATCCCAACACAGAGAGTTCTGGGGCTCTAGCTAGAATCTTCTGAGAAGCATTGGTACCCACATCATAAGAATATTTCAGCATTCTTCTACTCACTCTTTCTCCCTCTCCTTTTTTGTCTTCTCTTTCTTCTTTAATTCTCTTCTCCTTTCTCTCTCTTTCTAAGCGATAGGCAAGTCAGTGGCTCCTACCCTTATCATCTCACTCAGAGCTGGAGAGATTTCTGGCTATTTCACATTTGTAAAATGGCTCCAAGAAGCACCTGTTTCTCCCCTGCCCCTCACCTCGCTCCAACAACCCCACAGCAACCTTTTGTGTTTAGAACACCACCAATTAAGTTCCAAGGGGGCATCAGCCCTACCGGCTTTGGGTGCCCCCCATAGAATCCAGATTTTCTCTCCCAGAAGCAGAAAGCCACTTGACTGCTCTTGCTCTTCTCACACCTCCCACAAAACCTCACGTTGCCCTTCAGTGGTCAGACCAAGGCCGGAGATCCGTAGCCCGGAGGCTGACAGGGGCCAGGAGGCATTACCATCAGCAAACAGTTTCAGACACAGCAAGGAGAGTTGCTTAGTTCTTCTCAATTTGAAACAAACTGACAATGATAACAACAACAAAAAATTTTTGAAGAGCAACCAATCCTCTTGTATAAAAGAGAAAAAAAAATGTTGCTAGGCACTTTCCCCCAGAGGTTAAAATGTGAGTGGCAAACTATAGCCAGACCTGTATCCTAACAGTGAAAACCACACGTTGCTGCGGTTGGACTTGAGGATGGAGGGCAAAGGGTGGGAAGGTGTGCTGAAGGAGCCGAGACTCACACATCTCTCAGGCAAGTCTTGGTCTATTTCTATTCAATAAACAGAAGAGGTTTTAAACTTCAACACCATAGAGGTGAAGTGATTCCAGGAGCCGGGACAAAGGCGTAGATGGCTCTCTGTTGCCATCCAGTGGGTAAGTGCTGTATGATGGCCAGGTTCGTCCCTGCATTGAGTCAGTGCACAAAATTCAGTCTGCATAAAATCATCTTATCTCCTCCAAAGAATTACTAAAATTTTCAGAATGTCCCTTCTGCTTCCCCCTGTCCTCCCATCTCCCTCATTAGTTGCCTTTGTTTGACTTTGAGATAAAGGAATCTTGGCTGGCCTCTCCTTCTGACTGAAAAACTCAATACTATAAAAAATAAATCCAGCTTTTGCGGTACTTGCACCAAATCTGCAGTTCCCTTAATTGGTTTAAAAGAAGGGGGAGAGGGACACAGAGAGAGTCAGTGAGAACCAGAGGGGAGAGGAGCCTAGCTGCGTCTGAGTGCCAAAAAGGTGGTAAATAAGCCCTTTTTATGGGCTCACTTGGTCTGAGCTCTACACAGCTCCCTTAATTGAGGGAGGAAGCGGACAGAAAAAAGTAAGTGACTTTTGATTCTACCTGAGGAATGCTACAGTTTGTGGTTGATCTTCAGAGCAGATAACAGGGATTCTTCAGCCACTCTTTAAATCCATGGGTCAGTTAACTCAAAATGAAGTGATTTGTTCAAGTTGTCCTGGACTTCTTGTTTCAAGCATATGCCTGGCTTGTACCTCAGTGGGTGCTCACCCCCCTGTCTGGGCTCTGCTGCGGCTGGTACAAGCCCAGGAGCCAGGGTCCTATCCTTCTAAACTGTGGCCAGCTGTCCTCCCTGTTTGCTCCAGGCAGGTCTCGGGTAGGGTGTCAGTGGTCAGGGAGGCATAGAGAACGTCGGCATACACTGCAGGTGGTGGCAATGGCCTACCCTGACCCTTAAGTTGCACTGGAATCCCACAAATGTTTGGCTCAAGTTATCTTTAAAGATTTTTTTTTAAGTAAAATGCAATATCAAACGTCTTACACATCAAATTGTAACACATCAGGACACCAACAAGTTAATTTGTGTGTTTACACTGTTTAAAACCCTCGGTCTCTCTGCACGCCTCTCACGAACTGCTGTCGCCTGTGTTCCCTGTGCATGCGCTGCCTGTGCTCAGCCGCTGGGCCAGGATCCGCACGTGGGCGTCTCAGAGGCTGTGCTGTCTCAGCTTCTTGTCCGCTGTGCAGCAACCAGTAAAGACATGGCAAGACTCGTGAGAACAGCACATTACAAACAGTGTTAGCATTTATTATACACTTTGGTTGCTTTTTATTTAACTTGTCTCTGTGATAAATGATATTAACAAATGTTAAATACTGGAAATAATTCAACTTAAAAAGACTTTTTAAGAATCCAACTATTCCCCTTTTGGGCTTTGCATCAATTTATTTGAAGAGTGCAATATGAGCTAATTTAAAACTGTTGCCATTTGCAAATACTTATCTGCATGAATTAGAATTTTTACAATATTGTTTAACCCAAATAAAACAAATACTGTACTAATAAAGCCAGGGTAATGTTTATCAGCAAATTTCATTAACAACTACAACTATAGACTTCTATCATCAAAAAAAAAGTATATTAAAAAGTCTAAGCTTTGCAGTCTGTTATGGGCTGAATGGTGTCCTCACCCCCAAATGGATATGTTCAAGTTCTAATATCCAGTAGTGTAGCATATAACCATATTTGGAAATAGTCTTTAAAGACATGACTGAGTTAAGAAGCCATTAAGGTGGGTCCCAATCCGATCAGCCTGGTATCTTGCAGAGAGGGGGTTTGAACACACAGGCTGCAGGGGTGCACAGAGGGGAGGCTGCGTGAGGACATGGGGAGAGAGGTGATCTGCAAGCCCGGGAGGCAGAGCTCGGAAGAAACCAAATCTGCCAAGACCTTGGTCTCAGACTTCTAAACCTTCAGAAATGAGAGAATAAATCCTGTTCTTTAAACCACCCAGTGCGGTATCTACAATAGTTATAGCAGCCTGAACTGACCGATACAAGGTCGAAAACAAATAGGTCTGATATTTCCTACTCTACCACATACTACCAGCAGTCTTTTTTATTTTTTAATGGTTTATTGAAATGTTACTTATATATCATAGAATGCTTCTAAGTATAAAGTTCAGTGATTTTTTAGTATATTTGCAGAATTCTGTAACCATTAATACCTGTGTGATCTTAAGAAAGATACTTACCCTCTCTGGACCTCGATTTCTTAATCTGTCAAAAGTGGGCCCATACCTTCTACCTATGTTTGTTTTGAGAATTTAATTACATAACAAAAACATGTGGCACATATGTTTGTTTCCTTCCTTCTTCGGTCATTCTTAGGATGTGGTGTCTTCCATTGACCCGACCCAGTCTGAAACTTGCTGCTTGCTGCTCTGTGTTTCCCATCAAGGCTCCAGACCTGGCAGAACTCAAACACCCCACACTCCTGCTTGCCGCCCATGGTCCAGGCCTCCTTGTGTTCATGCTCTTGTGCAATTCTCTTCCCATGATCTTTGGATGAATCAAATTAACAGATTCTAGCAGAAATGATTGGCTGTCATGTCTGAGATTAGGTGACAAGAAGCCTGTGGCCTTCCTCGTGAACACCCTCTCTTGTCTGTGCCATTTGTCCAGCACGCTGAGGGAGGTGAGCTGCCCTGGGGAGAGTTAGTGGTCAGGAACGTCCAGCCCTGGCCAGCTGCCAGTGGGGCCCTGAGCCCTGCCAACAGCCATGTGCACGACTGGCTGCAGCTCCCTTCCCATTTGAGCCGTGAAATGACCACAGCATGACCGACACCACTGTAGCCTTATGAGGGACCCTGAGCCGGGGGTCCCAGGCTAAGCTGCTTCAGATTCCTGACTCACAGGAACTGTGAAATAATATATGTTTGGTGTTTCAAGCCACTTAAAGGGGTAATTGAAGGGATAATGTGTTACATGGCAATAAATAACCAATGCATCCACCTTCTAGTACTCTAGAACAGTGGTTCCCAACCCCCGGGCCACGGACCGCTACCGGTCCGTGGGCCATTTGGTGCCGGTCCGCAGAGAAAGAATAAATAACTTACATTATTTCTGTTTTATTTATATTTAATTCTGAATGATGTTTTATTTTTTTAAAATGGCCAGATTCCCTCTGTTGCATCCATCTAAGACTCACTCTTGACGCTTGTCTCGGTCACGTGATACATTTATCCGTCTCACCCTAAAGGCTGGTCCATGAAAATATTTTCTGACATTGAAAACCGGTCTGTGGCCCAAAAAAGGTTGGGGACCACTGCTCTAGAAGGAAAAGGGTCAAAACCACCTTGGGAAGGACCCTACTCTGTCAAATAATTAACAATAATTAACAAGTAACGTCAGCCCACACTTGGCCTTTAAGTATTTGCTAAAATTTCCATTGCTTAAGGCTGCCACCTCTTCCTCCCTGGCTCTGAAAAACTCACAGCAGCTCATGAGTCCCATGTCTTCTGGGAAGGATCACTCCTCCGCCTACCAAGAAACTCAGTCTGATTTGTCTTATGACCTCTAATGTGTTCAGAAAGAACAGAGTATCTAGCTTTTTCTCATGGGCAGAAGCACTACTTACTCTTTTGTGACTTTCCACATCTTAAATGTAAGTGGAATCCCAGACTGGGTTTGAACTTTGATCTCTCCCTTCCTTTTTCTCTGACCTCTTGCTGTGACACAGGCCCCAGAAAGCCTACATAACCAAGAAAAAGGAGGTCTGGGTTTATCCTCTGAGTCCAAGGTCCACAGCTGACTAGCCGCATGTGGTTCCCTGACCCAGGAAAGCAGATGCCTCTTGACCCGAAGGCAAGAGAAGAGGACAGCCTCAGCAATGTGGTTTAAAGCCCCTCAGGGCTGCTGCTGGGAATTCCTACCATTACAGTCAATAATGACCTTGACAACACATCCATTGAAGCTGGGCCAGCCCAGGGAAAAACAGTAAACTTGGCTGTAGGACATTCAGTTTTTTGTTCAGCTACCCACCAGTTGGGGTGATGTGTCTTGGTCCAGTGACTTCAATTATCTGTGCATCAGTTTCCTTACCCATTAAAGAAGGACCTAGATGATATCCCTATGACAATATAAAAATTAAACTCCAAGTTTATCAGTTTTCTTTTCTCCTCTGACTTGTGTTTGTATTACTCGGGGCTCCTTCAGAAGGTGTCATTTTTTTACTCTGGCTCTAAGCAATGGGATTGACCAGTTAAGTCTTCAGAAAGGTAAGGAGAAATGCAGTAACTATTTCTTTTTCACAGTTTTTCTGCTCCCCAACCCCGACATAGACACGTGCACTACGAGAGTGGACATATGACCCAGACCCAGCTGACTACTTAGTACATTTGCCCTTGAACAATGTGAGAGTTAGGGGCACCCGAACCTCTGCAGTCTAAAAACTTAACTACTACTAATAGCCTACTGTTGACCAGAAGCTTCACCAATAACTTAAACAGTAAATGAACATATATTTTGTATGTACATGCATTATATCTGCATTCTTACAATACAGTGAGCTACAGAAATGTTATTAAAATCACAAAGAAAAAAATACATTTACAGCAATTATTGAAAATAATTTGAAGAAGTGAAAATGCACAGTTTAAACCCATGCTGTTCAAGGGTCCACTGTATTTTAATCCAGCAGTAAACCATGTTTGGTCTAAGAAATGCATATAGGGCCCTGGCCAGTGGCTAAGTGGATAGAGCATTGGCCAGCATATGGACATCCTGGATGCAATTCCCAGTCAGTGAACACAGAAGTGACCATCTGCTTCTCCTCCCTCCCACTCCCACAGCCGGTGGCTCGATTGGTTGGAGTATGACCCCAGGTGCTGAGGATAGCTCAGTAGATCCAAGTATGTCAGCCTCAAGCACTAAAAATAGCTCAGTTGATTTGAGCATTGGCCCTAGACATGGTTGCCAGGTGGATCCTAGTCCAGTGGTGCGGGAGTCTGCCTCACTATCTCCCCTTATCTAAAACAAGAAAGGAAGGAAGAAAGAAAAGAAATGCACATAGGAGAACCTTCTCTTGGATTATTGTGAAGATTCTGGAGAAGGTAGTTTCTGGCTGTTTGCTAAGCCAGGGGAATGTGCATTTGGGAATGTTGGTCACCATGTGAAGAATGAAGCCAAGACAAGGACAGGGAGAGGGAGAGGAAGTAGGAGAGGTCTCTGGCAGGGTGTGTCTCAGGTGCAATTTCTAAGACTGATCCTGCAACTCTTCATGTCTTTGAGCAGCAAGTCTGGGAGCCTTCCCAGGTATGAGCCCATATATAAAGCTGGTGTGACTCAAGTTTCATTTATTTGCAACTCAGACAATGTTTATAAATACAAATGATTGAGAGGATGTGGAGGTAATTAAAGCCCTAGGATAGAGAACAAAATGAAAGGCTTCAGCCTAGAGTGATGGGCAGTTCAGGCTACAAGATTCAGGGAACTCAGGTGACACATCCAATTTGATTTCTGTCCAGATGTACATGGCTGCTGACTGCCAACTAGTTCTTAGAAGGTGGAGAGAGAAGTTTTGTTTTTTTTGCAAGATCCTTGTCAGTCCTGGCCGGTTGGCTCAGTGGTAGAGCGTCAGCCTGGCGTGTGGAAATCCCGGGTTTGATTCCCGGCCAGGGCACACAGGAGAGGCACCCATCTGCTTCTCCACCCCTCCCCCTCTCCTTCCTCTCTTTCTCTCTCTTCCCCTCCCGCAGCCGAGGCTCCATTGGAGCAAAAGATGGCCCGGGCGCTGGGGATGGCACCTTGGCCTCTGAGTGGCTAGAGTGGCTCTGGTCACGACAGAGCGACGCCCCAGATGGGCAGAGCATCGCCCCCTGGTGGGCGTGCCGGGTGGATCCCAGTCCGGCCCATGCTGGAGTCTGTCTGACTGCCTCCCCGTTTCCAGCTTCAGAAAAATACAAAAAAAAAAAAAAAAAAAAAAAAAAAAAGATCCTTGTCAAACTCTCAGGCAACAGGGTATCCTGGGCATGGTTTCTTTCAAGCTGTATTTGTCCATGAACAGCAACCGTTAGAGAAGCTTGTATCTACGGGAAGGTCCAACAGAGCAACTGCACTGTCTCTGATGCGGGCAGCCCCCCTTTACTCTGGAAGTGTAATGTGGCTCTGGAGACAATGTCATTGATTAGATTGTCATGTTACAAATCCCAACTGCAAGTGTACTCAGAGCAGTGGCATTGTGTTAGAGGGGAAAGCTTGACAAGTGGCATCAGTCATTATAGTCTCTCACCCAATCCCCACTATGTGTAAGGGTGAAGGGTGTCACCTCGGTTTGGGAGCCATGAGTCACTAATGACTCCTACGGGGATAGAGCCCTCAGCTTTGGCTTTGGGCTCATTAGAACTAAGCGCTAGCCAGATGAATTAATCATAGAAACGAGCACTTGTCTATGTAACACACATTTTCCCAGGGCATTTAAACTCTGGGTTTAAAAGGAAGTTACATTAATAGTAGCAATCTATATCTTGCTGAGGTTTTCCACCCTGCTTGCTACAGTGGAATATCCATCCCTCAACAAGTTCCCCCAAATGATGTCTGGGGACCTCTGAGGCGATATTACAGTGCAGAGAAACAAGCCCTGAGAGTTCCAGTGTGGAGTCCACCTCCATACTAGTTTCCATCTTCTCTTCTTCTGCCCCTTTAATATCACCAAAAAGGAGTGCCACTGTGTCCTTTCAATGTCTGCAATGCACCAACACCACACTCTACAGAGTGAGGAGGAACCTTTCTCTAACTCCTAACATCCACCTACAGGAACCACTGGCCACTGGCATTGCACCTTGTGAACACACACACACTCACCTTAGTAAAAATCTGTCACAATGATCTCAGAGAAGGGCTGTGTTATACCCCAGATTGTAAAGGGATTCTTTGGATAGAGCACTCTTTTCCATTCCCACGTGTAGCTCCTTTTATTTCCCACAAACCCAGATGTGACTCCATGCTGCTGATGGGAACCCAGGCTACACAACAGCTCCAACACTATTCTCCAGTCCAGCACCTCCCACGGGAGCGCCTGCTTCCCTTCCCTGTCCTCTGCAATGTCCCTGGGTTCTATCATCAATCTGTAGGTCACAAGCCCGTGCTTCACTTTGATGTTCTGGTTACAATGCTCATTTCTGTTTTGCACAGCATGATAGATGACACAGCAATTACTCCTGAATTCAGTCATGCTTGAGCAGGAAGATGCCTTGCCTCATCTTGCCCTACAGAAGCAGAAATCTACCTTGATTAAGTGGTTATTCATTACTGGGCAATCCGTTCTCTTCCCACTGGGTTGAAATGCCAGTGTTATCACAACAAATTCTCTTATGGTTCAAGTCTATTTCTATCACATTTCACTGGCCATTTACTTTTCTTCTTATGTAAAGTGATGCTCACTTTCTTGTCTCTTTTCTATTTAGTTGCTCTTCTTTTTCTTGTTAATTTAGAAATGCTCTTTATTAAATCTCCCATATACATTATAAATATCTTCTGGTTAAACTCTTCCATAGCTACCCAAAATATCACACTCTACTGACTGCACAGTGTAGTGCAGAAGACCAGTGCAATAGGAATCATCTTAAAACGACAGACTAGAACTTACTTTATTCTCTGCTCCTTGCCAGTCATTGTACAGAGATGTAAAGGGACAAAAGCAAAGCAGAAGAAGAAAATAGTCGGTTGGGACCAAGTAAGCCACCAGCCAGGGAAATCAATCCTGGATAGAGTGCTGCTAGTTCCTGGACCACTTGGTAACGTTTTAGATTCAAATTCTAACCATAGGTAGCAGGCTTTCTTATGTTCCTACTCTTGTGTTAGGGAATTTCTTATACATTATCCCATTTAATCTCCATGATTAAACTGTGCCAGCTATGATATTTGAAACAAAATAGACTGCTTTACCTTTTGTTCTCCAAGTAATACAGCTTCACTCTAAAGGAAAGTATCTATTTAAAAGAAATATTTAAAAATCATCTCTAATTCTTTTACCTAGAGAAAAGTGTTTTAACATTTTGATATATGTGATATATATTATTCTATCATATTTTTCTATGCATATGTAACATGTAATATTACAGTTTTAAAGCTACTTTTAAATTTTTATTTATTGATTTTTTTTTTTTTGGAGAGAGTAAGGGAAATAGAAAGAGAGAGAGAAAAAATATCAATTTGTTGTCCCATTTATTTATGCATTCATTGGTTGATTCTTGTATGTGCCCTGACTGGGGAGCAAACCCACAACCTTGCTGTATCGAAACAATGCTCTAACCAACTAAGCTACGTGGCCAGAAAAAAAACTACTTTTTTTTTCTGGAAAAGATAATAGTGAATATTTTTCTAGGACACGAAATATAACTTTTTTCTATTACATGTTAAGGTTACATAAAATTCTATCATATATCATATACCATGATAAATTTAGTGGCTTCCCTATTGTTAAAGACTTAAGTTATTTCCAAACTTTAGTATCATATGCTTTGCTCAACATTCTTATAGCAGAATCTTTGTACAAAACCATGATACTTCTTTCAGATTGATTCTTACAAGGAGAATTTCTGGATTACAGCACATGAAAAATTAAGACTTTTCTTCTGTATTGCCAAAGATACATATAGAAAAGCTATGGCAGTTTATATGACCACAAATGGAATAAAATAGGACTAATTTCCATGCAACACGCTGGTATTTTTATCTTTGCTTATTGTTTGTAAGAAAAATTAACTTTCAGTTGTTTAAAATGTTCAATTTTTGACATTTACCAGTAGGTTAATCATTGTTTTTATAGGGTTATTGGCCATTTACTTTTCTTCTTATGTAAAGTCATGCTCACTTTCTTGTCTCTTTTCTATTTACTTGCTCTTCTTTTTCTTGTTAATTTAGAAATGCTCTTTATTAAATCTCCCATATACATTATAAATATCTTCTGATTAAACTCTTCCATAGTTACCCAAAATATTATCTCCCAGTTTGCCTTTAATGTTATTTAGTATTTGATATACATAAGTTTTATGAGAAATTTTTATGAAGTCCTATTATTCTATATTTTAAATGGTTTTTATATTTTCATACACACTTAGAAAGGCTTCCAAAGATTATTTTTTTAAATTAATTCTTTATGTTCATATTAAAAACATTTTGGGTGTGGTCTGAAACAGAAATCTACCTTGATTAAATGGTTATTCATTACTGGGCAATCTGTTTTCTTCCCACTGGGTTGAAATGCCAGTGTTATCACAACAAATTCTTTTATGGTTCAAGTCTATTTCTATCACATTTCATTGATTTGTACACATTGTCATCATTCTGGTGTCCTGATTTTCCTCTTCCATGTATCCTGCTCTACCACTGGGGAAAAGATTCCTTTTTTGACATAAAATGTTTTTAGATCTCCTTGAAATACAAAAGGTGACCCTGGCTGGTAGCTCAGTGGATAGAGCGTCAGCCTGGAGTGTGAACATCCAGGGTTTGACTCCTGGTCAGGGCACATAGGAGAAGCAACCATCTGCTTCTCTCCCCTTCCCTTTCCCCATTCTCTTCCTCTTCCACTCCTGCAGCCAGTGGTTTGATTGGTTTGAGTGTGGCCCCAGGTGCTGAGGATAGCTCAGTTGATCAATCCAAGCATGTCAGCCTTAGGTGCTAAACATAGCTTAATGCTGGAACACTGGCCCCAGAAAGGGTTGTCAGGTGGACCCCAGTCAGGGCATATGCAGAAGTCTGCTCCACTATCTCCCTTCTTCTCACAAAAAAAAAAAAAAAAAAAAAAAAAAAAAAAAAAAAAAAAAAAAAAACCCAACGGTGAAAATAATAATTAACCATGGACATTTTAATTTTAATTTTTTGTGACAGAGACAGAGTGAGAGTCAAAGAGAGGAACAGCAGATAGGGACAGACAGGCAGGAATGGAGAGAGATGAGAAACATCAATTCTTCGTTGCAGCTCCTTTAGTTGTTCATTGACTGCTTTCTCATATGTGCCTTGACCAGAGAGATATAGCAGAGCGAGAGACCCCTTGCTCAAGTCAGCAACCTTGGGCTTCAAACCAGCAACCTTTGGGCTCAAGCCAGAGACCATGGGATAATGTCCATGATCCCACACTCAAGCCAGTGATGTCCGGGTTTCAAACGTGGGTCCTCTGCCTCCCAGTCCGATGCTCTATCCACTGCACCACCACCTGGTCAGGCAACCATGGATATTTTAAATGGAAGGGTGCCATTTCAAATAAAAATATTCCTAAAGTAATGGACTTTAAGCCTGGTGTTTTTGTCACTATTAGCCATGAACAATTGAAAGAGAGGAAAAAAAAATAAGTCCTGTTAAAACACTCGTGTCTGCCTTTATTGAGTTACGTGGAAAGGTGGAGTTGGCCAAAAGAGCACGCTATTCAACCCACATCTCTGAAGCACAGAGCAGCGACCTTTCCATATGGCCATTCCTGTCTCGTGCTGCTCCTTTAAAATAATAGAGTAAGAACCCACTTACGACATTGGGTAGTGTAAATAGGCCTCTGACCCTGCACCAAAGACCTCTATCACTCACTGTTTTTGAATCTGTTTCTGGTCAGCTTGGTTGGCCTGAATGGAGCTCTAATGAGACTGAGGTCATAGGTTCAATACTAGTGTGGTCTAATTACCAATAAGTCAACGGTTTGGGTCTTCAGCTTGTATTTCTAGCCAAGCCAGGCATTTTGCATGCCCAGCTTGGCTGGACAGGAGGCAGGGTGAGAGAGTGCAGGTAAATCAGAACAGATCTCCCAGCGCACTGGGACGTCCACTCAGTGACCTGCTGTCAGCTGGTCAGTAGCAGGGTTTGGGGGTGAGCAAGGAGAGCACATTTTTATATGGGCAGGATGGTCATCAGCACTCAGAGTATGCAGCAGCCCCACCCTGTCAAGCGGCTGCCAACCCCTATCTCAAAGGACTTATTCTAACTCAGAGGATAGAAATGGGGTTGGGAGTGGGAGTCCGGTGCTTAAATGGAAATGTTTTCAATAACCATGGATGTCTAGGGGAAACTCAAAAAAAAAAATTAAATGGAGTTGTAACCTTTTTTTTTTAATTTCATGATGAAGTAAAACATGTTAAAGATAATTTGGAAAACTAGCAATGAAACAACACATCCATTCTCACCAATACAATACAGACACTATTAGAAATGTCAGCATCACTTTTCATTACCATTTTAATGCATTATACAAGTAATACTTTACTGGAATCAACATTTTTAGAGAAACCAGAAATCACTCACCATCTCTAATAAAGCAGATATTTCACGTTTTCCCCATAGTCCTCACAGTGTTGTTTTGAGTAACTACTCTTGCATGCAGAGGTCCTCAGAGCCACTCACCCACCAACTCAACAAAAGGCCTATAATTAACCCCACCACCCACCCACCCAGGAAATAAACACACCAGTATTCTTTATTCTGCTTACACATTACATACTAGAGAGGTTTTGAATCACAAGTATTCAGCACAGTATCATTTGGAAAACATCATGAGGGAAAAAAGTCCTCCTGCCTCATGTGAACGTGGCGGAGCTGGCATTCCCTTTTAGAACACACTGTAATTTCTCATAGAAACACTTTGTGAAAAGTCCGTCATATATCGTAGTCCCTAAGTATGAAAGCACGGGTCCCTCTCACCACACAAAACAGCTGTGCCCTCACAAGAAAGGTCATCTGTTGCAGCCGTGTTTTTTTTACTTTTAAAGAAATGTCAGACCATGTTTTATGCAGTCCCTGTGACAGGGTGCTGTTTATTGTATCACCAAGCTGCCATAACTTCAGGATGAGGAAACTGCCATTATTTGGAGATTGTATATCTTTCTGACTTTCAGGACAGATGGAAATTAAGAACGACCCTTCCATGGAGTGGGTCTAAGTATTCTTTGACAGTCCCCTACAATATTTCAAACATCTTCGTCGGTGCCATAAAACCCAATGTTCGCCCCACTCAGCCCAGCTGAAGCCGTGCTGGAGTTAGGACATTTATCGCAAGTGTGGTGTGAATACTGCCACTTGGCAGATAGTTTTTGACCAAGGACTTTAAGCCAGCTTGCCTGGTGTCCCCAAAGACACTACAGGACACATATCAAAATCATATTACATTAGAAAATAAAAATAAGTAATATCATGTGACAGGGTCTGTGCAAAGCATCTTATACGCATTATCTCAATTTGTCCTCACAATTATCAGAACATCTTTAGTAGCCCAGATAAGAAAATCAAGACAGAAAGAAATTAAGTAACTTGCCCCAAGGTTACACTGCCAGAGAGCAAAGGTGCCAGGATTCAAACCCAGGTCTCTTCACCCTGAGTCACTCATGTAATCAACATGTTGATCAGGTGATGTTTCCAGGACACTGTGATCCCACCGACTATTAAGAACGGTTTTCATAGTCCTTGTATATTGCTATTACTATCTAAAAGGTATCAGAGAAAGTTCCCTTGGCACGGTAACGAAGCCATGTGACCATGATTTGAAATCAGATCTGTGTGACCTCCAACTCCATATCCTGATTCCAAAGTTCTTGACCTGGAGAATTTCTTAGAGATTAAAAGTAAAGGGAACATGAAACAGTTCCAGAAACCTGCTCCAGATCTTGCTTGTCTGGGATCAATGGGGGAGGGAATGTAATAAAGGCACTTGGGAGTTCTGTTTAAAATCCTTGTCAAATTATTATGTTCTAGTGGTCAGTGAAATTTTAGGAGCGCCAAAATGCCTCAAAAAACAGAATCTGGACCAAGCTTATGAGGTGCAAGCAGTGACTAAGCTAAAAGCAACCTGTTCATGTAACTTAGTCAAGCAACTGGTACCTTGCCCGGGTCACGTAGCTCGCCATGGCACAGTGAAGTGTGGCCAGGTCTCCTGCCAACGAGAAATCTCTGTAGAGATGGGGAAACGTGAAGTTCAGATTGCGTAGGTGAAGTGTCTGTGAAACTTTCTTTTGCTTAGAAAAAAGAAAGCCACAAGGGAGGCAGATAGCTGACATACAAATTTACTTTCTCCTTCCCCTGGGCTCGCCTCCCACTCCACATTCCCCTCCCTTTCCTTAGTCCATTTCTTCCTCCTCCTTTCTCAGCTGCCCAGGCTGGGAGGGGGGCAGATCTGGTGGTAGGAGATCACTGAATAGGTGGGCTGACTTCTATCTCTGCTCTGACACTCACTAGCTTTGTAAATCTAGACAAGTCGCTTAACCTATGTCTTTCGACCTCAATTGCTTCATTTTTTTTTCCAGCAGATTTGTCTTAAATGCCAAATGAAATGTTTATATTTCATCAGTGACATGAGGAGTGAGGCCAAATGGAGTCTGCAGTCCTCTCTAGGTTTAAAATGCTGTGACTCTCCCCCTCTTCAACAATGCCCTTTACCTTTTCTTCCTCATTTCTTCTGTCACGCTCTACTTCCTGACTCTGAAATCTGCAGTCAAGCCCACCTCCAAGTCTCTCTGACATGAAAGCAGAGAGGGAAAGACTGAGAGGAGAGAATTCACAGGTGTGGGATCTAATCCTTCCTTCCTCCTTTCCCTCCTTCCCTCCCTCCCTCCCTCCCTCCCTCCCTCCCTCCCTCCCTCCCTCCTTCCCTCCCTCCTTCCCTCCCTTCCTTTCTTCCTCTTTCCCCACGCTGTGGTAATTTTCTTCAACTTTTCAAGAAAGCATTTCTGGGAATAAAGAGACCTCTCTCAATTCATTTCTTCATCAAGGCAAACATTTTGAGAATCTGCATGCGCCAACGTTTTATTAGGCATGGTAATTACAATGGCCACCAAGGGGACCTGGAAAGTATTTGCTTGCCTTGGTTGGTACACTGTGGTTCCTCGGGGGAACAAAGGAGCTGCATCACTTGCCTCTACAGGACGTGCCTAAGCCAAGCACCTGGACTACCTTAAAAGGGACAGTTGTAAGAGTCCACTGTAACAAAGTCTTCAGATTGATATGATTCTAATGACCTTCAGGTCAGTAAGCATAAGCAAGTGCCCACCCTGTGTGTATTGACTGCATCCAGCCTTCCTGGACCAGCACTGCCAGGTAGAGGAACAGCCAGACCGGTGCTGCCCAACAGAACTTTGTGCAATTATACAAAGTCCTATATCTGTGCTGTCTAATATGGAAGTCAATAGCCACATGGCTATTGAACACTTAAAATGTAATTACTGTGACTGAGAAACTATATTTTAAATTTTATTCTATTTTAATTATTTAAATGTAAATAACTGCCTGTGGCTAGTGCTTAGCACACAGAGCAGTGTAGATAGAGAACACCGAGGCTCGTCTGAAAGAACACGGGACTTCTAGGCAGCCTAGGACAAACTATGTAAAAAGGAAGGTATACTATATAAGATAAGGAGGAGCCTGACCAGGCGGTAGCACAGTGGATAGAGTGTCGGACTGGGATGCGGAGGACCCAGGTTTGAGACCCTGAGGTCATCAGCTTGAGCGCAGGCTCATCTGGTTTGAGCAAAAAGCTTACCAGCTTGGACCCAAGGTCGCTGGCTTGAGCAAGGAGTTACTCAGTCTGCTGTAGCCCCTCGGTCAAGGCACATATGAGAAAGCAATCAATGAACAACTAAAGTGCCACAATGAAAAACTGATGATTGATACTTCTCATCTCTCTCCATTCCTGTCTGTCTGTCCCTATCTGTCCCTCTCTCTGACTCTCTGTCTCTGGAAAAAAAAAAAAAAGATAAGGAGGAGGTTGAGGGTGATCAAATTCTGAATTGTGAGGGAAAATGCCAAAACAAGGAAAAGGGAAGGATCTTACTCTTGGGATAGTTTCAAGTGTGCCTGGCCCGTCATAGCTCTCCAAAACTTCATCGGATGGATGAATGGTCGCAACTGATCTGGCGACGTTTGTATGGTCATTAAGAAGAACAGAGACCTGCCCATATTAGCCAAAGCAAATGATGGCAATAGTTGGGGAAAACTGTCCTGTTCCAAACAGGGTTAGGCTCTTTGGGACCTCCATGACGAATAACTAAATAGAGCTCTGTCTCGTGGTTGTGGTATGGGTCTGGAGTAAGTTTCAAAAATTCTTATTTTTTAAATAACATGATATCAGATACTAGTAAAAACTGTATAAGCACTTTTCTGGATTTTAGCCCTGGTAAGTACCAAAGATAAAATGATTTTAAAGGGGTTTTTAAAGGGTTTATCAAGGGCAAAGAGAAGAAGGAAGTCTTTCTGCTTAGAGCTGGGCTTGATAGTAAGTGGTCACTTACTGTCCAATAGAAATAAGACTATTTGGCTCCAGTTTATTTTTTCCTCCCATTCTATCTTCAGGAGATCAATCTTCGTAAGAGAAAAGATAGTGCAAACATTTTAAGAAAGAAGCCAAAGCTGTTTATAACACGTCATTGCTCTCAGCAAGTTCAAGTCTCCGGGTCAACACAGATTATACCACCCGGGACTCACAGAAATAATGGAAACAGAAATGCTATAGTACTTTCTGAACAATTACGGGGAAAGAGAGAAGACTTAGCAGGCCAGAGAAGATTGGACATTTTCCCAATTTTTTAAGAAAGGTTAGAAAATACATCCTGTAAAGCAGTGGTCCCCAACCCCCAGGCTGCAGACTGGTACCGGTCCGTGGGCCATTTGGTACCGGTCCGCAGAGAAAGAATAAATAACTTACATTATTTCTGTTTTATTTATATTTAAGTCTGAATGATGTTTTATTTTTAAAAAATGGCCAGATTCCCTCTGTTACATCCGTCTAAGACTCACTCTTGACGCTTGTCTCGGTCACGTGATACATTTATCTGTCCCACCCTAAAGACCAGTCTGTGAAAATATTTTCTGACATTAAACCGGTCTGTGGCCCAAAAAAGGTTGGGGACCACTGCCGTAAACTACAGACCAATAGTTTTGATGATAATCTCTAGAACAATCAAAGTGAGTTTTACAGGAAGGAGTCTATGGACATATTGTACTTTGAAAGGAAAGTAGTGGGCCCTGGCCGGTTGGCTCAGTTGATAGAGCGTTGACCCGGCTTGCGGAAGTCCTGGGTTTAATCCCTGGTCAGGGTACACAAGAAGCAACCATCTGCTTCTCTCCCCCTCCCCTTCCCCTCTCGCAGTCTGTGGCTTGATTGATTCAAATGTCTACCCTAGGCGCTGAGGTTGGCTCAGTTGATTTGAGCATCATTTCCAAATGGGGATTGCTGGGTGAATCCCAGTCAGGTGCATGTGGGAGTCTGTCTATCTTCCCTCCTCTCACTTGAAGGAAGGAAGGAAGGAAGGAAGGAAGGAAGGAAGGAAGGAAGGAAGGAAGGAAGGAAGGAAGGAAGGAAGGAAGGAAAAAGGAAGAAAGGAAGGAAAGAAGGAAGGAAGGAAGGGGAGCAGTGATCACCAAGAGTCCAAATGGGGTAACTGAGAATGAATCATGCCAGACTACCCTGCATTCTGCTTTTGGCTCAGAAAGTCTCAAGCCCTATACTAAATTATACCTCTATATGGTATTTAGCAGAGGTCTCTCGTTAGAGACCATCTTTGTGGCTGAGATTTAGAAATCTGAGCCAAATGCTGGCACCATTAGACAGATCAGTAAGCACTTGGACAGCTTTTCTCAAAGGGCTGTGATTAATGATGGCTGTCAACCTGCAGAGAGGTTTCCACATCATGCCACAGAACTATCTGTCCTTGGCCTGCTCTGCTGAACATTCATGTGGCTTAGAGGACAGTGATGGTATGTTTATTAAATCAGTGGATGACAGAAAACTGGAAGGGATAGATAACAGATTTCAGGCCCCACATCTTCTCAGTCTGAGACAATAGACCAACTTTAATAAATTTTTGATATGAGGATCTTCCCTAGTCCATAGTGACAAATACCCCCTTTAGCTCCTTGAAAGACCAAATGGTGCTAAGCCAGAAAAACTGCCTGAGTAATTAAAATCCAGCTTCTACCATTTCTCACGATCCAACCACCAGAAACAATACGCTTTCCAGTCTCTTGACCTGTTTTGTTTTGTGGTCAGTGTAACATGCACAGTATCTCTTGTCTTAGGCCTGGGCCCTTGTCAAGCCTGACCCCCAGAATGACTCCTCAATCCCTTGTCTCTGTGCCTTGCCCCCCAGAAAGAAGTTTCCAAGTTTCAGCCTACAGGTATAGCCCACAGGGCTTTCTTCCCTTCTTGGTGAGGAACTCATAAAACCAGTTCCTGCTCCTTGACCTTGGTAGGGCCAAAGAAGGCCTCTGGGTTGGGTGACCATCTTGGACTTGTTTTGTGATGCTGCACTATGTTCTGTCCAGCAGGCTCTGCTTAACCTCTGATGTCAGCTAACCCTGCTTTGCCCTTAACACCTTGGGATGAAGGCCCCTGTGACAGACGATGGACCACTGATGTTGGTTATGTGCAAAAACTGGAAACACAAGCCCTGGGGCAGCAGTAGCTTGTGTTCTGTTGATTCTAGAGCCAGAGGCTAGTGTGAACCTGAGCTCAGCTGTCCTAGCTAATGAAGCGGTTATGTTCTTCCTCCTCATGCTGATTAGACCATGTGGGGACCACATGGCAAAACAATAACAAGTGGAAGCCTCCCCGTAGGAGAATGGTTAGAAGAGGTAAGATCCATGAAGTCAACTAAGTAACAGAAAAGAGGCAAACCCTGATGTAGCTTTGAAAAAGCCCTTGATAGCTGCCCACAACTGGAATTATTCTGTTAGACAAAGTAAGCATCAATAGGTGAAAAAAAAAAAGTCAAGTTTCTTACAACAGCCTCTAACAATTAGAACTGTCCAAGATGGGCCTGGGTTCCCTTAGGATTTTCTGTATTCTGTGTTGCTAGAAGTGCTCAAAAAGTGTGTTATCTGTAGTGTCACATCTGCCATGTAAACAGATAGTGTCACATAGACACTACATGTACTGTGTTACCTGTAGTGTCACAGTTAGAATGCATGAGCTGGTGTGTAGTTAACTAGAAAGTCTTTGAGTCTTACACCCCCAAGCTCATTGTTTCATAACTATGTATCTGATTAACTTGGGCTATTTCTTCCTAACTCCCCTTGTCTACTGTTCCAAGGATATATTCTAGAGAAGATATATGGCCTCTCTTTTTTAAGTTTGCAAGGCCAGGCAGAGGAAAATCGGGGAAACCCAAGATTCATACTTCTTTGAAGACACAGCTGCTAAGGATCTGCTGGGGTCTCCAGAATTCTCATCATCACTTGTAACAGTCCTTGCCCTTGCCTGAGCTTCTTGGGCCCTTAGAAATAGAACTTTGGTCCTGTCCTGTTATCAGATTCTGGACGACAGGCCAGTTTCCCTCCCAAGCCTTCCCCTTCAAAGACGCCCACTCCAGGACCAAGCTTGGTGGAGAAGGATTGATTATTCAGTCACTGAAACTTGCACAACAGCCTGACTAGCTGCTTCTTATCCCAGGATGAGAAGGGGAACAGAGAGCGGAGGGACAGATAATGAGGATGATGCTGACTGGGCTCATCCATCTCTGGTGTCAGCCATGGCCACTCCACCTCTGGGCTGCCATCCATCTCAGCCAGTCTCTGGCTCTACAGCCTCAGGTGGCTCTCTGCTTCTCCTCCAGGCCCCTGGCCACCCTTCCCAGGAAGCCATCATTACTGATCTCTGTTCAGAACCAGGCATATTTCATCTGGTTCAGAAAAGTGCCTTCAGAGAGGGAAGGTATGATCATTTTGTTACTGCTTCATCCCCATTTCTTGAAAACTTACCCTATCAATGCTGAAGGTACTTCCCTGAACAGAGAAATAAGGAGATGAGCCCAGATAAAGAATACTGGATGAGCCCTGGCCTGTTGGCTCAGTGGTAGAGCATTGGCCTGGCGTGCGGGAGTCCCGGGCTTGATTCCCAGCCAGGGCACACAGGAGAGGCGCCCATCTGCTTCTCCACCCTTCCCCCTCTCCTTCCTCTCTGTCTCTCTCTTCCCTTCCCACAGCCAAGGCTCCATTGGAGCAAAGTTGGCCCGGGTGCTGAGGATGGCTCTGTGGCCTCTGCCTCAGGTGCTAGAGTGGCTCTGGTTGCAATGGAGTGATGCCCCAGATGGGCAGAGCATCTCCCCTGGTGGGCATGCTGGGTGGATCCCGGTCGGGCGCATGCAGGAGTCTGTCTGACTGCCTCCCCGTTTCCAACTTCAGAAAAATACAAAAAAAAAGAAAAAAGAATACTGGATGATGTACTAGAAGGGAGACAGACAGATAGACAGACAGAAACATCAATCTGATTCTGCATGTGCCCTGACCAGGAATCAAACCAGCATCTTTTGTATATCGAGATGGTGCTTCAACTAACCAAGCTATCCAGCCAGGGTCACCCAGAGTTTTTTAAAGTAGACATAACAATAAAAGGAAATGGGGGCAAGAAAGTTAATTGACAGGAGAAACCTGGAGACAACAAACCATGAATTCCAAGCTGGACAGAGGTAAAGTGAACACTGCTTGGGGAGAGAGCTGGGTTTCAAGGCATTCAAGGATGATAGCGACCACACAGTCAGTAACGTTTGGAACAACAGTAACTGCTGAGACAGCTGCACACTTAAGGGGTCCTGGTTTATAGTGGGAAGTCCACACATCCCTTCAGGATGGAGTAGGTATGGGTCATGATAGGGTTCCTGTTTGTTTGTGGAAAGGGGGACTGATGAGAAGTAGAATAAAGGCCATGGGGATGAGCAGGACTCAGAGTGGGAAAGTGTGGGGTATGTCTTCTTGAATGAAGGCGGTTTGTCAGGAGCACAGGCAGTGATGTGACCAGAGGGGTTAGTCCCACGGCAAACACTAGAAAGAAGCAGGGCGTGTTCTCCATCCCGAAGTATGTGTGGAGTGAGAAAATGAGATAGCCACCAAGGAAAGCAGTGTCCTTAGGGACAACCTGTTTCAGTAGAAGGACTCTGGTGAAAAGGTTATGGATGCAGAGAATTGTTCACTGTGGGCCCACGGGAGGTGTAGAAAGGAGAGCAGTGGGAAGATGGGCAGGGAGAGGAAGCAGAAGCTATCAACTGAGAGAGGGTCTTGGATGGTGACCAAGAATATCAGAGAGACGGCATGATGGATTTACTGGTATTGAGTTTTCTGAAAGAGTAAGTCACAGCAGTCTCCTGGTGGATAAGAAGGAAGACACTTAGACCCTGAGTCATCCAGGCCCTGCACAGATTCCACTTGTAAGGGAGGCCCAGTCTACCGGACAAAAGGATTCTGTTCTCACTGGAAGAAGACAGCCACAGTCCAAGAGAGACGACATGGGTTCTTGGTGGGCAGCATCATACTGTCCTGCAGTGGTGGAATTTAAGGAGATGAAGAACCCTCTCTATATATGACTGACCATTTAGGAGTGACATTGTGAATCCCTCAAAGGTGAAGACCAATGAAAAGAAAAGTGCAGCAGACGGTTCAATCATGGGACAAAGAATCATAGTTGCGGATACATGGACCCATTGTTCTATTGCTCTGTGACTGCTATCCATATGATCATATGAATGGAAGTTGAAACTGTGGGTCAGAGGAGGAAAAGTGCCATCTGGGGATATCATTAATAATGATGATAATGGTGATGTTTATGAGAGCAAACGTTTACTAAGCACTTCTTCCATACCAGCTGCTAGTCTAGTACATGACATGTGTTAATACTGTTAATCATAGACCACCCAATGAGTGGGTATTCATATTTTCCCATTCTGTAGATGATATCATTAGGATTCAAATGCAGAGCCCACACTCTTAACCCCAATTTTACAGTATGAAAAAGAGAGTGAAAGAGAATTAAAGACATAATCCCGGAGAATGTCGATCATTAAGACTGCACTGCCGAGAAAATTGAGAAAGCGTACGAGCTTGAGATCCCTGTGTAATGAACCTTAAATATGATGTTGATAGTGGATCTTAAGATAAGTGCCTGACGGTAGCTCATTTTCTTGCCTTTGACTCTTTTTTTGAAAGTGTAATGTGGAGGGGGGGGGAAATTAATTCAATTTGGTTGGTTTTCAATTAATGAAAGTTTTGTGGGATCTGCTTAGTGGTTTAATCAAAGCAACTTTAGTACTGGAAAAAAACGTCCTCTGGTCTTCCTGCATTCCCACAAGAAATTTTTTATTTAAAAAAGAATAACCACCATAATAATAGTAACTTTTCTTGTTTTCCAAAATGAACACCTTGGACCCCACTGACTAGAGAGCAGTTACTGAGTAAGGATCAGGGTTAATTTTAGTTCTCCTGGGTTAGGAACATTGACATGGGACTTAAGAAAAACCTTCATCCAATTTTTTTCCAAATTAAATCAAGAGCATTGATAATTAGTTTCTATCAAAGACATCTAGTGGGAAATGAAAAAACTGTAAGCTGCCTTTACTTCTTCATTAATATTTGCTCCCAAATGCAGGTCAAATAAACCACACTTGCAGTTCTAAATGAGTTGCTTTAGAGTTGATGAATTATTTTTCCCTTTGGATTTATACCACCCGCTGCAGCTAATTATTCCCACGACATCCCCTTCTCTTACTTGAGGTTTCAGTCGAACAAAGAAGGCAGCGTGAGGCTCCCCAGGAATTGGACTCTGCTTTGCCATAAAGATTTCTTCCACCACGTGGGCGATCCTACTTTGAAGACTGAGCAAATTGTTCTCATGTCAAAACTCCTCCTGGCTCTCACTGATCTCTGTGTGGCCAGCTGACTATGTAGCTGTCCAACTACTCTGAGTAGGCACAGGCTTTGGGAGACAGAAGCCTGTCAGAGCTACAAGTCTTCGTTTTCCATGGTTAGAACTTTCCTTCACTCTCCCGTGCCTCAGTTTGCCCCTCTGATGAGGATAAGAGTGGTGCAGGAGACAGAGCTCGCTGGCTGAGGTCAGTGCTTCCCTTCCCCAGTGCAGAGCCATTGCTGGGGAGTAATCATTCAGCCAGAAAGAACACATCCCCACCTCCACTGTATTCAAGTAGAGTACGCAGCTAGTTGTCACCAATACAGAGTCAACAGACATAGTGTCCCTGGTTCTTGAAAGAGAGACTTCATATCCTTGGACAACATGAGTAACAGGAGTACCTTTGGTGTTGAGGAGCCTCTTGGGACACGCGTGAATTTATGCTAAGAGGCAAGATGACTCAGCCTGGAGGCTCATTACCAGAGAGCAAGCCTGGATTCAGCCAGCAGGAACTCCAGAGACATGAGGGATAGGGTCCCATCGTGTGGTCAGTGACTCAAACAATCCCATCCAGGCAATGAAACCCCAATTTAAACTCTAACATCAAAGCTCAGAGGCGCTTCCTAGCTGATGAAAACAGCAGCATGCTCAGAGGGTGACATATGTCCTGAGTCCATGGGGAGAGGACAATGGAACCCTGTGTCCAGGACCATCCTGGCCCTCATCTCTTCATTTGGGTGGTCCTGACTTATAACCTTTATAACAAAACCGTCTTTGTAATTAAAAGAAAAAACTTAACAGAGTTGTGTAGGTGCAGGCTTTTCAGGAGTGGCACACCTTCCCATTTCTGGCTAAGATAAAGTGTCTGGGACTAGATTTACCCTCAAGCCTGAAACCCCCCAAATACCAGGTACTATATGTAAACCAATGGCTCTCAAAACATAAGACATGAGAAAACAAAGGGCATTGTCCCTGGATGTGCCCAAATGTATTGCTGGGAAAGTTTCCAGTCTGCAGCACGGGGGGGGGGGGGGGGGGGGGGGGGGGATCCCGGCAGAGCCTGCAGGCTCCCTGAGGTGAGGAAGTGGAGCTGGTGTCTGGGGAAGCCCAGGAGCTGAGTTTGCAGGTGGGAGAGAGAGGGCACCACACAGAGAGCTCTGGAGCTCTGTGGGGGCTCCCCTGAGTGTTTAGTCCAGTGTTGCTGAGAACGTGGGTGTGGGAAACTACCTGAGGGCAGGGAAAGAGCATGTGAAAAACTGGTGGGGACAATGTCCAGAGCACACGCAGGGCCAGGGGTCATGATGGAAAAGCTCAGGGGCTGTGGGGCATCAGAAGACTAACTGGGTCTTGCTTCTCTGCTGGGAAAGATTAATCTTGGATAAGCACTGCTCTGATGTCACCTAAAGAGTGTTTAAAGGCAGATGCAAAGGGATCAAACCATTTTTAAGCAACTTAACTGTGTCTCAGAAAAAAAAGTAATACTATTTTTTGGAATACAAACATATCCAGCACCCAATAATATAAATTAATAATGTCTGGCATCCAACAAAAATGGCCAGGCAGACAAAGCTGAAGAAATACACAGTCCAGCCTGACCTGTGATGGCACAATGGATCGTCAACCTAGAATGCTGAGGTCACTGGTTCGAAATCCTGGGCTTGCCTGGACACAGCACATATGGGAAGCAACTACTACAAATTGATGCTTCCTGCTCCCCTCACGTCTCCCCTCTATCTAAAAATCAATAAAAAAGAAAAGAAAAAGAAAAGAAATACACAGTCCATAATGAGAAAGAACTATTCATTGAAACTGACCCAGAAATGACAGTGATGGAACCATCAGCAGAAACAAGCTAAATAGAGGCATAAAAGATGTTTCAAAAGAACTAAGCAAAAAATTATTAGGACAAATACAAAACAGCTAGAATAAAAGGTTTTGGCAAGGGCTTAGGATGAAAAAAGAAATACACAGAAACCAATTGAATGTCCATATAGTTGCAAGGAATAATCAGGAAATGAAATTGAAAATACCATTTATAATAGCAATAAAAAATCTGAAACAGCTAAATAAATCTAACAACCGGAACGTTAATACTTGCACATTGAAAACAGCCTCAGGATACACCCTAGGACCAACTCAAACCACAGACACCATCTCCCCTGGACCAATTCTCTTTTTTAAACCCTCCCATTGCTACCCCCCCAGAACCCCCTCCCCCACGATGAAACATTAGTAAGCCAAAAGGAGGAAAAGAGAAGAAGCAATTACCATTAATCTATAGGAAAAAATGTTTGAGCATTCCCAGATCCCAAATTCAACGCATATACAGCCTCTTTTACTTGATTTGCCATGATAAAAATACCTCATTATGTCCAGTTTGACACTAATTGTAAAACCGTTTGAGTCTCTTGGGCTTTTCTGATACTTTCGGTCACATCTTGCTAAAGGATGCACAGAATCAGTCGCCTTCAAACGCAGACCCAGCTCAGAGCTGCAGGGCTGGATCTGAGAAGCCAGTGTGGTCCTGGGGTGAGGGAGCTGGGTGTGCCCTGCCAGCAGCCTCGCGACGGCTGCTGCCAGACAAGTGCTGAGTGCCGCTTTCATGGTTCACTTTTTCTTTTTTTCCATAAAAGTAAAATCCTCTTTAGATTTCTTTCTGTTACCAAAAATAGGTACTAATGGAGGACTTCCTTTTTTTTTTTTTTTTGTATTTTTCTGAAGCTGGAAACGGGGAGAGACAGTCAGACTCCCGCATGCTCCCGACCGGGATCCACCCGGCACGCCCACCAGGGGCGATGCTCTGCCCACCAGGGGGCGATGCTCTGCCCCTCTGGGGTGTCGCTCTGCCGCGACCAGAGACACTCTAGCGCCTGGGGCAGAGGCCAAGGAGCCATCCCCAGCGCCCGGGCCATCTTTGCTCCAATGGAGCCTTGGCTGCAGGAGGGGAAGAGAGAGACAAAGAGGAAGGGGGGGGGGGTTGGAGAAGCAAATGGGCGCTTCTCCTATGTGCCCTGGCCGGGAATCGAACCCGGGACCCCCCGCACACCAGGCCGACGCTCTACCGCTGAGCCAACCGGCCAGGGCCTGGAGGACTTTCTTAAAAGCAAAATGGTTCAATGTGAATTTTCGGTAAGCAGTGAATACCTGTAATCTAATTAGGTCTTTACTCTTCCCCATCCCACCTCTGTTTCCCAGCCTGACGCCTGCCAAAGGTCTCACCTCCTTTTGACTCCTCCTTCCAGCCCTGGAGCTACAGGGGCTCTAGCATCCCCCCCTTTCCATGAAAACTCAAGTCTTCAAAACCCCATCTCCTTTGCACCATGTTCCTTTTCCACCCCTGGTTCTGCCCCCTTGCTGGGTGGCTGACAACAGGGATTTCTACCCTCAGGGAGAACTGGGCCCTGTGACCTCAAGGTGGCCTACCCTTAAATGGCTCCCACTGGTCAGTGCCCAGTAACCCACCCTCAGCTACTGTGTGAGAACATTCACTGCACTTGGAAGAACTCTCCTGGGGGCTTTCACACACAGAGTTTGGAGTCCCTGTGTGGTCTCATCTCGGGGTCCCTCTGACAGCAATATCTGGGGGGGGGGGGCTCATCCCTAATCTTTTGGCCGAGGAATGGCTTTATCAAGAACCAACAACCATTTTTAGCAGCAGGGCTATCTAAAACTGCATAGAGGGGGATAATTTCCAAACGAAAAAAATCTGTGGAGATGCAACTCTGCCCACAAAGACAACCTTTTACATTAGTCTGCAGAGCAGCTCATTCTTCTTAGAGACTGATCTGTTTGAAATCTATTCTTTCCAAGGAAAAGAGGATATTTAAATTTTCAAAATCAAGGTTCCGCCAAGCTGGTCTTTCAGGAACCAAGAAATATTTGTCCTAAAGTTACTCATGACCCCATCTTTTTTTTTTTTTTTTTTTTTTTTTTTCAGAGACAGAGAGAGAGTCAGAGAGAGGGATAGACAGGAACAGACAAACAGGAACAGAGAGATGAGAAGCATCAATCATTAGTTTTTTGTTGCGTGTTGTAACACCTTAGTTGTTCATTGATTGCTTTCTCATATGTGCCTTGACCGTGGGGCTGCAGCAGACCGAGTAACCCCTTGCTCGAGCCAGCGACCTTGGGTCCAAGCTGGTAAGGTTTTGCTCAAACCAGATGAGCCCACACTCAATTTGGCAACCTCGAGGTCTCGAACCTGGGTCTTCCGCATCCTAGTCCGACGCTCTATCCACTGTGCCACCGCCTGGTCAGGCACGACCCCATCTTTTAAATGTATTTTATTCCCAATGTTTCCAAGAGCCCAGGACAAATTCTTTGGCAGGCTCAAGTTCACCATATTTGTACTTATTTTTTCCCAACTGAAACCCCAGCAGTTCATGTAAGAAGGGAATATTTCTAAACCAGCAGACTAGGTGGGAAGCTGGCCACCCACAGCAGAGCCCAGAGGTCCCAGTCTGTATTATTGCAGGACAACATGGACATGTATCTAATATAGAACATGCATACATCACAGATGATATGTAACATAACACGACACACTACACATGTTCTGTTCGTTGAGTTCTGACAGCCCATGCCTGTCTCCCTGTACCTCAAGACTTCCATCCAGAGGCTCTGTTCCTAACAGTGAGACTTGGTCCCTTTACTCTATATTTATACTAGCAGATATAACAGGAATTTAACAGATAGAGGGAAGAATGAACCAATAGCATTTGAATGAAAACATCTATGTATCTATCAGCACATTAATTCCAGAGGAGGGCAGTGATTGTATACACTCACATTGCACAAGTTTCTGCAGGAAAATTCATATTGTGTAACTTTGAACCCAGCCCTTTGTGTTCCTTTATACATGCTCATACTATATCCTGCAACATCCCCCAAATCATGTTTTCTCTCTGTACTTCCTGCGAGATAGGTAGCAGGCAAGGAGCTAACTCCCCTTTACAGCTGGAAAAGTTGGAGGCTCAAGAGCAGATAAAACAAAACAAATTTGCCTGTGGGTTAGGTCAGAGACCTTCCACAAAGCAAGGCTTCTTGCCAGTGCAAACCAATCTACCAGACACATGAGTGGAGGGCCAGAAAAAGAGAGAGAACAGTGAACCTTGCCCAGAAGACAGAATTTCATCATCAGAATTGAGCCCTGCAGGCCTAAGAGTCTTCACTTTCAGAGGTCTTTTGCTTTGGCCAATTGCAAACATTCAGTTTCTGCACCAAGACAGAAGGATAAAAGAAATGCAACACACAACGGGATGTTTGGACTGTGCTGAGCTTCTATCCATCAACCGAGACCTTCCTAGGTGGAAGTGCAGTGTCCACAACCCTACATGTCCCTGCCCGGCTCCCGACCCTGCCTCTCCAAGAGGAGGCCGCCCTGTTCTCGTGACATGTTCCCTCAAGTGCTGTCTCCCTGGCTCACGTTTAGGTAGAATTCCAAAAGAAACTGTTACTTCCACTCCGTTCCAGTCCATTCTTTCATGATAATGCATCCCAGGCACTGTGTCTCAGGATGGTGTTTACGTGGCTACATGGGCTATTTCCAGGCCCGGCTATATAACCAGCAAATGTGGTGACATAAATATGAGTAAATGCAGGAAGAGGCATGAAATAAAACATATCCTATTGAAGGAAGTGAGCGCTCCTTAAGAAAGGGAAGCACACACAGAGAAAGACACGGGCATATCAGAGTACAAATAGGGCCCCTGGGAACAGCAGATTCCACAGGCATGATGTTATTGAAGTACTTGATACTAGAGTAAGCACCTGCACATATGAATTACATCCTTGTTCAGTCCACTAACATTAGAGTACTGACATCTCAGGAAGCGCTTATATTTCAAATCCCGCTGCCCACTGCACAATATCCAATAAATCCATCAATGACAAAGGACACCGGCTGAAAATGCTGAACAAGAGACCTCACCCACCTCAGAGAGCCCACCACCCTTAATTTATGGGGGCTTTTCCTAGTCACTCACACTTCAGTTGTGGGACACAGGCAGGGTGAGATGTGCTATTAACACTTTCAGTGCTGACGTGGGGAAAGCAACAGGCTGGACATCTGGGAACGGGTCCTTGAGGTGGGCATCCACTCAGAGGGTGGAGGAGGGAGTCACTAACACCTCTCCCCACCTCACCCTGGGCCCTTAACTTAGCGATCACTTGTTTCTCCTTAGGAAGTTATGGGCCATGCTCACTTTGTTTAGAACAATTGTGCCTTTTACATATTTGAGGTAGGTTTTTTATTTTTATTTATTTATTTATTTTATTTATTCATTTTTAGAAAGAGAGGAGAGAGAGAAGGGGGAAGGGGAGGAAGCATCAACTCCCATATGTGCCTTGACCAGGCAAGCCCGGGGTTTTGAACCGGCAACCTCAGCATTCCAGGTCGACACTTTATCCACTGCGCCACCACAGGTCAGGCTGAGGTAGGTTTTTTAATAATGATGGTTTTATAAGCACAGAGTCAGAGGCATAATGGAAATTTTAGATACTTTCCTAAGACCATATGCAATCTCTAGTTAGAGAACAGGTGATTAAAACTGACCTGTGGTCAGTTTAAAAAACAAAAAAAAGATAGGAAAAAAAAGTCACCTCTAATAATGGTTTTCTTCAGGTGGCAAAATTTGGGGAGGTCTTTTTTTCTTCTTTCCTATATCTCCTACATATGTTGTAATATTAGTATGAGATTTCTTTTATGCATCTCTGTGACCCAGTCACAGCAGGCACTACGGGGTAGCCAAATATTCGGTCAGAAATTATTCTAGGCCCTGGCTGTTCGACTCAGTGGTAGTGTTGGCCCAGCATGTGAATATCCTGGGTTTGATTCCTGGTCAGGGCACACAGGAGAAGCACCCATCTGCTTCTCTACCCCTCCCGTCTCACTTCTCTATCTCACTCTCTCTCTTCCCCTCCTGCAGCCATGACTCAATTGGAGCGATTTGGCTCCAGCCACTGAGGATAGCTCCATGGCCTCTGCCTCAGGCGCTAAGAAGGGCTAGGTTGCTGAGCAATGGAGCAATGCCCCAGATGGGCAGAGTATTGCCCCCTAGTGGGTTTGCCGGGTGGATCCTGGTCAGGGCACATATAGGAGTCTGCCTCTGCCTCCCCTCCTTTCACTGAATTAAAGATTAAAGTAAATTAAATTTTAAAAAATTATTCTGGGTGTTCTGTTGGAGGAGACTGACATGGGAATCAGCAGATTGAGTAGAGCATATCTGTTTTCCCCATGTGGGGGGCCTCCTCCAACCAGTAGAGGACCTGGGTAGAAAACAAGGCTGGGTGGGAGGGAGCCCCCCTGAATAACTACATTCGAGCTGAGACATCAGTCTCCTGCAGCCTTCAGACAAGCCTTGGCCTGAGCGACACCCACAGCCCTCCTGGGCCTGTGCTTGCCAACGCCAGAGCTGGGACGTCTCAGTCTCTGGAACTACATGAGCCAGTTCCTGAATATATCTTGTTAGTTCTCTTTCTCTGGAGAACTCTAAACAACTCGCACTGCATTGATATTTTCACTTTTTTCAACAATTAGAAAATAATTTTTAAAAATGCATCTATGCAAATTTAAGAACTGTATACTTGTGCAAAGACAGCTTAACAGGATTAATCTCACTGAGAGAGCATTCATATTTCATTTCAGGTTTAATTCTGATATTTATTCTTACCACAGAAATCGTAAGGCACCAAGAAAGTATTAACATCAATATTATTTACATAACATTACTCAAAGCTTTTACTGATTTTGAAAGTGTAATTTTTAGGTTTAAAATTTTGCATGGGAAATGAAATCAGTTTTAATTACATGCCAATAATACTCTTCTTCAGTGACTTTTAAATCAACGATAGCAAAAGTCTTGGCTTTGTTCTTAAAACAGATTGCATTCTACAGAAACTTGTTTAACCTTGCCCAGTCTTAAGCTCTGTAGACAACATGATTACCAAAAATGAATATTTTAAAAAATTTTACAATGTTGTATGAATGATAATAATTTATTTGGTCATCACAATAGTCGTGTGTTTTAGGTACGTCAGCCCCATTCCAGGAGACTGTTCCATAGCAGGGATGGCAAAGAGGGCATGACTCACCGAAGATCACACGCTAGCAGGTCACAGAGCGGGGGCTTAACACCAGGGCCTTCACTTCTAAACCTGTGCTCTTCCCTATGGAGTGGGACACCATCTCCTGCCTGAAGAGCGTGCTGTCAAGAGGAGATGGATACACAGGAAACGACATAAGAGTTTACGATTAAGCATTAAATCTGAGTGGTATTTTCATCGACTTTCATCAATTATAGCAAGTCTTGCCTGACTTGCTGTATTTTAAAAACTGAAGTTCAAAGTTGGAAAAGAATTCACCCCCATAGCTAGTGGCAGCTCCAGCAAGAGAAGCATGGAATGATGGCTTGTGTGCCCAATGAGGCATAAACAGAGACCAGCGACAGCCCAAGAAGCAGTGCTTTCAGGAGGCCCGAGTGAAGGCAGCTTTCCCCTCCGTCCAGATGTTCAGAAACAACAGAATGTAATGATTCAGAAGGGAAAAAAGCTTTTGTTTGATTGTTGACTTTTTATTAAGCCTTTACAAAACCAATGATTCTCTTCAGGGTCCTCAAAATCATTGATTTCTTCTATACAATATGCCAAGAACCGGATGTCCTTTAATAATTAATATCTTCCTTCAGATCATCTGGAATAGGACTGGGAGAGACCAGGGTGGAGTTGGGGGGATGGTGTGATAAGGAGAGTGTGGAAAGAATGAGGGAAAAGCAAGAAGTGAGAAAGAAGGAGCAAAGAGAAAGGAAAATAATACTGAAAAAAATTAGCTTTTGCCTTCTCAAGTTTATTGCTATTATAATTAGCCACCATTTTTGAGAACTTTCTAAGGGCCAGGGTCTATAAGAGGTGTTTTGCTTATACTAAGTCTCACAAAAACACTTGAAAGGTAGACTTTGCCACTATTTTCGACAATGAACTTGACATTAATCTGCTCAGGGTCCCACAGCCCAGTGGAGGAGATGGGAACTGAGTCCAGGTCACTTAAACTGCAGAGTGTGAGTTCTCAACTTCCTGAGAGAACTGTTCCCACTTCTAAGCTCTACGGGCTGGGGCCTCAAATCTTCTCAGATGCTCTTTCTCCGCTTGGCCAAACAATGGCTAGCTGGCAGTTCCCAAGCTACTTGGAGTTTTTTGTTTGTTGTTTTTAATTTATTGAAACTCATGGTTTGTGAATTTAGAATCTTTACCCACTGAATTTTTAATACAACTGAGAGTAGGACAATTGATTAAAGCACGAGATTTTACTAAAAATCTAAGGGCTGGGTCACTGCAGCGAGCATTGTCGCTCTCCGTGTCTGAGCAGAAGCAGGCTGAGCCAGACCAGTCGGCTCCACAGAGCCGGAAAACAACAGGGAGCAGCTCTACATTGCTCCCAGAGGCTGTGACCAGGGCCAAAGGCACGCCATGAATGCATGCCTTTAGTATTTCTGGTCCCAACCACCCAAAATGTTCACGATATCATCAGCACTCCTGAGAAAATTAACCTTCATTGCAAATATAATCCTAAGGGGATCCAAAGATAAAAGAGCTGGTTTCTGGCCTGACCTGTGGTGGTGCAGTGGATAAAGTGTTGACCTGGAAATGCTGAGGTCGCCGGTTCGAAACCCTGGGCTTGCCTGGTCAAGGCACATATGGGAGTTGATGCTTCCAGCTCCTCCCCCCTTCTCTCTCTCGGTCTCTCCCTCTCCTCTCTAAAATGAATAAATTAAAAAAAAATTAAAAAGACAAAAAACAAATAAGAGCTGGTTTCCAGCCAGCAACAAGGTGTGAAAAAGGTTTTGAATCCTTCTGAACTCAAGTTCTGGAGAGCTCATCAGAATTAGAAAGAACTCAGAAAACGAAGAGGCATGTTATAGTTTAATGGAGATTAGCAAATACTGACCTGATGGGGCCCCAGTGAAGTCGCTTGTTTTCTTTATGCTTCTCATTTTTTTTTCAAGACTTTTATTTTTTTTTATTCATTTTAGACAGGAGAGAGAGAAAGAGAGAGAGAGAGAGAGAGAAGGGAGGAGCAGGAAGCATCAACTCCCATATGTTCCTTGACCAGGCAAGCCCAGGGTTTTGAACCGGCGACCTCAGCATTCCAGGTCGATGTTTTATCCACTGCACCACCACAGGTCAGGCTGCTTCTCATTTTTTTTAACACAATGTGGTCCTCAATCTAGAACAAAAAATACCATTTTTGTTGAATATTATTTTGAAAAAAACTCAGGATTTAGAGTCTTAAGAACTGTGTTCTAATCCCAGTTCTACTGATTATAAGGTCCTTTGAGCAATTTACTAACCACCTTGAGTCTTAAATTACTAACTGGACAATCTACTAACTCCTTGAATTTCCTTAGTTGCCATGATCTGCAAGGTGTTGTGAATAATGTCTGTTTGACGATGCTGTTGAGAGAATTCCATGGAATATTTTTCAATGCATCCAGCACTTTGCCTGGACAATATGTGGTCAGTAAGAGTTGGATCATGTCTGACCAGTGGTGCAGTGGATAGAATGTCGACCTGGGATGCTGAGGTTCCAGGTTTGAAACCCCAACGTAACCAGCTTGAGCATAGGCTTATCCGGCTAGAGTGCAGGCTTGTCAGCTTGACTTCAGGGTCATCAGCTTGAGCACAGGGTTGCCAGCTAGAGTGCAGGGTAGCTAGCTTGAGTGTGGAACCATCAACATGACCTCAAGGTTGCTGGCTTGAGCAAGGGTCACTGGCTCAGCAGGAGCCCCCCTGTCAAGGCACATATGAGAAGTAATCATGAACAAACTGATGCAACTATAAGTTGATGCTTCTCCTCTCTCTCTCTTTCTTTCTCGCTCACGAAAAAAAAGGGTTAGATCATGATCTGAATGTGGGCCAGGAAAAACAAAACAAAACTGGATCTGCTTCAGGTCTGAGCCTCATCCTCAGAAGCAGTGGGACTTTGAGCAAATTACTCCAACTCCTGGGCTGTCACTTTCCTAATCTGCAAAGTGAGAAGGTTGGGAAAATAGTCCTTAAATTTTTTATCCATGTTATTCTGTGAGTTTAGAAAATTGTTTTTATACAGCTGTATATTGCAAGTCTTTCAAACTACAAGCACAAAATAATACATCCTGAAATTTTATATTTGACATTTTATAGTGTCAGTGTCTGCAGCACAATGACATATGACAGGTAAAATAAGAGTCATTATATAATATGATACATTTTTTTAAAAGAAGGATTCCCAATGCCCCAGCAGAAGCTATCCCCAAATTGGAGGCTAACTCCTTTAGAAGGAAGCTTCCATTCTCACCTATAAATTTCTGGGTATCATTGTCTTAGCTAGATACAGCAAAGGGCTGGTGAAACCCCTTAATTTTAACCAGTTTCTCAACTTAAAGCTAGCATGCAACTAAATTTATGCTTAACTCACTGATTATTAATTATCATTGAATAAACATTCCTTTTGACATCTGCTAGCCCAAGCCTTAAGTACAAGACCTGTGCCAGTTCATAGGCAGATATGGCAATAGCTGCCACAGCTCAGACAGATTTACTCCTGGGATTACAGTGTACAGCACCAAAGAGGGCTATGTATGTGACTCGAATCACCCCAGAACTGATTTAGGATGGGCAAGACCGCCCTGAGGGAAACTGTTCTTTCACCAGACTCTAGTGAAAACCTCTGGTAAGCTTATTTGGTTCTTGGCTAAAATGCATACCTGACCCCACACTGTGAAACCAGAAGAGGATACATTGTGGGAGGTGAAAATATCTCTCACTAGAGCAAGGCTGAATTTTGAATAAGATATTTAAAATTTTAGCAAAAGCTAGATTACACAACCAACCATTTGGTTGGTTACACATATCCCCCCTCCCCAACCCCCAAATTTAATACAGAAAACTCTAAAGTAGGCGTGACAAGTGCAATGGCTGAAATTGATGGGACTGATTTCCTTTTATTGTTTTTTGTTTGTTTGTTTTTTGTATTTTTCTGAAGCTGGAAACGGTGAGAGACAGTCAGACAGACTCCCGCATGTGCCCGACCGGGATCCACCCGGCACGCCCACCAGGGGGCGACGCTCTGCCCCTCCCGGGCATCGCTCTGTCACAACCAGAGCCACTCTAGCGCCTGGGGCAGAGGCCAAGGAGCCATCCCCAGCGCCCGGGCCATCTTTTGCTCCAATGGAGCCTCGCTGAGGGAGAGGAAGAGAGAGACAGAGAGGAAGGAGAGGGGGAGGGGTGGAGAAGCAGATGGGCGCTTCTCCTGTGTGCCCTGGCCGGGAATCGAACCCGGGACTTCTGCATGCCAGGCCGACGCTCTACCACTGAGCCAACTGGCCAGGGCCAGTTTTTTTTTTGTTTTTTTTTTAGGGTTTGGGTTTTTTTTGTTTGTTTGTTTTTTATTTATTCATTTTAGAAAGAAGAGAGAGAGGGAGAGAAGAGAGAGACAGAGAGAGAGAGAAGGAGGAGGAGCAGGAAGCATCAACTCCCATATGTGCCTTGACCAGGCAAGCCCAGGGTTTCGAACCGACGACCTCAGCATTTCCAGGTCAACGCTTTATCCACTGTGCCACCACAGGTCAGCTGATTTCCTTTTGAAGACGTGTAGGAGGTGGCTCTGGGCTAAGGACATGAGAGACTAGAAGTGGAAGATGCCCCCAAAATGGAGCAAAGAGGTCATCATGTTAGAATTATAGGTAGAGGGCATCTACCTATAATTTCACTAGAATTATAGGTAGATGGGAAGATAGCTTCCCATCAAGGGCATTTTTGATCACATAACAAGTCCAATACAGAAGAAATTCTCATCTTCCCTGCATAACTCTTTTCTCCCACAACCCCTGAATCTTTGCCTCTCGACTTATAGCATTTCCATCGGAGAATGGACTAGAAATTAAAAGATACCTGACTCCAGCTCTGCTACTTGCTAACTGTGTGATTGTGTCACATTAACCTCTTAAGTCTCAGTTTCCTTATCCATAATATGGGCACAATGTGAGACCACATAAAACAAGGGCTCATGGCCAAATATCTACTGCAGTGATTACAGTACAGATAAACAACACATGGAGTGCCTTTCTCCTCTCGTTACCCCTAGCCATGGAAAGTGCTTCTGTAACAAGAGTGTGGGAGAGTGCCGGATGATGAGGGTAAGAGGCACACAGCTGTATTATTTAATTTCTACAGCAGGCACATAAAGCGGGTCTCACTAAGAGTCCCATTTCACAGACCAGATAACTGAGACTAACAGACCTGTGTTTTCTTAGTTTACTTTTTCTTTTTTTAGTGTGCGTGTGTGCGTGTGTGTGCACATATGCGTGGCCTTGCTGGGGTATGGGCAAAAGGGGAAGGAGGCTAGAGCCTACAGCTCCCATATTACCAAACGATCTCCCATCCGAGTATTGACCAGGCCAGACCCTGCTTAGCTTCCAGAATCAGACAAGATCGGGCACAGTTCAGGGTGGTGTGGAGGCAGACAGCATTTTACTTTTTTCAACTCTATTTTGAAATAGTTATGGAATGACAGGAAGTTGAAAACTTAGCAGCAAGGTCCTGCGTCCCCTTTAGCCAGCTTGCCCCACACTTGCCTCTGACCTCACTGCAGCCCCAAGGAGGCTGTGCCATTCCTCAGGCATGCGCTGGGAGGTGGAGCTGAACTTGAGGCTGACCATCGGGGCCACGACAAGGTGGGGGTAGGGATGGGTGAGGGGGCACTGCAGGGCTGTGATTGGGATAAAGGAATAAAGAGGTTGATTTCAGTGCCCGGGAAGCTTGTCCTAATGTTCTGATTGAAGACTTATGAGACAAAACAATAACCTTAAGGTTCACTGACATGATTAGGATGCTTCTGCCTCCTTACAAGGAAATTGGCCCTATTAATCCATTTGCCAGTGACCGCATGGTTTCGCCAACTCATTACACTATCCTCTAATATGCTAACTAAGCTCCCTACACCAACAGGGTCCGGCCAGGCATCTGGTGACAAAAGGCTCACTGCTTCCTTTCTGTCCCTTTGGTTCATCAGCTGCGCCTGCCACATCAGTCACCATTCCAGGCCACGCTATCTGGAGCCGGCCAGGGTCTCCGGCTAACTACCAGCCCCTTCCCCACTCTGACTTAGGAGCTTGGAGAAGAAAATCGCTCCCATATTTCTTACCGCAGTATTTATTGGAGGGGAGCTTTTTCATCAATCATTAACAGCTTCTCACAGAGCAGGTTCCCGGGAAAGCACAAACTCAGCCCTTTTCCCTCAGCCCAGACACTTCCCGTAGGGCCACACTATCCTCACGACTGTGCTGATGCCTCCCAAATGCTTGGCCACTGTGGCTTTTCCTGAGGGCCATGATGTCCTGCAGGCCAAAAACCCTTCTGGGAAATTAAATGCACCCAGCAGCCCCACCCCCAGCTGTCTCATCTTCTCACTGCTCCCTGGGAGATTGCCTGTACACGGGAAGGCCACCGTTCTGCGGCTGCTGCCTCTGAACCTGGCCCACAGCCCGGAGGCACACCCTGGCTCATGAGACTGAGGAGGTCTGGCTAATGGCAGAAACAAAGAAAACTTGTATTCCTTAAAATAACAAAGGAGAAATGTTCCCTCTGACCCCCATTACAAGAAAAACCTTTAGAGAGAAAGCACCCCGCTCAGCAGCAGTAAGGTAAAAGGTTAGATATGGACAGAGTGGTAATATATAAGCAGTGTCTTACTTTTCTGGTGGGAATACTTAACAATTTAAGTATGTTTCCCCAGGAGGTAATCTATCATATTTGGTCCCATTTCTTCCTCCAAAAACTGAATCAATTTATGATGTAATGCCCAGGGGAGAACAATCTTCTGGAAACAAAGTGTCTTTCTGGGGACAAGGTTGAGGAAAACATCTTAATATTGTTACAGCCTTGGCCTGGTGGTAACAGCTCTTAACTTGCAGAGATGGCAGCCTTAGCCAGGAAGGCGGCAAGATGTCCAGAGGACATAGGCCTCCCAAGTGTTGGGGATATGTCTGCAATGGTTTTCCTCTTGGAGAAATTAAGAACATGTATCTATGTGGACATTTACAGGACACTGCAGGATACTGGGCACGTCCTTCAGGGACGCTGATTGTGCTGCTTGTTCGTGTAGGCATCTCAGTGCGGATGCAGTCAGTCCTGACTTCTAATTTAGACAGTGTTTCTCCTGGCTTTTTCCTGCTCCCAACCCCGTCTCCTAAAAAATGTTAGAGAAGAAAAGGTAACATCAACACTCACCATTCACTTAGAGAAAAAACAGATGCAACTCGGAGGGTCTGCGAGAGGCCCCGATGGCTGCAAACCCCGCTGTGGCTATCGAGGTCAAGACTCCTCCAACTAACCGTGTATAGGAGCAGCTGATAGGGACCCAAAAGGCCTGGCCTCCTCAAGCACCTTGGTGCCAGAGGAGGAGACAGCAGAAGCCCATGGGACAGCCCGCAGCTCTAAGAGGGGGGCCTCTGATCTCTCCTCGGCTTTGTGGGAATACAGCCCACAAAGCCCTGCGGAGAAAACCACTCTGGTTTCTCTGAAAAGGTGGGAACAATAATAGTAAGCCTGCCTGTGTAGTTCTAGAGGGAATACACAACAGTACATTAGAATAGTGTTTTGTATGTTTTACTGCACAAAACGTGTATTTCGTATTTAGGTTGCAAAAACATTAAAAAATAAAAGGTGGAGGGTCAAGCCTAGAGCAAAGGTCATGGAGTTAAGTAGGCGGGCCTCCAGTTTCCTTTGCAAAGGAAAGCGGTGCTGTTTCTCCGAGGAAAGGAAGCCACAGTGCAGAATGAAGAGGCCCAAATTTGGTTGCAAAAGGTATATATTACGTTTAATCCAAAAAGTAAGTTTATATAGGTAAAAAATAGACCCTTCTGCTCTCACAGGGTTTAAAAAAAAAGTAGAGTTTAGATAAACCAGTGTCCAGTTATTCCTATGCTACCCAATGAAAGAACACCTTTTAAATTTGAAAACTAATAACTTAAAAGAAAAATTTTAAATAAAAAATTGAGCCTGACCAGGTGGTGGCACAGTGGATAGAGCATCGGACTGGGATGCAGAGGACTCAGGTTCGAGATCCCGAGGTCGCCAGCATGAGCACGGGCTCATCCAGTTTGAGCAAAGCTCACCAGCTTGAGCCCAAGGTCACTGGCTTCAGCAAGGGGTTACTTACTTGGTCTGCTGTAGCCCCCAACCCCCAGTCAAGACACATATGAGAAAGCAATCAAACAACTAAGGTGTCGCAACTAATTGATGATTGATGTTTCTCACCTCTCCATTCCTGTCTGTCCCTATTTATCCCTCTCTCTGACTCTGTCTCTGTAAAAAAATTGAGTCAGGTTTTACCAAGAAGTTTGTACTCTGCTCCCCTTCCCTCTCTCATCTTGAATATTACACTCACCTCTCAACAGCCTGAGAGCCTCAGCAGTCCATTCAGTCACTCAGGGAGGTCTATTTCCCACATTCAGGCACACTGCAGGGAAGTACACACCCCTCCTTCAAATGACTTAAGTTCAGAACATGCTGGTCAGGCCTGTTGATGGGAATAGTTGGACTTTGTAGAAACCTTTGCATCAATCTCTAATGTTTTTAACTGAAATTCAAGATGCAGGTACGGCTTAATTTGTAGTGTTTATTATATGGAAAGTTAACAGCCAATGAAATAACCCAATGGTTTATTTCCAGTCACACATCAAAACATTCGATAAAAGTTAGAATTTTATATTTCAAAGGGAGGACCTAAGAGGCGGTTTTAGTCTTTGCTACCATTTTAAGAGGCTGATTGCTGGGCTTTAAAAAAAATGTATGTTCTCACTATTCTTAAGGCACAAACCAAGAGCCTATTGGTCATAAGTGACCATAAATTTCAAGTTATGATTGTGATAAATTAAAAATGTATTTCGCCAGGGTCATGAAGCACAATGGTGCATTACAAAATAAATTACCTTGATTGTGCAGCATACTGTCTCCCCATTGACCCAAAGGGTGGGAATACAGAACCTCAGTGGGGCTGGCTGGTCAGCAAACAATGTTGGGAGTCGTGGTCATAAAGGAGTCATTGATGCTCAATCAGGTGGTTTCTTCGGGGGCCACAGGAGGTGACCATCAAGGGGGTTTCAGTGCATATTGCAGGGTCTGATATTCCTAGAATTCTCAGATTCTTAGTGGTCTTTTAAAATGTTTAAATACTTAAATGCAAGCCTTTATCAGTCTTCTGGGACCTCTGTAGAAGTTACTTACATTTGAAGTTACTATTGTCGGAGAGAAGTTCATTTTAAAAATATCAGCAAAAAAAAAGTAGTCTATTTAAAAGTATTTACCACAAATGGAATTCCTTAAGACAAATATGTTTGTTTTTTTAAAATACCACCTGCAAGCTGTAAATATGTGTTTTAATTTTTCCCCACAGTATTTACTTTGGCTGTGACTTCTCCTAATATTCAGTTGAACAAGGGCTAAAAATTGTCAAACCAAATTCTTGTTTGAGAGCTGAGCTCTCACTACTGCCAGTGTGAGAGAAACACACACGTGGGTTTAGGGAATATGTTTTGTTTGTTTTGGCTATGACATAGGGCAGAACAGTTTCCATCCCATTCGAATGCATTCAAGAGAGTTTGAAATATTACACAATAAAAGTCATTCATTATATCTGTCTCCTTTCCTTTCCAAAAACAAAAATGGCTGCCCAGTTCCAAATCGACACAGGGGGCAGGAAGAAGGGAGTCACAGGGTCACTGGAAGTCGCCCAAAACTAACACCAGGTTTTTCAGGTTTGAGTTGGGAATACTTCTGAAATCTTCACTCCCAGCATATACTTAAAATAAGAAAAGACTAGTCAGGATAGATTAGAGCTCTGCTGTGAACAATTAGAAAACAAACACATTGTCCACGTCTACATGAGACATAAAATCCCATGCTTTACCTCCAAGTGCCTGGCATCTGAACTAAACTTACTTGAATCGCAAAGTCCATTGACTTACTTTCTCTATGAAGATTCAACAGTTTGACACCAATTTTATATTGGAAAAAAAATTATTTCACTGGTTGGACAACACATTTGGAAGAACCTATTTTTGCAAACACCTGATGTTACTTAGCAGTTATTCGAGAAACAAATGACATTTAATTCATGCTTACCCATATACATGCAGGACACCAGAAAATTGGAAACACAGGTTCTTTTTAAATGGCAAAGATAGAATAGCCACTAACAAATCACTAAATTTAACACTGCAAAACACTAACAACGTAGAAGCAACATTTTTAAAAAGCAAATTTTAAGTGGGTGAATAAAGCCATTAGATGCAATAAATAGATGCAACAGTGATCTTTACATTTCAGGGCTTTAGAATTCACACATAAATACACTTTTAAGAATTTGAAACTTTATTTTAAAAAGTACATAATTTGAATCTTCTTGCATTACATCGAAATCCAAAATGCCTGTAGTTGCCCCCCCCCCCCCCCACAGGCCACTTTCTATCACAGAGACTATAAAGTAAACCGTTTACTCAGATGACGTGTACACCATGGACAAATGAGAAAAAGAATTGAAAAAAGCTGCTCTCCACTGGTCTTTGGAAATTTTAAATCCCAACCAGCCCTTAGAAAATGCAAACTTGTTTTCTTTAATGTGTCTTCTTTATTTTCCCTTTTCATATAAGTGATACAGAAGCAGTTCCAGAAAATCCTTGCTTCCCAATACCCCCAAATTCTCTAAATTCTTTCTAATAAATCCTAAAATTAAGGTCCTAGCAGACCGAGTATAACCCTGGGTGACGCTGTGGGACAAAGGTATGTATCAGAAGAATGGCAAGTAACTACTCACCTTCTCACTAAAGCTAGTACGCCACTTGTAGCCTGCACCATGATTTCACAAAAAAGCAGAAAAGCATCAGAGAATGTATAAAAACAAACAGTAATAAAATGTTAAGACACACTTGAAACTGTTAGACCCAAGTACATGAGTAATTAGTCCATTCTAGAGCCAAGTCAAGGCTATGAAATAATCTTCAAATAAATTTAAGACAAAAAATGCCCACTTTTTTATATGTACTATGACTTAGTGCAATTAAATCGCACCCCAGTACTGCTCACTTGCTCTAGGAGCCCGTGCCCAGAATCAACCCTCAGACAGATAGCAAACCTGTGTGGAACCAGACAGGCAGCAACCTTCAAGGGGGCAGGTTTCTTCACACATTATTGTTTTAAAAAATTTACAAGCCCTACTTTAGTTTCCAATTCATGCTTTCTCTAGATGTATTCATAGGTTAGAATATAAAGGGGAGAAAACTACTTTAAAAACCAAGTATGGCCTGACCTGTGGTGGCGCAGTGGATAAAGCATCTACCTGGAAATGCTGAGGTCGCCAGTTCGAAACCCTGGGCTTGCCTGGTCAAGGCACATATGGGAGTTGATGCTTCCTGCTCCTCCCCCCCTTCTCTCTCTCCATTCTAAAAATGAATTTAAAAAAAATTTTTTTTTAATTAAAACAACAACAACAAAAAACCATGTGTGAATTTAGCCAACTTACCATGTCTAGTCTCAGTAACAATGAAAGGGTGTTTGGAATACAATGTGTCTTCTGGGTCCACATTTCTCTGAAACTCCTACCAGTAAACTCTGTTCAAGCATCCCTTCTTCCAGAAAAATATAAACCAAACTTACCTCTACCTCCAAGGTTGATTATAATCAGCCCCTCTGTAATAATCCTGCCCCCTTAGAGAGAACTGAACCTTCTGAAGGCAGTGATCACATTTAGACATTAATGCCTGGCATACATATTAAGGAGTCCACAATTTGCATAGCTAGGATAACCTGGTTGTAGGGAAATTTTCCCATGTTAAGAAATAGTTCTCAGCCCTGGCCAGGTAGCACAGGTAGTTAAGTGCATCATCCCGATAAACCAAAGTTGTCAGTTCAATCCTCCCCATCAGGGCACATACAGGAATCAACCAATGAATTCATGAATAAGTGGAACAACAAATCAAATGTTTCTCTTTCAAAACAATAAAATTAAAAAAAAAAAAATTCTTAAATGCTAAGACTACTTTCTGACATTTTTAGTGACAATTTTTATACCAAACTAAACTATAATAAAACCTTTTTTTTATGAGAAATGAATCAGACTTGTTAAATTTTTAAGCAAACTTTATTTTGAATTTTAATTAAACTCCATTTTCTTACTAGTAATATTGTATAATACTCCAAAAGATAATTTTTTAATGACTGATCTTAGTGACTCAGGTTGATAATTTTAAATTATGAACAGTAGCAAATCAGTTTACCAGATTAGGCTGAGTGTATAGGTACCCCAAGGATGTTAGTTTCCTTACCATTATTTCTGATAGCATATTATTTATTGACATTTTGTCCTACGTGGTAATGCAGGTCTGGGTATAATTGTAGGCTCCAGATAGAACTGGATGGTCTACTGGCCTCTTCCCTCATAAAAAGAACTTTCAACATTTACTACGACACAGATTCACAGTACATTTTTAAAAAAATTTTTAATTTACAGTTAACATGTATTCAAGTGTTTCACTCAATATAACTCCCTTCCACACCCCCATGTCCCCCATTACATATCCTCTGCCTCCCTTCCTTTAACTCCCTCCCCCCTTCCCTCTGGGCAAGATAACAGCAATCCTGTTATCTGTATCTATGTGTTATGTATATATAGTTTTACTAATCCCTTTACCTTCTCTGATCCCATCCTCTCATCCCCCTCCCTTCTGACAGCTGACCCTCTGCTCCCTGTGATCCTGCCTCTGCCTCTATTCTGTTCCTCAGTTCACTTTGTTAGATTCCACATATATGTGAGGTCATATGATATTTTTCTTTCTCTGCCTGGCTTATTTTACTTAGCATAATAATCTTCAGATCCATCCATGCTGTCGCAAAAAGATGTCCTTTTTTTTCAAAACCACATAGTATTCCATTGTGTATATGTACCACAGCTTTTTAATCCACCCGTCCACTGATGGACACTGGGCTGTTTCCAGATCTTGGCTATTGTGAACAATGCTGCGATAAACATGGGGTACATTTCTTCTTTTGAATCAGTGATATGGTGTTCATCCTAAAAGTGGTATGGCTGGGTCAAAAGGCAGTTCCATTTTTAATTTTTTGAAGAATCTCCATACTGTTTTCCACAGTGGCTGCACCAATCTGCATTCCCACCAGTAGTGCAGGAGGGTTCCCTTTTCTCCAAACCCTCGCCAGCACTTATTGTGTGTTGATTTTGCAGTACATTTTTTTAAAGAAACTTTCTTTTTTTAAGATTATTTATTGGCCCTGGCCAGTTGGCTCAGCGGTAGAGTGTCGGCCTGGCATGCAGGAGTCCCAGGTTCGATTCCCGGCCAGGGCACACAGGAGAAGCGCCCATCTGCTTCTCCACCCCTCCCCCTCTCCTTCCTCTCTGTCTCTCTCTTCCCCTCCCACAGCCAAGGCTCCATTGGAGCAAGGATGGCCCGGGCGCTGGGGATGGCTCTGTGGCCTCTGCCTCAGGCGCTAGAATGGCTCTGGATACAACAGAGCGATGCCCCAGAGGGGCAGAACATCGCCCCATGGTGGGCATGCCGGGTGGATCCCGGTCGGGCGCACGCGGGAGTCTGTCTGACTGCCTCCCCGTTTCCAGCTTTGGAAAAATGAAAAAAAAAAAAAAAAAGATTCTTATTTATTGATTAGAGAGAGAGAGAGAGAGAGAGAGAGAGAAGTGGGAAGCATCAACTCATAGTAGTTGCTTCTTATATGTGCCTTGACCAGGCAATTCTAGGAATTCAAACTGGCAACCTCAGCCTTCCAGGTTGACGCCTTATCCACACCACCACCACAGGTCAGGCAGGCTAAGCTTTCTTATAGTAATCAAAATGGTATGATGTTGGTCTATAACAGACACATAGATCAGTGGAACAGAATAAAGTCCAGAAAGAGACCTACATATATAAGGTCAACTTATTTCAACAAAGGTGCCTTTATATGATAATTCAATGAGAAATGCATAATCTTTTCAACAAATGATTTCCACTTAAAAGTAAATACCCTCCCCTCACACAATACAAAAAAGTTAACTCAACATAGATCTAACACCTAGGAGCTAAAACTATAAAACACATCTTAGTGCCTCTGAGTTAGGCAAAGATTTCTTGGATAGGACACAAAAGCATAAACCATTAGAATAGAGAATAAAATAGATAAATCAGATTATATCAAAATTTCTATCTTCTCTTCAAAGACACTGCTAAAAAAAATAAGATTAGCCACTGATTGAGAAATAAATATTTCCAGATATGTATTCAATAAAGGTCTTGTATCCAAATACATACAAAACTCTTTGAACTCAATGAGACTACAAAGAAAGCATGAGCAAGAAAGAGTTGACTTGACACTTCAATAAAGAGGATTTAAGGACAGCAAACAACATAGGAAAAGATGCTCATTAGCAAAGTACACATCAAAACCACAAGGCTACGGCCCCACATCCTACTAGATTCCCTAGAATGAACAGGATGAACAGTACTAAGTGCTGGTGAGACTGTGAAGTGACTGAAACAAGTCTGGTGCAGGTAAGAATGCAAACAGTGCAACCCCTTGAAAAAGTCAGTTTCTTTAACAGTGAAAACATATCCCAATGGCACATGACAAGAATCTCATTCCCGGGCCTTTACCCAAGATAAATGAAAATGTGTATATAAAAAAAAACTTCCATGCAACGGCCAAAATTATAAAAACAATCCAAATTATCCGTCAATTGGTGAATAAACAAATGGGTACATCCCTAAAATAGAATACTACTTACCAATCAAAAGAAATCAACTACTTATGACATGTGACACTGATGTATCTCAAAAACATTTTGCTAGGTTTAAAAAAGCATATATACTATATGGTCCCATTTATATGACATTATGGGAAAGGGAAAACTATAAGGACAGGTGTCAGGTGAGCAGCTGTGACGGTCCAGGGTTGAGGGGGGATTGACCACAAAGAGGTAGGAGAGGCCCTGGCCGGTGGCTCAGCAGTAGAGCGTCGGCCTGGCGTGCGGGGGACCCGGGTTCGATTCCCGGCCAGGGCACATAGGAGAAGCGCCCATTTGCTTCTCCACCCCCCCATCTTCCTCTCTGTCTCTCTCTTCCCCTCCCGCAGCCAAGGCTCCATTGGAGCAAAGATGGCCCGGGCACTGGGGATGGCTCCTTGGCCTCTGCCCCAGGCGCTGGAGTGGCTCTGGTCGCGGCAGAGCGACGCCCCGGAGGGGCAGAGCATCGCCTCCTGGTGGGCAGAGCATCGCCCCTGGTGGGCGTGCCGGGTGGATCCTGGTTGGGCGTATGCGGGAGTCTGTCTGACTGTCCCCGTTTCCAGCTTCAGGAAAATACAAAAAAAAAAAAAAAAAAGAAAAAGAGGTAGGAGAACACATCTGCTGGGTGATGAAGTGCTCTGTTACTTGACTGTACTAGTGGTTACAGGACGGTATGAACTTGGCAGAATCCAAACTGTAAGCTCAAAAAGGGTCAACTTTACCACAGGGTAATTATACCTCATTAAACCTGACCTAAAAAGAAAAAGCTCTTAGCCTTGGCCGGTTGGCTCAGTGGTAGAGCATCGGCCTGGTGTGCAGGAGTCCCGGGTTCGATTCCCAGCCAGGGCACACAGGAGAAGCGCCCATCTGCTTCTCCACCCCTCCCCCTCTCCTTCCTCTCTGTCTTTCTCTTCTCCTCCCACAGTGGAGGCTCCATTGGAGCAAAGTTGGCCCGGGCGCTGAGGATGGCTCTGTGGCCTCTGCCTCAGGTGCTAGAATGGCCTTGGTTGCAACAGAGCACCACCCCCTGGTGGGCGTGCCAGGTGGATCCCAGTCGGGCGCATGCGGGAGTCTGTCTGACTGCCTCCCCATTTCCAACTTCAGAAAAATACAAAAAAAGAAAAAAGAAAAATCTCTTTCAATATAAAGCATAAATTGGGAGTTACTCATTTTTTCCTGTTAGGCCAAATCTAAACCTGACCCCTAATGCTGTTTAAGTACCGGGGTGGGGGGTGGGGGGAGCGGTGGGAGGGAATGGAAGCCAAGTGGCATGAACATGTGGGACAGTAAGAAGTCAAAGAGGCTGAAACCTTGACGAAAGGGCTTTACCAGTGTGGTGTGATTCATAAAAAAGAACTTCATAACCATTTTAATTTCAAGGAATTTACCTTACAGTTTCGCACAAGCCCAGTGCAGCATAATTTTCAGTACCAGCCCTGGCCGGTTGGCTCAGTGGTAGAACGTCAGCCTGGTGTGTAGAAGTCCCGGGTTCGATTCCCGGCCAGGGCACACAGAAGCGCCCATCTGCTTCTCCACCCCTTCTCCTCTCCTTCCTCTCTCTCTCCTCCTCCCACAGCCAAGGCTCCATTGGAGCAAAGATGGCCTGGGCGCTGGGGATGGCTCTGTGGCCTCTGCCTCAGGCGCTAGAATGGCTCTGGTTGCGGCAGAGCTACGCCTTGGATGGGCAGAGCATCACCCCCTGGAGGGCATGCCGGGTGGATCCCGGTCGGGCGCATGCAGGAGTCTGTCTGACTGCCTCCCTGTTTCCAGCTTCAGAAAAATACAAAAAAAATAATAATAATAATAATAATTTTCAGTAACAAAACCATGAAGACAAGTAGCATGCATTAGGAAAGAAACGACTAAACTGTAAATATCAAAATTATGTAATTCTAAAAGACTGAAGAGCAGACTAGGGCTCCGTTAAGACTGAAGGATACTCATGGCATTTTGCCGAATAAAGAAATCAAGGTGCAGAACGGCACGTATAGTGATGCCATCAGAAAACAACAAATCCCACAGTCATGTTTGCACAGGCACAGGTCTGGCAGCAGCACACTGATTAACTGTGCTGGCATTTCAGAAAGCTGGGGAAGAAAGGTGCGGCTGTAGGGTGCTTGCATGGGGTGGGAGAAAGTTTTTAATTTTATGTTGTTTTCTACTTTATTCAATAGCCACATATTACTTCCGTAATAAAAATGAGCAAAAAAAAAAAAAAAAAAAGGCAAAAAATATATATATATGAGGAAAGGAGGTAACCGAGCAGCAAGAGCTGCCCTGGCTTTAAAGTGAAGGCACAGGAAACACTAAGGATGCCATGCTGCCACCTTCTGGAACCAGCACGACTCTGCAGAAGAGGGTCTAAGACAGCACCACGGTGAGAAGGGAAGGCCAGAAAAAACTCTTCTGGGGCCAAGTTTCTGATTGAACCACAAGTGAAAAGAAACCATTAAAAACAAGCATATCAAATACAGAAATCATTAACTTTTCACAAATATTATGATGCAAAATGAGAAGTAAAGGATAAAACAGTACTCATATTGCTTTAATTTCTTAGAGCTGATCTTTTTAGGAAAAACGGCTGTTTGTTCTTTACAGATTTCAACAATATTTTCACATTGAATGAAACACGGTGAAACCAACAATAGTTGTAAAGTTTCTCTGTATTTTTAACTGTAGATGCTAGAAAATGAGAACTTTACATTGGGAAAATTAAGTGAAAAAAAACTACACACCAAAGTGTTACCCTCATCCTCATTAGCATTTTTTGAGGAATAAAACAAAGCACATGAAATTTTAAAAATGTAAAGAAAGACAAATGAGATTATAGCTCATCATACAATTGAAAGGGGAGAAAATAATCACTTTTTGACCTTTCATGTTAAACAAAGGAGAAAATATCTTACATTTCTCGGAGTTTTTTTTTTCAATTGCTAAAACCAAAAAGTGTTATATATAGTTAATTAGTTCTTTTTTTTCCCTTCTTTTCGGTGGTTTGTTTTCATTGGTATATATTTGCCCATCACCCTAAACTGTAAAAGGGGGGGGAAAGTCCATAAATAATTTACGTGTGAAGATAAAAAAGAATTTCAACAATCCACCCTTCAGCAGAAGAAGCCAGGACCACTGCGACTGTGAAATGCATTAGTCTTCTGCAGCAGGGGGCCCAGACCCGCTGGTGCCCGAACAGCCGGCTTCTGTCCGAGGGGCAGCTCCCTCCGCAGGAGCCCTCTACCCTGCCCTGTTATTTATAGAGGGCTCTCTATTTGTTAACAGGTCTGTGCATCGCTGAGAGGCAGACTTTATGATTTACAGGATTCCAGACAATTGTTTAATGACCCCATGATTTATATGCACCTTCACAAATTCCCGGTATATAACAATTTAGACTTTCAAACTGCTCCTACCAAAATGGCAATAGGAGAGATGGCTATGGCGTGACTAGGAAATCCGAGCCAAGTGACAGTGCTTGACATTTTGAAATCAAGTTAAGACCAGCTGGAAAATGCCTTGTTTAAAAAAAAATCAGCAACCTACCGAGATGCTTCACATTAGTAAACTCATTTTCTGAGGTCTGGGGCTGCTTTTAATAAGTTTTTGGATTCAAAAAAAATTTTTTTAAGAAGAACCACAGTAAATCCCAAATCACCTGTGACTAATTTGAATAATCCGGGAAACAAGTCTTCAAATTAAACGGCTATATTTCCCCCCAAAACCAATCATCCACCTCTCACGCCACAAAGCATGTAGGAATCTTATTTGAAGATCAAATTCTTTCACATTAGTTATTTATCAATTATATTTTCATTCTATAATGACAGATTTATCATACAGGGTGAAGCAGAAGAGGGTTTAAACATGGAGTTCATTCTTGTATTTTATTATTTTCCATACAAACAACTGTAAACTACTTTTGCCTTAACCTGCATCCGGTCACTGAAACACTGTCCCGAAATCCTTTGGTTAAGATCTGATTTTAATCGAAGTAGTAAACATTTCATTTGAGACAAATAAAGCAGGTCATTCATTTAAGCTTCTCATAACTCCAACCCAAAGAGAAAACAAGTTTTACAATTTTCATCTACCATAACTGTTAAAACTTTAACCAGTTTTGTAGTATCTTTAAATAAAAACACACTTTTTAAACAGCTTTCCACCTTGTATTAACCTCCAATTTTCATAGTTACATTAATAATATCAATTTGGTTTAAAAAAAAACCCTCTTTTCATCCAGCTGTTATAAAAGATGCTTTTTTTTTTTTTTTTACACAACAGACCCTAAACCTTTGGTGTAAATATCCACTAACATAAAATAAAACTTGAGAGACATAGAGTCTAAAAACAATCCTTTTTAGCAAAACTAATAAAAAGCATTTGCCATTTGGGAAGAGAAGGTCATATTTAATAGAATATTTTCTTTTTGAATGATAAAGAAATTCATTTATTTCTACAAAAAAAACGGGTTCAACTCAGGATTTTACTTGAAACTTTTAAAGCAGTGAAGCTGAACAAACAACAGGAACTGGGATGGAAGAATCTTGTAAGCATGGACAGTTACCTTCTCTTGCCAAATGTTCTGCGGGAAATGCCGGTCATTGCAGAAGTCCTCCAACACGGCTAACACTCTTGATGTCATTTAGAGCTTTCTTCCTTCTGGTTGAAAAAGGTGCTTCTGTTTTAGCATTTTGACTTAGTAGCTTTAGTGTTCACCAGCGCAGATGTACAAAAGCTCCTCCTTCTCTTCCCAGGTAAACCAGAAGAACTGGCTGCAGAGCCCACCCTGCTCTCCTGATGTGCTGTGGAGTAGGGTACACACTCCTTTTGTCTGAAAGACACAGTTTTTTCTCTGGGAGACATACTTTCAAATCCTCTGCTGTCACATGTATGCATTGTTCTCCTTTTGGTTCTTTGGGAAGGGCCGGAAGTGGGAGGAAGTGGAAGTGAAATCCATACAAGCCCTTCACTTTCCAAATATTTCTGCAGCCTTGTGCTGCGTCTGACTTTTGTTTCCCTGTTTGTTCTCTGAAAGCTTTGCTCTAGAGAGTCAGACAGATCTTTATACAGTTCAGAATTTTCCAAACTAATTTCTATGGCACTGTAGGAAAGCTGGTGAACTCCCTGGTGCCCTAAGTGTGAACTCTGACCATCAGACCTACACATAGGGCTCCTTCCATGTTTCCCTCCACAACTCAGGCCACTGCCACTTCCTCCCAAATCCTCACTTTGACTTTTCTCTTCTTTTATCCCATCAGTTAAGACACCTTCTGAACAATCACATTCTTTCTGTAAGCCAGACATCAACCGTGTGGCCTGCAGCCTTTCTCCAGCCGTTACTAAAAAGTCATCTTGTTCACACTTTTTACCTCCTGAAATTTTAAACCTCTGAGAAAGGTTTTCCATATTTTGACCAGCAGCAGAAAAGTCCTGGGACTGCGTCATAAAATCAGATAGCAGACCATCTGACAACACAGGTTCTCCAGTCACAGAAGCACAAGAAATAGGACTGTTTTCATTCTTGGTCCCAGTTTTTAGGTCATTTTCACTTTCCAACCTCATTTCTGCTTTCGGGATAATTTTATCTGAGTGAATTCCCACAGTATTTCTATTTGAGTCCTGCTCAAGAGTAGCGTTAATAAGTGAAAAAGAACTTGTCGTGTAAGAGCTGCAGAATTCAGACACATCATCTTTACTCAACTCCTGATTCATATGCAAAACTTCTGAGTTCTGAGGAAAAGCATTCTTCCTTCCAGGAAGCTTCATTTCTTCAAGTTCACCATTTGCACTGAAAGCAACTATGGGCATGTAAATAAGTTTGTACATAATTAAAAAGTAACCATAAAAATAAACCTTAACAAATCAAACACAGGTGCCAGATGGTGGTCTGTTTTAAGCTTTCAAACATCACAACGGCTCAACATGTCCCACTGTACTTGCCCTACCTGTCATCATCCTTTCTCGCTTAGTGCTTCCCCAACTGACAAGTTAAGAAAATATGCAGTTAATGCATGAATTAATAAAGCACCTGACCTCAGACCAGGAAAACAGAATCGCACCTGAAATTGCTTCCTCAATTCTAATGTACTTCCCACACCACAAGGTCAATTAGCACAAGGCAGCTACATTTCCCATTTGCATAAAAATGAATTAAAGAAAATGGGCCACAACTGCTTCTGAAACTTCTCTATCAATGTTTCTCCTGAAACAAGAGACAAGGAAACCTGGAATTCTGGGGGATTTAAGGACTTTGCTCGAAGGGTACTTACTCCCTGAAGACACTCAGGTCTTATGCCCTATGTTAAAAAGTTAAAATAAACTGCACTGTACTCTCAAAGAGCCACCTTTGTTTCAATAGTCTGAAAGTCTGCCCCTGTGTGCCTAGATCACTGACTAAAGCCATCCTCCAAGAAATGCATGCCCTGTGGGACCAGTCATGTGTTCTCAGCACACTGTGAGACTTCGTAGGTGAATACAATCATAGGTGAAAAAAACAACAGGAAGATCTTTCAGTTACATAATACAGCCTATGTGTTCTTAGTCTCAGTACTATTACATACCATCTCTCTTGTCCTCTCAGATAATAAAGTTTTTACTTGATTGGTCAAACGTAATAAAAATGTTCTAAACAAAATCAAAACTGGCAGACATATAAAACATAAGCTGAATAAAAAAATCTAAAAAATAATGTTTCAATTTGAAAGGTATAATATTTATGATTTGGGTACTTAAAATCATGTCATGCAAAGCTAGAGATTAACACAGAATAGGGTCGTTTCAGTGCCACCCAACTAATATGTCACTGGGCTTTTTATACAACTTTAAAAACACATTTATGTATTGTTCATGAAATTAACACAATAAAGGGAAGTAGGGGAGAGGGTTAGAGGCAGCAAGAGAGAAAAATTTGGAGAAAGGGAGGGAGGGAGGGAAGGAGGGAGGAAGGGAGGGGGGAAGGGAGGGGGGAGGAGGGGAGGGAGGAAGAGAGGGAAGGAACTGCTTTAAATCCTTGTAACAATTGCTTATAGATTTAAAAAAATGTTCCAGGCATTTTAAAAAACAAATTCTCTAATAGAAAGCAAGATGGAAAACACACATTAACATTATTTTAAACATCTTTAGGAAAAACTCTTTAGGAATTGTGGATATAATAAAAGTAAGACTTAGTTTCTGGTCTCAAGGGGAATGCAACTTGCAGGGAATGGAGGTGAAGAGATCATCATGAACCAGGTAGAAAGGTGTAATGTGAGCAGGGTGGTCCTGAAAAGGCTGCCAGCACAGCTAAATTTTACAGGACAGCAGCAATAGACCAGATTAAAAGAGATGAGTTGGCCAGCCTGCTCCACGACAGACCATGTAAAAGGCGAGGGTGACCTGGGGCTGGAGAACCCTGTGTGTGACTATGGGGTGGTGCTGTGTTTGTTTAAACTTCTGTGCTATCCCAAAATTAAGAAGCAGGAAGAAGCCAAGAGTTTATAATGGCATGGACCATATTCTTCCTTGACCCTACTATAAATCCTATAAAATATGTTGCAAAGGGAATGCAGGCCATAAACACTGAATGACTAACAAAGGCAATTATTCTAAAAATGATTCTATACAAAATTAACACACCAGATGAACACATATTCATATTATTTGTAGCATGATTTAGTCAATTTGAAACCTAGGCATTACAAACTGGATGCAACTCCGATCTAATTTTTATCTAATCAGGCTATCAAGCAACTTCATCTTTGCTTTTAAACAAAGCTGTCAAGGTAATCGAATTCAACAGAAGACGCTCAGTCATGCCAACTCTACTGAAGCACAGGTCAGTAAATTGTTGTCTTAACCCATGTAAGATATATCTAGTGTTGAATAAACACCTCATTCATTTTTAATGATGGACAACACCACCCAAAAGAATTCATTTTACTTTAACAAAGTGGTTTAAAAAGGAAAAAGAAACAGGATATAAAACAATTATTTTCCTTAAAATGATATATAATATCAGAGTCTGCATTTCTCTGAGGGGAGAGTCCAGAGTGCCCTTCGGAGTTGAAAAAGGGTCTAGGGGACCTAGTAGTTACACACCACTGCTCCCTTACATTCTCACGGCAATATCAAAAGTTTCTGTTTTTATTTAGTTGCAACTGACACTGTGAATGGGACAAAGGGAAAAAGAGAGTGAGTGAAACACAACAAAGAAGAGAAGAGACAGAAAGTAAGCATGAGGACAAGGACAAGAGTACCTGAGCACGTCCTGTGGATGCTGGGGACCAAGGGTGACCTCTCTGACACCTCAGGCAACTCTGGAATGGGACTCAGGAGTGGCTTCTTGGAAGCAATGTCTCTTTCCCCATACACGTTCTGAACATCTTTCTTTCTCTTTGCTTTTTTCTTTCGGCAGCTTTTTAAAACCTGAGAAAATGTTTTCAAACACTGTAACTGAGAAAGATGTAGCACCATATGGAATTTTGACCCTTTAATTTCTATAGAAACACTTAAGACTAGTTATCTCATTTAAAATTTCAGAGATCTGAGTTGGGGTAGGGGGCTAGGTGCCTTACATAAATAAAATACACAGCAAAACTCAATTGACATATTGTAGCATAACGTTCTGTATTTCCACAAAGCATTTCCCAAAATAAACTCTGGATAAGTCAAAAATAGATTAGCTAGAGCAGCAGTTCTCAACCTGTGGGTCACAACCCCGGCGGGAGTCGAACAACCAAAACACAGGGGTCGCCTAAAGCCATCGGAAAATACATATACAGGTTGAGAACTGCTGAGCTAGAGAGACTGGACTTAAGATATGAGATACTTGTCACTAAGATGTAGTTGGACTGACTCCGGATTAACCTGGAAGGAGCTGTCTTCAGGAAGCTATGGGAGGCCGCTTCCAGATGAGGATTTGGGTACAGAAACAAGAGGTGTGTACATAAAATCTGAAAAGAACATAAGGTGAGCTGAGCTGATCCAAACAACAGAAGAGTTCAAAAAAATTAAAATAAATAGGTCAATATAAAATGGATCTTTAACGAGCACAAGAAGATCAGGGACAAAGGTTGGTAAACACTGATAGAAATCATGCAGGTTTCTATAAAATCTGAAGACTGCTTTAATAATAGCTGGAATGAAGTATTAAATTTAATTCTGACTGCTATTTCAGTAACTGAGAACTAATGTTCCAGTTTAAGAAAAAGTTTCATACGGAAAAAACCTTGAGGAAAACTCAAATACTGTATTGGAAGAATAGATTATGAGCAAAAAAGAAACATATTCAGTGTGATCATATTGGAGAGAATCAGACTTTGGGTTAGCGAAAAGAACATGTGTTTAATAACAATGCTTCTTAGAAAATAGAATCCATGCACACATTTACATAGTTACCACTATGTGCAGGTAATAACTTGCTAGGTATGAAACATAAACATACTGTATGTGATTTCTGGGAGCTCCCAGTCTAATGGTAAGTAATAGTAATACAGACCACGGCAGACTCTGCAAAGACCGAGAAGATGGGTACCTGGTCCGCGGGAGGCGCACTCCACAGAAAATGTAATGTCTAAGTTAAGTCTCAAACACGCAAAAGTTGTTTAGGCTGAGCATGGACTGCTGCTGCTGCAGAAGGGCTTTCCAGAGGAGAGAGCAGCGCCCCCCAGAGTTGAGTGGGCCGCACGACAAGAGCTGCATGCAGCAGTGACGTGGTGGACGCATGCGCAACCGGTGGCTGTTGAAGCTAAGGAAGCCAGCTGGAGCCTGAACCACAAGAGAGTAACAAGTGACGTCCCATTTCAGAAATGGTGTGACGACAGCATAGAAACGGATGGTGTGAGAGAGCGAATGATTTTCAAGAGAACATAAGTGGCCCTTGAGATTATCTACAGAGATCCTATAAAAATGAAACAAAACATTCATGGAAAAATAATTTTATAATAGTACAAGATGAATGTTCCTCTTGCTGATTTACCATATACATTTAACATTAAATTCTGTTAAAAGTTCTCAGTATAAATAATCTCTATGTACATTTGGAAAATGCTGGGTTAAATATTTTTCCATGAAATCTTTTTTCATGGAATTTCTGTTCAATATGGAACAGCTGGGAAAACGAAGGCAAGAGAAAATCCTAGCTCGGGCTCCAGGGATGAGTTGCAGAAGAAAAGTATTTGACTTCTGGTACCAGAAGCCTTCTGTTAATATCCTCACTCTGCCGCCTGACCAGGTGGTGGCGCAGTGGATAGAGCATCGGACTTGGATGCGGAGGACCCAGGTTTGAGACCCCGAGGTCACCAGCTTGAGTACAGGCTCATCTGGTTTGAGCAAAAGCTCACCAGCTTGAGCCCAAGATCGCTGGCTTGAGCAAGGGGTTACTCAGTCTGCTGAAGGCCCGCGGTCAGGGCGCATATAAGAAAGCAGTCAATGAACAATGAAGATGTCATAACGAAAAACTAATGATTGATGCTTCTCATATCTCCGTTCCTGTCTGTCTATCCCTCTCTCTGACTCTCTGTCTCTGTAATAAAAAAAATAAAAAATAAAAATAAATCCTGACTCTGCCACTTAACTGCTGTAACTGCAGGCAATTAACCCACCTCTCTGTGCTACTTCTCATCACATCTGCAAAATGGAAATCACAATGGAACTGGAATTAAATAAGTTACCTTAGGTGAAATGGTTCAGATAGGGCTTGATCTAAGTAAGAATTATAAATGAGCTAGCTACTCCTGTTCTTTTAAGTTCCTTCCTACTACTTTGAGGACTGTAATGGGGGAAATACTTTCAACATAAAAAATGATACTCTTGGTATTATTTACTATATGACATAGGCCCTACATGGTCAGTTAATATACTGTGCCCAACGTTATCACCTCTAAAATAGTTTCATATGTAGGGAAAACCACCTTCTAGCAGGATTCTGAAAATCTTTGTCTAAGGCATCACCAACACTTGCAACAGCGCCTAGTACATACTGGCTCCTCAGCAAACACGGACAGATGGATAAATGTAAGAGAAAAAAAGGTACAATTAAACTTCATAAAATTTGCTAAATATCATGAAAGATTAATATCCATGGTTGTGCGCCAAGAAAAGGATACCACCCAAATAGAAAGATTAAAGCATCTGTTGTCTGCCATGAAAACCCATTTATAGTATATTGCCCATGCAATTGCCTTTGCAATCTGCAAAGGCTAGGACTTTAACAAAACCTGAATTTAAGCCAATAGAAAAACCTTACTTATATGGTAATAAACAAAAGAGGCCACATGTGATTGGAAACCTAGGGAAGGCAAGTGGCCTAGAAATGGTTAGGTTGGTTCATGACTTGGAGCAAAGAACAACTGAATGTACGACCCTTAGAGTGATTCCATTTCCTCCAGAATCACTGATATTGCCTCTCGTGCAACAGAACTAAAGCTTATCTTTTATTTCTACCATCAAGATTTACTGGGCAGCTCTCCCACCTTGCAATGCCCTTTCCAGTGTGCAAACCAATCACAGGAATAAAGTCAGAGAAATGGCGGTGAGGGGTACTCCCGGTCTCTCCCCTTGAAATTTCAACAAATTCAACAACTAAACACAGAGAAAAAAACCTTAGAAGCACCTGAAATTTACACACACCAAACAAAGGTATGATTGGGTGAAAAAGTGGCTGAATATATAAGACGGAGGGCAGGGCATTTCGCTTTCCGCACTGATCTGAGGTAGGGGCACTTTTGTTTGGAGCCCAGCGAACAGGAGAGACTGAACTAGTGGGGATAGAGCTGAGTTAGGGTAGGCATCCAAACAAAAGAAAGATCACACCAGCTCTGCCTGAGATTGGGGGGGGGTAGGGGGGACGGCATTCACACAGTCGGTGGAATCCACCTAAAGTTACCAGCAGAGGGTACCCACGTAGGCCGGCCCCAGCATCTTTGTGCATTCCCAGCTCCACAATCACCGGCAAGGGAGCGAGCGGGCGCGTGCACAGGCCAAAGTGCTTAGTGCAAGATTAACAATGTTGGACACCTGCGTGAGCACCAGTGTCTTTGTGCACTCCCGGCTCCACGGTCTCCAGCACAGGATACACGCAGGGACTGGAGCGCTTAACCTGAGAGTATCACTAGGCACCTGCATGAGCACCGGCATCTTTGGACACTCCTGGCTCCAGGTCTCCAGTGCCGGGTGCCCATAGCCAAGATGCTTGGCCTGAGACTGCCTGCACTGGGTGCCTGAGCAGGGGCTACAACTGTCTGTGTGCATTGCTGGAGTCATGGGAGCTAAACACACACGTGGCTTGTCACGGTCTACCAAGCAGCACAAGCAGGAAAACCCCCTGGAGATTAAAACCACAGTGCAATGAGGCATGCTAGATATGCCCATCAGCCATAGAATTTTGCCAAGTGCCAGAGGGTACTTGGTCCTTGTCTGTGCCCAGCCCTGCCTGCTCTTGCTGGTGGCTCTGGTTGCCACTGCTTCCCCAGAACTCTGCTTTGAGTGGCGCTGGGGAGGGGGGGGGGACCTGGCTATGCATAGATTCCCTTGCTATGAATGAGGACAGTGGCTGAGGTGGACCCCACAGTGAGTCACCAGGCTGATAGCTCCAGTAGGAGGGACTTGAGGAGAGGCGCCTGGAAAACAGACTACCATTGCTAGAGCTATACAGTTCCAAAGCCCTAACAAGCCCTGCCTGCCAACTGGACTGAGGCCCAACCTGCGTCATTGTCACAGCAACACACCAACAGACCTCTGCCCAAGAGGCCACATGGGCAAAACTCATAGTAGAGCGCCACCTGCTGAAAAGAAGGAAGAAGCTACCTCTCAAAACAAGGAAAAAAATTTTAAAAATTTTAATGCTTTTTCTCATTTTTACTTCCTTTTCTTTTTTTATTATTTTCCTTTTGAACTGCATTATCCATAGTTGTTACATTTTTCATTCTTGTTAGTTGTGAGGGTTTCATTTTAGAAACCTTTACTTGTTTTTTTTTCTTTCTGTTTTGTATTTTGTTTCCTGCTTGTTCTTTCTGTCTCTTTATTCTCCCTTCTTGTTTCTTCTCCTTTTTTTCTTTCTTTTGCTCTCATCCGATCATTTATGAGCAAATTATTATATTTTGAACTCACATTTTTCTTTGTAGCATTTTGCCTGTTTTTGACTATTTTTCTCTCTTTAGTGAAATGAGGAACTCTCCTCAGTTCCTGCTCCTTGTTCTGTGTAGCTTTTATTCCACTTATCATTATAGAATTTTCATTTTTTCACTGTATTTTTTCAACTTTTCTTTTCTTTTCTTATGATCTCTTATTAGTATTATTAACAATACCACTCTCAAATGCCACTAAGAAAAAAAATCAAATATCATGAATACAAAAGACAAAGACACAGCTCTGGCAGATATGAAAAAGCTATAGAAAAAAAATTCCAATTACGTGGAAACCTTCAAAAAAAAACCCAGGGAATTCAAAATTAAAATCCTAAAAATACTCAGTGAAATATAAGAAAGCTCTAGAAGGCAATTTAGTGAGCTCAAAAAACAATTTAATGAACAAAAAGAATACTTCATCAAGGAAATTTAAACTATAAAAAGAAACCAAACAGAGATGAAAACCTCAATGCATGAACTGAAAAATGAGGTGACAAGCTTAGCTAATATAACAGGCCAGACAGAGGAGAGAATCAGTGGCATAAAATACAGGCAACTAGAGACACTACAGAGAGAAGAGGAGAGAGACTCATGAATTAAAAAAAAAAGAAGAAAGCCCTACAAGAATTGTCTGAATCCATCAGAAAGAGCAATATAAGAATAATGGGTACATCAGAACGAGGAAAGAAAAAAGAATGGAGAACATATTTAAACAAATAATTGATAAGAATTTCCCAAGCCTGTGGAAAAAAATAGACCCTTATATCTAAGAAGCAAACAGAATACCAAGTTACCTTAACCCAAACAGACCTACTCCAAGGCACATCATAATGAAATTATCACAAACCAATGACAGAAAAAATCCTCAAGGCAGCCAAAAAAAAGAAGACTACAACATGTAAAGGAAGGCCCATTAGGTTATCATTAGATTTCTCAGCAGAAACTCTGCAAGCCAGAACAGAGTGGACCCAATATTTAAAGTACTGAAAAAGAGGAACTTCCAGCTGAAAATACTATATCCATCAAAGCTATCCTTCAAATATGAAGGGGAAATAAAAACATTCACAGATATAGAGAAGATGAGTGAATTTATCACCAGAAAACTCGCACTACAAGAAAAACTAAAGGGGGCTATCCAACCAGATACAAAGAATAAAACAAAACAAAATCACAAGTAAAAGCTCCAACAAGATCACAATAAAAACAAGAATCGTCTGTGACAACAAAAACAAAAAAAGAGAGAAGACAAAAATTAGTGGTAACAAAGGAGAATGTAGTGCAGAAGCACTCATGAGATAATGGACTACAATGAATATGATACATATCTTTTTAATTACCTAATGGTAACCACCCCTGAAAATAACACTAATGAAAACACATAGCTTAAAAATATAAGAAACAGAGGAAAGAAGTATGGAATACAACCAAACAAAAATAAATGACAGAAAAACAAAAGAGAAGAACCAAACAAGACACAAAGCTATTAGAAAGCATTATATAAAATGGCAGTAAGAAACCCTCAACTGTCAATAATTACATTAAACATAAATGGATTGAACTCACCAATAAAAAGACACAGAGTAGCAGAGTGGATCAAAAAAAAAATCCAACTGTAAGCTGCCTTCAAGAAACATATCTAAGCTACAAGGATAAAAACAGACTCAAAGTGAAAGGCTGGAAAATGATTCTCCAAGCAAATAATATCCAAAGAAAAGCAGGTATAGCCATACTCATATCTAGTAATGCTGACTACAAGACAACAAAGGTAATCAGAGACAATGGTCATTTCATAATGATAAAGGGGACATTAAATCAAGAAGACATAACATTTCTTAACATATATGCACCAAACCAAGGAGCACCAAAGTATATGACATCTACTAACTGATCTAAAAATAAAAACCGACAAAAATACAATCATATTTGGAGACCTGAATACACCACTGACGGCTCTAGATCGTTCATCCAAACAGAAAATTAATAAAGAAATATTGGCCTTAAACGAAACACCAGAACAATTGGATATGATAGACATCTACAGGACATTTCATCCCAAAAGGTCAGAGTATACATTTTTCTCCAATGTACATAATACATTCTCAAGAATTGACCATATGTTGGGCCACAAAATTAACACCAACAAATTCAGAAAGACTGAAATTATACCAAGCATATTCTCTGACAATAGAGCTTTGAAACTAGAATTCAACCTCAAAAAAAAGTAAACAACAACAAAAAAAGTAAACAGACCCACAAAAATGTGGAAATCAAACAATGTACTAATATTTCTATAAAATGACTGGGTCAAAGAAGTAATAAAAGCAGAGATCAAAAGATATATACAAAGAAATAAAAAATGACAACACAAAATATCAGAATCTCTGGGATGCAGCAAAAGCAGTAAGAGGGTAGTTCATATTACTACAGGCCTATATGAAAAAATAGGAGAGAGCCCAGGTAAACAACTTAACATCGCATCTTAAGGAACTAGGAAAAAAAGAACAAAGACAACCCAATACAAGCAGAAGAAAGGAAATAATAAAAATCAGAGTAGAAATAAATGAAATAGAGAACAGAAAAACTATTGAAAGAATCAAGACAACAAGGAGCTGTTTCTTTGAAAAGATCACCAAAATTGAAAAACCCTTGGCAGACTCACTAAGGAAAAAAGAGAAAGAACTCAAAAACAAAGTCCAGACTGAAAAAGAAATCATAGATATACAGAGGATTACTGTAGAATAGTATGAAAAACTATATGCCACCAAATTTAACAATCTAGAAAAACGGATAAATTCCCAGAACAATACAATCTTCCTAGACTAAATCATAATGAAGTGGAAAGCCTAAACAGACCTATAAGTAGGGAGAAAATAGAAACAACTATCAAAAACCTCCCCAAAAATAAAACGTCTTGGGCTAGACAGCTATACTAGTGAATTCTATCAAACATTCAAAGAAGATTTGGTTACTATACTACTCAAAGTCTTCCAAAAAATTGAAGAAGCAATACCTCCAAACACATTTTATAAAGATCAACATAACCCTCATACCAAATCCTGGCAAGAACAACACAAAAAAAGAAAATTACAGACCAATACTTCTAATAAATACAGATGCAAAAATCCTAAACAAAATACTAGCAAACCGAATACAACAATACATTAAAAAACCCCACACATCATGATCAAGTGGGATTCATCCCAGAATCACAAGGATGGTTCAACATACATAAAACAATTAATATAATACACCATATCAACAAAACCAATGATCCTATCAATAGATGCAGAAAAGGCATTTGATAAAATACATCCTTTTATGTTTAAAACACTCAACAAAATGGGTATACAAGGAAAATATATCAACATAATAAAGGCTATTTATGACAAACCATCAGCTAACATCATATTAAATGGCAAAAAACTGAAAACTTTTCTTCTAAAATCAGGAACAAGACAAGGTTGCCCACTCTCTCCACTCCTATTCAACGTAGTGCTGGAAGTTCTAGCCAGAGCAATCAGATAAGAGAAAGAAATGAAAGGCATTCATATTGGAAAAGAAGTAAAGGTTTCACTTTTTGCAGATGATATGATCCTGTACATAGAAAACCCTAAAGACTCCACAGAAAGACTATTAGAAACAATAAACCAATACAGTAAGGTCGCAGGATACAAAATTAACATACAGAAGTCTATTGTTTTCTTATATGCCAACAATGAAACTTCAGAAAATGAACTCAAAAAAATAATCCCTTTTACGGTCGCAAAAAACAAACAAACCTACGAATAAACATAACAAAGAATGTAAAAGACCTTTATATATAATGAAAACTACAAAGCATTGTTAAAGAAAATCAAAAAAGATACAATGAAATGGAAAATATTCCTTGTTCTTGGATAGGAAGAATAAATATAGTTAAAATGACCATATTACCCAAAGCAATATACAAATTTAATGCAATTCCCATCAAAATCCCAATGTAATTTTTTAAAGAAATGCAACAAAAAATCATCGGGTTATATGGCACCATAGAAAACCCCAAATAGCCAAAGTAATCCTAAGGAAAAAAAATGAAGCTGGGGGCATTACAATATCTGACTTCAAATTATACCACAAAGCCACAATAATCAAAACAGCATGGTATTGGCAGAAAAATAGACACTTAGACCAATGGAATAGAATAAAGAGCCCAGAAATAAAACCACATATATATGGTCAAATCATCTTTGATAAAGGAGCCAAAAACACACAATGAAGAAAAGAAAGCCTCTTCAATAAATGCTGCTGGGAAAACTGGAATGCCAAGTGCAAAGAGTGAAACTCGACTACACAAAAATTAATTCAAAATGGATCAAAGACCTAAAATACATAGAAAACATAGGTACTAAACTCATGGACCTTGGCCATAAAGAACGTTTTATGAATTTGACTCCAAAGGCAAGGGAAGTAAAGGCAAAGATAAATGAATGGGACTACATCAGACTAAGAAACTTTTGCAAAGCAAAAGAAACTGACAACAAAACAGACAGCCAACTAAATGAGAGATGATATTTTCAAACAAGAGCTCAGATAAGGGGCTAATATCCAAAATATATAAAAAACGCACAAAATTCAACAACAAACAAGCAAACAGTCCAATAAAAAAATGGGAAGTGGACATGAACAGACACTTCTCCCAAGAAGAAATAGAAATAACCAATAGATTTATGAAAAGATGCTCATCTTCACTAGCTATTAGAGAAATGCAAATTAAAACTACAATGAGATACCACCTCACACCTGTTAGATTAGCTATTATCAACAAGACAGGTAATAACAAGTGTTGAAGAGGCTGTGGAGAAAAAGGAACCCTCATCCACTGTTGGTGGGAAAGTAAATTAGTACAACCACTATGGAAGAAAGTATGATGGTTCCTCAAGAAATTAAGAATAGAACTGTCATATGACCCAGCAATCCCTTTACTGGGTATATACCCCCAAAACTCAACATCATTGATACGTAAAGATACATGCAGCCCCATGTTCATCGCAGCATTGTACACAGTGGCCAAGACACGGAAACAACCAAAAAGCCCTTCAATAGAAGACTGGATAAAGAAGATGTGGTACATATATACTATGGAATACTACTCAGCCATAAGAAATGATGACATCGGATCATTTACAACAACGTGGATGGACCTTGATAACATTATATGAGTGAAATAAGTAAATCAGAAAAAACTAAGAACTGTATGATTCCATACATAAGTGGGACACAAAAATGAGACTCATGGACATAGATAAGAGTGTGGTGGTTACCATGGGGAGGGGAAGGGAAAAGAGGAAGGGGGTGATGGGAGGGGAGGGGCAAAAAGAAAACCAAATGAAGGGTGATGGACGACGATTTGACTTTGGGTTTTGGGTATACAACATAATCAAATGTCAAAATGATCTGGAGATGTTTTCTCTAAATCTAGGTGCTCTGGTTGACCAATGTCACCCCGTTAAAATTGTCTAAATAAAACTATTAAAATAAAAGATTTACTGGGCAACAAATCAAATTGTACAGGAAAGCTTGTGATGAAAAGCATGCACTTCCTTATCCACTATTTAGTGGTTCCATTTTCAGTTAAAGTAGCTCTATTTAAATAATAAGTTAAAGGGCCTCTTTAAATAAGGGGCCCATATTGTTATATTTTTAACTTTTTATATATACTAGAAAATGTCAAATACACAAAACGTAGAATAGTATATTGAGCCCCATGTAAGCATCAACTATCTTCAATAATCACCAACATACTGAAATTAAGATTCATTTATAAATCCCCCCCCCTAGGTTGTTTTAAAGCAGGGGTCTCAAACTCGCGGCCTGCAGACTGGCCCGCAGATTAATCCACGAAGTCTGATTAGTCTGCAGGCCGCACAAAATTGGTGGGCGGGCCGCACGGCCGCGAGTTTGAGACCCCTGTTTTAAAGCATGTCCCAGACATTGCATCATTTTATCTTAAAATTCTATAGTATCTCTAAGAGGTAAGGGCTCCTTTTTTCTACAATAAAATGAAACATTTTATTACCTGACATTATACTTTGATTTTTTTTCCTCTTTTATAATGGAGTTTATTTTCCAGCTTTGAGATATAAATGACATATAACATATAAGTTTAAAGCACACAATGTAATCATTTTATATATATATATATATATATATTGCAAAATTACCTGTTTTTATAACAAACATTACTCAACAACAACAAAATTTTTTTTTTCTTTTTTGTGACAGAGAGAGTCAGATAGAGGGACAGATAGGGACAGACAGACAGGAAGGGAGAGAGATGAGAAACATCAATTCTTTGTTGCAGCTCCTTAGTTGTTCACTGATTGCTCTCTCATACGTGCCTTGACTGGGTGGCTACAGCAGAAAGAGTGATCCCTTACTCAAGCCAGCAACCTTGGGCTCAAGCTGGTAAGCCTTGCTCAAACCAGATAAGCCCGCAATCAAGCATGCGACCTCGGGGTCTTGAACCTGGGTCCTCCACATCCCAGTCCAACACTCTATCCATTGCACCACTGCCTGGTCAGGCCAAAAATTATTGATGCACACAAATTCTGAGCAAATCTGCCCAGTGAAAAAAAAGTCACACCCAAAAGGTTACATAGTGTGTGTAAAGTAACATTCTTCAGGACAAAAGGGGAGAGCTTTGTGGCCACATGTCCTATATCTTGACTGTATTTTGATGTTTTACTATTGTGATATTGTACAATAGTTTTGCAAGGTGTCACCAGCACCACCAGGAAACACTAGGTACAGGGTAGTTGGGATCTAATTCTTTGTACAACAGCATGCATTTCTAAATTTATCTTAAAATGGAACGTTTAAATACAAAAACCATAATGACAATTTCCCCTAACACTTTTGTCAGAATTCAAAGTTCTCCAAGTGGTCCATAAACATCTTTTTAGATTATTCAAATCAGGACCCCAATAAGGTCTCCACTCATTCCATTTGGTTGATAGACCTCTTCACACCTGTGGTTCCTTCATTTTTAACTCTTGCCATTTATTTGGTGAATAAATTGAGGCATCTATCCCACAGAATTAGCCGAACTCTAAATTTGGCTCACTGTAACATCTTTACCTTCCTCCTCCCCTGTACTTACTATAAACTGGTCATTAGATCTAAGGTTGATTAGATCTAGGTTTGAGTTAGATACATATATCTATATAAATATAGTCTAAATAATATATATCTATAATAATATAGTTGAAACTCTAGCCACTGCACCACCAAGGCATGAATGTGTCTTTTTACTTAGCAGAAATTCCTCATCAAGTATTTACCTAAAATAGAGTTCTCTGGCTTTTCTAATTTTTAGAAAAATTAGTTGATGCCCTAGACCACTGGTCCCAAACCTTTTTTGGGCCATGGACCAGTTTAATGTCAGAAAATATTTTCATGGACCGGCCTTTAGGGTGGGACAGATAAATGTATCACGTGACCGAGACAAGCGTCAAAAGTGAGTCTTAGACAGATGTAACAAAGGGAATCTGGTCATTTAAAAAAAATAAAACATCGCCTGACCTGTGGTGGCACAGTGGGTAAAGCGTCAATCTGGAATACTGAGATTGCTAGTTCAAAACCCAGGGCTTGCCTAGTCAAGGCACATATGGGAGTTGATGCTTTCTGCTCCTTTCCCTTCTCTCTTTCTGTCTCTCTCTCTGCACTTCCTCTCTCTAAAAAATGAATAAATAAAATCTTTTAAAAAAATCTAAAAAATAAAACATCGTTCAAACTTAAATATAAATAAAATGGAAATAATGTAAGTTACTTATTCTTTCTCTACGGACCGGTACCAAATGGCCCACGGACTGGTACCGGTCTGCGGCCCGGGGTTTGGGGACCACTGCCCTAGACAGCTAAGGTGGCAATCAAGTTTGTTGTTATTTTTTAACTGTTATGAACTTAAGTTTTTCATGTTGCATGTTAGTTTCACTCTATTACAACCATTATTTCTGATGGTCACACTCCCTCACTCTTGGTCAGTGCAGCCCCGTCTGGATGTCCTAGCAGTTTAAGCTTCCTTGCTTGCATACTGTGAGGACAGACTCGAGTTCACTGCCTACCACACTTGTGGTTGTAAATCAGAACACAGATCTTACTAAGGAACCCTGACCCCTTTCAGTTGAGAATGGTATTTACAGATGGCATCTAGTAAGTACCTGAGATGCTCATTTCTAAACTTTATCAACAGCGCAAGAAAATGGCACCAGATGGGGTACTGGAAATATGTAAAGTACATGACTGTCTAAGCACTAAGGTACACACTCAAACGCAATACATTTTTAAAAAGAGTGAAAATATTACTTTAAAGGAAAAAACATGACTTCATACTGACACCTTCCATTCCCACTTTGTCTAGCAAGGTTTTGAATTTGATTAAAAAAATTTTTTTTTGCCTTATAGTGAAAAGTCTTGATTCCTAATGAGTTTAAAAAACTGCTCATTTTCTTTATTCAGGATTTAATTTCTGTCAGTATGCGTGCTTCAGAGTGGTTGAGCCTTCTTTGCAGATACTTTTGACCTTAGGCTATATCCCACTGGGATTTTTCATATTTTTAAGTTTAAAAAAATTCTTTGAGATTAAGCAACCATCTTGATATACAGTTAGATAACTTGACTGTTTTCAATTTTTAGGGATTGTTCTTTTTCCTAATTTGATATGTGTCTGATAGCCATGCACAAACATTTACATGGTTCAATGTCAAAAGGTAAAACATTCGAGGAAATCTAGTTTTCACTTTTTCCTATTCCTCCTGTCGCCTCTCCCTGTAGGGAACCAGTTTTTATTAGTCTTTGACTATTCTCTTACTTTTAATTAAGACTTCATTGTCACCATAAACATATTTATATTATTTTTAATGTTCCTCACTTTCTTAAAGAGGTAGTATATTAGTTTGCCATATTAGGTGCCATTAACAAAATACCACACTTCAGGTGGCTTAAATGGCATTATTTTCTCACAATTCTGGAAGCTGAAAGCCCAAGATCAAGGTGCTGGCAGAGCCAGTTTCCTCTGAGGCCTCTCACTGGTACACAGACGGCTGCCCTCCTGCTGCCCCTTCACAGGCTTCTACCTGTTGGTGTGCTCCTAGCGTCTCTTTTTATATCTTCATAAAAGGGCAGCAGTCAGAGTGGATTAGGGACATTCTATGGGTCTCATTTTTAGTTAATTATCCCTTTAAAGGCCCTAGCTCCAAATATAGTCACATTCCCTGGTAGTAGAGGTTAGGGCTTCAAAGTGAGAATTCTTGGGGTAGCTAGCTAGTTCATCCCCTACCAGGTAGCTTACTATACACATCATTTTACAGCTTATTTTTTTCACTTAATAGTACTTCCTAGCATTGTTCCACCGTAGGATTTGTAATTTTTCTTCACCATTTTTTTTTATTTTAATTTTTATTTTATTTATTCATTTTTAGAGAGGAGAGAGAGAGAGAGACATAGAGAGAGAGAGAGAGAGAGAGAGAGAGAGAGAGAGAGATGGGGGAGGAGCTGGAAGCATCAACTCCCATATGTGCCTTGACCAGGCAAGCCCAGGGTTTCGAACCAGCGACCTCAGCATTTCCAGGTCGACGCTTTATCCACTGCGCCACCACAGGTCAGGCTCTTCACCATTTTTTACTGCTACAAAATTCTCACTTTGTGAACATGCCACAGTCCATTCACCAGCCTTACTGTGAGACATTTGGTTGGTTTATAGTCTTTGGCTTTACAAAGAGTACCACATTAAATACTTTGCACAATGCCTTTTTGTCTTTGAATCTTTGTGATGATTTCCTAGACATGGGACTGCTGGGTCAAAAGGTAAATGAATATTTAATTTGTCTCGATTCTGCCAAGCTGCCTTCACAGAGATCTGCAGCACCAGAGAAATGTATGAGTGTGCCTCTGACCACCTGCCTCGCAAGAAGAGCACGCTGTAAGACTTTTCGATTTTTCTTTATCTAAAATGGTAAGAAATGGCATCTCAATGTACTTTTCTTATGATAAACAACGCTGAACATTGTTTTCATGTTTGAGGGCTATTTTTATTTCAATTTTGTGAACTTTAAAAAATATCTTGGAAATTTTTCTCAAGTTGTTCACATTTTACTCAATTTAGAAGTTTTTTAGTATTAGTGATCTTAATCCTTTGTGTTTGATATGAATTAAAAATACTTTACCCATGTTTCCCCTTTGTTTCTTAAATTTTCTTACAGTTTTTTTCCTGTGCATTCTCCATGTTGTTTGGTCAAATGGAGTGAAATTGACCAATACTTGACCTCAGTTTCTGGGTTTTGAGCCATGTTTTGGCAACTTTGTCCATTTATAGGTTATAAAGAAATTCAATCTTAGGAATTCTAAAACTACTTCTAAGTTAGCCATTTTATTTACTTTCATATTTTTTTCAGTTTTATTGAAGTCTGATAGATAGAAACTGTATATACTTAGGTTGCGCATACTTTTTAAAAAAGGTGTACATCATTTAATATACATGTACATTATAAAATGATTACAATCAAGTTAATAAACAGATCCATCACCTCACAGTTAACAGTGACCATTTGTTTTGTGTGTGAGATCTATTCTTAGAACATTTCAAGCATTCAACACAGTATAAAACTCCACTAATTACCGCCATAAACGATGAGACCAGTGCTCTCTTAAACTAACCCTTCCTCCACAGTTAGTTTTGGTTCTTTCATTGGTTACATTTGAATTCACACTTGCATTTCTTGCACCAACTTTTAAAACATGTGTTGAATCCTAATTTGTAAGATGATAATTATAACAACAGCTACTGTGCTTACTATGGCTGGACATTGCTCTAAGCGTTTCGCATGTATTAACTCACTATTCATCATAAATTTATAAAAATAAGTATCACCACTATACTGTCTCACCTCCAGCCTTTCTATCCACTTTCACCTTCTGCTCTTAGCTATATTTAGACCATCTTGTACATAACCAAGGTGTTAAAGCTTTGCCCTTACACTTACAAAGTTGAAAACAAACAGCACTTACACTATTAGGACAGAATCAACATTTCCCTTACTCTGACAAAGACAGAGCACACACCTTCCCCTTTCCTCTGGTGCCCCCTGTAGATGATTTCTAGCACTGTCAAATATCCTTTCCCTTACACTTCCTATTGCTTAAAATCATATTTGCCCCAACACGTTTGAATACAGACTTTTATTTGAAACGATATACCTTTCTTTTCCTAATATGGCACACCTTCCATTTTCGGAATCACAGGTCTTTTGGTTTTTCCCTCCAGAGACCCTCTCATTGGGGTACCCTTTTCTCTTGCACAAATTTAGGCTGGCCACCCGTCTGGGCAGCTCAACAGCTATAGCCCAAGATTTTCTTTGCACAGTTCTGCCGCATCATTAGATCCACTGCGTCCAGGGTCCTCAAACTGGCTTCCTTTTGCTCAAGTAGCACCTCTAGTACTACCCAAAGAAAAACTTTCAGAGTCCTCAAAATGTCAGAATGTATTTTTCTTTTACCCCTAAATTATATTTGGCTGGTTTTAGAATACTGGGCTGAAAGTCAGTTTATTTCAAAGCTTTAAATGTTCTGTTGAATTATCTTTCAGCATTTAGACTGCTGTGAAGCTTATCACCACCCTGGTTACTGTTTCCTGGTAGAAAAGTCCACTTTTCTCCTACTCTTATTGAGCAATGATATTTCAAAGTGCTGGCTTTTAATATTCCTTTCTTCAGTTCTTCAGTTCTGAGAAATCCTCTCCTTTTAATTTGACAATTTCTTCCATGCCACCTCCTTGTCCTGAGACCTATAAGGCCTCCTAGCTGGGTCTTCCACCTTATTTCTAGTTTGTCTTTCTTTTGCTTAACCATCCGGGAGACTCTTTTATTTCATTCTCTAGTCTAACTACTACATTTTATATTTTTGCAAATATTTTTCCTCTGTTCTCTTTTTATAGCTTTTCTTCTTCATTTTATGATTCCTTAAATTTGGGTATATACCTTCTTAATTGGAGTATAAAATTTTCTTCCATTCTCTGAATAACATTTCTCTTTAAGGTCAGTTTTTCAGTTTTTTAATATTGGCTTTTCATATTCTTGGTTCAACTCAGTTGCCTGATTATGATGTAAGAAGAGACTGGAAATTGGTATGTGCTTCCTCTGCTTTCTAGCTCAGCTCCTTCCTGCGTGGTGATTCTTCTGGGAACTCTGGGAGAATGGGGAGTATCAATTGCAGGCTTTGCTTTAGGGCAAGAGCTGGCTGTTGAGATTGTGGGATCTTCCAAATGCCAGAGTGAAAGCTTTAATTTAGATGACAACACTCTTCCTGAGTTCCAAGGTGGAGAGGGTGGTGTGGTGCCAACTGGTGTTTCATTCACATACAGGACTTCCATTAATCCGTTTTTCTCTACCACTTCTCACACTTACCATCCACTGTCCTGCCCATGCTGGGACCAGTCTCTCGGGACTCCCACAGACAGGCTGGCCTTGCACCACTCCTGCTCCCAGAGCACATTCATTCGGCTGTCAATCTTCCCATCTCTTTACCTGCCAGCACGCTCCCATCTGCCTTGTCTTCCAGACCTGCACTGAAGGCTGTCACTTCCCTCTCCTTCTAAGCCTATCCTCCTATCGCATGACCATTTTGATGCAGTGGGGTCCTGGGAGGGGTTAGAGCAAAACTTAATGCTCAATCCTCCTTGGACTTCCAGAAGCTATTGATCTCATGTGAGTAGGGACACATTCTCTGTAACAGTGCTTTTGCAGAGTGTGAGGGAAACCAATTTATAATACAATAAAATGAGTGCATAGTCGTGAACTTATGTGTACTTTTCAGTAAAGGGATCTTTCAAAAGCATACGCGACTTGAAAAAGGGGCTAGACCAGAAAAATAGTCAATGTCCTCTGGTTTTGTTGACTTGTGTGTGACAGTGCCATGTTTAAACCAAGAGAAGCAGCAGTTTGTTTTATGAAGTATAAAAATATTTACTATTTTGGGTAGGTGTGTGTTGGGGTGAAGATGAAGAGTTTAGTTTTGAAAATGTTTGTGTTTTCAGGTATCTGTAGGATTTTTTAAGAAGAGATGTCTGTAGGCAGTCAAACATAACATTTATAAATCAGAAAGATTTGGGACTCTTCAGAAAGATTTTGGGAGTGCTTATGAAATCACCCCAAAAATATACAATTTGGAAAGGCAAAGAATAGAACTCTGGATAATACAACCGTGTAAGGATGAGTGGAGAAAGCTATAAGGTGTTCTCAATGATGCCGAGTGTTGCTGAGACGGTGAATGGGAATAAGACATCAAAGGATGCAATGGACTGTGGTCAGCAGGTTACTAAATACCTTGGAAAAATCATTAAAAGAAAGTGAGAAGTGGTGGAGAATGAGACTACATGTCAGATAAGCTATGGAATGGAGGGTCTGCAGGGGCATCTATGTGAGTGCCCCAGAAGCGACATTAGCAGGAAGAGGGATTGGGGAGTTCAGCACTGAGTGGGAGTGGAATGAAAGGGATGAAGAGATGACTGAGGAGAGTGTGTGAAACAGATCATGTGGTTTAGGATAAACAAGGAAATAGGAAGTTGAGGGACATCTGAAAGCTTGAGAGTAAACAGAGGGCCAGAGATTATTTGTGCTAGCAGGGGACGTGAGGAAGGGTGTGCAAGGGCTAAAGGAGAGAAGCCTGGGGTCGGAGAATGAGATATGTAAATGTGTATTATTAGAAGTCGGAAGGGCTTGGTATTAACAAGCTGTTGGGTATCACAGAGGAAGGTTCAAAGGGAAGCTGCAAAGGGAAGAGGGACAAGTAACTGGGTTAAGGTGCTGGGATTGGTGACCCAGAAAGAGATGGTGAAGTCACCTGAGCCAGAATAGGCCATGACACACTGACTGAGAGCAGCTTTCCAAACTGTACCTTAACTATACGGAAGTGACCCAGCCACAGCAGAAGCAATGTCAAACAAGTGACCAACACAGGGCACTCTCCCATCTCTGGGAAATTAGAGGATTCCCCAAATACAGTGAGCTTATATCAGACTCAGAGAGAAGAACCGACTTAAATTTGCATGCCAATGATTTACTGTGCTACACGTACCTAACACAACTGAGAAGATGCAAAAATTGCCCTCGGGTAATTAAGAATTGAGTATATAATCTCTCATGGACCTTTCTATTCCATGATAAAATGATTTTAATACTCTTAGTCTAATGTCAACTGGGAAAAAATGTGGGTTTCCATGTTTCCCTAAACACACAACCAAGAAGCACACCCCCACCTTGTGCACTGACCGTGGCTCCAGACACACTCACCGGAGTCTTCTTCAAAGGCACTCTGTCTTTGCACTTGCTTCCTTGAGACCTCCTCCTCTGAGTTTTCTTTTCTTTGCAAGGCTGAGCTGCTGCAGTGATTAAGCTGCAAACACTCTCTTCTGCAGAACTCATCGGTTGCTGTAAAGAAAACACAGAGTAGGAATACCAGACAGTGCAGGCACTCACACTTCAGTGTGCACCTCCCATGTTCATCTCCCTTCCATGCTGTCACTGCCATTCCTACATCCGGTTTCCCCCAAATTCACAAACCCACTAGGTAAACTTTAACCAACTTAACCTCAACTGGGGGAAACAGTAATTACTAATTTCTGATATATCAAACATGGACCCAGAAGTATATGGCTCCAATTATTTTAAGGAAGAAGAAAAAAACAACTAGTTGATTTATTCATTCGTCAAAATATTTATTGAGGATCTACAACCTAGCACCTAATTGCTGTTGAGCTATGGGAGAAAAAATCAAGAACTATTAGATTATCTAAATTTGAATTCCAGGTTTATCATCTAATATCACCTAAAAATTCTATAATAGTATTTTTTATGTTTATACACTATGATGCTATAGACAAAAAACCCCAATTTTATCTAATTTACTAAAATAGCAAAAGATAGGCGTTCAATGTATATTAGGCTCATACTCAAAGGAGCTGAGACTCTGTGTTAAAAATAACGCAAAACAAAGTATAGCTCTTTTTTGGCTTTTTAAGAGAGATGGGAAGTATCAACTTGTTGTGGCACCTTAGTTATTCATTGATTGCTTTCTCATATATGACTTGACTGGGGTAAGGGGAGCCTCCAACTGAGCCAGTGACCCCTTGCTCAAGCCAGAGAGAGACCTTGGGCTCAAGCCAGTGATTACAGGGTCATGTGTATGATCCCGTACTCAACCTGGCAACTTCATGTTCAAGCCTGTGACCTTGGAGTTTCGAACCTGGGTCCTCAGTATCCCAGGCTGACGCTCTATCCACTGCGCCAGTGCCTGCTCAGGCCAAAGTATAGTTTTTAAAAAGATAATATTCATGTCATTTCTGGCTCTGCTAATTACATGCTACTCTTTTCCACTCTGCACTTCAAAAAAATGCACAAAGCCACAGAGATCTCAAACAAGTTTTCAAGCATTGTATCTTCCACATTAACACAAACTCTAAAAGCTTCATGTCTTGTTGGATTCTTCTTCTAACACAGCGGTTCTCAACCTGTGGGTCGCGACCCCGGCGGCATTTTTAAATATTGAATAAAATATGTATTTCCAATGGATTTAGGCGACCCCTGTGTTTTGATCTGACCCCTGTGTTTTGGTCGTTGGACCCCCACCGGGGTCATGACCCGCAGGTTGAGAACCGCTGTTCTAACAGAATTAAAATCAAAGCAGGATTAGCCTACATGCTAGGTATGATAAGGTTATTAGCTCTTAATTACACTGTTCAAACCAAGATTTTACCCATAATCATTTGATCACAAAAAAAGAAAAAAGTCTACTGCAAGATATAAAAACAAACAAATTGTGCCCTGGTTGAATTGCTCCATTGGTTCTAAAGCACAGAGGCTGCGGTTTGATCTCTGGGCAGGACACATACAGGAACAGATCAATGTTCCTGTCTCTATCTCTCCCTTCCTCTCGCTAAAATCAGCAAATAAAAAATAAAATAAAATACATCGTGCCAAGTATAAACACTTACGCTTTTTCTGTTAGAGGCCCGTGTTCTTCTACCACCTTTACAGGAAGGTATTCTCTCATTGTTCTTTGAAGAGCTAAATGTATCCGTGCCTGAAGAGCAAGACACAAGGAAAATGAGAGCAGCTAACAGAAAGCTGTGAAAGCCACCACCTTTTAGACACTGCATACTTCTGAGTAGCCAACTTTGCTATTTTCTATCTTATCTAAACATAATTACTGTGAAGAATAATACACTTTGAGATTCAAAAATATTAAAACTAAGTTTACTGGATACCCAGAAACATTTGGCCACTGTCCATGGAGACTGTATAACATGCTACCTTGCTGAGATAACAGATTAAATCACATCATAACAAATACCAATGTTTTCAGTAGTGCCCATTTACTCCAAGCTATATTTTATACAATAAAATCGCAAAAGAGGGCATTAAGATGATCATAAAAAGTTTATTTTACAAAGTTTTGGAAAATTTTAATTTGATTACTTTTAATAGTATAAATGAAAGGCAATATATAAGTAAAATGCAGTTAGAGAACACGCACTTTTGAATGTGACAGACAAAGCTTCAAATTTTAGCTCTACCTTAACCTTGCACGTCTTGGATTCTGTGCTAATGAGCTCAGCTTGTGTCCTATAGCTAACAAAAAGCCATTACAGGATTTCAACCAGGGGCAAGATATGAACAACGTTCGCATCCTAAGTGCTTTTTCCCATGACATGCTTGTCAGCTAAGTTCTGGTTTGTTAGTAAAGAGCAGATACTTGTTGCCTTGTCACGATCATAAAAAAAGCCAGACCTTGGAAAGTTGGTGTGCCCAAGATGCCTCATTAATGCTGATGAACAATTCTGGATATTCAAGAAATGAGCCCTTCAACTTTCTCGGGAAGCAGCACGGCAGATTGGAAAATCCTGTCCAAGGGGTCCTATACTGCCCCTTCATTTGGAGTTAACCCTCAAGGACCCCTACCAGGACAACTTTGGCAGATGGATGTTACTCATATACCTTCATTTGGCAAACAGTCGTATGTCCACACTACAGTGGATACATATTCCGGATCTATAGTAACTTCTGTCAGAACAGGAGAGGCTGCTAAGCATGTTATAGCTCATGGTCTGTATGCATTGTTCTATTATTGGATTTCCTAAACTGGCTAAACTGAAAATGCTCCTGCATTGTTCTATTATTGGATTTCCTAAACTGGCTAAACTGAAAATGCTCCTGCATATGGAGCAAAAGCATTTACTGTATTTTGTCATGCTTACAATCTTTAAAGTTAAGGTATTATTAAAGTGTACTCAGCAAACATTTTAAGGTCAATTTAAAAAAAATTTTTAAAGGGGGTAGTCATATCCTGGAATTCCTACAGGTCTACCATATCATGCTTTTTACTTAAAAAAAAAAAAATTACATTTCTTTTGAATGCTGATGAACAGGAGACACCAAATCTTTTTCGCCTGCAAACTACTACCTTCTTTATTAGATCCAGCTAATAACACTGTTTTGTCTTTTTCCAAATAGCTCCAGATATATGGAAAAGATTTATATAGGCGGATGGGGATCCTCAAACCCCTCAGCGAGATCTTCTAAGCATGGCTTTTAAGATACCTAGAGGCAGAAAAAGCCCAATAGAGATCAGGGGAACTACCAGCTTTTAGGATACAACCTTAAAGGCTCCAACACCCCAAAGGGGTCTCATAGGATGCCATCTGGGTCCTGCTTCAATAGTGGAAAGGAAGGTCATTGAGCTAAAGCCTGCCAGGCTTACACGCCTCTGCTGTGAGGAAACAGGGACACTGGAAGGTGGGCTTCCCCCTCGCTCCTCTAAGGGAGGGTTCAGTCTCTTCCAACCCTGCTCCAGCCACCTATGACCTAACCTTGCCCAGAAAGCTGGGATTTGCCACTGACAGCTGAAGGTGCCCAGGGTCGTTGGCCCCATCTACGGACACTGTGGACGAGCCTAGGGTATTTCTTCCAAGAAGCAGGTAAACTGATCTCATTTGCACAAGGGCCACTTAACTATGTTTTGCCTGAATGGTCAGGTTTTTTATTCTTCCCTCAAAGATCTCTGTTGTGGGTGTTGATAGTCCTATTTTCTGCTGCTTTGTTTAATATATAGTGTTTCCTTTATCCCTCCTATCTCAATGCCCCACTCATATTTCAGGCTGGGACCTACTCCTAATTTAGAGCTCTCTTTCCCCCTTTTGCCAACTTCTATTATGAATCTACCTTTGCCACCCAGCTTAGTGTATCCCAAGGTTCTCTTTACCATGCCACAGTCGCAGAGCTCCAGGGAAAAGCAACCTGCTCTCATCTCTACAGGCAGAGGAGAACAGAAGCTCCATATCCACACATGCTGCAAATGGCTTTTCCAGTCTACCAGAGTCATTACCAGCTAGAAGCAGCAGTCACTGGGACTTGGACATGAGCTGCAAAGTATAGAATGGTGACAACAATTCCAGTGCCATGTGGACTTTTCCTGAATGTGGACTTTTCCTGGACTCCTGCTCCCTGTGACAGCTCCTAACAGACTGAACTGTGGTTGGGTTGCATTTTTCAGGGATTTGGCATGGTGATGGGGCCAACTTGGACTTGGTGAACATGTTAAGGACACTACTCTTTTATGGATTCTTGCTGTATTGGCCAAGAGTTTGCTTAAAGGTTTTTAATCACTGTAAAAAAAATAGAAGACTGGATAAAGAAGATGGAGCACATATACACCATGGTATTCAGCTAGAAGAAATGATGACATCGGATCACTTACAGCAGAATGGTGGAATCTTGAAAACACTATGCGGAGTGAAATAAGTGAATCAGAAAAAAACAAGAACTGCAGGATTCCATACATTGGTGGGACATAAAAGCGAGGCTAAGAGACATGGACAGGAGTGTGGTGGTTACAGGGGGTGGGGAGAGGGAATGAGGGAGAGGGGGAGGGGGAGGGGTACAGAGAGAACTGGATAGAGGGTGACGGAGGACGATCTCTCTTTGGGTGATGGGTATGCAACAGAACTAAGTGACAAGATAACCTGGAAATGTTTTCTTTGAATATATGTACCCTGATTTATTGATGTCACCCCATTAAAATAAAAATTTATTCATTAAAAAAAAAAAAAAAAAGAGCCATACAGTCCATATCTTTTCAGTTGTGCTAACTGGGAAAAGGAGTTTCCATCTAAGGAAGTTGATGTGGGTATTATGAAATATGAGACTTGAATGGCTAGAGATTTCCTATAAGCTTTCCTACACTACTTTTTAAAAAAATTTTTTCCATTGATTGAGAGGGGAGAAAAGTGGGGGCAGGGAGAAGGGACAGAGAGAGAAGCATAAACTTGTTGTTCACTTAGTTATTCCATTTAGTTGTGCACTCATTGTTTCTCATATGTGCCTGACCAGGACTGAATCCATGACCTTGCTGGCCTGGGGAGATGCTTTATCCACTGAGACACCAGGCCAGAGCCTACACTCGCTGGATTTTTAAACCAAGTATGCATTGCTGTAATAAAAATAAAATTTTAAAAAGAAAATAAGGAAATTAAGTTTCAAACACACAGATTTTGTAAATAACATTTATGAAGATAAAATTTACTACCTGAAAGAGTCTCAGAGATTGAAGACTTACTAAGAGGGCTTGTAACAGCATATGATACCAGAAGAGGTTCTATGTTTTCCTAAACAAAGGGGGAAAAAAGGTAGAAATTAGATATCCTTAAATTCCACAGACATAAAAATCAATAAAAAGTTGAAAAAGAAAATCAAAGCAAAACAGAAGATATTAGATATAAAAATGAAATATACTTTATTATTTACCAATCATCTTTAATGAAACCATGTCTACTAACTACAATCTACCAAAACAAAAATAATCTTTAAGTGAAAGTAGTCATAATGATCTGCTAAAACCTTACTTTTTGGTTAATTTAAAATTCCACATTCTAGCCCTGGCTGAATAGCTCAGTTGGTTAGAACATTGTCCCAAAGTACAGAGTTGCCAGTTCAATTACCAGTCAGGAGCAGATCAATGTTCCTGTGTCTTCCCCCCCTCCCTTCCTTGCTTGCTTAAACAAACAAACAAACAAACAAGCAAACAAAATCCCATATCCTAACTCCTATAAAAGATAATTCATTAATAAGCACAATCTAACATTACATTATTATTCAGGGTAAACTTGCAATATAAACACAGATGTCAAATTTTTTCTTTCTCATGTAATTGCCATTATAATGGTAACTTTGATTTTTCATGGATAAAATCTGCCAGGTTGAAAAATTTCTTTTTTTACTAGTTAGCTCAGTTTTAATCAGAAATGAATCCTAAATACTGTCAAATGCTTTTACTACATCTACTGAGATGAACATCCGGTTTTTCAGTCTTTTAGTCTGTTGAAATGATGAATTATATGATTGTTTTAAAAATATTCAACCATCTTTGCACCTTTGAGTTAAATCTCATTTGGTCATGATCTATTCTTTTTACATATTCGTATGTTCATGAGGATATTGGACTGTAGTTTTCTTATAATGTCTCTCTCATTACAGTACCTTGTAATGCAGACATTAATAATTGGGAAGTATTCTCACCACTTCAATTTATTTGGAAGAGTATATGTCAAATTAGTATTATATTTTCCTTAGATGTTTGGTAGAATTCATTTAATAAGATCATCTAGACATGCAGTTTTCTGTGTGTGAAGGTTTAACTACAACTTAAATTTCTTTAGTTTAGTTGATATAAGGTAATTAATCTTGAGATGTGGTTGTTTCTGTCTTTCAAGAAATATATCTAGTTTAAGTTGTGGAATTCACTGATATAAAGTTGTTCATATACAGTATTCTCTTATTACCACTCAATAGTTAGCATATATATTTCCGTCATCTCTCACATTTCTTATACTAGTAATTGAGTACTCTTCTTTTTTCCTGAATAATCTGATTAGAAGTTTACTTATATATATATATTTAAAGAACAGTCTTCTGATTTCAATAATTTTTCTCTACCATTTTTATTAGTTTCCACTGATTTCTGAATTTATCTTTACTACCACCTTTCTTCTGCTTACTTTGCCTTTTCTTCTTCTAGTTTCTTAAAGTAGAAGTTGAGATTGATTTGATACATCTCTGATTTTGAAATAAGGCTTTAAAAAAGATTTTCCTCTAGCCTGACCAGCTTGTGGTGCAGTAGATAAAGCTTTGATCTGGGATGCTGAGGACCCAGGTTCAAAACCTCGAGGTCACCGGCTAGAGGGAAGGCTCATCTAGCTTGAGTGCGGGGTCGCTGGCTTGAGCATAGGATCATATAGTATATGATTCCATGGTTACTGGATTGAGTAAGGGGCCACTGGTTGAGCTAGAGTTCTCTCACCTCTGTCAAGGCACTTATGAGAAAGCAATCAATGAACAACCAAAGTGCTGTAACTACAAGTTGATGCTTCTCATTTCTCTTCCTTCCTGTCTTCATCTCTCACAATAAATAAATAAATAAACAAATAAATAAAGTTAGTTCTGTCTAAGCACTGCTTTAGCTGCATTCCACACATTTGTGCTGTCCTTTTTAAGTGGCTTATAGAGTGCATCTTTAACTTACACACTTTGTATATATAGCCTTAAGAACTTCTCCCAGAAGTTGTTGCATATTTTCTTTACGTATTTTACAAACCAAATGATACATTGTTATTAGTCTTTTTGAGAATGATATCTTCTATGGAGATTAAGAGGAACCAGTCTGTCATATTTGTCATTTAGCATTTTTAGTGCTCTTCATTCCATTGTTAAATGCAGATTTCCATCTGGAACCATTTTCCGGTTGACTAAAGGTCTCCTTTTAACATTTCTTCAAGTGCTATCGTGTTATAGTAATAAATTCTTTCAGCTTTCACATGTCTGAAAAGACCTTTAATTCACCTTTGTTTTTATGAAAGAAAAGATTGAGTTTTTTTTCTCTCTGAGTCATCATGAGAAGATGCTGTTGCACTATTTTACATTTGTCCTTCTTGATGTCATGTCTGTTTTCCCTAGCTTCTGTCTTGCTGTATTTTTCTTCACGTTTCACATACTGCAAAATTTGCTGAAATTTAAGATCAGTGGGTTTATAATTTTATCACATTGGGAAATTTTTCAGCCATTTTTCAAATATTTTTTCTGTTCTTTCCTGTCTCTTCTCCTTCGGGGTCTCTAATTACATGCACATTATGCCACCTCAATAGTTCTAGTTCACACCTGTCTGCTCTTTCCTATTCAGTCTTTTCTTCTGTTTCATTGAGAATAATTTCTACTGCTACATCTTGAAGTTTACCAATCTCTTTTCTTCATTATGGGGCATCTTTTCCTACACATGCATCAATTGTTCATTGAATGTCAGCCATTTTGAATTTAACTGCATTGTTTTATGATGTTATACTTGAGCTCTGTCATTCAATGTAGTTAAATACCTGAAGACAAGTTGAATCCTTTCCTGGCTTGCTTTTCCGTTTAGCTAGATTTTTAGTCTAACTCTGCTCCACTAACAAAGCAGCAATCCCAAGTAGCCAACACCCTCTTGAATTACAAGCTGTTGCTACCCAGGCTGGTGGGAACACCATTCCTGCCCATGTGCGTGAGCTCTAAGCATTGTTCCCCCTGCTCCATTAGGGCAGTCCTGTCCCTGACTTTGGGCAGTTTATTTTTTATTTTTATTTATTTATTTTTTTTCCTGAAACTGGAAACGGGGAGAGACAGACTCCCGCATGCACCCGACCGGGATCCACCCGCAAGCCCACCAGAGGGCGATGCCCTGCCCCTCCGGGGCGTCACTCTATTGCGACCAGAGCCACTCTAGCGCCTGCGGCAGAGGCCAAGGAGCCATCCCCAGTGCCCGGGCCATCTTTGCTCCAATGGAGCCTTGGCTGCGGAAGGGGAAGAGAGACAAAGAGGAAGGAGGGGGGTGGGGTGGAGAAGCAGATGGGCGCTTCTGTGTGCCCTGGCCGGGAATCGAACCCGGGACTTCTGCACGCCAGGCCGACGCTCTACCACTGAGCCAACTGGCCAGGGCTGATTTGGGCAGTTTAATCCCAAACCTGTGCTGACCAGCACTTGGCAGAAGACTCAAGCGGGACCCTGGCATATCTCCGGAGTTCTTTGTGCAGCTCCCTCTACAACCAGATCCCAACTCCATTTTCTCGACTCATGAGTCTACCAGGCCCCACCAAGGTACATCCTCCCTGTGCTGCAGCACAGACACCAGACTGGCAGTGAGCAGGCTGCTTCTGAGCTCACCTCATGTGATGCAACCTCCCAGGGATTTCCATCCTGTGCTGCCTAATGTTAGTTCATGTCTGAGAACCACTGTTCTCTGTATTTTCTCTAGTTTTTTAGTTGTTTCTCGTGAAAGTAAAATTAGGTCCCTCTTATTCCATTCTAGCTGAAAGCAAAATATTCTTGAAGTACAACAGTGAGAGGGAATGGATGATAATCCCAATATAAAAATACGCAAGAAAAATTATTAGGCAATTCTTAAGAAATTCAATGGCCTATAAATGTGAAAAATGTTCAAATCTCACTAACAAACTAAAATATTTTCAAGTCATCTTTTTCTCCTATTAAACTGTTTTAAATAAGTGTAGTTAACACGCAGAAATTACAAAGGTATGGTAAGATCATTCATACTTCAGTGAATCCAGATTCATATATACATTCTGGGTGGAAATTTAGCAATAGTCATCAAAAAGGTCACAAATATTCATATTCTTTAATTCACTAATTCCACCTATAAAAATAAACTTTAGGGGAGAAACAATTCACATTTATAGTATATAAATTCTAAATCTGTGGCACTTTCATATTTTAACACCTCTGAAACCTGAGTATAGTAGTTCCCCTTGTCTGCAGAGGGACAGGTTCCTGAAACCACGGACAATCTTGAACCTCACATAAACTCTGTGAAAGTCTGATTTATAAATTAGGCACAGTAAGAGGGTATCAACAATAACTATGAATAAAGTAGAACAATTACAAGGACGCCCTGTAGTAGAAGTGATATAAGCGTGATCTCTCAGAGCCTCTCGCTGTCCTGCACATGCTCTCTCCCTGGGATGACGGGCGATGACACACAGCTATGTGATGAGCTGAAGTACTCAGAATGGCATGCGATTTAAACCCCAGGAATTATTTATTTCTGGAATTTTCCAGTTAATATTTTCAGAATGAGTTGTCTACAGGTAACTGAAACCATGGACAAGGGGGAACTACTGTATATCTTGATCCATGGTGTGCCAGTGTAACTTTCCACCTTTCTGCTTAGTGATATATAAACACCATCCAGTCCATAGCACTGAGGGTCCACAACATATGCTATGTACAATAAACAACAAAAGTCTCATTTTTAATGCTACTCATGCAAAATAGCTGAGATCTGATTAAAATAGAAACAACTTGTTTCACATTTTTCACACTTACAAGATTTTCCCCCTTTTCATCGAAATCTGGCTGAGGCAAGTGCTCTGGACCCAGTGACCACTCCGTTGGCAGGAGGCTGTCGCTGCTCGAGTCCGCCTTACAGACGGGCGTTCCTCCTCTGCGCAGCGGGGTGTTTGCGGGCAGGGACTCGTCGAACACCTCGGGGCTGAGGTCCTCTCCAAAGGTAACTCTCTTCCTCTTCCTCATGTTTACAAATGTCGCTACTTTATAATTTTCTTGATAATAAAGAGGAATATATTTTAAAAATTAAGCTGAATTTTTTATCTAAAAGGTATATCTTACAATCTTTTAATATGGTTAGATTATTATTTGTATAAAAATCTAAAGAAAAATATTCAAAATGAAAAAGATATGCAGCATTTCTCAGTAAACTATGCTACTAGATTTTAGAGTAAATTTTTTATGAGTATCTTAGAAATTTTCAAAATTGGAATATCAAGTTTTACCATCAGGCAAAACTGGACAGAGCACTCCTGAGAAACCCCCTCGACAGAAACCCATGTCTGCTAGCTGTCCTTCAATCCCGTGTCATTTCAGATCATCAAAGCATTAGCAGGCAGGTCATTGAGAAGACTAGTACTATCTCAGGGTTTTTATAACAAGAAATGATATCCTTGGGCTTCAAAATAAATGTGAATTTCTTACCTGCTTTTTGTTCTCTGCAACAGTTTTTAAGAGTTGAGATTAAGCTTGGATGAGTCCCACTATCACAGTGGTTGTTACAATCTTCCTAAACAAAAAAAAAAATCAGTGAACCTTACATATATAAACATATACACAACAGTCACTAAAAATGTCAACATTAAGTTATTTGCTGCCAGGGGTAGAGACTATAGTAGTATATATCATCTTCACTTTTATAATTGTTCTGGCTAAAATACCATATCATATTAGCCACAAAGAAAAACTAGGTTCCCTAGTAACAGTACGTTAGGCCAAAATCAAAGAACTGAAATCTGTAATGTGGACTAAATCTACTCCCTGTTTTCCAATCTGGCAAGTGAAGCCAAGGCAATTGTGAGCAGCTACCAACATGTGCCCTATGGTGTCAGATGAGGCCGATCGCATCGATGGCCTCAGGCATGAGAATGACACCATAACAAGAAAAGAACAAGCAGGTCAATGGTATAATAGGTTGTTCTGTCTCTGAAACATGGGAACCACACCTTACACAGGTGTATAGAATCTCCTATCTACATTAGTACGTGCTTGAGTTAGAATTAAGGAGGGCTGGTGTTTGTCCCTCAGTTTTCCACAGGAAGATGACAGAGCATGCGAGCTGGTGTGGGCAGGACGGCATGAACTCTGAAGAGCAAGTTGGGGCAAGTCTAACCACAGGGCCACCGAGCAGCAAGAGAGCTGGGGCTGGGGCCTGGGTGAGCATCACCTCCAAAGCACCATTTGCCATCCAGCCTTGCTCCAGCCCTGACCAGCCCTTATCCTCTGGAGCTGCTCTTTATCTCCCATTCTAAGAGCAGCGCCATCTCTAAGGAACAGTCCTGCCCCAAACAAACCTCTTTGACAACTATCCTGAGTCAGTTTCATCTTCCTGACTAGGAAAATGCCCAGATAAATGTCTGTGAATTAAGTCAAGCCAAATCAGCTCTTAACCAGGAAAACTATTAAAGCACTTAGAATGGTACTTGAGCATCTATCTATGTAGATAGCAGGTAGTCTAATTCAGTTCAGCTTTAGAAACAGATTTATAGGCATAGCTATACGACAAAATGCCCACAGATTGAAAAAAATTAAGTTTCATTTGCCAGGAATTGGTGCCAATTTCACATTATCCCACTTCATGCTCAAATTACCCTGTAAGGTAATTACTAATATTGTCCTTTTATAGATGAAAAACCAGGATACAAAACGGTGATTAATTTGCCCAGGTCTTAAACTTCAGAGTGAGGATGTGAAACCAGGCACTTGGACTCCAGAGGCTGTCCTCTCCCACCACAAAGGTTCCTAGTCCACCAGGATTTTCACGTCAGGTCTGAGTTCACTTACAAACTTTGCTGAGGTTTATGTAAAACGGAGCTAACGCCCTTCTCAGAGGGCTAGGGCTGATTAATACATGCCAGAAGTCCACAGACAAAACCCATAGAGGCTGGCCAGTTCCCACCAGCCGTGACTCTCCCACGCAGACTGCTCAAAGTGCACGCCACACAAGAGGCATCTCCGGGAGAAATAATGAACAGACTCACACATTAAGAGCTATAAAACTCGCCTGACCAAGCGGTGGCACGGCGGATAGAGCGTCAGACTGGGATGCGGAAGACCCAGGTTCGAAACCCTGAGGTCACCAGCTTGAGCGCAGGCTCATCTGGTTTGACCTTAGACCCAAGGTCGCTGGCTCGAGCAAGGGGTTACTCAGTCTGCTGAAGGCCCATAGGAGAAAGCAATCAATGAACAACTAAGATGTCACAGCGTGCAACGAAAAACTAATGATTGATGCTTCTCATCTCTCCATTCCTGTCTGTCTGTCCCTGTCTATCCCTCTCTCTGACTCTCTCTCTGTCTCTGAAAAAAAAAAAAAAAAAACAGCTATAAAACTCATAAAATGTCATCTACCTATATTAAATTCTACATGGTATATTCAATACTGAGTTGTGTTTTTTTTAAAGAACAAAAACTAACAAACTGCACAGTGCTGTAAGTGAGAAAAGGAGGGGAAATTAGGGTGATGCACCTCCTTGTAAGCCAGTGTGACATGCAACATTTCAGAGATGCTGCCCTAACCCAAACGAATTTCTGCCGATCTGCTTTACCTGCACCTGCAGGCCTTCCAGACACAGCGTTGCCGAGGGTTTCTTCAGCGCCGAACGCAGGACGGAAATCTCTGGGGCTGGAGGGCCCCTACTGCACAGAGGTGTCCCCGGGGCACTGGTCTCAGCTGCATCTGAGCTCACTTCTGCTGATGCGACAAGTGAGACAGCATCACTCAACCCCTTGCCCTCCACGCAGTCAGCTACCTTGACTCCTTCAAAGGAACATGCAAGCATGAGCGGTGAGAGACACCTGAGCCAGTCTGTTCTACATTAAAAATATGCCTTTGCGCCTGTCCAGGCGGTGGCGCAATGGATGAAGCGTCGGACTGGGATGTGGAGAACCCAGGTTCGAGACCTTGAGGTCGCCAGCTTGAGTACGGGCTCATCTGGCTTGAGCAAAAAAAAAAAAAAAAGCTCACCAGCTTGGACCCAAGGTCGCTAGCTCGAGCAAGGGTTTACTCAGTCTGCTGAAGGCTGTGGTCAAGGCACATATGAGAAAGCAATCAATGAACTAAGGTGTTGCAACGAAAAACTGATGATTGATGCTTCTCATCTCTCTCCGTTCCTTTCTGTCTGTCCCTATCTATCTCTCTCTCTGACTCTCTCTCTGTCCCTGGTAAAAAAAAGAAAAATATGCCTTTGCAAAGGGAATGACACACTGAAAAAATTCAACCCTAATATGCCCTGCTTAGGGAATGCCATCTGGGATTTCACTTGGAAACATAAGGAGACAAGAGAAGTGGCGCTAGCCACAGCTTTGAACTCCAATCTAACTATGGAGTGTACAGATAATAAGGAGCTGCGGCCCCATGGAAATCTGCATGAGCCAGTAACGGTCAGTCCGCCTCTGTTCCGACTCCTGTGACTGCACCATACAACCACCCTGAGCTGCTAGAGCCAGAGGCACTTCCACAGGTGAGAAGGTGGGAGAGGATGACAATGACGATACAATCAGAAAAACCAACACACTGCATGTACCCCACACAAAGCAAGGCCCCCTCCCACAAATTCCTTCTCACAGGAGCACTGTCTTATGATTGACATTTAACAAATACACATTATTCATTTCTGATGTGACAGGCACTCTGAGACAGTGATAAAAAAGAAATACAAAGCACCCTTGCTTTCAAAGAATAAACAGACAAAATCACAGACAGTCATGGAGGGATGGAAAGGGCAGGCAGCATACCTACAGAGTGTCACATGAGGGGCCCCTGTGATTAAACAGGTCTGCATGCTGACTGCAGTGTAGTCACGCTTCTACACGTGAGAACATGACATGGGACTGAATATACACACAAATGAGTGCATGCAACACTGGTGAGATCTGAAACCAAGTGAATGAATTGCTTTGGTGTCAACACAGGATTACAGCTGTGTAAGATGTGCCGCTGGGGGCACTTGGAGGGTCTCTTTAGATTACTTCTTACAACTGCACGTGAATCTATAGTTATCTCAATATAAAAAGTTAAACAGGTGTATACAACAAGTAGTAAAGTAATGCATGCCTCACGGAAGATACTGATGAGATATGCGGACAGAGGACTGTAGGGTGGGAGGGGGTGTTGCTGTTGTGGGGCATTCAAGGACAGCTTCCTGGGCAAGCATCTGAATAAAGTGAGAAAGTGAGCTGTGCACACATCTAGGGAAAAGTATTACATGCACAAGGCCAAGTGCAAAAACCTAAGATAGGAAAGCACCTGGCACACTGCAGGGAGGGGTAGGGTAAGCATGAACAGAGCAGATGAACAAGAAGAGCTAAGAAATAAGCTCAAAGAGAAGCTAAGAACAGGGTCAGGTGAGGTCTAGTAGAAGGGGCCCTGGACACTATCCTAAGTACGTTGGGAAGCCAGTGAAAGATTTTAAGGGGAATGACACAGTGTGGCTACATTTTAGAAGGAGCAGCCTGGGTACCATGCAGAAGACTAAGAGAAGAAGGGGACAAGAGAAGAAACATAGAAATCACCTAAGATTTCCAGGCAAGAGAAGATGGTAACTTGACCCACTCTGACAGTAGTTAAGAAATGCTTGGATAACTGAACAATGATGAAGGCCAAATAGCACTTGTTAAAGGGGCTGGAAGTTAAACTTGAGAAAAAGAAGTGTCAAGCTAACTGCCAGGTTTTGGGCACAAGCATTGGGTAAATGGTGGCACCATTTAACAGAGATGAAGAAAACATAGCTGAGCAGCCCTGGCTGGTTTGCTCAGTGGTAGAGTGTCATTCTGGCATGTGGATGTCCTGGGCTCAATTCCCAGTCAGGCCACACAGGAGAAGCACCCATCTGCTTCTCCATCCTTCCACCTCTTACTTCTTTCTCTCATTTCTCCTCCCCTCCTAAAGCCATGGCTCAATTAGAGAGTTGGCCCTGGGCACTGAGGATGGCTCCATGGCCTCCAGCTTAGGTGCTAAAAAGAAATGGCTCCAGTTACAAAGGGCCCCATATGGGAAGAGTATTGCCCCCTAGGGGGCTTCCCAGGTGGATCCTGGTTGGGGTGCATGCGGGAGTCCGTCTCTGCCTCCCCTCCTCTCACTAAAATTAATTTTTTTTTTTTTATAATTAAAAAAAAGGGAAAGAAAGCAGAGCTGAGCAGAGTGGGGGGAGGAAAAAGATCAAGACCTGTTAAAGGATGCTGTCTGAGATGCTTACTAGACATCCACAACAGGAGTAGGGAAGCCAGCTGGGCAGTTATGTTTAGAGTTCTGGGAAGAGGCCACGGAAGAGGTTCACTAAAATTTTCAAGTGAACAGCACAGAGACAGCCTTCAATGTCAAGAGAAAGCCTACAATCACCTGAGGAGGCTGTTTAGAGAGAAAAAACCCAAGCACTGAACCCAGGGCACTCAAAGGTCGGAACGGAAGGGGAGGTACAAGGAAAGTACACAAAGAAATGGCCCATGAAATGGGGACAAGAGAATGATGCCCTGCTGCCCAGGGAAGGAACTGTTTCTCACTGGAGGCACAGCCAGGTCTGTCTGCACCACTTGTGTGAGTTAAAGGAGAGGACTGTATGGAGAGTGACCCTGGGATGGCAATGAGGAGGCTGCTGGTGATCAAAGCCTTTCTGGAGCTGGATCAAAAGGGGAAGCAAGGAGACAGCCCAGTGTGCCACAGGCCCACATGATGAGGACGTGGGTGAGGATATCAGCGTGGCAGAGTATGAAGCACCAGTGGACCTGGGAGAGGACCAGAGTGGGCAGAAGAGGTTCATCAGGTTGCATTTCGGCTAGATGGGTAAAAAAACAAAGTGGAGAGGACAAGGGAGATAATGAGGTATCAAACAGGCTCCCTCTCCTCCTAGTTCCCCCTGAACCAAGTATATGCTAACCCACATCACAAAATCTTTCCATTCTTCTTAAAGCTATGCTGTCTGAAATGCCATAATCTCTGGAGTGCCAATACATAACCTGTCTAAAACAATGAAATCAGCAGTAGACTCTTTTAATCAAGGCCCCACATCTGTGGTGGGTTTATTATCTTCTGTCTTATACAATATTTCGGTTTAGGGCCTAGAGAGGAGGTGAAATGGATATGTTGGCTATTCTTGTGATGTTCCCATAAGACAGGCTGTGCAGGGAGGTGTTTGGTTCAATGACAGTTTTTAATGACCACGCTTCATACATTCTATAACTACTATCAAAGAATATGACACTCCTAAGAGCAAATCCCATGAGAGTAAAACCAGAATATTGATACTGAATGCTGAAGGCAAAAGCATCTATCTATTCCACCCAGATGTAACAAACTCACAGCCAGCTCTGTGCCTCGCTGTCCACCATATGATTACAATTCAGAAGGCAGAGCTGATGTGCACTATCAAAAGCTATAGGAAGTTCTTCAGGTTAAAGGGAAATAGTATCAGAAGGAAAATCAGATCCCAGGAAGGAATAAAGAGAACCAGAAACTGTGTCTAGTTGGCTAGCTATAAAAGATTATATCCCTCAAATACATACATAATCATTTCAAGGAAAAAACAAAAAAACTCAACCTAGAGGGTTTAAAATGAATATAAACCTGATATAGATAATGTCAATAGTGCAAAGGAACATAAAAGACATAAGTGAATAAACAAAAAAATAGATCAATACAGTCTGCAAAATTTCTACATTTTACATGAAGTATAAAATTAATTCCAAAGAGATTATGAAAAGTTAAGGATGTATATCATAATCCCTACACTAAACTAAAAAAAAAAAAAAAAAATTCATGCAATGAAGTATAATTTAAAAAGAAACAAGAAAAATTCAAATGTACCTTAAAAAGACATTAGACAGAAACAACGATAAATAGTTGAGAACAAACAGCAAACATATGATAAAATGATAGATTTAAATCAAACCATATCGAGGTTTGAAAGGTTAACCAGCCAAATACTCCAATTAAAAGGCAGAGAATCTCAGATGCATTAAAAAAAAAAAAACAACCCACTAGTGTAAAGAGTTTTACTTTAAAGAGAGCACAGGAGGTTGTCTTTCACTCAACACAAACATACAGATTTTGAAAAAGGCTAAAAAATTTTGAATGCTGGTGGTCCCTTTCACATACTTTAAGACCAAAGAAAAATCATGTGTGTGTTTTCTCCAACAAAACATACCTGTTAATATGTTCAGAGACCCTATTCTTTTTATCAGCTTGAAAATATTTCAAGAATTCTTATTCACAGAAGACTATGTCATTTCTCACATAAAAAGAATTCTGAAACATTTCTACTGGACTACGAGCTCCTAAAACATAGAGAACTGTCTCACCACCAACCATAAATGTCTACTAAACAAAGGTTCAGTGGGTGAACTGGCACATGCATGGAGGAAAAAATCAAATAGTTACCAGCTGAAGCCTCTTTGAGCTCTGAAAGTGGAAGAAACTCTTTCCAGGGTAAACCAGGTTCAGAAGATTTCTTGGGGGAAAGTTTAGAATAAAAAAGTATTAAATTTTATTAATTATAGAATTACCAATATCTTTATAAAGATTTGAGTAAGCATTACAGATTATCTAGAAATCTAATGTTAAACAAATCAATCAATCAATAAGGCAATTTTATCCATCAATTTTATCACCTTCAGTATCAAGTCATAAAAGTAGAGAAGAATTTATGTAATACGAACAGAATATTCAATCTACCTGTATCTTAAATATCCTACCAAACAATATTTAGTTCCCTAGGAAAAGTTTATAGGACATGTTTTGTTTTGTTTTGGCCTTAATGTTTGAAGTCTGGAAACTATGTTAACTACATTAAGTAAGAAATTCTCCAAACAACAGAAAATGTTATATAATTACTAATGAAACAAGGTATCAATAGCTAGAATAGGAAAATCATAATGGCTAGGATAGAAAACAAACTCATATTAACATGGAAGCCATTTCTCAATTAAGGTATATGTCTAAACAATCAAAATTCTGATGGAAAATAATTATTACTGGTTCTGTCAGATGATGATTTCATATAACTAGAGGGACTAGAGATTATAAGCGACTCTGAGATACAAATGAAACTGACCAGACCCTGAAGAATCCTTAATTGACCATCAAACATTTATACCAATCCAAATAAAATCATTAGGACATGTACTGGACCAATGTGACAGAGAAGGGACAGAAAAAAGGTTTCAACTCCAGTCACGTTAGGTATCCTTTCTCATTAAAGAAAAGGGAACCTGCTGTATCAGACCAACACTAACAGAGGGAAGCAGTAAGTAGACATGAGAACTAGATCCTGTTTACATTGGAGTTAAGGTCAAAGACATTCAATAACATTATTTAATTCAGGTTGGTCTTTTGATAATCTTGACAGGCTTTAGGTAGTTATCAGCAACAAAAGTCCCTACAGTCCCTTCAGGCAAGTGAGCAGAGTAAAGGGGCAATCGCTAAATAACAGCCTGCTTGCAGGCTAGGATTAAATCATGAGAGGCCACAAGGCAGAAGCCCCAGGAGCCGCAGCTGAGGAGCACGGTGTAATCTCCATCTAATTTACCAGTGATGTGTACACAGACTGTGACTTTCTGTTGTACCATTAGCACCTACTACAATAGCTCGCAAGCATAAGACCACACCATTTCATCTTTTCATAAAGCCTCTTCAAACAGCTTTTAATCAAAGTTGTCTCTAGCAATCAATAAGCCAACCAACAACAAAAATTAACAAGTAGGAAATAAACGCGCATGCACACAATTTAAAACCCAGCTACAATATAGTAGTAGTAGGTACTATAATTACCTCAGAAAAATCTGCAACAGAAGTTCCAACAGCGCATGCTCTGTCTGTGTTGGGAGGAGTGGCGATACTGGACATCTGGGAATCAATTGCATTAGTCAGATTTCCATCAGAGCTGCCCCAAACAGACACTTTCTGACGTTTGGATAACTGTGCTGGGAACGCAGACTGCTGACATTCACCAAGACCTTCCTTCTTGGCTATACACACAAAACAAAATAAAAACAAAATAATAGGCATGAGTATTTTCTTTTACAACATCATTTTACAATTTTGCACACCATCACAATTTTAGTAAAATTTAATGCTCGAGTCCAAAGACCAACAATAAAAAGGAAAATCTAGTACAACTTTAAATTCAAAAAGAAAACCTAACAAAAAGTCAAGAGAACATGACTACTAAAAAAATATACAAATTTAATTAAAATTAAGTTTTTTAGACTTTAAAATGTATAAAAATACAGTATACTAAATACATTTGCTTGGTGACAGAGTATCTCCTTCTGTTTTTAAATTTACATTGAAACTTTAGAATATTTCAAAGGATGTGGTTATGTTCTCATATTGGCTCTGCTTTGATCCTGTAGGATTTTATAGCCACAATGTGTCCCAGTTCTGGCCTACAAAAAATTGTCTTGTTTGCAGAATTATAACAACCATGTTAATAAAACATTTTAAAGCCCAAGTGAAAACTGAAAAACGGGTAAGTTACAAACTACAAACACAAATGAGTACAGAAGAGTGGGTGGTGTGCTCAGAGTATTGTAGATGGATTAAACCTATCAGGAGCTGTAGGGCACTCCATGCAAGGAGCCGCTGAAATGTACTTGAAGGTGGTTCAAGAAGCTAAAATGGAAACATCTGGAACCTTGCTGAGGGTGCAGAGCATTGGAGATATGATTATTATGGTATGGCCAAGGTCTAATTCTAATGTTTGAAATACTTTGATCAGAAAACCAAAGGTGACAGAAAAAAAAAATAACCAACGGAATAATCCAGAAGTTATGGTAAAGAATAGGGCAGGCTATTAAGATGTCAGATTAGGTGTATCTGTTTATAATATTGGGGATGGGTGTTTGGTATCATAGACATGCTTGCCAAACAAAAATAATTTTCTAAAAATCAAGGTTTGTACACTCAAATGTGCCACATGTCCTATTCTATAGATGACACGAGCTAACAAGCTTTGACTGTTTTACACTTAAAACTTAACTGTGACTACGTGGAAATGTAGGCTCAGGAAGGCTTGATATCAGGTTTTTTCAAGAGAAATCAGAAATCCAGGGTTTTGCATGAAATGCCCTAAGCTTTAAATGTTAGGCTCCATTTAAAAACACAATTCTGCTCCAAAAGACTGCTTTTGCACTGTGGAACTAAATCTTTTTCGTATCTTAAAGGCTATCTGAATAAATACAGAATTTCTTCTACTCACACAAGCCCATGGTCTCGAACTCTCCCTCTGCCTCTGGGAATTCAGGACAGTCAGCGATTCTTCCTGTTTCCTTGACGGAGTGAAATGCCGACTGGAAGGCAGATATTCGCTCTCTTAAAGAGTTAACATTTTGACACAGTACCGGGCTGCCCTGTTGAAGCACAGAGGGAACTGTGAATCAAATCAAACACAGCTCTCTCTACAGGAGCCCTTCCACCAGACAGTGTGTCAGAGCAGCATCTCCTCCGCAGTCACACGTCTTCAGTTTGGACACTCAGTACGCCTCCTGCCATTTCAGTTTCTCCCTCGGCTCTTCCCCCAGTTTTTAACAAAACCTGAACGAAGAGGAATACCTGCGTGGTATGTGCACAGGTGTGGCTCTGGGCTGGTCAGTAAAGATACTAACAAGTCCACGGACCAGACAAGAGAAGTGCGGAGAAGATGGAAACACTTTAGGAAGGCATCTAGACAAAATACACACATCCCCAATTACTGAGGGCCGAACAACTCTTAAAAATATCCATCAAAAAATCATCTGTGTGATGCTTTGCCATACGGAAGTCTCAGGGTGCCCAGCTCCACTCAAGCTAGTGCCACTACCACCTTCATTACTGGATACCTCTCCCGAAGACAAAACGCACATACACCCCAGGAGACAGATACCCACTCCCACATCTACGCTCTTCATTGGCTCTTCCTAGGTCACCTTTCCTCACTTCATGGGACCCTACTGCCTTTGAGCTGACATCCAACCACTCATATAAAATACAAAGCCAAATAGTTAGATGGTATAGGCACAGGAGATCCCTGCAAACTCTAACAGGATTTCAGCCAGTCACAAAATGAAACTGACTCAAGGTAGGGACAGAAGTATCAGATAAATGCAAGTAACGCACAACTGAAGAGTCTGTCTACCCATAAAACAAGTTACTAGCCAGGACCTCTTCCCCTTAGGATTACACTACCAATATTATTTCCACTGCTTTTAGAGCTGTAGCAATTAACAAAATTACACCAACAGGCAAAAGTTAAAGCAAAAAAAAAAAAAAAAAGTCCCTTTAAGATATTGGATGGATGAGAATCAGTTAAAATCTTGAAGCCGCCTGACCAGGCGGTGGCGCAGTGGATAGAGTGTCGGACTGGGATGCCGAGGACCCAGGTTCAAGACCCCGAGGTCACCAGCTTGAGCATGGGTTCATCTGGTTTGAGCAAAAAGCTTACCAGCTTGGACCCAAGGTCCCTGGCCCAAGCGAGGGGTTACTCGGTCTGCTGAAGGCCCACGGTCAAGGCGCATAAGAGAAAACAATCAATGAACAACTAAGGTGTCACAATGCACAACGAAAAACAAATGATTGATGCTTCTCATCTCTCCATTCCTGTCTGTCTGTCCCTGTCTATCCCTCTCTCTGACTCTGTCTCTGAAAAAAATAAAATAAAAAAAATCTTGAAGCCATTTTTTATGGTGAATCTGTTCACACACTTGATTCTATTCCCAGTTAAATACATTCATAAAGCAAATTGTTACATAATAACAGAAGAATTAAAAATTCCAATATGATTGATGATGTCAAGTTTTATGACAAAAAGCACATAACATTCGTTCAAAGGTGGCAGTCAGCTCTTATCTATATGAGCTTTGGAGGAAAAAATGGGTTATTCAAAGTCCTAAATTGACCTCAAAAAGGCTTTTTTGGTATTTGTATTTAAACATGGTTGGGGTGGGTTCAGTATTGTAGGAATTTGGAGCACTTTGAAATGCTGCTTAAAACAAATTCAAGGTTCTTCAAGTCAAAACTCTTTTTTCCTAATGGAGAATAATAATCTACAAAGTAAATGAAACATTCAAAGTGTACTGCTTGATGCTCTTGTCTTCTTAACTGTGTCAGTCTCTACCATTCCTCCAAACATCAGAGACCATTTCAAGACTTGAGATGAAGCGGGGAAATTATGTTCTAGACTGAAATTCTGAAGACATATTAATATAGTTTCAGGTACAAAAGGCGCTAGTGATTCAGTAACTAAAAGGGCTTTTTAGCTTGAATCAGAACAGTACTGTATCTGAAGAAATAGTTGATGAAACCAAAACAATGGGCACAGGGATAGAGCGTCGGCTTGGTGTGTGGAGGTCCCAGGTTTGATTCCCAGTCAGGGCACACATGATAAGCCAACACCTGCTTGTCCACCCTTCCCTCTCCCCATTCTCTCTTTCTTCTCATCTCGCAGCCAGTGGCTTGGTTTGTTTGAGTGTCAGCCCCGGGGGAACTGAGGAGAGCTTGATTGGTCTGAGTGTCAGCTCCCGACAGTGGCTGCTGGTAGATTCCAGTCAGGATGCATAAGGGAGTCTGTCTATCTCTCCTCCTCTTACTTTAAAAAAAAAACAACAAAACACCAAACAAACAAAATAAACGTTGAATAACCAGGCTGTAAAACAGAAACTAATATAATACTGTATTTTAACTATTTTTAAAATCTTTTTAAAAGCAGGCCACATAATGAATAGTGAATCAAAATGTATTGATTAAATAAATGAACCAGATTCTTCAGCTCTGTAAGCTCAAATACAATGGAGCAATTCCTTCAAAATTTTTATGGAAAATACACTGCTCACAAAAATAAGGGAATATTTCAACGTTTCCTATTCATTGTGAAATATCCCCTAATTTTTGTGAGCAGTGTACGTCCAACTTAGATTTCAGTTATACTAAGATAATCCATAACTCAACCTGCTGGTAGAATAAACCTTGTCAGGTGTGCAGAGGCTCCAGAAGAATGAGAAAGTACCAAAAAAGAGAAAGATTTGGGATCAAAGACACAGGGAATCCAATAGGAGAGGAAAAGGAGATTGCCACGGATGGTGAAAGTAGTCACAAAATGACAGCTAACCAACAAACCTAGTGGCGACCAAGCCAACAGGAGGAAGAAGACAAGGACACTAGGAAAAAGGAATTGATAAACTCTTAAGGTTTTCAATTCCTGTCAAAGTTTAGGGATAAGATTATATGATAAATTAAAAGACTAAACCAAAAAAAAAAAAAAAGGTAATTATTTACTACAGGAAAAACAAGTTGTGCAAGAAAGGAATGTGACCATAACACACTACATAGCAGTCTGTAAAAAACTGTCTGCACAGTTAAATACACACTGCTAAACCCTACTTTAAACAAAAAGCTATAACTGACTACACTGGAAGTAAGGGGAAAGCATTGGGGCAGCTGTGGCTAGAATATGTAAGAAAAAAACTCCACATTTTTCATAGAACTAACAAAAGGAAATCTAAAGCACACTATATTCCAGGCACAGCTATAAGTACTTCAAATTTATTAATTTATTCATCCTCATACAACCCTTGCTATTATTATCACCCCTTTTATAAATGAGGAAGCTGACAGAGAAAATTTAACTTGCCAAAGTCACAATTAATAATAAACCCATCAACCAAAGCCCAGCAACATAGCTCCACAGTCTATATTTTATATTTGCATCCCTTCCAACGGCAGTTCTCAAAGTCTTTACACTCTTAAAAATTATTGAGAACACCAAAGACTCAGTTTATGTTGGTTTTACCTATCAGGAGTACTTTAATCCAGTGGTTCCCAACCTTTTTCAGGCCACAGACCGGTTTGATGTCAGAAAATATTTTCACAGACCAGCCTTTAGGGTGGGATGGATAAATGCACAAAATAAAATTATATGGCCAGAGTAAAAACTGTGGTATTTTTAAATATAATTGTCGAGCTTACGATATTTATTGGGCTAAGTTAAAGGAGGAACGGGCATGTCCTCATTATTCAGGCTGTATTTAAATTTGTTATTCTGACCATGTTTCATGTTATTTATTCTTTCTCTGCCGACCAGTACCAAATGGCCCACGAACCGGTACTGGTCCGCGACCTGGGGGTTGGGGACCACTGCTTTAATAGACTTTACAGAACTGCAAGACAAAACTTCAAATTCTTAAAGGTTTGTTGCAGTGTCAAACATGAATCACATCAAAGAACTTCTCATATTCTCTTAAAATCCAAGGGTCTATACTGCAATCTGAGGGTATATTTTGCATGCACTCATCATTTGGAAAATGCAGATTCACTCAGCTGTGCAGATTTCCAAATGTTGACATGTCTTATTATGTAATATCAAAACATCACATTCATTAATATCCCCACTGATCTAGCAAAAAAGTCTTGCTACTGGGAAATTATCAAACTAATGGTAGTGAGTTTTTCCAAAAATCCTATTTTCTTTTGAAAACATTTTTTTTCGTTGGTAAGAATTGTTTTTACTTGAAGTAGCACATTCATTTTGGAGAAAATTTCAGCCACATTCCCAAGTGTGACTAGCCATGATGTCTGTCAGTCAATCTTTCTAGTTATGTTCCATGAAAAAAAAAAATGGTTAGCTCAGCTCACAGCTTAATCACACTTGACTTTTCTCGAAACATCCACCTTTCTGTATGTACTTTGCAAGTACTTGATGCATACTTCCCATTTCATCACACAAATATCCAAGGGTTGAGACTGAATAAAACTTATAATTTTTATTGCTTCATGAAAGTTGCTACATGGAACAGGCATTATTATCAATTACACTGCTCACAAAAATTATATTGATTATATTTTATTGACTCATATTCATTTTGAAATATCTCCTAATTTTTGTGAGCAATTAATTTCTTGTGACTGCTTGTCAGCAATGGATAAAAGGACAGCTTGGTCCCACGGTTTTACCCACCACTGCTTTTGCACCATGGACCTAGGGCTATTACAAGAGAGTTTTGACCCCTTGAATGAAACTCAGGGATCCCCAGGGATCTGCCCATACCCTTTTAGAACCACTGCTCTGCACTATAAGGCCTCATGCACACATACTCTAAAACTGGGAAAGAGAGCAATGACAACGCAAGTACATTTAAAATAAGAAGGCTAATATAACAAGAGTCAAAAGCAGTCATCCTTCAAGAATAAACTGGAGACTTTTCTTTTACAGAAAGACTTGTACTACTCCTTGATCTTTTAGGAGCCTGCAAAAATATCTAAACAGTTCCCCATCAGCACACAAATAGTTTGCTCCCCCCTTCAAGATTATCCCAAATACATTTTGTCCTGGGTTAACTCTTGCTCTATATGCCAACACATGGTAGTCACAAAAAATTACACACTTAGAGATAAGCTATTAAAAGGAAAGTTGGAAAACACTGCTTCACCTCACTAAAGAAAAATAGACAAATAGATGTTAACTAGAAAAAAATTTGCAAAATAAAATGGAAAGCTCCTCTTAGAAAGCTATTTCTATCCAGAATCTTCTAACTTTTAACAAGGATGGGCAAAAGGAGGTTCACAGTCATGAGTATGAGAAACTCAGTATTCTTGTATTCAATATTACTGTACCTGCTTTTGCCCAACCCTGTATATGCTCAACACCAGCCAGCATTTAGGCTAACTGCGCACTCTCTGTTACACAGAGAAAACACCATTTCTCCTAATCCAAATGGTAGAAACACTTTACAAAAGCTTTGTAACACAGCAAACCTTCTCCCTAGAAGAATTCATGACTGAACTTAAAAGAAAATCATACCGGAAAAGGGAAATTCTGTGTCAAAGGAGACTTCTTTGCATTCTTTACATTCCGCTGCCGGGCAATGAAACGAATGAGATTGTTTGTTTCAGGAGAGCCTCGAACACCAACTGTAGAGCGTCTTCTGGATTTTTTAAAGTAGGATGATGACTTTCCTATAATGAAAACTCTCTTTTAAATCAAGCAACACAAGGCAATCCCCAGTAATCATGTCCTGAAGATCTGTGAGGTACTAGTCTGAGAACGTGACGAACACATTGTACAGAAATCTAAATACAGAATTAAAACTGTTCATACATGTTCAGTTGGATAGGTATCTTTGTTTTTTCCATTGATTTATTCCATGGTCCTGGAACAAAACATATTTATTTATTTTCCTTTTTAGTGAAAGAGACAAGGGAGAGAGATGAGAAGCATCAACTTATAGTTGTGGCACTTCAGTTGTTCACTGTTTGCTTCTCATATGTGGCTTGACCAGGGGGCTCCAGCTGAGCCAGTGACCCCTTGCTCAAGCCAGTGACCTTGGGGTTTCAAACCTGGAACCTCAGCATCCTCAGCTGATGCTCTGTCCAATGTGCCACTACCAGTCAGGCCATAGAACGTATTTATTAAATATAGTTGCATAGAATGAATGCCTGAACGTATTTATAATTACTAGTTCTCATTTTTGTTTCACATTTTCTATATGCATTGGGGGGTAATAGCTTGCTCTGGACTAATAATTTCTTTCTCTGAATTAGCCGGTCTAACCCTCACAGACTGAAAGATCTCCACCTAGCCTCATACATTCTCCTGTACTCAATTCAAGGCACATTGCTTCCCTTAGATACCTATCTACTTCTGGCACACTATCCTAAATTCTGGTTATATGAGTAACACACAGAATAAATACAGCTCTTCACAGGTCTGAAGGAAGTTCTTGAAAAGAAAACACGGAATGGCATGCCACTTTAGTTTCCCGTCACTTGTAAATTAGTCTAGTGCCCTTGACTTCCACGTCCCTTGTTACGTTCCAGTTCTAAATCTTGTTCTTGAATCTAACTCCTCTCCCATATTTCTCCTCCATCTAAGTAAGACTTCACAGGTGAATTTCAATCCTACGCCTTAAAGATTAGGGTGAGCCAATGTGTGTCTGCGTTTTTGAAAGAGGACAGCTCCAATCCTTCAATACAGTATTTTCCTAATTGCCCTTTGACTTGTGACCAAAATACATTTCACTTTTTATAGCACACACACTACTGTATTCCATGGGTCGGGTCAAAAAGTGATTTACACACACATTGTTTTCCAGTTTGGACACTAAGCACAACTCTGACTTAGGAACATTATCATGCCTGGTGGCAAGGGACCCTGGTGTCCTACCTGCTCCACTAGATGAACTGTATGTGTTCACAGAAGTTTTTTTGGTCAAGGAAGTTTGCAAAGTCAATTAATTTTGACATGCAAAGTAACAAGATATACAGGATAGGTGAAGAAAACTGAGTTATATTCAAGTTATTTGTAAACTTTCAAAAGCGCTGTGATAGAATGGCAACTTCTTACCCAAAGAGTTCTTTACAAAGATTTCGGGTGTAATTCCCAACTGTGCCACAGTTACTCTGGAAAAGTCCAAAGGTGTTTGAAAACTATCTGGTGTGCAAGGATTAGGAGTCGCATCAGCTGCATGCTTCTGAGGTGTTATAAGATTCTCATTTCCCAAAATGAAAGAGGTATTTTCTAAAAAAGACAACATGTTGAGGGGGCTAAGCATTATTATGAAGACAAATACCTAAATGTTAGGCCCTGGCTGGTTGGCTCAGTGGTAGAGCATTGGCCTGGGTGCAGGAGTCCCGGGTTAGATTTCCGGCCAGGGCACACAGGAGAAGCGCCCATCTGCTTCTCCAGCCCTCCCCCTCTCCTTCCTCTCTGTCTCTCTCTTCCCCACCCGCAGCCGAGGCTCCATTGGAGCAAAGTTTGCCCTGGCGCTGAGGATGGCTCTGTGGCCTCTGCCTCAGGCACTAGAGTGGCTCTGGATGCAACCGAGCAATGGCCCAGATGGGCGGAGCATTGCCCCCTGGTGGGCGTGCCAGGTGGATCCTGGTCGGGCGCATGCGGGAGTCTGTCTGACTGCCTCCGTTTCCAACTTCAGAAAAATACAAAAAAAAAAAATCTAAATATTAAATTTCACAAGGAGGCAACAAATCACTACATACCATCATTAATAGCAGTCTCCTCGGTTTCCAGAGGCTTGCTGTCTTTTGTATTGGCATCCATCTAAAAAAGAAAGAGAATAAAAATCTCATTCCCCAAATTAATGTGATTCAATGAAGATCTTGATTCAAGACTGAATTTTAACACAATCTATACTGGTATGAAAATAGGTATTGGCCTTGGCCAATTGGCCTGCATGTGGCAGTCGTGGGTTCAATTCCCAGTCAGGGCACACAGGAGAAATGACAATCTACTTCTCCATCCCTCCCCCTTCTCTTTCTCTCTTCTCCTCCCACAAACAGGGCTCAGTTGTAGTAAGTTGACCCCGAGTGCTGAGGATGGCTCCATGGCCTTGCCTCAGGTGCTAAAATAAAATAGCTCAGTTGCTCACCAAGCAGCCTCCCCAGATAGGCAGTGCACCAGAGTAAGAGGCTTGTTCAGTGGATGGGGGGGGGGGGGGACACACATGCTGGAGTCTATTGCTCTGCCTCCTCGCTTCTCACTTAAGAAAAAAAAAATAGTTATCAAGTGTACCTTTGGAATTCAAATTAAAAGAAAATGGAGAAAACTGCTGTTCAGGATGAACAAGCCTCATACTGCAAGCCAGAGATTTTCAACTGTTGCTCTACCGCACACTGGTGTGCTGTGAGGATTTTCAAAACATGAAAAACCTGACAATTTAAGTCAGAGGCATTGATCTCCTTTCCATTAGGTTGTCTAATTATAAAATGACAACAGCAGCAACACAATAGCCGTTTCGTGTAAATGAATCAAAATTATACCTATTTTATTTTGTCACATAGGCATTTTTTACAATTCACACAGAATTTCTGCAATTCGTTTGGGTGTGCCATGAGATGAAAAAGGCTGAAAATCGCTGCTGTATACCGTAGCTTTTCAATCTCAGCGAACACCTGACATCTGGGTGCCCTGCTGACGGTGCTGCCAGGTCGGCTCCCGGAAAGTCCAGCTCGGGAAGCCTGGCTGCCCCTTGAAGAGCACACGGGTGACACAGCCCAGACTGCGGGAGAACCTATCTCCGTGGGGCAGGATGAGCAGACACACTTGAGAAACAGCACTGCGGGGCTATCTGCATCTGAACCCAGCCCAAGACTCGGTCCTACCTCGCCCGAGCCAGGCCCGCCTCCCACAGGAGCGTCGTGCCGGCCCTGCCTTCCAGACCTCAGCTCTCTCGTCCGGAGGGCTTCTCTGCAGAGCCGACCTGCGGGAGCCGCCAGGTCCCAGGCAGCAGGAGAACGACTCGGCCGCCGCCGCCGCCGCCGCCGCCGCCGCAGCCGCCCCCACGCTCGAGCTCCGCGCCGCCGTCCGCTGCGCAATTCAAATCGCCCGTCCCGCCCCTCGCAAGACAACGTTCCTCTGCGAATCCCTCCGCCGCCGCCACCCGCACTTGTCCGCGCTCAGGCCGAGCCCTCCCAGGCTCTCCCTTGCCATCCCAGGAACACGAGTGGTTTCGTGGACTCGGGGAGAAGCGACTGCTAGCTGCGCTAACTCACAGAGCACAGAGAACACCCGCTAACCAGTGTCCGTGGGGACTACTTCCCGAGAGAGTCTCGCGGAGGAACCCTCGGTTAGCTTCACTCGTCAAGCTTCTGTCTTCCGATTAGATGCTGTAAACTTCGAAAAGACTCAGTACACCAATCCTGACAGAACGACCAGCTGGTTCTAACCCAATCAGCCAGCTCCTACAGCAGCCGTTTCTCATGAGGGCTGAGCGATGGGAGGGGTTGACTTTTGTGAATCACTTCCTGCGCTTCAGTTCCCTCAAGCCCCGCCTCCGTATGCAGATAAACTCTACCTGGTGTTGGGTTTGCGCCTGCTCAGTAACGCTAAGAGCCGCCGTTGGGCTCCAGGTTCTGCTCTGATTGGCTAATAATCCTTCCTCCCTTCACTGGGGCGGAGTTAGTATGAGCCCACCCAATATAGGGTGATGATTGACGGAGCTCTGGGTGACGCTGCCAGTTGATTGGTGGGACTTAGAGTCACTCTAGAGGAGGTTGGGGGAAGGGCCCCAGGCTGTCTGAGGAGCCCCAGGGGCGGGGTGGACAGGAGGACCCGCCAACCCTGGGGTGTGGGACGGAGAGTGCGTGCGTGTATGTGTCTATAAGAGGAGGAAGGTGGCGAAGGGTGGAGAGTCCGAGTGGGTGGAGGGAGGGGAAGGGCAGGAGAAGAAAAACGTGGGAGGAGAGCCAGGCGGGAGGGTGGCGACTCACTCAGGACCCAGTGGGGGCAGCGCGATGAGGCGGGTGACCCTGTTCCTTAACGGCAGCCCCAAGAATGGAAAGGTAAGGGGTACGGGCGGAGGCGGGCCCGGCTGCGGGGATCAAGGGCAGCGGAGTGCGGAGCTGGCTCGCAGGACGGAGAGCCGAAGTTGGGAAGAGGGGCCGGGAGGTGGGCGTGCGCCGGGGTGGGGGGGAAGGAGGTGAAGATCGGGTCCCCTAGGCCTCTTGCCAACCCCCGATTCCTGCCTCGAGCCTGCCCTGCGACTCCCCAACCGCCCTGGGGACGAGCGCAGGTCAGCTTGTACTTCATCGGCCGAAAGCCCAGGTATGAGAACGGGGGAGGAAGGGCACCGACGGGCCGCTGTCACCGCAGTGCTAGCTGCTGAGGCGCCTCTTCCTGTCTCCTCCGCGAAGACCCTGCCCCCCACCCCCCTTCCCCGGCTGCAGAAGGCGCTTGTTTCCACCTCCGTGCTGACTAATGGTCTGCTCCAGAAAGTGGTGGTAACGACTAAGGCATGCAAGGTTGATGGGATAAAAAGCATTCAACTCTATCAGTGGACAAATGAAATACTCTTCTATACGAGGTCGCATAGAAGGGACATCTTCGTGATGGTGCCCCCTAACTTAGGTGCCTCAAGCCCAGCTGCCGCCGCCGCCAAACTTCTGTACTCTTTTTAACCTCTCATTATTTTAGTTCCTTAGAGGACTGTGACAATAGGCCAAAGGAATTGGTTTGACATTCCTTCTTGCTGTGTTAGGCCCTTGTTGAGGTGTGATACTAAATATTTTTCCAGCGCCAGAGCCAGCCAAAATGAATCGTTTTCCTTCTCAGCTCTTGCTCCACCCATGAAAGTTGTTTGGCTTCTTTCTAAAATTTGACTGTTCTAGGCAGACATTTATGATGTGGCCAAATGACATTTAGAAGTAACTAAGCCTTAGATTCTAAGGTAAAGGTAAGTCGGCCTCACTGTATTACTTGCCAGAATACTTTTGTCTCCTGCATTATTTGGAAACATTATAAATTTCTAAATAGTGTAATGTGCCACAGTATAAATGATTTTTCAATTATTCTGCAGTTTTGAGTACACATGCTCTAAAAATTTGAACCACAGTGAGGTTTGTTGGCTATAATTTTGTGTTCTTCTGGTCTTAGAGCTTTAATACCCATATAAAACAGAACTGGCATGAGTTTATGCTTCCTCAAAACATACTTCTCAAGATTTACATAATTTCTGATCATTAACTTTTTTTCAACCTGTTTTGTCTGTTGTTAGCTATATTCACAATGTAAAACTTACATTGTCACTGGAAGAAAGATTTAGTACATCCAAAGTTAAAACTGTAATATGTCCTCAAAAGGAGACCTCTGAGTAACCATTTTATCCATTATCTCTGCTGTTATTCCATTAAAGACAGGTGTTTAGAACCAGACATAAATATCAACTGTGCTGTAAATTCCTTCTGAAACCACTGACTTTTGTTCTTGTCAAAGATTGGCTGTATTAGCCCTGCCTGGTTGTCTTTAGTAAAATTTTAAGCTGTCTGGTTTTGACTATGTTAAATTTTTGGATCTCTATTTTATTGCTTTAAAAATATTGCTAGACAATCTCAGAAGGTTGGAAAACACATCTGAAATAATTAAAGATAAATGCTTATGTCAAAAAGATCGTAAAAAAAAAAAAAAAAAAGATCATAAAAACCCAGACTGGGCCTGACCAGGTGGAGGCACTGTGGATAGAGCATCGGACTGGGACGCAGAGGACTCAGGTTTGAAACCCAAGGTCACGGGCTTGAGGACTGGCTCATACGTCTTGAGCAAGGGCTCCCTAGCTAGAGTGCGGGGTTGCTGGCTTGAGCAAGGGGTCACTTGCTCTGCTGTAACCCCCCCCCACACCCCCCCTCAAAGCACATATGAGAAAGCAATCAACGAACAACTAAGGAGCCGCAATGAAGAACTGATGCTTCTCATCTCTCTCCTTTCCTTTCTATTCCTATGTGTCCCTCTCTCTGTCTCTGTCACAAAACAAACAAAAAAACAAACCCAGACTGGAAAATACTAGTATGAGTCAATATTAAAAATAAGTCATGCCATAATTCTTACTACTCAACTGGAAAACATGTTCTATGCCAAAGTTGTCAGTATTTCCTTTCCTCTTCCTTCAGCTGATTAAAAAAAATGTATTAGAATTACTCTTATCTGATGAAAGAGCAGACTAATACATAACAGCTTACATTTAAATAAATAAGATGAACCTGGAACATCCACATGCTGGGTCGTTGCTCTACTGAGCCAATTAGCCAGGGCCTACAGAGTCTTTCAAAGAAGCTGCAGATTGAAGACAATATTAATCTTGCCAGTACAAATAAGCAATGAGAAAATGGCAGAGCTGCCCCTTCTCCTAATATAAACTATGGGATTCTTAAAAAATAGTGGATCTCTTTGGAGCTAAGAAGTCAAAAATCGCCAGATTGTAAAGAAGACTGAAATCTTATTTAATCACTGCTATTAACAATAAACACTCCCTAAGTTTTTACTATTTGTCTTTGAAATATTAGCCAATGATAGGATAAGGTCATCCCAATTAGCAAGACATTTAAAAATATTTCTCAGCACATAAAGATAAACAATTTCAGAATATTTTCCCTTATTTTTAAAAAATTTTTATTTATTGATCTTAGAGAGAGAGAGCAAGATAGACAGAAACATTGAACTATTACTGTATGGGCCCTAACTAGGGGTCAAACCGGCTACCTTTTCATAACAGGATGAAGTGACCAAGCTATTCAGCCAGGGCCCCTTATTTATTTATTTTTTAATGTTTAGAGCCAATTTTATATATGGCAAAATGTCACCAATTTTTTTTTTTTAAGTGAGAAGCAGAGAGACAGACTGCTACATGGGCCCCGACCAGGATCCACCCTACAAGCCCCCTACAGAGCAGTGCTATGCCCAACTGGGGCCACTGCTCTGTTGCTTGTCAACCGAGCAATTTTAGCACCTAAGGCAAGGCCATGGAGCCATCCTCAGCACTCAGGGCCAACTTGCTCTAACTATTTGAGCTATGGGAGGAGGAGGAGGGTGGAGAGAGAGAGAGAGAGAGAGAGAGAGAGAGAGAGAAAGGGAGGAGTTGAAGCAGATGGTCGCTTCCCCTGTGTGCCCTAGGCTGGGAATCGAAACTGGGACTTCTACACATTGGGCTGATGCTCCACTGCTGAGCCAACCGGCCAGGGCCAAAATTTCACAATTTTTTAAATTGCTTTATAATTATGTTTGAGCCTTTTATCCTTTCTTTATGTGCTCAGAATTCCCATTGTTATCTTTTGAATATTCCTTGTGATAATTGACATTAATAAAATTGAAGCGAGGACTCAGACCTCTGAATGTAACAAATAGCTTCTGAGCAACCTGGTATAAATTTAAAGTGTCTATATATCTTGAACATAAGTTTTTGGTTTTTTTTTTTATTTCAGAATGTTCAGTCATTAGGCCTTTTGGGTACCTATTGATTCATTTTGGCTGATACCAGTGTAGTGCTGTCTTTATATTCCCAGCTACAGGCTTAATGGATATAAAATAGATCTTAATTCTGTTCAGGTATTTAGTTTCTTGGCCCAGGAAATAAATAGTTGATATTAAATAACCAGATTTGAACTCATTGTTAAAGTTGAGGGAAGGTAAAAATATATGTAAACCAGCCCTAGCCAGTTGGTTCAGTGGTAGAGCACTAGCCCAGCATGTGGAAGTCCTGGATTCGATTCCTGGTCAGAGCACACAGGAGAAATGACCATTTGCTTCTCCCCTCTTCTCCCTCATACCTCTCTCTCTTTCCCCCCACCCCCTCCTGCAGCCATGGCTCGAATAAGCAAGTTGACCTTGAGCGCTGAGAATAGCTCCAGGGCCTCACCTTAGGACCTAAAATAGCTCTATTTCCAAGCAACAGAGCAGTGGCCCAAGATGGGCAGAGCATTTAGCTATTCACTTCATTGCTTTAACTAAAAATTCCGTGTCTGTTCTATGCCAGTTTCTGGTGAACAGAGGACCAGTTCTGGCTCTCACTTCCTGTGGCACATTTACCCAGTGTCCTGTGAGAAGTCAGTTAATTGCAGATGCTTCGTTTTCAGCTCCTCACCTACTTTTTTTTCTATCTTCAGAAACCCTAACTGATAATGGTACAACTGTACAACCCAGCCCCTGGGAACCCATAGTTACAATTACAAGTGGAGCAAGAGATTCACCACATGTAGAGATTCTCAGCCCTTACCTACACAATTGCATGTACTTTGCACATATATCAGACTGCATGATTGAAAGCAGGACAGATTGAGTTAGCCGAATAGATCAAACCCAGCTGCTTGCCATATTTATAGAATGTTAGTTAAAGTCTGGCTTTTATAAAATAAGTAGTTATTGAAGAATTAAATGAGGTGGGAAGCTGTTACTTTCATATGTTAGTTGATGTAATAAATGTTATAATAAACAGCAGTAAATCATTCCTATTTTAACAATAAAGTATTCTTATAAGAAAAGAATATTGTAAAAACATTGCAAAGACTTAATAGGTCTCAGGCACTTTGCTAAGCTCTTACTCGTTTCATCCTCATAACAACCTTCTGATATAGGCGTGACAATTTTCTTCATTTCTGGATTAAGGCAACAGAAGCATAAAGAGGTTAAATAATTTGTCTCAAGTCAACAGAGAGCTGGAAATGCAAGACTAAATTCTGGTGCGGTTCTGCAGAACTGGAGCACTATTTAACATACTGAAAACTAGATTGATTTAAAGACAATTTCTGATTCTATAGTGTTAGATTTTAGCAATATTAGGCACTAAGTAAATATTTGAGTCATAGAAGAAAAAGGGACACTCTTAACCTCTCCAAATCTTATACGTGATAATCTAATTTTTTAGTGCTGTTTATAATGTGATGGTTTATAATTTATAAGTGAAGAAATTCATGTAAAGTGTTCAAAATAATCTGGTGTGTTTTACAGGTGGTTGCCGTATATGGAACTTTATCTGATTTGCTTTCTGTGGCCAGCAGTAAACTTGGCATAAAAGCTACTAGTGTGTATAATGGGAAAGGTGGACTGATTGATGACATTGCTTTGATCAGGTAAATTTCACCTTTTTATAAGCTTTCCACTCTGAGCTCTTAGCTTTTTGGTGCTATCCAATTCCTAGAGACAACGGTTAAAGGAGTTTGGGATTTTAGCAATGATTGCCTAGAATTTGCTCTTTGGATTTGAAATCATTTGATCAAATGGAAAATATTCAGTACATTCCAATATATTAATAATCTTTCTGCATAGTTCATATATGACTATGAGGAAATTCTTTATAGCACTAGAGAGGGATCTAACAAAACATGCAATTTTTAATGTTAGAAATCTAATTGAGCCTATTTTATGGCACAGCGGATAAAGCATTGACCTGAAATACTGAGGTTGCTGGTTTGAAACCCCAAACTTGTCTGGTCCAGGTACATATCAGAAGCAGCTATGACCAGTTGGTGCTTCCCATTCCCCCCCACTGCCACTCCACATTCTCTCTCTTTCTTCTCTCTAAAATAAATGAATAAAATATTTTTAAAAAGAAAAGAAAGGCCCTGGCCGGTTGGCTCAGCGGTAGAGCGTCGGCCTAGCGTGCGGAGGACCCGGGTTTGATTCCCGGCCAGGGCACACAGGAGAAGCACCCATTTGCTTCTCCACCCCTCCGCCGCGCTTTCCTCTCTGTCTCTCTCTTCCCCTCCCGCAGCCAAGGCTCCATTGGAGCAAAGATGGCCCGGGCGCTGGGGATGGCTCTGTGGCCTCTGCCTCAGGCACTAGAGTGGCTCTGGTCGCAACATGGCGACGCCCAGGATGGGCAGAGCATCGCCCCCTGGTGGGCAGAGCGTCGCCCCTGGTGGGCGTGCCGGGTGGATCCCGGTCGGGCGCATGCGGGAGTCTGTCAGACTGTCTCTCCCTGTTTCCAGCTTCAGAAAAATGAAAGAAAAAAAAAAGAAAAAAAAAGAAAAGAAAAGAAAAGAAAGAAAAACCTAATTAATCTCCTACTACTTATTGTTCAATTGATTTCCTAAGAATCCTTTGAGTTTTATAAATATTACAGAGACCTGCTTTGGGGAAAACTTACTGAGCAGAGTTAGCTCATCAGTGATCCACAACAATAGTGGTTTTTGGTTTGTTTGTTTTTGTTTTTTAAATATCCCAGGCAGAATTAGCTCTTTAAAACAATTATCTAGTTCACCTCATTCCATCTTCATAAGATCATGGGGTTTTGAGGTTTAGTGCAGATGGGAAGGGAATGCAGATTACCGGCACTTTGCCAGTTATGTTGTATTTGGATTACCAACATTATCTCATCCCACAGGCAAAGCATGGGTCTTTTTTAAATTGATGGAGTGAAAATAATGCTCTATATTAAACAGTATACAATGACCTTTCAATATAAGATACTGCCTTTGAAGTTAATCACGTCTAGTCTCTTCATTTTATAAACATGGAAACTAAACATCTGAGAAGTGAAATAGCTTATCCAGGTCACACAGTTACTCATTGATTTTTGTTAATGAGAAGAAAACAGATTTTCATACTAGTCTTAAAAAGTTAACTGGCATGGTGAGCAAGTAGAAAAGATTAGAAACTTAAAAGATACAGATTTAAAATCCAAATAAAATAGAATCTCTTAGTTTTTCAATATCTTCCAGATTCTTTCTGTAATCGAGTCACATTGCTGAACAATTTACATCAATGTACATATCTTCACAAGCACAGTCTCTGCAACTGAGGAAAATTCAATGTGTTCCTGTATTTTGCAACTTGGAAGGTCATAATAAGCCCTCCGAACTATAAAATATCTACCTGTTTAATAGTCTGTGGTTCACAGAACAATCTCTGACAATGTACTGACAGGGATGGTGGGATAGGTTGGGGCGGGGGGAAGGATACATGCCGATATCTAGGATTTCGGAAGATGTGCAGTCGTTTCCATTTGAGGGTGTAGTAGTGGGTGCACATATAGTAGGTGAGTGTTTACAGCAGTTACTTCCAATTGTATTCTTCCTAAACTTAATACGAAAATTTATTTTTATTTCCAAAGCACAAAGCAGTGGATAATTTGAGAGAAAACCCCAGAAATTTATCTAGGATTACAAAATTAAAATAAATGAAGATTTGGCTACAGCTTTAATTATATCTTTTGAACATCACAATAACTGTACAGTCTTCAATTGATAAGAAAGCTGAATTCTAATTATTTGCATAGTGGTTTTTATTTTGTTTGTTTTACATTTCAAAGGTACTTTCATGTTCAGGATCTTACTTGAATTTAAATCCAAAGACAGTTAAATTGCAGATTTAAGCAAAGAACACAATGGAAGCTTATCTAGTCGATTTTGAGTATAGATTGATAACAAATTCTGTCTTCTACATAATTCTTGAGAACAGTTACTTTATTCAACAGATAATTAATATGATTAATGGATTTTGATGGTGGCTTTTTAAATTTTGATTTCCCCTAGGGATGATGATGTTTTGTTTGTGTGTGAAGGAGAACCATTCATTGGTAAGTGACTTCCTTAAAAGTCAATTTTGTCTGCAAAATAAAAAAGATAAAAGGACATATTTTACATGGCTTAACATTGAAAAGTATTTTGTGGTAGTATTCAGATCTTCAAACCTTTTCTGACTCTGCACTGGGTCTGTGTATTAGAGTAAATTGTTCATTTGAATTGTATGATCATATTTTAATGTGGACACTTATCCTTTTCATGCTTTTAAAGTTCTCTGGATATATACAGATTCACTAACTAGGACAGGATTTTAGAAACTACACTTGTTTTGACATTTTCTCTTTCATAGTAGTTGTCGCAATTTCTCTGTCATGTTACATTTTTTTTTTTTTTTTTTGTATTTTTCTGAAGCTAGAAATGGGGAGAGACAGACTTCCGCATGCGCCCCACCGGGATCCACCTGGCACGCCTACCAGGGGGGCAACGCTCTGCCCCCTCCGGGGCGTCGCTCTGTTGCGACCAGAGCCACTCTAGCGCCTGGGGCAGAGGCCAAGGAGCCATCCCCAGCGCCCGGGCCATCTTTGCTCCAATGGAGCCTTGGCTGCGGGAGGGGAAGAGAGAGACAGAGAAGAAGGAGAAGGGGAGGGGTGGAGAAGCAGATGGGCGCCTCTCCTGTGTGCCCTGGCCGGGAATCGAACCTGGGACTTCTGCACGCCAGGCCGACGCTCTACCACTGAGCCAACCGGCCAGGGCCATATTTTTAAGAATGAATTGCTGCAGCAGTACTGTATGAAAATCCTTCACAGTGGTCAAATCAAAGCAGTCAAAAATGACTTTGTCAACCAAACACAGACACATGCACATACTGCCCTTTGATAAGGAAGAAAGCTTCTACAGTTATATAAGACTTAAATACAGTAAGTTTATTTTAGGCCATAAGTAATTGTATTAGGTGAGTGGAGATAGTTCTCAAGACCATTGTGCTGGTAGTTGCCAATTTACAAGTAAGTGGGTACTCTTTTTCATGTCTCCTTGGGAATAAACACTTTTTTCTGATCTTTTATCCCTTAGCTTAACAGAGTGGTTGGCAGGCACTGGTCACTTAATGGGTTCATTGCATACTACAAGTAACAAAATAAAAAGTGATAGATTAGTATTTATTTTTTATTTATCCTTATAAACTCTTGGATTTAAAAATGTTTGGTATATTTTCATCCTGTATATTAATTGATGCATGGATTAACCCACTTTGGGGCAGTGGAGACCTCTTCAAGTCCTTTTAACACAACCTCATTAGTCTCTTATAGCTTCCTCACAATTTGGAATAATGAGATGCTCATTTTTATACTTCCTCTGTTCCAGGTCCTGATCAATGTGTTTTCTAAGACTTGAGATTATCTCATGAGTTCATGCTAATATTTCTGGTTTATAATCAGGATTATAAAACCTTTATTTAACTTCTATCTTACAGATCCTTCCTTCTATGTCAATAATCCTAAAGCAGTTTGTGAGAACAATGTTCTCTGACATCTTACATGTTAATGAGTTTATGGCTTCTACACTGAATGTCAGTTTGGCTAGATATAAAATCATATGTCAGAGAAATGGTGCAGTGAAGAGAGCTACCAATACCTCTCCCCAAAAATTCAACCAGTTCTTCAACCAGTGACATAAAAATCTATCCTTGGAAAATCTGGAGGTCCCACACATTGAATACAAAGTGCTGTCAACAAAACCACCCTCAGATGCCATTAAGAGAAGGAAATTAAATATCATGGATACAAAAGACAGAGATAGAAGAGGAAAAATCTATGGAGAAACAATTTAATATATTGGAAACCTTGGAGCTAAATGACAGAATTTAAAATAGAAATCCTAAAAGTACTCAGAGATATAAAAGAAAACACAGAAAGGCAATTTAGGGAGTTCAAAAACAACTCAACAAACACAAAGAATATATTACCAAGGAAATTGAAACTATAAAAACAAATCAAACAGAGATGAAAAACTCAATTCATGAACTGAAAAATGAGGTAACAAGCTTAGCAAATAGAACAGGCCAGATAGAAGGTAGGATTAGTGAAATAGAAGACAAGCAAATTGAGGCACAACAGAGAGAAGAATAAAGAGACTCAAAAATTTTTTTAAAAAATGAGAAAGCCCTACAGGAATTGTCTGTCTCCATCAAAAAGACTAACATAAGAATAATAGGAGGAGAAGAGAGAGAAAATGGAATGGAGAACATATTCAAACAAATAATAGATGAGAACTTCCCAAGCCTGTGGAAAGAACTAAAGCCTCAAATTCAGTAAGCAAACAGAACACCGAGTTTTCTTAACCCCAACAAACCCACTCCAAGGCACATCATAATAAAATTTGCACAAACCAATGACAACGAAAAAATTCTCAAGGCAGCCAGGGAAAAGAAGAATACAACATATAAAGGAAGGCCTATTAGATTATCATTGGATTTCTCAGCAGAAACTCTACAAGCTAGAAGAGAATGGACCCCAATATTTAAAGTCCTGAAAGAGAGGAACTTTCAGCCAAGAATACTAAACCCATCAAAGCTATCCTTCAAATACGAAGGAGAAATAAAAACATTCACAGATACAGAAAAGATGAGGGAATTTATCATCAGAAAACCCCCACTCTAGGAAATACTAAAGGGGGTTTTCCAGCCAGATACACCAGATACAAATAACAAAACAAAACAAAACCACAAGTAAAAGCTCCAAGAAGAACACAATAAAACCAAATTTAAAGTGTGACAACAACCAAGAAAAGGGGCAGGGGAGGACAGAGATTAACAGTAGCAAAGGATAATGGAGTGCAGAAGCACTGATAAGATAGTGTACTATAATGAACATACTTGGTAGGTACCCTTTTTATTATTTAATGGTAACCACCCCTGGAAAAAGCACCACAGAAGCACATGACTTAAAAAAGGTAGCAACAGAGGAAAGAAGTATGGAATACAACCAAACAAAAACAAATGATAGGAAAACAAAAGAGAAGAATCAAACAAGATACAAAACTAACAGAAAGCAATTTATAAAATGGCAATAGGGAACCCACAAGTGTCAATAATTACACTAAATGTAAATGGATTAAACTCACCAATAAAAAGACAGTAGCAGAATAGATTAAAAAAGAAAATCCAACTGTATGCTGCCTACAAGAAACACATCTAAGCAGCAAGGATAAAAACAAATTCAAAGTGAAAGGCTGGAAAACAATACTCCAAGCAAGTAACATCCAAAAAAAAGCAGATGTAGCAATACTCACATCTAATTATGCTGACTAAAAGACAGCAAAAATAATCAGAAACAAAAATAGTCATTTCATAATGATTAAGGGGACACTGAATCAAGAAGACTTAACAATTTTTAATATATATGCACCAAACCAAGGAGTATCAAAATATATAAGACAGCTACTTATTGACTTAAAAACAAACCAACAAAAATACAATCATAGCCTGACCAGGCGGTGGCTCAGTGGATAGAGCGTCGGACTGGGATGTGGAAGACCCAGGTTCAAGACCCCGAGGTCACCAGCTTGAGCCCAACATCACTGGCTCAAGCAAGGGGTTACTTGGTCTACTGAAGGCCCGTGTTCAAGGCATATAAAAAAAAATAAAAGAGAAAAAAATTCAATCATACTTGGAGACCTCAATACACCGCTGACAGCTCTAGATCATTCAATCAGAAAAATAATAAAGATATATTGGCCTTAAACGAAACACTAGAGCAATTGGATATGATAGACATCTACAAGACATTTCATCCCAAAGCAACAGAGTATACGTTTTTCTGTAGTGTACATGGAACATTCTCAAGAATTGACCATATGTTGGGCCACAAAAATAACATCAGCAAATTCAGAAAAATTGAAATTGTACCAAGCATATTTTCTGATTATAAAGCCTTGAAATTAGAATTCAACTGCAAAATGGAAAAACCCACAAAAATGTGGAAACTAAACATACTTTTAAAAAATGAATGGGTCAAAGAAGAAATAAGCGCAGAGATCAAAAGATATATACAGGCAAAATGAAAATGACAATACGACATATCAGAATCTCTGGGATGCAGCAAAAGCAGTAATAAGAGAGAAGTTCATATCACTCCAGGACTATATGAACAAACGAGAGAGCCCAAGTAATCCACTTAACTTAACCCCTTAAGGAACTAGAAAAAGAAAAATGAAGACAACCCAAAACCCGCTGAAGAAGGAGATAATAAAAATCAGAGCAGAAATAAATGAAATAGAGAACAGAAAAACCATAGAAAAAAAATTAATAAAACAAGGAGGTGGTTCTTTGAAAAGATCAACAAAATTGACAAACCCTTGGCAAGACTTACCAAGGAAAAAAGAGCAAGGACTCATATAAACAAAATTCAAAATGAAAGTGGAGAAATCACCACAGACATTATAGATATACAAAGGATTATTGTAGAATACTACGAAAAATTATATGCCACCAAATTCAACAATTTAGAGGAAATGGATAAATTCCTAGAACAATACAACCTACCTAGACTGAGTCATGAAGAAGCAGAAAGCCTAAACAGGCCAATTAGCAGGGAGGAAATAGAAAAAACTATTAAAAACCTCCTCAAAAATAAGTCTAAGCCCAGACGGTTATACTAGAGAATTCTATCAAACATTCAAAGAAGACTTGGTTCCTATTCTACTCAAAGTCTTCCAAAAAATTGAAGAAGAAGCAATACTTCCAAACACATTTTATGAGGTCAACATAACCCTCATACCGAAACCTGGCAAGGACAGCACAAAAAAAGAATACTTCAGACCAATATCTCTAGTGAATACAGATGCTAAAATACTAAACAAAATACTAGCAAATCGAATACAACAACATATTAAAAAAATAATACATCATGATCAAGTAGGATTCATCCCAGAATCTCAAGGATGGTTCAACATATGTAAAACAGTTAACGTAATACACTATATCAACAAAACAAAGAACAAAACCCACATGATCTTATCAATAGATGCAGAAAAGGCATTCAATAAAATACAACGTAACTTTATGTCTAAGACACTCAACCAAATGGATATAGAAGGAAAATATCTCAACATGATAAAGGCCATATAAGATACACCATCAGCTGACATCATATTAAATGGTGTAAAACTGAGGACTTTCCACCTTAAATCAGGAACAAGACAGGGTTGTCCACTCTCTCCACTCTTATTTAATGTGGTGCTAGAAGTTCTAGCCAGAGCAATCAGACAAGATAATGAAATAAAAAGCATCCATTTGGAAAAGAAGAAGTAAAGGTACCACTTTTTGCAGATGATATGATCCTATACATCAAAAACCCCAAAGACTCCACAAAAAGATTACTAGAAACAATAAACCAATACAGTAAGGTCGCAGGATACAAAATTAATATACAAAAATTCATAGCCTTTCTATATGCCAACAATGAAACATTAGAAAACAAACTCAAAAAAATAATCCCCTTCACAGTGCAACAAAAAAAATAAAATACCTAGGAATAAACATAAAGAATGTAAAGGAACTATATAAAACTACAAAGCATTGTTAAGGGAAATCAAAAAAGATACAATGAAATGGAAAAATATTACTTGTTCATGGATAGAAAGAATAAATATAATCAAAATGGCCATATTACCCAAAGCAATATACAAATTTAATGCAATTCCCATCAACATTCTAATGACATTTTTTAAAGAAATGGAACAAAAAATCATCAGATTTATATGGAACTATAAAAAACCCCGAGTAGCCAAAACAATCCTAAGGAAAAAGAATGAAGCTGGGGGCATTACAATACCTGACTTCAAACTTTATTATAGAGCCATGACAATCAAAACTGCATGGTATTGGCAGAAAAATAGACACTCAGACCAATGGAACAGAATATGAAGTCCAGAAATAAAACCACATATATAGTCAAATAATTTTTGATAAAGGGGCCAACAACACACAATGGAGAAAAGAAAGCCCTTCAACAAATGGTACTGGGAAAACTGGAAAGCCACATGCAGAAGAATGAAACTCGACTACAGTTTGTCCCCTTGTACTAAAATTAATGCAAAATGGATCAAAGACCTAAATATAAGACCTGAAACAATAAAATACATAGAAGAAAACATAGATTCTAAACTCATGGACCTTGGTTTTAAAGAGCATTTTATGAATTTGACTCCAAAGGCAAGAGAAGTAAAGGCAAAGATAAATGAATGGGACTACATCAGACTAAGAAGGTTTTGCACAGCAAGAGAAACTGACAACAAAATAGACAACCAACTAAATGGGAAATGATATTTTCAAACAACAGCTCAGATAAGGGACTAATATCCAAAATATACAAAGAACTCATAAAACTCAACAACAAACAATCCAATAAAAAACTGGGAAGAGGACATGAACAGACACTTGGCCCAGAAAGAAATACAAATGGCCAACAGATATATGAAAAGATGCTCATCTTCATTAGTTATTAGAGAAATGCAAATCAAAACTGCAATGAGATACCACCTCACACCTTTTAGATTAGCTATTATCAACAAGACAGGTAAGAGCAAGTGTTGGAGAGGCTAGGGAGAAAAAGGAACCCTCATTCACTGTTGTTGGGAATGTAAAGTAGTACAACCATTATGGAAGAAAGTATGGTGGTTCCTACAAAAACTGAAAATAGAACTACCTTATGACCCAAAAACCCCACTACTGGGTATATACCCCCAAAACTCAGAGACAATGATACGTAAAGACACATGGAGCCCATGTTCATTGCAGCATTGTTTACAGTGGCCAAGACATGGAAACAACCAAAAAACCCTTCAATAGAAGACTGGATAAAGAAGATGTGGCACATATACACTATGGAACACTACTCATCCATAAGAAATGATGACATCGGATTATTTACAACAAAATGGTTGGATCGTGATAACATTATACAGAGTGAAATAAGTAAATCAGAAAAAACTAAGAACTGCATGATTCCATACGTAGGTGGGACATAAAAACGAGACTAAGAGACATGGACAAGAACGGTAGTTGGGGGGGGCACAAGAAAACCAGATAGAAGGTGATGGAGGACAATCTGACTTTGGGTGATGGATATGCAACATAATTAGATGACAAGATAACCTGGAGATGTTTTCTTTGAACATATGTACCCTGATTTATTAATGTCACCCCATTAAAATTAATAAAACTTTATTAAAAATCATATGTCAAAACTTAAACTGTAAACTTCAATGATGTATAGTATATAGTATATCAATTATAACTCAGTAAATCAGTTAAAAAATACTTGGTCCATGTCTTCTTTCTTTAAATATGTTACTCCATTTTATTGTAGCTTAAAATATTTGTGTCAAAAAAAGCCTGATCTTTTATAAGTGATTCTTTTTCCCAAGTCACCCAAATGTTCAGTCTCTTTCTTTAAAAAACAGTAATAATATGTATTAATAATACATATTAATAATAATATGTAAATACAGACTTGTTATTCTGTGTTTTTCTGGTTGATCCTTTCAACTACATGGTAAGCCCTTTTAGTATATAGTTCAGATCTTTTTAATTTCAGAAAAATTTTCTTCAAGTTTAAATTATGTATTTATTTTGTCCCTTGCCTGTTCTTTTTCTAGGACTTTTCTTGTATGTATGGTGAATCTTGTACACTTAACTAATATATTTTAAGTCTTCTTAATATATTTGAAATATGTATTAAACACTTTTCATTTCTTTATATTTTTTTTGGTTTTTAAAGCTTTCCTCATTTGCATCTTTTATTTCCCTAAAGGCATTATCTATTGCGTTTGTTTACTCTTTTGTCTTCTAGTTAATCTTCATTTCCGAAATTGTTCTTTTTTATTTCTAATTGTTTCCTGAGTTCTCTCACCTCATTGTGTGTGTGAGAGAGAGAAAAAAAAAGAGACAGGAAGGGAAAGAGATGAGAAGTATCAACTCGACCCCAGCCAGATTGTTCAGTTGGTTAGAGTGAAGAGTTTACTGGTTCAATTCCTGATCAGGGCACATGTAGGAGCAGCTCAATGTTCCTGTCTCCCTTTCTCTCTCTCTCTCTCTCTCTCTCTCTCTCTCTCTCTCTCTCTCTTCCTCTCTCACTGAAATCAATAAATAAAAAAATTTTTAAATAAAAAAAAGCATCAACTCATTAGTTGTGGCACTTTAGTTGTTCACTGATTGCTTCTCATACATGCCTTGACCAGGGGACCCCAGCCAAGCTAGTGACCCCTTGATCAAGTCAACGACCTTGGGCTCAAGCCAGTGACAATGAGATCATTTCAATGATCTCATGCTCAAGCTGGTGCACCTGCACTCAAGCTGGCGCCCTCGGGGTTTCAAACCTGGGACCTCAGCATGCGAGGCTGATGTTCTATCCACTTTGCCACCACCTGGTCAGGCTTTTAAGTTATTTCTGAATTTTCTAAGTCTGATTAATTTTATTATTTTATACCTTATATTATTCACTTCTGTTTGCATGTTTTGGAATTGTGGGTTATAGTTTTTAATCTTTTTTATGGGCCTTTCTGGCACATTTCATTATCTATAGGAATATAATTCTTATTCTTTTAAAAAAGTTTATGAAGTTTGATCTCAATCCTTTTCTGTTGCTCAGCTTTATGTGAAGTTAGTTTTCCTTAACTTGAGTAGGGAGGCCTGACTTAGGAAACTTTTCCTCATTTCATTGCCCTAGAGTTCCCTTTTGAGTGGCTTTTATGAAGTGTTAAAAAATATGGAACACACCTTCTGATATATTCTGGTTCCTTACAATATAGAACTTTTTGAAGTTTATCTGTAATTCTTTTTCTTCCGTATCTATTCCGTTCAACTTGTACTTTCCCCCTGACATTTTATCTGCAGTATGGGACTCTGTCCTGGAGGAAGTTTTGGCTGGTGGGTTCTGAGAGTTCATTTCCAGCTTCTTCCTTCAAAGATGCTAATTCCATGCTTATCACCTAGCTTTGTTTCAGATGCTACCTGTGGGTATGGTTTTTGTCTCCTGGTAGCTCTGAGACACTTTTATGTGTGTTTTTAGTCTAAAAAATCATGCTATTGCCATCTTCCCCAAATCCCCAACCTAAATATATTTTTTCTACATGTCATCTCTAGATCCTCAGATGGATGCTAAACTACCCGAAGGGATGTCGGGATCTCACACAGACTGGCTTACGTTAAATGTTGGAGGGCGGTACTTCACAACCACACGGTAGGTGTGTGTTCATGTGTGTGGACCTGTGTGTCAGGGGGCATCATGCACCATTTGTTCTTTTTCTCCAATTTGCTGATTTCTTTAGAAGATAATGAAATACTTCTTAAATATACTGTTATCAGAAACCATTTTTTAGAAAGTTCCTTTTAAAGAAAAGAGAAGAAAAATGGTTTACAGATCATTCCAGAGGAAGCATGAAAAAATTAAATGTTTTACAACATGCCTTTTAGATATTCAGTAATATATATTACTGCTCACAAAAATTAGGGGATATTGCTTCATATTCATTTTGAAATATCTCCTAATTTTTGTGAGCAGTATATATGCATCGCCGGGAAAAAATAACAATATTAAAAATCATGGAGACTATAGCTGGTTACACAAAGGGGATAAGAAAATATAAGTTTAGATGAAGAATATTGGTAGCTGAATAGTTTGTTTTTTACATTAAAGGAAACTAAAACAGTATGTTAAATCAAAGGAAGTGCCAGATTAGAAGGGGTTTGATAAATGGCCACTTACTGCCCGTTTTTGTTCCCCAGCGTCACTCCTACCAGGTTGTAGCATGCATCTTTTTGAGAAAGCAGCTGGGACCGAGTATACTCTTGACTTAAATATGTTTGTTTATAAAGACAAATGGAGAAATCCATTTTTTTCCCTGAATTCTTAGGAGCACTTTAGTGAATAAAGAACCCGACAGTATGCTGGCCCACATGTTTAAGGATAGAGGTGAGTGCCACACATTGCTTTCACATTTTGTGTGATTGTTTGTAGCTTTACGACTATTATCTTTTCTCCTGTACTTCTTAATGATATTGATAATTTTTACAAAAGTAAAATCTTGCGAGTATGTTACACAGTTTTTCTTCCATAAAATTCTAACTTTGTTTTTTGATTATGGGGGACTTTCTTCACTTTAATGGTAACACAGGTGTCTGGGGAAATAAGCAAGATCATAGAGGAGCTTTCCTAATTGACCGAAGTCCTGAGTACTTTGAACCCATTTTGAACTACTTGCGTCACGGACAGCTCATTGTAAATGATGGCATTAATTTACTGGGTGAGTTTTCAATATAACTCCTCACGTTTTTTTAAGTTTATAATTTTTATTCTGTTTTTACTTGCTTACTAACTTAGCGTATTTTCATAAAGTGAAGGTATATCTAAACATTTTACTTGTACAGTTGACCCATGAACACACGCTTGCAGTGCACAAGTTCACTTGTATGTGGATGGTTTTCAGTAAATAGCATGCTGTGGCCCTCCCTCTCTGCAGCTCTCACATCAACAGTGTTTTTGATGTGTGGTTGGGGATCCCTGGGTGCAGAGGGCTGACTATGTGCATTGTTTTTTGCCATTTTATATAAGGGACTTGAGCATCCATGGATTATAGTATCCATTGGGATCCTGGAACCAGTCTGCATAGATACCAAGAACAACTGAACTTTTGGGGGAGACAAAAGTTGTATGCAGATTTTTGATGGAGTGGGGGTCAACATTCCCAGCCCCCACTGTTCAAGGGTCAACTGTACACGAGTGGGTAGAGCAATGATTTTCAACCTTTTTTATCTAATGGCACACATGAACTAGTAATTACTAAAATTACAAGAAATTTATTTTTTGCCTGTCTGAAAAAAAATAGGTATGATTTTGATTCATTCACAGCAAATGGCTATTGTTATGTTGGCTATAGTCAATTTTTTAATTGAATCTAAGGGAAAAGAGGTCAGTGACTAAATAGTCAGTTATTGCATCTTTTAAAATTCTTGCAAAACACCAGTGGAAAATCGCTGTTATATTGGTATAGAAGTAGGTATAGGCTCAGGTACACAGTCTTGGGGAAAGTCTCTCTGAGTCCCCTTTGAATGTTAAAAATACACTCATCGAGACTTCCAGTCAAGATGGAGGAGTTGGTAAATGCAGTACTCACCTCCACCCACAACCCCATCAAATTTACAACTAAATTATAGAATAACCACCCTTGAGAACCACCTGAAGACTAGCTGAAGAGAATGCCCATGACTAAGGATAGAAAGAAGAAATTATGGCAAGACTGGTGGGGGCAGGTGTGTGTTTGTGTACAAAATAGTCTGGTTCCACACCCACATATGGCAGTTAAGAATCTGGTAGATAGCTCTGTTGCCGAAGTTCCCCCTGTGGAGCAAGGGGGCCCAGCCCCCACAGGGCACTGGTGCTAGGAGAAGCTGCCTTGCGGCAGTATCTAACTGTGGAAGTCAATGGGCATTCCTTCCAGGTGAGACAGAGGGCCGAGCCATGATCTTAAAGGGCCCACACACAGACTCACTCAAATATCCACTTTAAGCTCCGGTGAAGAGGCAGTAGCTTGAAAGCACCAGGGACATATGTTGAGGAACAGAATTGTCTGGCTTCAGGATGAGAGAGTTAGCTGCCTTTCTAGCTCTCTCCCAGACAGAAGTGCAGGCAGATGCCGTTGTCCTTTGCTGAGCCCTACCCCCCCACACACACACACACACAAAGCTGTGGTTGCATATTCAGTGTATAGACCTCCATGTGATTGAATTTGGTCTGACTTGAGGAATGCAGGCATGTGTGATGATTTTGAGTGTACATGCCTATTCATCTTCACAGATTATTACCACGTGTGTAGACTTAGGGTGCCAGGGCCTTGGGTTTTTTTTTTCTTTTTTTTTGAAGAAAACCTGTAAATCTAAGATTTTATGTGAAATCTGATTTTGAAAACACTGTATTAAACACATTAGAATCGGCCTGACGGGCTGCTAGCTTTACAACAATCTGTGTTGTAAAATGTTTTTATTTTAGTCATTCTGCAAAAAATATTATTATAAAAATAACCAGGTTTTATAAAACCAATTCTTTTTTTTTACAGAGACAGAGAGAGAGTCAGAGAGAGGACAGACAGACAGGAACGGAAAGAGATGAGAAGCATCAATCATTAGTTTTGCATTGCAATACCTTAGTTGTTCATTGATTGCTTTCTCATATGTGCCTTGACCGTGGGGCTACAGCAGACCGAGTAACCCCTTGCTCAAGCCAGCGACCTTGGGCCCAAGCTGGTGAGCTTTGCTCAAACCAGATGAGCCTGCGCTCAAGCTGGCGACCTCGGGGTCTCGAACCTGGGTCCTCCACATCCTAGTCCGACGTTCTATCCACTGCTCCACCTCCTGGTCAAGGCTAAAACCAATTCTTTTTAGCAACTGTATCAGTCTGCTGCTTTTCACTCAGATGGCCACCTTCTTCTGATGACATTTTAAAGCTCAGCTTTAGATGTTCTATGGGCTCTGTTAAGCTTTCCAACTTAACTTCTCTGTATCATTGATGGCATTTATCTAAATAACTTACGTGCCTTCTTCCTACTTCCTTACTAACCTTGATTTTTGTTCTTCCTGATTTGTGCCCTCATCCATAAGTTTATTTAACTTCATTGTTTCCTTTTGTTCCCAGCCTGTCATGACCTTCACTTTTTCTAATAATCTCATCTTCCTTTTTCTTCTTTCATTTGTCTTCCAAACCCTGTTGCCCTGACTTAAATTGCCTTGTCATACGTATTCTTTATTGAGATCTCACCACAGTTCAGTTATTCTACCAACTTGAGACCTTTTCTAGCACTTCATTATTTATTTCCCCAAAGTTAACATGAATTTTCTGAAACCCAGCTTGATATAGGAAAAAGAAAATGGTCTTCAATGTTGGAAAACATATCATTTAATAATAATTTAAAACATATAATTTAATAATGAATAATCATTTATTGAGGACCCACCAGGAGGTAGGCATTACATCAGATAATAAATATGCATTATCTCGCCTGACCAGGCGGTGGATAGAGCATCAAACTGGGATGTAGAGGACTTAGGTTTGAGGCCGCAAGGTCCTCAGGCTGAGCGCGGGCTCATCTGTTTTGAGCAAGGCTCACCAGCTTGAGCCAAAGGTCACTGGTTCGAGCAAGGTGTCACTTGGTCTGCTGTAGCCCCCCCGCCCGCCCCCCCACCCCCCCGTCAAGGCACATATGAGAAATCAATCAATGAACAACTAAGGAACCGCAACAAAGAATTGATGTTTCTCATCTCTCTCCCTTCCTGTCTGTCTGTCCTTATCTGTCCCTCTCTCTGACTCTCTCTGTCTCTGCCTTAAAATAAATAAATAAATAAATATGCATTATCTCTTTGAATATTTCCGATGACTTTGTGAGGAAGGTAATAATATGGAGAAGCTTTTGTTAAGAGAAAGATGCAGTAGCTTCTCCAAGACAAAAATGGTAGTGATGGGGCTGAGATCAAGTCCAGGTCTTCCTGGGGCTAACAGTAAGTACACTAAATTATCACGTCCTTTCCTCAACTGTGCCCCATGAGTATCTTCTGTATTTATTAGGCTTTTCTGGAAGTTTTTAAGACTTAGTTCTGAACCTAGAATTAGAAAAAAAAGCTTACCACACTCCCCAAGAGGGAGGTTCTGATTTACTCAGGAACTCTCAGACTGAGAGTGAGGCCCCTAGAAGCTCTTTTTGCTGGGTTCCTACTAGGGACAGAGACAAAAGCGTGGCTGCCCCTCCATGAGGAGTCCCAAAATGAAGCCATCTGAGTGTGTGCTGGTCGTCAGATGACTCCGGTTTAGTGTTTGGAATATTGGAGGTGGAGGGTTTTCCCAGAAAAGAGCATCATCTTGTTTCCCAGATGACTGCTGAGGTGGTTTTCTCTGCCTGCAGTTACTCTGGTTAGCTCGGACCATTTGAAAGGAGGACTATGCTTCTTGCTTACCTTTGTAGTTCTTTAGTGCCTTTTAAAAAAGTAATCTCAGCATACTGAATTACTGAAATCTTTTTTTTTTTAATTCATTTTAGAGAAGAGAGAGAGAGGGAGAGAGAGAGAGAGAGAGAGGAGAGAGAGGAGAGAGAGAGACAGGGGGGAGAAGCTGGAAGCATCAACTCCCATATGTGCCTTGACCAGGCAAGCCCAGGGTTTCGAACCGGCGACCTCAGCATTTCCAGGTCGACACTTTATCCACTGCGCCACCACAGGTCAGGCTGAAATCTTCATTTTTAAGGAAAATGGATCCCAAATTACTTCCCACATACTCTGATGAAAATGTTTTAACAGATGTGAGAAAATATATAGGTATAATAAGCCACCAAAAGGATGTATAGATATTTTAAACCAAATTAAGAAAGGTAAATGATAGCTAAAATCCCTTTTATCCTATAGAAATATTTTTAAAATTGATTCTCCTATAAGAAAGGTTTCTGAATTAGACTTTTGTCTTTTGCTTTGAAGTTTACTTTATTGATCTCCATAATTTCCTAAATCAGGAAGATATTTGTGACAAACCTATTCAGATCTACTTCACTGGAAAAGGTCAATGAAATGTTAAGATTAGGTGAACTAATTATTTTTTATCAGATTCACAATAAAATCACTGTATCAATTATTTGAGAAATGTGTGATATTAGGATTTTTTTCTTATGGCTTAATTTTCAGAAATGATTTTGAAATATGGAAGCCTTTCATTCTGTTCTATCAGCTTTCCATTTTTTTCTTTTGCTGAATGTGAGCTACTTTGTTTTACAAATACTTTAAAATAACCTATTATGTCCTAAACATGAATTTTTTTTTCTATATTGATTAGTCACCTACATGTTGAATTACACTTTTATTGTGAGAATTTAACATAAATAATTCTATAAATATTAAAATGAAATTTACCCAGCCTGTGGTAGCGCAGTAGATAAAGCGTTGACCTGGAATGCTGAGGTCGCTGGTTTGAAACCCTGGGCTTGCCTGATCAAGGCACATACGAGAAAGAGAAACAACTGCTACAAGTTGATGCTTCGCACTTTCCCCCTTCTTTCTCTTTCTCTCTCTCTCTCTAAAAAAAAAAAAAAAAGTTTTTAAAAAAGGAAAAAAAGATAAAGGAAAAATGGCTAAGAATGAAAAAAAATGAAGTTTTGTGTAAAAGTTAAATTATTTTTATTATGATAGGTGTGTTAGAAGAAGCCAGATTTTTTGGTATTGACTCATTGATTGAACACCTAGAAGTGGCAATAAAGGTAAGGCTCTTTTCACATTAGCCAATATTACATTCATTGTAGCTATCTCCCAGCAGTGGTGTTACACTAATTTTTTAATGTCTTTTCTCAAGAATTCTCAACCACCAGAGGACCATTCACCAATATCTCGAAAGGAATTTGTCCGGTTTCTGCTGGCCACTCCAACCAAATCAGAACTGCGTTGCCAGGTAATTAAAGCAGACTTTTACATGAGGTATTTGTGTCAGCAAATCTGTGAATAACATTTTACATTCTTCTAGGATTGTTTTGCCTCATTTTCATTTTCATGCAAAATATAATTTAATTATGGGCCATAGCATTGATGTAATCCCTAAGTGGTTAGCAAAGTCCAGTAGAAGTCCTCATGTAGAAGTTTTTGAGTAATCCATAGAAGTTTCAGTAATTAGAATAAAATGTTAATTATTTGTACAGATGTAGATGCCAATCAGTGGCAGATGCCTTTATGTTTATGTTTTATAGCATTAAATATTTTAGAAATCACAGTATTTACTTTTCAAAAGTGAAACTATCTTGAATTATTGAATTAATAAAATAATTTAAATATAACTAGGTTTAACAAAAATAATACTTGTCAACAGGTATGTGGTTAACAGAAATCCCTCTTTAGAAACTTCTGTGTATAAATGAGGTGTAGCCAGGCTGTATTCTAATTAAATACAAAGAATTTCTTTCACTAGAACCCAGTCAGGACATTGGTTTTATATATCTAAGTTCCATTTGATCATGTTTTGTAATAAATTCCAAATAATTGAACCACTAATTGCTTCTAAAAAACTTGGTGAATAGCCTGACTGTTGGTGGCACAGTGAATAAAGTGTTGACCCAGAACACTGAGGTCACTGGTTCTAAACCCCGAGGTCACTAGCTCTGAGCACGGACCTGCCAGTGTGTGGTCACTGGCTTGAGCAGGGGATCCTCCACACAATCCCAAAGCTTGCCAGCTTGAGCCCAGAGATCACTGGCTTAAGCAAGGGGACACTGGCACGACCTTGGTCAAGGCATGCACAAGAAGTCCAATACACAGCCACAGTGAAAGCAGCTACAAGTGGATGCTTCTCACCCTCTCTCTCCCTTCTTCCCTCTCTCTCTCTCTCTAAAAATAAATAACCTTGGTGGTTAGCTACAGTAATTAAATTTAATACAACAGATGGTTCAAATATCATGACAATTTGTATGTTTTAATTTTAGGGTTTAAACTTCAGTGGTGCTGATCTTTCTCGTTTGGATCTTCGGTACATTAACTTCAAAATGGCCAATTTAAGCCACTGCAATCTTGCACATGCTAATCTCTGCTGTGCAAATCTTGAACGAGCTGACCTCTCTGGATCAGTGCTTGATGTAAGATTCACTTTGGGTTTTTAAAGAAAAATTAAATCTTTAGTCTTGCTGTGGCCCAGTAGCTCAGTTGGTTAGAGCAGTGGTCCCCAACCTTTTTTGGGCCACAGACCGATTTAATGTCAGAAAATAATTTCACGGACTGGTCTTTAGGGTGGGACGGATAAATGTATCACATGACCGAGACAAGCGTCAAGAGTGAGTTTTAGACAGATGTAACAGAGGGAATCTGGTCATTTTTTAAAAATAAAACATTGTTCAGACTTAAATATAAATAAAACGGAAATAATTTAAGTTATTTATTCTTTCTCTGCGGACCGGTACCAAATGGCCCATGGACCGGTATTGGTCCATGGCCCGGGGGTTGGGGACCACTGGATTAGAGCATCATCCTGATACACCAGTTGCAGGTTTGATCCCTGGTTAGGGTACATGCAAGCATCAACATGCAATGGAGCCCTGGCCAGATGGCTCCACTGGTTAGAGCATTGTACTGATACGCAGAGGTCACCAGTTCGATCCCCTGTCAGGGCACATACTGGGACAGATCGATGTTTCTGTCTCTTTTGCCCTTCCTCTCTAAAATCAATAATAAAATTTTTTTTTAGTCCTTTGAGCATTCTCAGAGAGCAAAAATTATACCAGTCTCTTTCTGAAGCTTTTACTTAGACTGATATAACTGAAGGCTCTGAAAGTGAAATGGGTTGATTTTGTAACTTCGGCTCTCTCCTTCTCTCTACATATGTATATATGCGTTACATATAGGTATATGTAGGTATGTGTGTGCACATGTGTGTATGCATGTATGTATGTAGCAATTTCCTGTGATAATTTGGGTATATAGATGACATATGTAGAACCAACAGTAAAATCTACTAACTTCTAACAACTTTTAAGTTCCTTAACATGAATGCGCATGTCTACATATATCTAAAACATATCTATATATTTTTTTATTTTTAGTTGTTTTTTTTTAATTGATTTTAGCGAGAGAGGAAGGGGGAGCGAAGGAGAGAGACAGGAATATGGATCTGTTCCTGTATGTGCTCTGACTGGGATTGAACAGGCAACCTCTGCACTTTGGGACAATGCTCTACCAACTGAACTGTCAGGCCAGGGATTCTATGTCTTTTTTTTTTTTCCTGAAGTGAGAAGCAGAGGGGCAGAGGGGCAGACTCCCGCATGTGCCCAACCGGGATCCACCTGGCATGCCCACTAGGCGGCGATACTCTGCCCATCTGGGGCATCGCTCTGTGTGGCTGGAGCCATTCTAGTGCCTAAGGTGGAGGCCACGGAGCCATCCTCAGCACCCAGGCCAACATTTTGCTCCAATGGAGCCTTGGCTGTGGGAGGGGAAGAGAGAAATAGAGAGAGAGGAGAGGAGGCAGGGTGGAGAAGCAGATGGGTGCATCTCCTGTGTGCCCTGACTGGGAATGGAACCCGGGACTTCCACATGCCAGGCCGACACTCTACCGCTAAGCCAACCGGCCAGGGCCTATATGCCTTTTGAATTAACAACACCTAATACAGTACTTGCTTTTAGTAATCATTGAATAAATGTTTATTAAATTTTATAATTTTGGTTTTATTGCTTAATTGCAACCTATTTTTTCATGAAGCTTATTTTAGATCTAGTAACAAAGTCTGCTAATGTATCATACATTTCTGGTGTTTTTGTTTGTTTCTTTTTTTTACTTTCCTTGTTCCATTTTATGAGGAAGAATCAAACTGGCAGCAAAATAAGCAAAAGACCAACAGCAAAAGAAAAGGTTTAAAGGACCTAGTCTTTAAATAGTGAGATGTGAAGAGGCAGCTTGGCTGGTTTTTAAGGACAAAAAAAAAAGATAAAACAGTGTGAGTCCTTCACTACAATTGTATTTGAGTTCTATTTAAGTGTATTATTTCTGCCTGTGAAGCAGACCCACATTTTCTTATCTGTAAATACTCATTCTACCCAGATGATATAATTGATGTGAAGGTAAAATATATATATATATATTCGATAAAATGATGTGCTATAAAATTATAAGATTATCAGTGATGAAAACAGCTTACATTCAAGAGTGTGTAGGCGGTGACGATGACTGCTGCTAAATAGCTCGTGTATTGCAATGTCCACGACCTACAACGTGTGCCCAACATGAGGTACATCCACGGTCCCACCCCTCTAACTGAACTTCTCAGCCAGTTCATCCCTCTCGGGCTGTGAAAGTTTTCATAGGAACCATCTATTCTTAGGCCAACCAAGGTGGTCTCAGTCGCCGTGACTGTTAAGCAGTCCGTGCTGGTGCCACACTGTTCAGTCAGCCGGGTCCTGTTTCTTCTCTCTCCTCCACCCACCAGAGGCTGTGGCCTGCGCAGGGAAGTCTCATATCCCACAGGTCTCAGCCACATATCCCCAGTCCAGCACGCATGGAGGGGTGGGGCTGGGAGTGGCCCTGGTGGTCACTGCGTGGGAACCTGCTGTCTAACAGACTGAGAGGCTGAAACCAGACACTTGCCCAAGCCGGAAAGCCAGCCTGTCGCGGAGCTGGAACTGGACTCAGAACCATGTGTTTTCTCTTCCTTATTTTCTTTTTCCTTTTTTTGTTTTTTTCTTTTTTAAGTGAGAAGAGCGGAGATAGTGAGGCAGACCCCTGCCTCTTCCTTATTTTCTTAATGGCTTTGTCATTTGGAAAATGTCAAACGTAAACAAAAATGGGATGGCTAGCAAACTCTCCCTTCATGCCTCCTCTCTTAGCTTCAGCAGGTATCAGCACGTAAACCATTTTGTTTGGTCTGTACCTCCCCACACATTAGATTGAAGCAATTCATTATTTTACTTGTAAATATTTATCTCTTAAAGGAAAGGGCCATTTTGAAATGTTAACACCATTATCATATTTAAGAAATAGTAATAACCTAACTGCTCTCCTCAAAGCCCACGGCCCCAAACAGGGAGAGAATACAGCTCTCCCGGCTTCCGTCCTGGAGAGCAGCCAAGTCCTCAGCATTGACTCGGCCATTTGATGACTGGGCAAGTGCTTTCTGGGCTTGAAGACACACAACTTCACTGACTTTCTGCTCGATGTGTTTCTTTGTGAGATTCTGTAGTGCGGCTTTGAGTTCAGAGCCCTACCGGTATAGTTACCATGGGAACTTCTGGTAGTTTCGACTGTTTCACTGGGAGCAATACCGAGAGAACTGGGGACATTTGTTTTCATGTATCAGCTTCCTGTCTTGTTATGTTTTTAAGTACAAAAACTCCAGTTGTCTTTTAGTTATGTTGGTCCTTCTGGGTGCTCATTATCCTATGTATCAGTTTGAGCTTCTGCATTACCTCCTATCAATGTGCAGGTATAGACAGGAATGTGTATGCATTCATCAATTATCCGTGGTTTTAAATGATCTGTGGCTTATCTCCTTTCAGTAGAACTGACCACAGAGTAAATGAAATTGCACTTAGGAAACAAGGATTTTTCTTGGTAGGTATGGCTATAACATAACTTGATCAGTCTTAGGATTTTAGATTTCTTCACTCTTCTACTTATAACAACTATAGTTTTTATTTATACAGTGGTACCTTGAGATATGAGTTTAATTCATTCTGTAACTGAGCTCATAAGTCAGTCAACTCGTAGATCAAACAAATTTCTCTCATTTAGAATAACTGAAATAGCCTGACCTGTGGTGGTGCAGTGGATCAAGTGTTGACCTGGAATGCTGAGGTTGCCAGTTCAAAAACCCTGGGCTTGCCCAGTTAAGGCACATATGGGAGTTGACACTTTCTGCTCTTCCCCCCTTCTCTCTCTCTCTCTCTCTCTCTCTCTGTCTGTCTCTCTTCTCTAAAATGAATGAATAAATAAAAATAACTTCAAAATAACTGAAATAGATTTAATCCGTTCCAGCCCTGTGAAACATCCCCAAACCATCCTAAATTATGAAAAAAGACATATTTTTAATTAAGAAACACACATGTATACTTTACCAATGCATAATAAAATATATGAAATAAAAAAGTGTTATTTAGTACTGTATTCTTACCTTGGAGACAGATGAGTGTGGCTAATGGAGGTGAATGGCGGAGGAGTAGGGAGGGAGGAAGGGATGCAGGCACTGTAGACACATAAACTAAAACTGCACTTTCTTAACACTAAATGTAAACTAAAACTGCATTTTCTTTACTTTAAACACAACTAAAACTGCACTTTCTTTACTTAAAATGAAACCATAAAAGCTTAATTGTAAAAAAGTGCACTTTCTTAACTTTAAACTTAACCTAAGCTTAACATTACGTATTTTTCATTTAATCATCACCTGTTTTTGCCTTTTTGGCTGCACTTTCAGCACTTTCACTTGCAAGACTTTTGAATAAAAATCTATCCAAAGAGGTTTGCTTTTGCCTGCCTTTTAAAATGTTACAGAAATATGACAAACAAGTGTCATTAAGAAGTGCTGAAGCAGGACCAGTTGAACTTTTTCTGGGTGTTTCTTTTCAATGAAACTTGAAAGCTTCTCCCACATTGCCAGCATGTCTTTAATTTCACTTGTAGAAATCACTTCCTCCGGCTCTACCTTCTCACTACTAATCTCTTGCAGAAGCTCCATATGTTGCATCTGTAGCTCCTTCAACTCCTCAGTTGAGAGTTCCTCCTCATGATCCTCAACGAGCTCGTTTATGTCACCCTCATCTACCTCCAGATCCATCGACTTTCCAAGGGACACAATCTCCTCCAATGCTTCTACCTCAGTCTTAGTATCTGGTTCGAATCCTTTGAAGTACCTGTCTGTAACAACATCAGACCATAACTTTTTCCATGCCAAGTTTAAGGTTCTTCTTGTAACCTCTTGCCATGCCAAGTCAATAATGCGTAAATATATCATGATGTTGTCGTGATCTTTCCAAAACTCTCGAAGGGTTAGAATTGTATTCTCAGTCATCTCAGAGCAGCGGTGGAACGAGTGCTTTGTGTAAAGCTTTTTAAAGTTGGAAATGACCTGCTGATCCATAGGTTGCAAGATTGAAGTCGTGTTGGGTGGGAGGTAGAGCACTTTCCGAATTTGAACTCATTGAGAATGTTATCTTCAAGACCAGGTGGGTGGGCTCGAGCATTATCAAGGATTAGTAATGCTTTCATTGGGAGTTTATTTTCTTGAAGATTTTTCTTTACTGCAGGACCAAAGACGAGATTTACCCATTCAATAAAAACTGCCGTGTAACCTATGCCCTAGCATTGGTGCTCTACATAACCTGTAGTTTTTCTTTAAGAATCTTGTGAGTCTTAAAGGCTCGAGGATTTTTGGGATGATACACTAGCAGTGGCTTTACTGTCACCGCTAGCATTTGCACACAATGCAAGGGTCAGACGGTCCTTCATGGGTTTATGGCCTGGCAGCTTCTCTGCGGTGATGAAAGTCCTCCGGGGCATTTTTTTCCAAAACAATCCTGTTTTGTCACAGTTGAACACTTGTTGGGGGATGTAGCCTTCCTTTGCAATAAGCGCAGCAAAACGTGCAATGTACTCCTCAGCTGCCTTAACGTCAGCACTCGCAGCTTCACCATGCCTCACCACCGAGTGGATGCCAGATCTCTTCTTGAAATTTTCAAACCAGCTGTGACTTGCCTTAAACATATCTTCTGCCTCTTTTGAGGTTGATGGTTCTTTCTTCTTCAAGTCGCCGTAAATATGTGCCTTTTCACATATTACAGTATCTGTCACTGTATTTCCTGCCAGCTCTTTCTCTTTCACCCACACCAGCAGAAGCTTCTCCATTTCTCCATAGATATTTGTCCTTAATTGGGACAGAATTGTAGTTCCTTTCACTGGATTTGTGCTTTTATGGCATCCTTTTGTTTAAGGATGGTACAAATTGTAGATGTATTGCAGTCATATAGCCTTGCCAGTTCAATCACTCGTACACCACGCTCATGTTTTTCTATTATTTCTTGCTTTACTTCTGTCGACATCATTCTCTTCTTCTCACCACTGTCCTTGACACTCACTTTCTTCGGCCCTATGATAGCACACAAAAAAAGTTAGTAAAAAATGCAAAAATGATGTAAGAACGAGTACAGCGCACGAGATTCGACTTGATTCTGCGGGTAACACGTGAGAAAGAACGAGATGCTGGTGTTGTGCTGCTGATACTGGACCCATGCGCCAACTAGCAGCAGCATCCCAAATCACGACTCATATCTCGGAATTTCGCTCAGATCTCGAACAAAAATATGGACCAAGTTGCAGCTCATATCTTAAAAAAAAAATTCGTATGTTGGTCTGCTTGTATCTCAAGGTACCATTGTATAGTGTCTTAACCGATTTTAAACTTTACATTCGTATCTACTTTGGTAACAATTTTGTGAAGATCTAATGTTTTTGTCACCCCTATAAATACTTGCTGCCTTATCAAGTAGTTGTCAGAGTTCAAAGCTGATACCACTGAACCCTTTGAGATAAAATGGCATAATTTAAAATTCTAACATCTATTTTCTAGCTTTTTACTCTATATTTTATCCTGTGATTTGGATGCGTAAGGTTGACAATGTTGTGTAGCATTGGATGGTGCCAAAAGATCCTATCAACAACTTGTTACTGATTTGTAGCTGGGTGATGTCTTTAATAGCTGACTTTAGTATTCTGACCTTTGAAATGAAGATGGTAGTAGCATGATTGAACATCTATAATATTATTGATTGCTACAGTAATACAGAAGAGAAAATGCACAACCCTGACAAGTTTATGATTTCCTTATCTATACATTTCAACTGTCAGCTGTCATGCCCAGGGCTGGTTATAAAAATAGAAATGAATATATAATAATTCAGACTCCCCAACTTCTTTATCTAAACTCTTAAATTTCTTGGAAAGTGGGCCTGCATGGGTTGAGTTGTTTCTTTTGAAATGGAGATTTAAAAGAACTATTTGTTAACACAGTTCTTAGTTCATATTGAATTCAATTGGAAGTCTTTATTGTCAACAGAAATTAATTTTCTTTCCCCTTTTCTATTTTTTTCTTTTACTGTGATGAGAAAATTTTTGAGACATTTTAAATTAAAATTATACCGACCTGGCCTGTGGTGGTGCAGTGGATAAATTTAGCATCGACCTGGAACACTGAGGTCACTGGTTCGAAACCCTGGGCTTGCCCTGCAAAGCACGTATGGGAGTTGATGCTTCCTGCTCCTCCTCTCCTTCTCTCTCTTTCTCTCTCTCTGTCTCTCCTCTCCAAAAAAATGAATAAATGAATTTAAATTTTTTAAAAATAAACAAAGTAATCAATTAATTAAAATTATACTGCTGAAGAGTGAGAGATGGACCAGCTAGCCTGTTAATAGCTGTTAATGGTTCTGATGAAAGACTGCTCACATTCCTGTGTATCTTTTGGAATTTAGGATTAATTTCCAGGTGTCTGTTTCTGAGATTATCCAAAACAGAGAGTACCCAGGCCCCACAGAACCCCAGGAACCTTCTGCTTTATTTACACATGAATTTTCCAATCTACCTCCCACCCACAGCTAATGCTAATCAACATCCACAGGGCAGACTTTTCCTTAGGCTCTGCTCTGCCTGTCCCTGAACTAGCCCTGCTTCACACCCTCCCCTTTGTCTGCAGCTAACCTAAATCCTTTCGGAACAGCTTGCATTTCCCCCCTTACTTGATGTCACTTGCGAACTCCAGGACAACAGATATGCCTGTCTTTCCTACTCAGCTATGCTGGTGGTTTAGACTCCAGGCCAAGACCAGTCTTCTTTTTTGCTAGCATTGGGCTAATATACCCTTTCTTTTAAAAAGACTTTCAGCAGTGGAAGTTAAAAATGTTTTAACAACTGTTTGAGACAGTCCTTCTTTTCCAAACAAAATTCTGAACCTTAGAACATGGACTTTTCTCTTGCCAGTGTGCAAATCTCCAGGGGGTCAAGATGCTCTGTTCCAATGCAGAAGGGGCTTCCCTGAAACTGTGCAACTTTGAAGATCCTTCTGGTCTTAAAGCCAATTTAGAAGGTGAGATTCTGTCTATAATTATCTTTTCTAAGGGAAAAACATATCATTAAGTTAAAAGCCCAACAGAGTAATTGCCACTGGTAAAACAATCATACAGGGGTAGATTTCCTGTCACCGTACTTGGAGAATTTGCACAGGGATCAGCCATTCCTTGGTCTCAGTCACATGCTAACCAACATTGAGAACTTGGGGAAATCCAGCCTCTAATACTCAGTGAGGCTCAGTTGGGGAATTAAATAGCAACATCTTAAACTTTCAAACAGAACAACATACTGACCAAAATTAAGAATTTTAGGCCCTGGCCAGGTGGCTCAGTGGGTAGAGTGTGTCATCCCTTCACAGTGAGGTCATGTTGCAGGAAAGCAACCCAATGGAGGATTGACACACAGATAACTGTAAGAGGAAAAGAGAATTTATTAAAGCCGGCAGAGCACGTAGGGCTTGTGACTCCAAAGACAGGTAGCTCCCCAAAATTAGATTTCTTACATCTTATATACCCTTTACAGAACACAGGTTCACATACATGGATCTCGTGATTCCTTTGTCTAGAAGTACATAGGTCAATCACACAGTTTCAGCATGGGAGGGGTTAAATGATGTCAGAGGATAAGTGTTTGTAAACTGCCCATTAAGGAGAAAGAAAGCGGAGAGGAAAGGGCTACTGAAATCTCCCTTCTCCTCCACATTCCTGGCTGTTTACCTTCTTCCTCACAGGTGTGGGGAAGGGAGGGGTCAGAGACTCCTTCCTCCTTCCTCTCAAAACCTTCTAGTACAAAAACTTCTCTATTTACAATATAACAGCCCTTCTTGAGCAGGAATGAGATCGGCCATCTTGAGCTGGTATAAATCACACACAAGTATAAAAATCACATTTACAAAATCTCTCTGAATGCTTGGCCTAAATCATAAAATGCCTTTTAAACCTGTTAGTAAAAGGGGGGATTCTTATCTCAGTCATAGGTTCAGTCCCTGGTCAGGGCACGTAGAGGAAGCAACCAGTGAGTGCACATCTAAGTGGAGCAGCAAGGTGATGCTTCTCTCTTCAATCAATGGAAAAATTTGGAAGAAAAAAAAAAGGTTTTCTGTTTGCACAAAACCAGGAAGTTTTTGTCATTTTTAGGTTTAATGTTTTGTTTATGAATTTTTCATTGTTTTCTTGTATCTGTACACTGGTCTTTTGGTTTACTTGTATGTTTAGAAGACATAGTACTTATCTTCCTTGACATAAATTTATGGAGGCTTATTATAAAAGTGCTAATTATCATGAGACCAAATTGCATTTCCTCCTCAAAAATATAGACTAAAACATTCTTAGCCTGACCAAGCAGTGGCGCAGTGGATAGAGTGTTGGACTGGGATGCGGAGGACCCAGATTTGAGACCCCGAGGTCACCAGCTTGGACCCAAGGTCGCTGGCTCGAGCAAGGGGTCACTCAGTCTGCTGAAGGCCCATGGTCAAGGCACATATGAGAAAGCAATCAATGAACAACTAAGGTGTCACAACAAAAAACTGATGATTGATGCTTCTCATCTCTCTTCGTTCCTGTCTGTCTGTCCCTGTCTATCCCTTTCTCTGACTCTCTCTCTCTGTAAAAAAAAAAAAAAATTCTTAATTCATAGTATGTGTGAACAAATAATTAACAGTGAACTCTATATATGTAAGTTGGTTGAGACCTTGAGATTTATAGTTCAGAATCATTTGCAAAAGTTAAAGCAGCCTGTCATCCCTCTCCTCCATGTCAGTCTTACTGTGGTTTTTTTAAGGTGGGTAACTAAATATTTTTAAGTCCAGCTAATCCCCAAGTATTATATGTTTACTCTAGGTGCTAACCTAAAAGGTGTGGATATGGAAGGGAGTCAGATGACAGGAATTAACCTGCGAGTTGCTACCTTAAAAAATGCGAAGTTGAAGAACTGTAACCTCAGAGGAGCAACCCTAGCAGGAACTGATTTAGAGGTGAGACACACATTTTTAAAGAGTTTTGTTGATTTAGAATCTCTTGAGTACCTCACACAGAGTTTATTGAGATCATACCGTAGTTGGCTGGTGAGAGCTTCCAGTAACAGCAGCACAGCGGACTGGTGTTTCCTTCCCTGCTTGATCAACAGACCTGAATCCCAGAGCCGGGCCAGCACCCACGTCAGAGATGCCAGTTTCACACTGAAGGTTCATCTGACATTTGAAGTTGATTTCACTTCTTTCTTTTTCTCCTGTAGATAAGTTTGATAGGTGCTATATTAACCTAATTTATTATCTTTCTTAAATTTTTATTCCAAAAGATTAAATGGGACCAGATTATTTCTTAAACTACTTGAGAAATTAAACAATATCAGATGTGAAATCAGGTTTGGGGAAAGCCTATTCTAAATTGACATTATTTTTGTTTTAAATCTCAATGTGATGCCCTGGCCAGATATCTTGGTTGGTTAGAGCTTCATCCTGAAATACAGAAGTTGCTGGTCGATCCCAAGTCAGGGCCCATATAGGAACACATCAGTGTTACTCTCTGTCTCTCTCTCCCTTCCTCTGTTTCTGAAATCAGTAAAATAAACATTTTTTTTAAATCTCAATGTGAGATTTTCCTTTTGCCCAGTCATCTGTCTCAGCAGCACTGTAGTCTACATTTTGCCTTGATTTTATGATTTAGCCAGCCAGCTAATAGCTGTGGGAGGCCTACCTCAGCTCTCCAGGGGCACTTTCTGCACTGCCAGACATGCTTTGTGTCTGGTCGGTACAGTAGCTGTCAATCACATGTGGCTATTGAATACTTGAGATGGACTTTGAAATTTTGTTTGCTTTTAATTCATTTAAATATAAATGGCCACATGTAGCTGGTGCCATCATACTGAACAGTATGGCCCGATACAGGAAGTCTGGCATAGATTGGATTGTAGAGTACAGAACATCAAAATTTAGCTTGCTGTTAATTTTATAATATTTTGCCTTGTTTTCTTTATAGCTCTAAGCAGCAGAGTAGCAGGTTTTATTAAAGTTTAAAGTTTTTTGTGTTCTTTTTTAAGTGAAAGGAAGGGAGACAGTGAGACAGGCTCCTGCATCCACCTGGACCAGGACCCATCCAGTAACCCCTGTCTGGGGTCAATGCTGAAATCAACTGAGCTATTTTTAGCACCTAAGGCTGATGCACTTTGACTAACTAAGCCATCCTCAGCACCTGGGGCTGATGCTCAATCGAGTCGAGCCACTGGCTGCAAGAGAGGTACAGGGAGAGCAGGGGGCAGAGGGAGAGGAGGAGAAGCAGATGGTCACTTTTGTGTGGCCTGACCTGGTGTCGAATCCAGGACATCTATATGCAGGGCTGACACTCTATCCACTGAGGCAGCTGGCCAGGGCCAGTTTAGGGTTATGTTCTTAAACTTAAAAGAACCAGAGGAGGCTGAAGAGATAAACCTATTTAAGTACTCTTATTTAATTTTTTATTATTTGTTACTGTCTTCTCAGATGATGATTTTTTTTCTTTGATTTTTAGAAGCCATGTAGTCAATGTTGTTAAATAGGGAAAACCTCCCTCAGTCCACCTGATTGCAAAGACTAAACAGGTTGACTTTTGCAGAGTAGCTGCTGACATTCTGTCCTGATGGTTATGTGCAGTCACCTTCTCTTTGATCGTTGTATCTACCATCCCCAGGGACTTACTCAGAATCCGTGTCTGGTCTAGCACTCTATGATCTCAAGAGAAATTTGTTTTAAAACTTTATTGATTTTAGAGGGAGAAGAGAAAGAGAGAGAGAGAAAGGCAGGGGATGGGGACAGGAAGCATCAACTTGTAGTAGTTGCTTCTCGTACATGCCTGGACTCAGCAAGACTAGGGTTTCAAACCAGCAACCTCAACATTTCAGGTCAATGCTCCATCCTCTGCACCACCACAGGTCAGGCCTGACTTTCTTCCAAAGAGAAGTTTTCCTGAAATAACTGAGTTTTATTATATAGGAGCATTTTCCTAACATGCCCAGGAGTAATTTCTGAGAAGAAACAGATAAAGCTTTAAATCTCATTATTAGTTCCATGGTTATTGCCTTTGTCTTACAGAACTGTGATCTGTCTGGGTGTGACCTTCAGGAAGCCAACCTGAGAGGTTCCAACGTGAAGGGAGCTATATTCGAAGAGATGCTGACCCCACTACATATGTCACAAAGTGTCAGATGAGAATCTCAGGGCTGGAGGAAGATGCTCAAGATGAAAAATGTTTTCCTTATCACTTTGATTTCTCCACTCAGTTGTCTAGAGGAAATAACAGTGTAAGGAAATGAAAAAAAAAATAGAGGATTAAGCTTGTTCTCAGTGGTGCATTAAGGGAAAAGTGACTTTTCCCCCACATTCTGATTTTAACAGAAAAGCACTCATTTAATAGATGTAGGGAATCTAGATTAGATGGCTGCTTTTTGAGTGGAGTAGGGGATATGCCTGGCTTTATGACCAGGGATAGCATCTGTTATATTTGCTTTTAAATAGGCATGATGTGGAAATGCCATCTTGGTTTGAAATGCGTTTGAGGATTTTAACTTATGAGAAGCAAAACATATGCAATTGTATTTATTGAGTTGCTAGATGCATATGGATATTTAAATTTTTAGGCTTTTGAAAATTTTCAAGAGGTTGTTCAAGTTAATAACAAGCTTTAATGGTGCCCCCCCCCCTTTGCCTGTCACACTGTGAGTATGGTGAGTTCAGACCCCAAGGTTCTCTTTTCAGGTTCATCTCTAAAATGTTTATTTTTTAAATAAAATAGTAGCTAAATTAAAATCCTCCATTCTTACAGATTGAAACAGAGTTGAAGGAAAGTCATCACTGTACTCACTGTCAGCTGAGTTACAGTGGAATTCCAGATGAGGGAAGAATTCACCAATAGCAACAACTTTTAAAAGAGCATTCCTTAGAATTTCATTCTAAGCATGTTCCATGCAACGCCAGACCTGGCAACTTTATTTATTTACACTTCCAGCCTAGTTTCCTCCTGTACAGTCAAAACAAACATAGGAAGCACTTCAAAACCAAAAACAAAGATGTGTTACTAATATTTAATTCAATGGCCAAATAGTTTAAACAGGGCCAGCTTAGAAATAGATACTGAGTCTCAGTCCACTGTGCTCAAAGCTATAAAACATGAATGGGTATGGTGAAGTTATCTTTTAGAAGGCAGCACAGGGTACTTGCAGCTAAGCCCTATGGTGGGGAATGAGGGATTTTAAACTGACTGATTACACACACCAAAAAATAATAAAAGATTTGGCTGGTCCAAAACATAGTACCAGTCAGTGAGCACCTTTGGTTCTTTTACTTATATTGTCTGGTTTGGTTTTGTCAATTTTAGCCTGATTTTCTTGAGTCACTATCTCTGCAGGAGCAGAATTGGGGCCTGTCGCTGTCCCTACATTGCTCTAAGAGCAGGGATATAAGCTGTGTCTAAGTAGGTTCTGAGTTGTCCAGATTCATTAGGCTGAGGCAATGAATCATTGAAAACCACCTTGTCTCCTCTGGGAGGATGTCATGTCTTTAATATTTACATAGCTTATTCTTCTAGATACATATATGCAAAGCTTTCCTCACAGTAAAGGATATATATGCATAGTAGGAGGAGCTCAGACCTTTACAGGGAAAGGAAAGCAACTTCAGAAATGAATTATTTTCTTTGCTTTATTATTTTTACCAAGACAGAGAAGTACTGTATTGGGAGATATCTATTTTCATAATCAATATGTGCCTAAATTATATTTAAATTCTGTCACTCTGTACTATATTTTCAATGATTATAGAAAATGTTGGTCATCTACTTGAGGGACCTCTGTAAACATAACCTGAAAGTGGAGAAGACTGAAAGATCTAAAGCTGATGTTAGAAATGGCAGAGCAGAGTTTGGTCTAATGCATACTGCATTAATAAACAATGTGAGATGTGTTAAAGGAGCTCCGTGTCTTGCTTTGGAAAGCGGCACTTTCCATATTCCGCTTCTGTGTCTCAGTGTGTGCAGATGACTTTCCTGAGGGTCTGGGTGGGAGAAGAAACGCAGCAGGACACAAAGGGCCAGTCCTTTGGAAGGGCCATGAAAGTAAATGTGTCTGTTTAAGCATTATTTTATGGTCTGCTACGAATCCACCACGCTCATCACTTGAAGAAATTTCAAAAAAGAAAAGATTTCCTTCTAAATTCATTTAAGTGGTGTCACTCTGTGGCTGGTGAACATTACCAGTCAGCTTTATGAAGTTGTTTACATACATTGCCCCTCAAAACATTCTTGCCTGGGCCTGACCTGTGGTGGCGCAGTGGGATAAAGCGTTGACCTGGAAGTGCTGAGGTCGCCGGTTCAAAACCCTGGGCTTGCCTGGTCAAGGCACATATGGGAGTTGATACTTCCAGCTCCTCCCCCCCTTCTCTCTCTCTGTCTCTCCTCTCTCTCTCTCTCTCTCTCTCTCTCTGTCTCTCCCTCTCCTTTCTAAAATGAATAAAAAAAAATAATTAAAAAAAAAAAAAGCCCTGGCCGGTTGGCTCAGCGGTAGAGCGGCGGCCTGGCATGCAGGAGTCCCAGGTTCGATTCCCGGCCAGGGCACACAGGAGAAGCGCCCATCTGCTTCTCCACCCCTCCCCCTCTCCTTCCTCTCTGTCTCTCTCTTCCCCTCCCGCAGCCGAGGCTCCACTGGAGCAAAAATGGCCTGGGCGCTGGGGATGGCTCCTTGGCCTCTGCCTCAGGCGCTAGAATGGCTCTGGATGCAACAGAGCGATGCCCCAGAGGGGCAGAACATCGCCCCCTGGTGGGCATGCCAGGTGGATCCCGGTCAGGCGCATGCGGGAGTCTGTCTGACTGCCTCCCCATTTCCAGCTTCGGAAAAATTAAAAAAACAAAGCAAAAATAAAAAAATAAAAAAAACATTCTTGCCTGACAACTAGAGGGAGAATTTTAAAGAGAGGGAGGCAAATTCCAAAATGGTAAAACTTTCATTGGCCCTAGTGATGAAACATGTCTATACACAGAGGCAAAAGTACAGTTGGTGGGGAGGAGGGCTAGAAAAAGGTTTCAAACCTAAATGAGCTACTCTAGCCCTGGCCAGATAGCTTGGTTGGTATCATCCTGATACACAAGATTGTGGGTTTGACCCCCAGTCAGCACATACAGGAATTCTTCAATGTCTCTCTCTGCTTCTCTTCCTCTTTCTCTAAAATCAATAAATACAGGTGGACCTTGGGTTACAACACAGGTCCGTTCCTATGACAGTGACATAACCCGAATTGTGGTGTAAGTCGAAACACACCATAGCCTAACACAAATGAAACATTTGTGCTTATAACAGTAAAAATGGCATAGGTAAGCATACTGAGGACGCCAACTCCCTCACTCATGCACGTTACTGTGTATTCTGCTGCACGCAAGCAAACTAGTTTGCCCATATAGTCCTTAAATACGACGCTAACAGCATAAGCCGAACACACTCATCTCAATTATTTTAAGGTTTTTATGGGAGTGAGCATCGTAAACTTGAAACATCCTATGTTCAAACTGTTGTAACCTGAGGACCCCTTTATATTTTTTTAATCTAAAAAAAAAGTAGTACTCTTTACTGTGTAATTTTTTAGAGCAATATTTTGTTATGCTGTAATATAGCCTCATCTAGTCCTTTCAACTACAGTTTCAAAGAAATTTTAGTAGAAAATACTGTAAATTCATCTTATGAAGGTTACCATCATAAATCGTCTTGAACATTTCTTTGGTTGTTCATTTTATGAATTGGTTGTACTGTAAAGCTACCCTCAAGTAAACTTTAAATCATCTTTAATACATGAAAAGCAAAGGAAGTATTATTTTTAAAATTAAAAGGTACACCTCTACAAAGCAAAGCAGTTACCGTACTTTATTTTCCTTACCGAGCACCTTCCTCAAGGATTAATTTTCCGAACCCCTTTCACAGCCTTAAACATGTCCACAGGTGCCTGCTCTTCCTGCTGAGATTTCACATTAGGGCAAAACGGTTGCTTCAGTCCTTCAGGAAGATTGCTGAATCATTGTTATGTTTTAATAATTTGAAGGTATTTTTTTTAATACAGAAAATGAAGCCATTTTCTCTCTAAAAAGCCATACTTTAACATTCAGGAAATTTTTTAAATTAGGAAAAAAGTGGTAACTATAAAATCTAATTATTTAAACCGTAGTTACTAAATTCAGCATCATGGTAAATTGCTCTGTCCTTGGAACTATGAAAGGATTCAGAGTTTGTCACTAAATATCAACATTTTGTTAATTGCATATTTGATACTGTAGAAATTGCTATTTGATGCTGTAGAAAATATAATAAATTTGGCCTCTGCCCTTTATACCTGTGACCACCAACAATAATTATGCAGACTCAGAGGGTATACTAAATGAATTCATAGATCATGTGTCTGTAGTCATCTAAAAATTTCAAAGCATTATCTTAAAATTTAATACCAAGTGATAGAAATAATAAATCCAATGATGCTTAACCAGAGATAAGTGATTAATCTGAGAATAGGGTCAGAAGTCCTAACTCCTATTTCATCAGTCCTAATCAAAGATCACATCTGCTTATGCAATACTAGAAGCACATCTCTTTCAGCAAACAGGAAATCAGTTGGACAATTTAAATGAATGCTGTTCATACATCATAAACTTTTTTTGAAAAACAGTCTCTCTTTACCCTTCTATTTTAGAGAGATGAGATTCCCCTCCTTCATGTTAGAATGGCCCTTAAATTATTCAAAGTGTATAAATAAAATAATTTAAGACATAATCACTTGTATTTTCTTTTTTTAAGTTCCCATCTAGTTGCAATTATAAAGTTTATTCCTTCTCTAACTTGTCAGGAGGATCTGACAGCCTCGGGAGAGATGGATGAGCAAGGCAAGGGGTTTACTTGGGCAAGACACCATTGCTCTTCACTCTGAGATCCTTGCAGATGTCATTGCTCCAGAGGACACTGGGCAGTGATTGATTTAGCATCCTACCCAAGGAGAAACTGCTACTCCTGGCTCTAAAAATGACCAAATATCCAGTTATTTTCAGCCATTTTACTATTTACCTAATATAACAGTCCTTACAGCCAATTGTATGTGAATTTTTACTTGTACATCAGATTAAACATATCTTTGATGCAGAAATAGAGGAAGCATTAGGCTTAATCTGGTTATAAGATCCTTATTTTCATTCATTTATTCATACCTATACTTACTGAATGCTACCTAAATGCTACAAATTTAACATGTTTAAATAAGATAGGATCTGACAATCATGAGTTACAGCCCAGGGGTAAATTAGAGAAAGACAATTATGTTTTCAAATACATGTAATAAAAATTAATGGTTCTCTTTCTCTTTTAAATAATTATACTGTGTAAATAACATATCCAAGCGTTCACTGCCGGGTTGATACATGTGTCTATAAAACTTGGATAATGATATCCACTTTGCAGGACTGTCAATAATGAGTAAGGCTGGGCTTATTGACATACCAGGAAACTAGTATTTCTCCCTTTTGTGCTCCCACTGCCTTTAGCAAGTGATTTGCATATTTTCACTGGATAAGTAAGCATTCACTGGAATGAGTTAAACTACTGACCTAAATCTGCTCTAGAAGGTCCTGTGCTTATTGTATTCTAACTACGATGTTTCTACTTACCTTTTTGATGTTACAGAAGACTTTCAAGGTAAGTCCAGGAGGGAGCCTGGTGGGTAGGAGACAGAGATACAATATATTTTAAGGTTCCATCTGGACTTGGTATAGTGCCAATAATCACTTATTATTTATAAGTCATTCCTTTTACAAATGAGAAATCTAAGAGCTGAGACCAGATCCCAGGCATCCTCCCATCAACCTCTTTCCGCAATTATCACACAGCCTCCTTTGTGAAAGATTTTGTGTGTATTTAACATCACTTAATCTAAGATGGTTATTTTCCTTGAACTCTTGATAGGTCTGTCAATTTCTTCAAGGGAAGCCAACCTCACTAGATTTTAATCTCTTTGAATTGTAGCTTCAGCTATAAAATAAAAGTCTTAGCGGAGGTTTTAATGGCCAAGATTTAAGTAAATTTAACAGATATACCAGTGGGTATTCCAATTACATACAACATTAAAGGGCTTTGTGGGATGATTAAAAAAAAAAAACTATTAAAAAGTAGTCCACGTGTGGTACAATTTACCAGCGGGAAAGATTTCAGTGTCCTGGAAAAGTTTCACATAAAAAGGAAGCTAGGAAAGTGAAAAGGCACAATATTCAACACAATCCAAAGGAGGTTTGGCATTCTTTCAGCTCTTGGCTCTCAACAGGTAAGATGCTTTGCATTTCTACTACTTTATAGTCTGCGTGCTGTTGTCTGTCTATAGGGCTTCTACACCCTACACCAGGGGTCCCCAAACTTTTTACACAGGGGGCCAGTTCACTGTCCCTCAGACCATTGGAGGGCCGGACTATAAAAAAAACTATGAACAAATCCCTATGCACACTGCATACATCTTATTTTAAAGTAAAAAAACAAAATGGGAACAAATACAATATTTTAAATAAAGAACAAGTAAGTTTAAATCAACAAACTGACCAGTATTTCAATGGGAACTATGCTTCTCTCACTGACCACCAGTGAAAGAGGTGCCCCTTCCAGAAGTGCGGCGGGGGCCGGATAAATGGCCTCAGGGGGCCGCATGCAGCCCGCGGGCCATAGTTTGGGGACCCCTGCCCTACACGCTAAGTCCAGGTGTGATGGTGTCTAAAGAAACATTAACCTTCTTGGTCATTGTCACTCCGGCCACAGAGATCTAGCCTTTGGGGACTTGGAACAGGTCATTAACCAGTATTTGATTTTGTCTTTAGCCTCTTCCCATAAAATGAAAATTAATTTGAAGACTCTGTGAAAACCCTAAAGTCCTTAGAGAATTTGAGACCACTTTGCCTAGGGAGGCATTTGGTCTGGGACTCAGTGCTTGGAAAAGTGTGGAGTCCTCTCTCACTCTCATGAGTGGTCCAGCCAGCACAAAAGCATGGACAACCAGAGGACAGAGTGTAAGGAGTTCCTAGTGTAGCCATTTAACGTCAAAGCTTTTCTTTTAGTCAGAAATTTTTAGTAGGAGCTACCTATCAGAACAGATGGCCCAATTCCCTTTATCTCAGAAATGGTACAGCCGAAAACCAACAATGAGGAGAAAAGGTTAAGACAAGAAGGTGAACTTCACAAGGTAGGGAACATAGGGTTTGAATAACAAAACAAATAATGAAAATTAAAGTTGACTAGTTTAAAGAACTGATCTCGTCACTAATGGCTAGGAAACTCAAGGCAAGCAAGTGGTTATGTATGTTTTCACATCTGTGTGTGACAACTATAGAGACTCCTCAAGCTTAGTGACAGAATTGTTAGGCTCTTCACCAAGGAGGTCTTTATCTTAAGCTCAACCCAGTCTGGATCTTTTTTTTAATTGAATTTTGGGAGTCACGCTGGTTAACATAATTTTAGAGGTTTCAGGTGCCCAATTCTACAACACATCTCTGTACACTGTATTGTGTGTTCACTCTCCCCTCTCAAGTCAAGTCTTTGTCCATTTCCATTTATGCCCCCATACCCTTCCTCCAGCTCCCTCCCCTCTCCTGGCAATCACCACACTGTTGTCCATGTTTTGTTTTGTTTTTGTCCTTTTTGGGGGGTCTATTTTGATTGTTGCACTGATGTTCCTTAGAATGCAACCAATTCCAAAACTTCTAGCTGGACTTATTATGCTGACGTGCATGCTGGGCTGCTCCAGCCAACACTGGTCCTACGGATTGCGCCCTGGAGGAAAAAGAAATGCAGAAAATTTGATCAACTCTTTCGAAGAGGTAAGTCTCTCTCACTTCAAAATAACAAGCCTCCCATGCCTGAACTGAGGTGGTATAGTGGGTAAAGCATCGACCTGGAACACTGAGGGTGTCAGTTCAAATCCCTGGGCTGGCCTGATCACTGTACATCCAGGAAGCCATGACTATGAGTAAATGCTTCCTGCTTCTCCCCTCATTTTTCTCCCCTCTCTCTCAAAAAAAAAAAAAAAAAAAAAAAAAATCAATAAATAAAATCTAAAAAAAAAGGAGTTTAGAACCTCCCATTACCTTTCTATTATAGGGAGATTCCATTCCTTCATGTCAAAATGGCCCTTAAATTACTCAAAGTATATAACTGAAATAAAGTAATTTAAAACATAATCACGTATGTTTTATTTCTTAAATTCTCTTCCATTTGCAATCATAAAGTTTATCCCCTTCTCTAACTTGTCACGGAGACCTGGGAGCCTCTAGAGAAATGAATGAGCAAAGCAAGGGAGTTTATTTGAGCAGGACACCATTGGTTTTTATTTGTTTATTCAGTTTAATAACCAAATGAAGTTAGTAACTATATTACCAACATTCTGTGTGGTCCCCAGTAGTGCCACCTCAGACTCCATCCTAGGTGTTCTGGGGATGAAAAGACACAAAGTAAAGTCCCATTTCTGCTTTGAAATTAGATGAGGACTAATGAGGCAAAGAAAAAGAACAATTCTAAGAGAATATGCAATGAGTGCACAGCACTTCATACTCAGCACACATAGAATTGCCAAAGGAACTGGAAACAGCAGGCAGAGCCATGGTCTCTAGGACAAGATGATCCACTGAGTTCTGGAAAGGAAATCTTAGAACTCCTGTTTATGCTTTTTTTGTTCTTATTTCATCTTTTATTTATTTACTTATTTATTTTTTACAGAGACAGAGAGAGTGTCAGAGAGAGGGATAGACAGGTACAGATAGACAGGAACGGAGAGAGATGAGAAGCATCAATCATTAGTTTGTCATTGCGCATTGCAACACTTTAGTTGTTCATTGATTGCTTTCTCATATGTGCCTTGACCGCGGGCCTTCAGCAGACCGAGTAACCCCTTGCTGGAGCCAGTGACCTTGGGTTCAAGCTGGTGGGCTTTTGCTCAAACCAGATGAGCCCGCGCTCAAGCTGGCGGCCACGGGGTCTCGAACCTGGGTCCTCCACATCCCAGTCCAATGCTCTATCCACTGCGCCACCGCCTGGTCAGGCTTATTTTATCTTTTATATTTATTTATTATTATTATATTTTTCTGAAGTGAGATGCAGGGAGGAAAAGAGACAGACTCCCATATGTATCCAACCAGGATCCACCCAGCATGCCCACTAGGGGCGTTGCTCTGCCCATCTGGGGCGTTGTTCCGTTACAACAGGAGTCATTCTAATGCCTACGGTGGAGGCCATGAAGCCAGCCATGGAGCCTTGGCTGCAGGAGGGGAAGAGAGAGATAGAGAGAAGAAGGGAGAAGGGTGGAGAAGCAAATGGGCACTTCTCCTGTGTGCCCTGGCCAGGAACCGAACCCGGAACTTTCACACACAGGGCTGATGCTCTCTCTACCACTGAACCAACTGGCCAGGGCCTTATTTCATCTTTTAAAAATACCTACGATTTAGGTTAGCAGCACACTTTTATAACTTATAAATACATATCTTTGCCTGACCTCTGGTGGCACAGTGGGTAAAGCGTCAACCCGGAAACGCTGAGGTTGCCGGTTCAAAGCCCTGGGCTTGCCTGGTCAAGGCACATATGGGAGTTGATGCTTCCAGCTCCTCCCCCTTCTCTCTGTCTCTCTATCCTCTCTAAAAATAAATAAATAAAAAAAATTAAAAAAAAAATACATATCTTTATCAAGGGTGTATACTCTATACTTTCTTTTTACTAATGTGGGTATTTAAGCAAAGAAATCAGAGGCCACTAGAGCAGAGGACTTCATTTCCTATAAATTCAATTTTAGCACTAGTGCCAGCACTAACATAGGGTGCCTGTTTATTGTTGTTGGTGTTGTTTTGTTTTTAATCTATAAAATGTGACTTCTTGGGGTCATGTGAAGATTACATGAGAGAGGCCATATATGTTAGCTGGTGAATCCAAAAACGTCAATAGATTAATAAAAAACAGTTCTTCTTATGGTTTTTTTGTTCTGTTTTTAATTAATGGTAAACAAATAAGGTCGTATAAGATGAGTGATTTGGAGTCAGGACAATTAACAAAGGCTTGAGAATGGGAAATGTAGGTAGAGAAACTTAAATATATTTTGTTTTCATTGGAAAGAAACATCTTTTTGGAAAAATATTAAAAACAATTTAATACAAAATAAAGAAGCCCCAGAATTTGAGGTCTCCCTTATACAGATTGTATGTGAAGTGACTCTTATTTAACTATGACATACTTAGTAAAAGCTAGAAAATAAAAATCAATCCTATTCATAACTATAAGCTCTTGTATTTCTTTTTTTCTTATTCCAAGAGAGAGGAGGGGAGATAAAGAGACAGACTCGCACATGTGCCCTTACTGGGATTCTCTGTCTGGGGCCCATATTCTGCCCATCTGGGGCCATACTCCCAACTGAGCTATTTTTAGCACCTTAGGGGAGGCCCCAGAGCCATCCTCAGCTCTGGGGGAGATGCCCTGGAATTAAATGAACCATGGCAGAGGGAGGGGAAGAGAGAGACAGAGAAAAAAGGGGGAAGGGGGAGGGGAGGGATGGAGAAACAGAAGGTCACTTCTCCTGTGTGCCCTGACTGGAATCGAACCCTGGAGATCTACATGCCAGCCGATGCTCTATCAGTGAACCAACTTGCCAGGGCCTCTTCCATGTTTTGTATACTGTCTTCTCATGAGGTTAGAAGTACTTCATGCTCATCATCTCTAGAGAGAAAACATTACCTCCCCTTCCCATCACCATCACCTCCAAACCCTGTATCAATCTGCAAAACTGATGGAGGGCAGATGTATGTTGGTCAAGTACCCATCCCAATTCTGCAACTCTCTATATCCCGCATCGACTGTGACCTCATTTTCCACAATTTTTAGTGGAAATGGAAAATACCATTTTATTTCTTTATCTCCATCTCCAAGAGTCACATTCTTTTTCTTCAGGTTGCCAAGAAGGTTGATCCGCGAGCAGAGCCTCAGCGCTTCGAATGCACCTTGCACCAGCAGCATTCTGCCCTTGGGATGCTGAGGGGGGCGCTGGTGAGTGACAGCGGGAACAACACACAGGGGCCTGGGTGCCACCTGGGAGGCTATCTACTTCTAGGTTGCCCTTCCTGACTGCCCATGTTCCTCCTGTGGTAGGGTCTTCTCTATCTCCTAACACCCCCTTTCAGCAGTTAGTACCAATGGAGGGGACCTTTATTTTTCTTTCATAAATTGAATTGAAATCACCCAGTAACCTTTATCTGCTCATGTTGATCTTTGGGGTGATGGACAAAACAAATTTCTTCCCACTCTTCTATGTCAGTTCCTCAAATATGTCCATGTATTCTTCAGACACACCCCCTAGACACTTCTTTTCTAGGTAACCACACCTCCCCATCAATTCTTCAGTGATTCTTGCATTCCCTGGGAAAGGCAGAAATAAAAATGGTGCTCTGGGCCTGACCTGTGATGGCACAGTGGATAACACGTCGACCTGGAACGCTGAGGTTGCCGGTTCAAAACCCGGGGCTTACCTGGTCAAGGCACACATGGGAGCTGATGCTTCCTGCTCCTCTCCCCTTCTGTGTGTGTGTGTGTGTCTCCCCCACCCCTAAAATAAATAAATTTAAAAAGAAAACTTAGAAAAAAAAAAAGAGGATGGAGGGTTTTTTTAATGGTGCTTTGGTTAAATTTTCCCTTTAGCATAAAAAGTTCCAAACTGGTAAGTTTATAATTCAGAGCCACATATTTGATTTCCTGTTTTATGATTGGATCTCCAAATTCTCACCAAGAATGAAAATATAGTAACCCATGTAGGCTTTTTTCAGAATACAGGAATTGCCCGTGAGTGTTCTCCGAGCTTCCGGGTGCGCTCTGCTGTGGCAGTTAGGAGCACGACAGTTCATTCTGCTGTGCCAGGAGCAGGGACAGCCCGAATAGATCACATGTGGAGTTCAGCTATAGTTTTCACTCTCTCCATTGACTCAAACTTCCAATGCATAGAAAAAAGGAAAAAAGATGACTGGTGTCTCTTTTTCCTTTCTTTTTATAATCTTGCTTACCACATGATAAAAATACAGCAAGCACTGGAATTTCTCCAACATGATATTAAAAAGCAGGCATTGCAGCAGACATTGAGTTAATAGCAAACTGACTGGTGAGACCTTTCTTTTGCCTTCTTCCTCGTGTCCTGTCTTTAAATTAATAAAGATATTATTATAAACAACTTTACTTTTTTTTTTTAAGCGAGCGAGAGAGAGACAGAGGAACAGGCAGGGAAAACAAGAAGGGGGAGAGATGAGAAGCATCAACTTGTTGTGGCACTTTAGTTGTTCATTGATTGCTTTCTCATATGTGCCTTGACGGGGTGCTTCAGCAGACCGAGTGACCCCTTGATCAAGCCAGCAACCTTGGGCACAAGCCAGTGACCATGGGGTCATGTCTATGATCTCATGCTCAAGCCAGCAACCCAGTGCTTAAGCTGATGAGACCTCACTCAAGCCAGTGACCTTGGGGTTTCGAACCTGGGTCCTCTGCATCCCAGTCTGATGCTCTATCCACTGTGCCAACACCTGGTCAGGCATATTATAAACAACTTTAAAAGACATGATTGTATAGCACTTTCTAGTGCACAAAACAAACTGGTCTTTTCTTTCTATATTGGTATTTTTGAAATAATATATCAAAAACATAATGAAATTCAGCCAGTAAAATCAATCATGAGATATTTATTACTCACATATTTTTCAGGAAAATCTGATCGAAGAGGAAACTGGGCCAAAGAAGATTTAAACAAACTGGTCCAGAAGAATTGACATGAGTATGATTCTGTCTTTGATATTTGTGCCCTATTTAGTGTCTGTAAATTGTGTGAATTCCAGAAATTCTTATGTCAAGTTGCATATGTTTCTTAATGAAGTAGTGTGAATAAAGTGGCATGAGCTAACTAAGTCTTTAACTCAGACTTCTGGTGGAGACCTTGTGAGCCCACAAAGGAGAGTCCTCACATGTCGGGGCAGTGGACAGGAGCAGGGAGAGTCAACACCACTGCTGACCAGGGGCCTCGGGGACCTCCTCTACCTCTACTCTGTTCCCAGGACAACAGGCACGTGTTGGTCTGGGCCAAACAAGCTGATTCAGCTCCAGGGTCTACTGGAATGTTTTATTTTCAACCATGCCTAATAGAAGTGAGATGGGGCCATGGCTAAGGCTTCCTCCCCAGGTTGTCTCGAATCCCTTTGACAGTCAACTGGAACCTGAGAGAGGCCGAGGCGAAAGACCTCTCTGGGCTCCCCATCCACGGCTTCTTCAGACCCCACAGGGTCTCTCCAAGTTCACCAGAGCAAGTGGTGCACTTGGAATTTTGGAACCAAGAGCTGAAAATAAGTGTTCACCTGCCTGATCTTTTTGCTGTTTCTCCTGAGAAACATTGTGTAGTGCAGAGTCGGTTGAAGACAGATGTTTCCAAATCCCTTGGACAAACAACATTGCCCGTTCATTCTCTGCAAACAAGAGTGGCAAGTTTTGTGCAGGACACACGCGTATTTTCATCACCCCTCATAAGGACCATGGAAGTAGGTATTATTGTCTTCCCTCTGAAAGCAAGGAACGGGGCTCTGAGAGTCTGAGAGACCCACTGGGCTGGTCGAGTTCCATAGCTACCGGTTCTGTGTTGCACTGTGATGAGCTGTCAGTGGATTGGAGCTGGAGGCTTGGCTATTTTGTTCATTGGAGCTGAGACTGGATAGAGGCTCCTGCGTCAACTTAGTTTTACTGGTGACCATTTCTCTATGAGGTCTCAGACACTGCAACACTGACCTCATATATCCCTATACCTTCCAAGTGACTCTGAGCCCATTTTGGAAAGTCAAACTTCAGATAAAGTTTGATGTCACAGTGACAAATTGTGCCTGTATTCAAATGGTAAAGGTCTGAGCCTTTCCCCCTCTTTTAATCAAAGAGATGAAACCTTTCTCCTCCCCTCCCTGGTCCCATACCTCTAAAAAGGACAAGACTTGTATTATGGAATTTGAATACGGGTCAGAAACATTCTATAGGGGAGAACCCCACCCAGTTTAATACAAGTATTCATTACTGTACAATCATAGTTTTCCCAAATATCACCATTTGCAGAATCTCTAAAACTGAATCAAATAAGTTCTTTACTCCCACTGTATAGAACAAAAGGCAAAGCTGCATAACTTTATTAATCAGTGCATACCAGGCAGGTGTCAGGCTCCCAGTTGTCAATCATTTATTTATTTTTAATGAAACACTATCATTTACAATCTTTACATTAGTTTACATATTATAAAAAGGCAACATACTCCTTTTATATATCCTGCTTGGGGTCTCAGGTTTCCTTTGCCAAAGCTTGTCTTTGGGACAATTTCTTTGGAGCCAGCTACGGGCTTCTGTGAACTGGATGCAGAGAAGGTGGCCACCCAGCTCCCTGGTGCTGGTGTCAGAGGCTTGGGGCAGCACCAGCAATTTGCAGTTTACGTGAACATTGGATATTTGATCCTCAAATGCCCAGGGTACTGAGGGGAAGGAGAGTAAAAATAATCCCTTTATTGAAATTTTAAGCATTTTCCTGAATCTGAAGAACTCTCCAACTCATCAGTCTTTTAGCTTTAAATAAAAGACTACATACAACCTTTCACAATAAAAGGTGGGGAAACATAAAAAATGATTGATTTAGTTAGATAAGTTCTCAAATATTTGTGGTTTTAAATGATAAAGTAACAAAAAGGAGGGATTGAAAACAGACCATTTTAGCAGAAGTAGTTTTAGAAGTGGTAATATTCTAGAGATGCTTGGGGGGGGGGGAAAGCCAAGAATTACTGCATGAGATAACGGCACTTACAAATTCTGACAGGGCAAGGAACTCTAGAAGTAGGATTTTTTATTTTATTTTAATTAAAACAATTTTTTTTTACTTATTGATTTTAGCAAGGGAAGGGGAGAGAGAGACAGGAACATGGGTTGGATCTGCTCCTGTCTTTGCCCTGATTGGGGATAGACCTGGCAACCTCTGTGCTTTGGGAGGGTGCTCTAGCCAGGGCTAGAAGCAGTATTTTTTAAAAAGTTATTGATTTTCAGAGAAAGAGCAAGAGGAAGAGAGAAACTGACTTGTTCCAATTATTGATGCACTCATTGGTTGTTTCTTGTATGTGCCCTAATCGCCTCGGGATCTAATGGGCAACCGTGGCACCTTGGAGTATAGGTCTGATGCTCTACTCAACTGAACTACTGGGACAGGGCCAATTAGTAGTATTTTTTCAATGTGGACCTAGATGCAAATATATTTCCCAGGTTTATAGATTAAAAATCTACATTTTAAACAAGCATCTGGTGATTTTTTTTACTTACACACACAGTGGAACATGTTTGCATAAGAAGCAGTAGATAGTAAATGTTTGTGAGCATTGGAACATGAAAAAATTCTTATGCCTACAGCCAGGACTTACACCAGTGGAGCTATTTTAATGAACGGTGGCTGTATTCTCTTTCCAGCCCAACTCACCACTAGCAGGGAGTTTAAGGAAGCAGACCTTGAACACCAGTTTTCTAAAGCTGTTATTTCCTCTAAGGTAGTGGTTCTCAACCCTGCCCTAACATTGGGATGACATGGGGAGATTTAAAAAAAATACTGATGCCTGGGCACCATTCCCTGCCCTTGGAAATGCTGATTTCATTGGTCTGGGTGTTATCACCTCTTCCCAGGTGATAGGACTGGTCAACCTAGTTTAAGGATTCATTCCCATCCTTTCGAGCTAACTTATTAGATACCACTTTTAACCTCTTGATTTCCCTTTACCTCTGACTAATTATCTTGTAGTGAATAAGTAAAGAAATAGAACTTATTGTATTAAATGAATTGTTATCAGAAAACTTATTAGTTCAGATGCCAAAGAAATGGATGGAGAGGTGGGGGCGAGGAGGAACCAAATAATTTGCAGTTTTTATTGCTTCCAGTCAAAGATGTCTCTGACCCCACAGAGCAAGTTTAAATCAATAGGACCCGTAATGAAAGGAGGCCAGAGGGGACTCGGTGTGTTGTGCCTCAAAGGGGCTTCAGTAAAAATAAGTTCAGGAGTGATTTTAGTTCATTAATATGTGGGTCATAATAAACTAAACACACAATGAACTTTTAAAAGTTTCATTTTTAATTGAAAAAATAAATAACAGCAAACCTGAACAAAAATGCACATTTTCTTAACTGTCCATATTTGAAACCCAAGTAGTTTACAAAATCACGGCAACAAAGCTTCGACAAAGTTTGAATGAACAACTCAGAATATGACTATTAGAGGAGTTTGGGCATAATACATGGAGAGAAGCTCTGGCTGGACTGAGAATCATCCTGAAATAATCAGCCTCAAAGGAAATGTTTGCCTTCTGCAGATTAGTACTGATGGTACCACTCTCAACCCAGTCAAATTTTAAATTTTAAAATCCAACTTGGTCACAGTGCATATAACTAAATGCCTACAGAAACCTAAGTTTCCTTCTCACTCTTTCGTTCACTAAAAAGAAAAGCTAGGGTTGAAAGGATTCTAAAAATCATGTAACCTCAAAAAAAAAAAATTATATATATATATATAAAAGCATTTCTTTTACATAGGAAATTGAGGCCCAAGGACTGAGTACGTATTGACTTACCAAAAAGCACACTATTGTTTTGTGTTGATGGTGGGGTGTTTCTTTCCTTTTCATTACACCTGAGAAGCGAGGAAAGGAAAGCAGGAACAATTGGATGTCGGTGTTTAGTGTGGTCAGGCAAACCCATATCGACCAGGTCTGAGAGGTGGTGAGTGAGCCATACTGCTGTTAAATGTCATTCATCTGCATGCTAAGATTTATGTGCTTAATTATAAGAAGGTATGTCTCAATTTTAAAATAAAAAACACCCCATGATCTGGGGGTACCTAGAGGGGAAGGACTTTTGCAGCTTGGGAAGAGCTCACAGGGTAGATTGTTAACCTCACATCCTGCTTTCACTTTTGTTTTAGGATTTGCAGTGTGACAGCAGGTTTTAAAGGGTCTCCCTGATAGGAGAAAAATAACTATAATTCTGAGCTCTAGGTATGGAGGTGGAGGCCAGACATGGCCCCACAGCCTTATTTATTTAGGGTTTCACTTTCCTTTAGTCACACTTGCATCCCATCCTACAACACACCAGTCTTTGTATACAGGGGCTGTTGCCATTGAAGATGTTGAAGTGCCACAACCCTAGGGTCTAGTAAAGTGTCTGGCATTTAATAACAGCTTAATATAGGTTGAATGAAACAATTCTTGGAAACAAATCTTGAAGCAAGAGGAGCCATTGGGACAGAGAAAGAATAGATTTAAAAAGATCCATAATCCAATATTCATAAAGGTTGTGACAATTTGGGGCTAATTTCAATGACTTTCAATACTCCAGATTTCTTCTCAAGAAACATAAAGACCAGTTCTTATTTATTTATTTGTGTGGCAGAGACAGAGAGAGTCAGAGAGAGACAGATAGAGACAGACAGGAAGGGAGAGAGATGAGAAACATCAATTCTTTGTTGCAGCACCTTAGTTGTTCATTGATTGCTATCTCATATGTGTCTTGACTGGGGGGCTACAGCAGACCGAGTGACCCCTTGCTCAAGCCAGCAACCTTGGGCTCAAGCTGGTAAGTCTTGCTCAAACCAGATGAGCCCGCACTCAAGCTGGCAACCTCAGGGTCTCGAACCTGGGTCCTCCACATCCCAGTCTGATGCTCTATCCACTGCGTCACTGCCTGGTCAGGCCAGTTCTTTCTCCTTTAATCCCCACCCCTTGTCTCTCCTCTATTTAATACAATCAAGGTATTTCTTTTTGGTCTTCCTCTGTGACTTCAGGACACACATTATTCATGACCTTTTGTCAAATACGACTCCTTTTCCCTAATGGTTCCCCAAGAAGATGAACCTTCCAATGTTCCTATAATCTATTATTCACAACATTACCTGGGATCCTTTCTCTTCAGGCAGGGCAGACTCAGTATTCCTATTAATATGGAAGGGGAATCCCAGGGAAAAATATATTAAAAACCAGAAAGTATGTGGCATGTGTGTACCAGGTCACCCCAGTCTCTGATCAAAGACCACACTGCAGGACTCACGATCACCAATCTGGAAGACATGTTTTTTATTGTGCGTCTGTGACCCAGTTTACATACTTCTGTTTTACTGGCAGCATGAAAAGTGGGTGGAGCATACAAACCTCTCCAGCCAGTCTGCTAGGCAATTTCTCAGAAGAGGCTCCAGGCTCCGTTCAAGCCCTGGATGGCCGTTCCCTTCCTTCTCTTTATTGTCTTCATTCTCTTTTTTTTTTTTTTTTTAATGCTGGCCATAGCAAACTTTTAATAATCTTTTTTTTTTTATTTTATTCAATTTTCAGAGGAGAGAGAGAAAGAGAGAGAGAGAGAAAGGGAAAGAGGGAGAGAGAGAGAGAAGCAGGGAGGAGCAGGAAGCATCAACTCCCATATGTGCCTTGACCAGGTAAGCCCAGGGTTTCGAACTGGCGACCTCAGTGTTCCAGGTCGACGCTTTATCCACTGCGCCACCACAGGTCAGGCTGTCTTCATTCTCTTGAGTTCTTTCCACTTAGAATCCTCCTCAGTTATTATCAACACTGTGTCTCTAGTCATAAATAATTATGTCAAAGGCTCCAAAGGATGATATCTAACCTGCATTCTTTCCAAATTATCTACACACACACACACACACACACACACACACACACACACACACCAATAATGCTCCTAGAGTTCCAGACCTTAGTCTGGATTAAGCGAAGAAAAGAAAGTACCAACTGGTGAGTACCTACTAACTTCACATATTTGATCTCATTCAAACCTCACAACAACCTGTGTGGCAAGTATCATCCCCTTTCTGAGAGGTGAGGAAATGAAAACTCAGAAAATTTCAAATAATTTGAGGGAGTCTAAGGACTTGAAATTGCATAGGCTTACTTCCAAAGCTCAGGTTCTCCCATTATGACCCCACAACAGGTTCTCCCGGGGGAGCTACAACTAACTCTACCCTCACCACTTTCAAATACACATAGTCATTTTGTGAGGAACACAGGACACATCTCGGAGGTTTACTTCCCTGACCCTGTCTTGGGGAATTAACATATGTCTTTCCTAAAAGGGGTGGTCAGATAGGCACGCAAACCAAGATGTGGTCAGGCAAACCCAAATTCTCAGGGGCGAAATCTCTCTGCTTTCTGTCTAAGGACAAGGGACTGGGCCACGTATAGAAGAGACCCTGTTGAGCCCCTCATGAGTTGACCTAAGGGACCTATAGTCAACAGATTGTCCAGTGGCCATACACACTTAAGTAGTATAGAACTAGCTGGACCATTTTCATTGTAGATCCAACAACTATGGGTAGGAATTAGTTTGTCAGCCTCACCGCCCAGATCTGAGTGTTATCTGGGTATGGCCTCAGTTAGCAGGCTGGATTATTAGTAAGAATTTGTTGTAGGATTATCTGGTCAATCTCAATTTCCTTATCTACAAAATAAGGGGGTTGGTAGTATGACTTTTATAAATAGTTCATTTTTTTTATTTATTCATTTTTAGAGAGGAGAGAGAGACAGAGAGGGAGAGAGAGGAGAGAGAGACAGAGAGAAAGAGGGGGGAGGAGCTGGAAGCATCAACTCCCATATGTGCAAGCCCAGGGTTTTGAACCAACGACCTCAGCATTTCCAGGTCGACGCTTTATCCACTGCGCCACCACAGGTCAGGACAGGTAGTATGACTTTTAAGGCCCTTCTTGTGCCAAACATCTTTAACTTTATGTGGCTGTTGATGTGTATGTAGATAATAATTTGATCATCTAAATCATGTTAGTACTATAAACACATAATCAAATTAAATCCACAGTCAAGAGGAATAAATAATCAAACGGCAGTGTTGCACTGTATTCTCCAGGGTAGAGTCAGGCTGCAGACAGGAGCTTCCAAGTCATTCACCAGGGGCTGGGAGGGGAACTGCTGAAATCGGGCTTCCAGGTCCCGTATATCCAGTGATCTGAGCTCAGAAGAGGCCACAGGACAAGACACTCTGTGTACAAAAGGAAGAATTTCAGAGGACTCCACAATAGCAAGGAGGCTGCGGCACAGTGAGGGCCACTGGCCAGGAGTGTGAGGGGCTTTTGGGAGGGGCACAGACAGCTTCCCCATTACACAGGTGGGTGTAGGTGGGGGAAAGACAAGAGCTCGGGGCTCACGGGAGTCCATGGTCTTTCAATAATGGCAGCCATTCACACTTGAAAGCAGCCAGTCATCATTAAAAAGATGTTCTTTTCCTCAAAGAAGACATAGTAGACATTAGAAAGTCATGATTATTTCCGCTACCAAAGTACTTGATATCAGTCTCTCCCAGTATGTTATGTCCACATGAGAAAAATAAGCTTCAAGCACAACTTTTCAGAAGTAAAGCAAGAAATCCATCCAAGGAGTGGGTTACTGGGTTGCTGGGTAACCACCACCACAGAAGAACTTATTTGGGCTTTGGCAGGTCCGTGGCTCTGTGCTGGAGGCTGAAATTTAATGGCAAGGGAGCATTCTCCTTACATGGCCAATTTTGGAATCCCATACGGACTAAAGATGTCACGTGGTCTCAGGCACTGATCAAATAGAAGGCGGGAAAGAATGAAACCAGTTCCCAGTTGATGAATCCCACCTCAGAGCAGGGAAGGCGGGCAACAGGGCCTGCTCCAGTGAGTACACTGCCTCCTGGAGGCTGGTTCTCTGGCGTCAGCTGTCCAAGGCGCTCCGAGTTTCAGAGAGGACAAATCCTTACTGGGAGCTGGGCTCAGAAGAAGGGACTCCAGATTTCCGAGCTTTGGGAGGGGGTGGGGGTGGGCCTTTGGCTTCTCTTCGCACAGGCAGTAGGGGAGCAACCTGATGGAGCAGACAAATGGAAGTGGAAGTAAGTCTGAGCTTTCTTCCCAACTCTGCTTAGTTTTCAGATAGTCTGAGTTTACCACACAGCCTTTGCCAAGGAGAAAGGGAAGGGAGACTGATTCATCCTCCCTGTTCTTCTTGAGTTAATCCGATCCACACCAGCACCACTAGATCCCCAGTAGTTGGATACTTGGCATGCACAGAGTGGCCACTCAATAAATATTTGCTACATAAATGTCGAAACCCGCCAGAGGCTATTCCAGAATGACTGTCACTCCCTCAGAAGTAAACTCTCCAAATATGACGCAGAACTCACTTATCAAACCTGGTACAGAGAGAAGCTCCACCATCAGTTCCATGAGGAGGCCTACCTGCGTATTGTGCCTTCTTGCTGAAAGCTGCCCTAACTTACGGTTTCAGGAATGAACCAAGAATTGGATAGAGTGACACATCCGACTGGAAAATCTGCCTACGAAAAAACCTAGGAAACCCAAGTCTGTACTTCCACAAGTTCAAGCATCCTTCCCTACCTCGGCGGAGTTCCTCTGGCCACTCTCATAGAGCTTGCTTTTGGGGGGAGGTGGCGGTGGTACAGCAGCAGCCATCAGTCCATCTGTCTGCAAAGATGGGGAACCTAGAAATGATACAAAAGAGAAGAAGGCAGAAAGTTTATTCATCAAGGAATCACCTGGAACTTCTGGTTGCCATGGTAACACCCGAAACAATCTGGCCAATCAAATTGTTAAACTCATACTGGTTTCTGTGGATAGACCAAAGACCTCTTACCCCTTGTGAAAAATGTAACGCACTTCACTCACCAGCAGGCTTCAAGAGAAGCTCCGAAGTAAAAATTCCATTTTTTTTCCCTGGGTTTTTACTAGTGTGTCCGTAAAATCATGGTGCACTTTTGACCCGTCACAGAAAAGCAACAAAAGATGATAGAAATGTGAAATCTGCACCAAATAAAAGGAAAACTCTCCCAGTTTCATACCTATTCAGTGCAGTTTGATGTGGGCTCACGCACAGATTTTTTAGGGCTCTTTAGGTAGCTGTCCCGTATAGCCTCTACAGACTCGTCACTGACTGATGACTACCAGAACGGGGTTTCTCCACCAAACTGCTGGTTTCCTTCAACTGCTTATCCCACCGAGTAATGTTATTCCTATGTGGTGGTGCTTCGTTATAAATGCGCTGATATTCACGTTGCACTTTGGTCACGGATTAGAATTTAGCGAGCCACAGAACAAACTGAACTTTCCTCTGTACCGCCCACATCTCAACTGGCATGGCCGTGGGCTGCTCCACTGTATACACCAGGGGTCCCCAAACTACGGCCCACGGGCTGCATATGGCCCCCTGAGGCCATTTATCTGTCCACTACCGCACTTCCGGAAGGGGCACCTCTTTCATTGGTGGTCAGTGAGAGGAGCATGGTTCCCATTGAAATACTGGTCAGTTTGTTAATTTAAATTTACTTGTTCTTTATTTTAAATATTATATTTGTTCCCATTTTGTATTTTTACTTTAAAATAAGATATGTGCAGTGTGCATAGGGATTTGTTCCTAGTTTATTTTATAGTCTGGCCCTCCCATGGTCTGAGGGACAGTGAACTGGCCCCCTGTGTAAAAAGTTTGGGGACCCCTGGTATATATACATGGTGTTATGTCATCATCTGCACATGCACACATGCTGCCACATCATCCTACAGAAACTGGGAGGGTTTTCCTTTTATTTGGTGCAGATTTCACATTTCTATTGTCTTTTGTTGCTTTCCTGTGACTGGTCAAAAGTGCACCATGACTTTATGGACACACTGTGTTAAGCTGAAGATGCGAACATTTCCTAGGACTTTGGATATTACTCTGTTCTCTGACATTTCCCAAGTGCTTAAAAAAAAATCTGTCATGTAATAGGTGGTCTCTAAATACTGGTTGAATTTAACTGTCTCTGTTTTATCATTGAAAGGCTGTGACGCTCACTTCTGGCCAGAAATCTCACCTGATTATTTCTAACTCTTGATTGACTACTGTCTCCCAGCCTCATAAACATACTCTCGTTCCCTAGTAAAATGAATATAAGGGGTTTATATGAAGGAGAACTTACTTAGGGTCCTGGTAGCTTTAGGGGTGAGTGGAGGCGGGCTCAAGGGCATTGACGAAGGAGGTAAAGAACCATGAAATGGCGTCAGTCGACTGTCCAACAACTGGAGACTCTTTGGCCTTTGTGCCTTTCTGGTTGGGCTCTGGTTTGAGGGTTGGGGAAACAGGAAAATGTTTTCATGGTGAGGACACCTGAGCTCATCAACGTGCAAACACCAACCTCATCTGCTGAGTAGAACTTGCTGATGGTTCCAGGAGCCATTGGCAAGCTCACCATTATCATGTGCTGGGCACCCTGGCAAAGATATGAGCAGGTGATCCTGAACCACAGATTCCTTTCTGGCCGACTATAGACTTGATTTTGACCACAGCTGTATTGTGTCATTCAGGTTGGAAATGAGCCCACCCAGATTCTCAGGGAGAGCCAGTCTTGCCACACTTAAAACTTGATGTGGCTTATGAAAGAAAAAGTACCTTTTATTTTTTTTAAGTTAAAAGAAGAGAAATGACAATGCCTGGACTGACTCATGGAACATGGTAGCAAGAACCACAACTGCAAGCATCAACCCACATGTTTACAGTATGGGTATAAGATCTTGTGCCATTACGGATCCAGACTCAGATTCTCAGGGCATATTCATGGTCTGAGCTCTGACACTACCATGGCTGTGGTTCTGAGAAAGCAAAGACCGGGCTTCTGTCTGATGCCTCAGAGCTATGGAGTGAATGCTGATGTGCCTGCTATAGGGAACACATTGCAAAACCTCTGGAATATTTTTTTTTCTCATTATATATATATTTTTTACCATCAGATCAGGTTCTGGCACTCTATCTGCAATGATCTGGGACTTGCTCAGGTTCCATTCTTTTCTCTTGAACTTGCTGATCCGGTTCTCACTGTCCTCCTTGAGGGGCAGATCTTCAACTCTGGCACCGGATGAGGCCCTGAGCTCCAGAAGTGGCTCCAGGACTGACCTATCAGCCAAGAACACAAATGACTCACAAACTACTGGTTGCTGGACAATCAAAATTGACTCCCAAAAGACCAAGGTGATGACTCCTCAAGCTGTGACTTCCCTCTCAGGTCCTGAATCTGAATTTCGAGCTGCCAGTTGAACATCTCAGAGTATACATGTACAGAGATGAGACAATCAGAGTACAGGAAGAAAATATTAGTGAATATTCATTTTATCTCTGGAAAGTGAAGGTCTCATTAAACTCACAGGCAAAGACAGAATCCTTAAGTAAAAAGGAACGGCCAGAAAAACAGCACAGACCCTGGAGCCAGGCAGCTGTGTTCAAATCTTACCTACACTTACTTGTTGGATGACCTTGGGCAGATAACCCTGTTTTATCTCAGTCTCATATCTGTAAAATGGGGACAATAATAGAAACTACCTTATGACATTATTACAAAATGCTTAGAGCTGCTTAGTAGGTAAGAGTATTCCTTAAGTGGTTTTTGTTGTAAATGATCTGATGTCATCATTTCTTATGGCTGAGTCCTTAAGTGGTTTTTAACAGATGAAAAATTTCAAGCACAGTAGTAAAAGTTGATTCAAGAATTGTAATTAGATCCTATATAGAAAGTGGAAGAGTTCATGAGAAATAGGAGGGTCTCAAGATTATCTCTCCACCAGTTATTTCTTACTTACAGAGGGAAGAAGTAAACTACACAGAAAAGAAAATGGACGAAACCTTAACCATATGATCCATTAACATCACCACGAAGAGAATAAAGGACTAATGGGCTTCTGGACATACCGGAAAAGAGCACGTCCCACAAAACACTATCATCCGAATCCTAAGGACAAGGAAACATCACACAAACCCCAAATGAAGAGGAATTCCATGAAGTAAATGGCTCATAATCTTCAAAAATGACAATATTATGAAAGACAAGGAAAGGCTAAGAACACTACGTCAGAATCAAGAATAGAGAGACATGGTTAAATAGCATACAATGATCCTGACTGGATTCTGTACCTGAAATTGCTATAAAAGAGACTATTGGGACAACTGATAAAAATGAAATATGGGTTGTAGCTTAAAGTTTTCTGTCAACATCAACTTTCCAAAATTTATAAGCTATACTGTAGTACGTGGTCACATAAGACAATCTGTCTGTTCTTGTAGCATAAGGTATATAACCTAAGCTCAAATGGCATTGTGGAGCAAAGACGAGGGGAGCGCTAGAGAGAGAAGGAACAAATGTGTCAAAATGTAATAAAAACGGGGGTTTAAAAAAAGATATATTTTTATGATGGGTATTGCTTAGAGCTTCAGAATATTCAGTAAGACCTAAATTGACTTAAAATTGGTAGGTTTTGTTCCATAAAAATAAAAAGTTTGAAGGGATGAGTAGGTAAGTTTGAAGGGATGAGTAGGTAAAGCATAGAGGACAGTGAAATTGTTCTATACTGGTGACTACGAGTCAGCATACTTTTTTGTTTTTTTTCTGAAGTGAGAAGCAGGGAGGCAGCCAGACACACTCCCACATGCACCCGACCAGGATTCACCCAGCAAGCCCACTAAGGGGCGATGATCTGCTCATCTGGGGCATTGCTCCACTGCAAGCAGAGCCATTCCAGTGCCTGAGGCAGAGGCCACAGAGCCATCCTCAGTGCCTGGGCCAACTTTGCTCCAATGGAGCCTTGGCTGCGGGAGAGGAAGAGAGAGACAGAGAGGAAGGAGAGGGGGCGGGGTGGAGAAGCAGATGGGTGCTTCTCCTGTGTGCCCTGGCCGGGAATCGAACCCAGGATATCTACATGCTGGGTTGATGCTCTACCACTGAGCCAACCAGCCAGGTCCGCAAGTCAGCATACTTTTATCAGAACTCAGAATGTACAACACCAAGAATGAACCATAATGTAACTATGGACTTCGGATGATAATGATGTGTAAATATCGGTTCCTCAATTGTAACAGATGTACCACTCTGGAATTTCATATCATGGGATTACATTAAGTATTCACAAAATAAATATGTTAAAAACTAATTTTTTAAAATATTTTTATTTATTTATTTTTAGATTTTATTTATTCATTTTAGAGAGAGGAGATAGAGAGAGAGAGAGAGAGAGAGAAAGAGAGAGAGAAGGGAGGGAGGAGCAGAAAGCATCAACTCCCCATATGTGCCTTGACCAGGAAAGCTCGGGGTTTCGAACCGGCGACCTCAGTGTTCCAGGTCAATGCTTTTACCCACTGCGCCACCGCAGGTCAGGCTGCTAAAAACTATTTTTGAAAATTAAAATGACTCTCTCCTCTCTTTAAAATCAATAAATAAAATATTTCAAAAACAACAAGTCTGACCTGTGGTTGCACAGTGACTGGAGCATCAACATGGAATGCTGAGGTCGCTAGTTTGAAACTTCAGGCTTGCCTGGTCAAGGCACATGTGAGAACCAACTATTGGAAGTTGATGCTTCCTGCTCCTCCCTCACCCCCTCTCCCTCCCCTTCCCTCTCCTCTCTCTAAAATCAATAAATAAAATATTTTTTAAAAAATAGAAAATTAAAATGAAATAAATCAAGCAATGACTACAAGTTATTATTAAAAAATAATCAGAATGTCATGGGGTGGACGATAGAGTGTGAAAGGGTTATGGGTGATATTTTTTTCTCCATTTTTCATACTGTTGTTATCATTATATAAATGATGGTATTTGTCATGAAGGGACAATAAGGATGACCCAAAGGCTAATAACTCATGAAGTCTGACCTATTTCTCTTTTGAGGATACTGTCTCTACATTGACCAAGTCTCATTTTGACACCAGAGGCAATTATTATTTTATTTTTTTTAGAGACAAAGAGAGAGAGAGTCAGAGAGAGGGATAGCTAGGGATAGACAGACAGAAATGGAGAGAGATGAGAAGCATCAATCATTAGTTTTTCGTTGCGACACCTTAGTTGTTCATTGATTGCTTTCTCATATGTGCCTTGACCATGGGCCTTCGGCAGACCGAGTAACTCCTTGCTCGAGCCAGCGACCTTGGGCTCAAGCTGGTGAGCTTTTGCTCAAACCAGATGAACCCGCGCTCAAGCTGGCGACCTCGGGGTCTCGAACCTGGGTCCTCCACATCCCAGCCCAACGCTCTACCCACTGCGCCACCGCCTGGTCAGGCCAGAGGCAATTATTAGAGAGGAGTTACCCCACCTTTCCTGACAAGTCAAAATGAAACCCTTACCCATCAGATCCGGGTCTTGAGGAAGTATTATCGGATGAGTTAGAGGAGGTGGAGATCACGGAGGATGTCACCGAGGTGATGGACAGCCTGCGCAGTGTGGACGACATGATGTAAGGGAGCACAATGGACCCCTTGCGGCTCTGCTTCCTCTCAGTCATGTTGGGTGGCTGGAGAACACAGGGACCTTCCCGGTTAGCTGGCCTGGAATTCAGCCCGTATGAACAAGTGCAGACCCCTGTCTGTTTATGGCAGGTGCCTGTTCACGTTGCCTGGCATCGCGTTCTGATTGGTTGGCTCTTGCGCTACCTCAGTTGTTAAATAACAGAATACTTATGTTCTTACTTATAGACACAACTTAGGTTAAACCTACCTTGTTTCTAAGACTTGAGGAAAAGTCACCAAAATGTGCTGTCAGAGATAAATAACTAATATGTTTACCTACCCACGAAACAGCAAAATCCTCTGCTGGCTTTTCAGGCATTTAAGAAAAGGGAATACTGGCCTAATAGAAACATTTCAGATTGAAACGTTTCAGACCTGACACTCAACTTGCTGAATCTTAGGAGGTAGGGGAATGCTGATCTACCTCCATGAGAAACGTCTCCAGTAGGATCATTGAGTCCTACATGCCACCACTTCCAATTTACATGCAAATGTTGACCTGGGTCTGTTAAAAACAAACTCATGATGTGGAAGTCAGAGGTTTTGCCAGCTAGGACTTATGCAAAAGACAAACATTCCTAGAAGAAAACTCTTCACTGGTGGTAGATTAGGAGGTACATTTTTAGGAATTCATGATTGAACACTGATATGATGGGAAGAGATGGTCAAAAAGATGCTCTGGAGAAAGGCGATGGAGATGTGGGAACAGAAAAGCAGAGTGCAGGAAGAGAGATTCAGAGCTTTGATTCGAGGGAAAAAGTTGAAAATCAGGAGTTCAGGAACAAAGCCGTTGAATAGAATAGGGTGAAGTCATATTATGGAGAGCAGATAACTAAAGCTGGGACCCAGCATACAGTCAACTGTTGAACAGACAAGGTTAGCACATGCATCCCTCCACCTGCCTTCTCAGGAGGAAAATAAAAAAATCGTAACTGTGAGAAAGAACTGTGTTAGAACGATCAAAAGTGATGAAATCAGTTACCTGCATTGTAAAATGTTCTTCACATTTCTTCCTCCCCCTTCAAAGGTGTGAAGAGTATAAACTTATCATTAAAATGCAAAATATTAGTAAAAACTCTAGAATTGGGCTAGACAGAGGAAGAACCAGTGTGTGTGAGGGGGAGCACCCCATCTTCTAACAGAACTGTCTGCGTGTGGGCCCTGGGCCAGCAGCATTGCACTGCCTGGGAGTGTGTCAGGATTGTAAATTCTTGGTCCCCAGTCCAGAATTAGTGGGTCAGAAACCCTGTGGATTTGGCCCAGCACTCTGTGTTTTCACAAACCGTCCAGACGGCTGTGAGGGTCATTCAAGTTGGGGCAGCTCTCTTTGGCATGAGGCTGGTTGAAGGTTATCAACAGCAGACCATGCCCAGTATTTCCATGCCCTACCTATGCTATTTTGACTCATTTGGTATCTGAAAAACTGGCCGGTATCATAAAAGGTCATAGAGACTAGAAAAAGCTTACAGGCTACTTAAGGCGAAGCCTACCAGTGTGATAATCCCGTAGAGTCTTTCCACTTTCTCCTTGAGCTCCCGGAAGCAGGAGGACAGGCGGTCATGCAGTGGCTTGAGCTGTTCCGTCAGCTTCTCCCCATGGATGCGGATGCCCTCTGTCAGCAGAGGCATCTGGGGGAGGGCGGGGGAGACACAGTGTGGTTTAGAGAGAGGGAGAACTCAGACTGGGGCTGGGGAAAGATGGGGCATGGGGATGGACAGGTGAATAGGGGGGCACAGCACATATCAAATGAAAAAGCTACTTGTCAGGACAGTGCTTGGGAGCTGGACACCATGGGTCACAGAGCAGAGATATGTGCACACCCAGGACACAGCAGCCTTAAGCTGGGACAGGCTGCTGGACAACGTGAACTCATCTGAGCCCGGGGCATTTCTGTGCACAGGCAACCTATCGGTTTGAGCCTTAGATGGAGTGGACGGCTGCATTTTCTCCCACTGGTCACTGCCATAGTAAGAAAAAGAAACTCTGAGGCAAGCATCTCTTAGCTGTAACACAGGTAGGAAACCAACTGGGGGACTTGCCCTCATCTCTAAAAAGGCCCCTCTCCCCTGGCTGGTTCACTCAGTGGTAGAACATCAGCCCGACATGTGGATGTCCTGGGTTTGATTCCCGGTCAGGGCACACAGAAGTGATCATCTGCTTCTTCATCCCTCCCACTCCTCTCTCTCTTCCCCTCCCGCAGCCATGGCTCAATAGGTTCGAGCTCGTGGACCTTGGTGCTGAGGCTGGCTCCATGGAGCCTCTGCCTCAGTGCTAAAACTAGCTTGGTTGTGAGCATGGCCCCAGATGGGCAGAGCATCAGCCCTAGACAGGGTTGCTAGGTGGATCCCAGTTGGACATGTGGGAGTCTGTCTCACTATCTCCCCTCCTCTCACTTGGAAAAAGAAGAAAATAATAAAAATTAAAAAAGCTCCTCTCAACACCTTACAGTCTAATGGATGCTGTTCCTAGGTCACTTTGTCGAACAATCAAATTGATAGGTTGTAATTCTATGGTGTGTGTGCGTGTTTTTTTTTTTTTTTAAAGAAAAGTAACTCTAATAGCTTGTAGATTTGAGCCCTGGAGAATCTCAGACGCATACCGCACCACCCCTGTGAGGCAGCGGGAGCTGTCCAGCCATACTCCCCCCCCCCCCCCGGGGCACACCTGCAACGCTATCAACCTCTTCAGCAGCTCAACCTTCTCCTGGTCTTCAGGATGCTTCTGCAAGTACTTTTCTGTAAAAAAAGCCTAAGAGCAGAGCATAGGGGATGTGAATGATAAATACATACTTCACTGTGCGTTTGGCCCTAAAGGAACGGGAGGGAGGCCCCGGGAGGGTAAAACACATCTTTTATTCTATGTGATAAGCCCACAATGACTAAGTAACAGCATAGCCCTTATCCATAGCGAACAGTTCAAACAGGTTGATGCTAGTTTGGTCTTTCCGGAATCATGTAGTTCCTATGAAGAGTACATTCTTGATAACTACACACACATGAACATGCACACACGAATCAAAAAATAATCAGCAGCATAGCAGAGCTTCATTCCTTAAGATAACTTCCCCAAAGAAGAAAAAAATGACCAAATGACAATATCAAAAAGTTATTCATTAGCTTAAGTATATGAATATTATAAAGAAAAGAGCAAAAAGTTAATAGGCTGGAGATATGGCTGATACTTCTGCCCTACAACATGCTATAGATTATATCACAGTTTTTCTTATATTAAGTGAAGATTAATATCTGCACTTTCTTACTAATCACCTATATAGAAGACTATTTTGAGAACAACACAAAAAATACATTTAAGAATGTTTTGAAAATATTAAATGCAGATTGCATTTATTATATGCCAAGACCACATCTCCTATAACATCACCAATAAACATTCACGGTCCCCATGGTTAAGGTTCTATAACAGGGAAATAAAACTGAAACTGTAAATATAGGTGTTACATAGGAGATCGTTTTAAAGACAGAATTCATTAGTAAAGAAAACAGGATTCTGTAGAGAATTCTTCCAATGGGAGTTCAAAGTGGGAGTTATATATAGCGTGTCCGTAAAGTCATGGTGCACTTTTGACCGGTCACAGGAAAGCAACAAAAGACAATAGAAATGTGAAATCTGCACCAAATAAAAGGAAAACCTCCCAGTTTCTGTAGGATGATGTGGCAGCATGTACGCATGTGCAGATGATGATATAACACCGTGTATACAGAGGAGCAGCCCATGGCCATGGCAGTCGAGATGTGGACGGTAGAGAGGAAAGGTCAGTGTGTTCTGTGGCTCGCTAAATTCTAATCCGTGACCAAAGTGCAATGTGAATATCGGCGCATTTATAATGAAGCGCCACCACATAGGAATAACATTACTCAGTAGGATAAGCAGTTGAAGGAAACCAGTAGTTTGGTGGAGAAACCCCGTTCTGGTAGGCCATCAGTCAGTGACGAGTCTGTAGAGGCTATATGGGATAGTTACCTAAGGAGCCCTAAAAAAATCTGTGCGTGAGCCCACATCAAACTGCACTGAATAGGTATGAAACTGGGAGAGTTTTCCTTTTATTTGGTGGATTTCACATTTCTATCGTCTTTTGTTGTTTTCCTGTGACTAGTCAAAAGTGCACCATGACTTTACGGACACACTGTATTTCCTCCTTGTTTCCTAAATTTCATTTCAGAAAGTGCTTTCAAAGACAAACCTATGTGATTCAAGGGTCAACTGTCCACTTAACCGAGCTTACTGAATGCATCACCTTCATTTTCGATGGCGCCATACCTAAGCCCTGTGTGATGGACTCACAGGGCGGAGAACTCTCTTCCTACTTTCCCAGAGGAACACATACGGCACTTAGTTGAACTAACTTAACTGTGGGCTGAGACAGCATTTGCCCACACAACCTCTGGCCCATCAGGTCAGGCGGGGTTCCTAGAGGCCAGTCCTAAACCAAGTATGCTCTGCCCCTCCCACATGTCTCTTCACTTCCAGAGCATCCTCAGTTGGGGGGCCCACCTGCATACTTCCCACCTCTCTGGGTCAAGGGGTGGGAGAGAACAGCAGGGGGGTCACGCAGGCATGGCCTATCTGACTGATGTTTCAGGGACTCTTTCCCAGGAAATAGCTCACCCCAGTGTGGGCTATTGAGGGTCTTCAGGAGCTGTGAGATTGGGCACAAGTTTTTCATTAATTTCATATGCCCATTCATAAAAAAGGTTGGGGGGTTGAAAATCTCTCGGAAAAGTAGTAAGAAACGAATTTACCAGCTGCACAACGCCACAAAGAGAGTCATGGGGACATCAGAACTTTGAGTCCAATGGGGTCCCCGGGCTGCCTACCTTCTCATAGTTGGAGTAACCCCCCATGACAGCTGGGTCCACGATGCCACTGAGCAGCATGGAGAGAGGGTGCACAGACAGGGACCGGTCCCAGGCGTGCTGCTGGACACAGTTGCTAATCCTCTCGTTGGTGAGTTCCATGGTTTCGATGGCATTCTCCAGAGGGCTGACCTCTTCCTGTGACAGACAGCATGTGAGTGGAAGGCTCTGTGGCTTCCACAGCAAAGACTGGGAAAGCCCAAGTATTCCCCTTAAAAGGCATAAAGTTCTTACCAAGCTACAGAAGAATGAATTTTGCTGACTCATGTTTCTTAGGGCACCAGACTTATTTTAAATGGTATCAATAAGTTGCAAAATAAGCAAAATTTCCTTAGAAAGCATAAGGATGGTTTAAAAAAAATAGAGATATAGTAATGACCATTTCTTGGGGCAAAGCATCTGTAGGAATTTTAAAAAGAAAATATTGGAGCTACAATAATGATTGTTTCTTAGGGAAAAAGCTTCCTCTAAAAGCTTGTGAAATTCAATGACAATAGAGGAACAGGGTATCTGATCCAAGACACCTCTGCGCCACCGAGAGTGTCCACTGGTGAGAGGTTTGATGCTTCTTCCATGAGAAAAGATAAATGATTTGGAAGCCAGACATTCAGGCCATACATAAGTCACCTTAGTATGGGTTCTGTGACTAACAGAAGTCAGAAATAATAGCATGCGTTAGAATAGTCAGGTTGAATTTTGGGTAGAAATGAAATAAGATGCAATATGGACTCAGAAAGAGCATCTCTTTTGGGAATGTCTTCAAAACCAGATTTCAAGATAAACTTTGTCCTTCCTCATTTTACCCATTATCATGCACAATTGCCTCCTAATCTAGACTTAATTCTATAACTCTGTCCAAAAGTCATATCCATCCTTGAAGAATAATTTACACTAGATGTATGGGACATGTCAAACTTCAGTTGCGATTTGTTCAAGACCTATTTCTTGAATGCTTATTTGCGCCAAGTACTGTGTTAAACATCGCAGTTACAAAAGCAATTAAGACATATTTTATGGCTGGGAGGAGTTTACAGTTTCTGGAGGGTCTCAAGACAAGTGAACATGGTAAGTAACTTATTAGGAATAAGTGCAGGAGGCAATGGGCACAGAAAAAGAGCAGCAAAGCCAGCCAGGCAGTTTCACAGACAGCTTCCTGCAGAAGCTGGTAACTAACCTAAGCCTTAAATGGAGTAAGTTAGGTTGAGAAGTGGGAAGAGGGCATTTTGGGTTAGAGGAAATGACCCAGTTTCACAGAGAGCTAGAATAGCTTGGACTGGGCAGTTTAGTTCCAGTAGATTCCATAGCAGATGTGGGGGAGAGAGGAGTCACAGAGACCCTGTACTAATGTGCTAAGGAGTGTGGGCTTCACACTCTAGGCACTGGGGAGCCAAGAAAAGGTTTTAAGTGTGAAGATTACTCGTATCGGTTTCTCACTATGGAATTCACACTCTGAGGCACAGAAGAAAATGGACCTCGGATGGTCTAGGCAGGGTGGGGCAATGGACACGCTCTTTCAATGGCATCAACCTAGAGATGAAGGAGGGACGAGAAATGGTACATGGTACAGGGCTGGAAATAAAGGCACCAGATGCAGTAAACATTAACCACAGGCAGCCCTGGGGACTGGTGATGATGCAAGAGTCCAGGAGGAGTGCTGATGTGATGAGCTGCAAATAAAGGGAGAGGAAAAGTTCCAAGGGAGAGGAATGTGATTGACAGGAAGCACGAAAGAGACATTCCCAAAATGTGTTTGGGTGCTGGCAGGATCACAGAAGAGACCTCTTCTGTAGTCACAAAGGAATCATTCACTGTGTGCAACCTTCAGGGCTGGTGTTGTAACATCAGTTTTACAAAGACGTTCTATCAGACAAGCATGTCTTTTATTTCTCTCTCTTGGAAAACGAAGCCAGCCAGAGGAGGCTGGCCAAGCTAGCGAGACCTGCAGGGGCATGAAAAAAGGACCTTATTCTATCTGGAGACAGAAAGATTTTTCTGAGTTCTCGTTTCAAATGACTCACTGTTGAAATCTGTCTAACTTCAAACCACTTGAGAATCCCGGGAAAGGTATACGCAGTCTTATACGTGGTCCTTTCAATCCACATGGTCTGGTGGGAGGAGGGAAGAGAGGAAATGTTGGTTAGTTCCCAGGCTTTTTCAAAGAGCAAAACTCCCTGGTTCAGTTAAATGAGATTGTTCTCATATGCCCCCTTAGAGAATGACCTGTGTTATCTCTTAAAAAAATGAAAGAACTCTTCTAGATGTTACAAGCTGAAAGGGCCATCTCCTTGGGCCCTTTTACCCTACAGATGGGAAATTTCTGAGGTCTAGAAAGGTATGGTCTAAATGTTGTGTCTAAATTTCTGAGGCCTAGAAACACAATGGTCTAAATGTTGTGTCCCCCTGCCCCTGAATTCCTATGTTGAGACCCTAATCCCCAATATGATGGTGACAGGAAGTGGGACCTTTGGGAGGTGATTAGGACATGATGGTGGAGCCCTCATGAATAGGATCAGTGCCTTTTTATAAAAGAGACCTGGAGGGCTCCCCGATGCTTTCTCCCTGTGAGGACACATTGCCCAGTTTCTGGACTCCTTGGTCTAGAGCAGGGTTCTCAAACTCAACTCAGCATGTGGGCCGCAGAGCAAGATCACAGCCGTTCGGCGGGCCGCACTAGGTCTACAAAAGGCAACTGTTACGCAACACTTTTCAGTGTCACAAAACGACCAGAAACTGTAGTTCACATCACAACTGCTGTTAACTAAGCTAATATCTAGCTAGGATGCTAGAGAAATGAAAAATACAAGTAGGCCCCTAGGCTTACTTAATTTTATCCAAAATATTTTGAACTTCATGGATTAGTCTGCGGGCCGCACAAAATTGTTCGGCGGGCCGAGTTTGAGACCCCTGGTCTAGAGTTTTCCACTGAGATCACAGCCTGCTAGCAGTCTTGGTAATAAGCATGGGCCACCATTCATTATTTCCACTGTATAAGCTGCTTAGATGGAAGGCCACATTCTGGGTGTCACTTTTATCTTGTTCTAGAAGCTCAAATGGGTAGACTTACTGCAAACTCATTGTCTGGGTCCTTTTCTCCTTTCCGGAATGGCCGGGAATACTGGAACCTCTGTACCTCATTGGCCCTGTAGTAGCTGCGGAAAGATGCAGCCTCAGTGGTGTCTCTCAGGAAAAGTGCTCCCTGCCTGGCCTGTGGTGGCGCAGTGGATAAAGCATCGACCTGGAATGCTGAGGTTGCCATTTCGAAACCCTGTGCTTGCTTGGTCAAGACACATATGTGAGTTGATGCTTCCTGCTCCTACCCCTCTTCTCTCTTTTTTTTTGTCTCTCTCTTGCCCCTCTCTAAAATGAATAAATAATAAAGAAAAGAAAAAGAAAAAGCACTCCCTAATCTGATGGCAGCAAACCCGGCACACCTCTCATGCAAACCAAGCCAGCCAGTAACGCTCCACACACAGGCTGGTGTGGGCACACAATTTTATTTTACTGGACATCTTAATTTTATTATTCATGAATCGATGTCACAGCTCATAACTAAAAAAGGTATTTTTTTATGTGCCTGTTTGTAATCTCATCTGCCTAGTTTTATAACAGTTCTATCAATCCGACTAGAATATTACCTTCTCAGAAGTCAGACCTTCAGTCACTGGGGAACCTGCCAGGCAAGGTAAAGTAAGCCACCAGGGAAACTCTGGACAGAAATAAGAGGTAGGGGATCCAAACCCTAAGAGTGAAATTCCTGAGTTCCTTCTGTCAGCTTAAAAAACAAAGTCCCCAAATCATTTTGAGTTACCAAGGTCATATCTTATACTGACAGTGAACAGTCACAATGGTCTAAATGTTGTGTCCCCCTGCCCCTGAATTCCTATGTTGAGACCCTAATCCCCAATATGATGGTGACAGGAAGTGGGACCTTTGGGAGGTGATTAGGACATGATGGTGGAGCCCTCATGAATGGAATCAGTGCCTTTTTATAAAAGAGACCTGGAGGGCTCCCCGATGCTTCCTCCCTGTGAGGACACACTGCGATGATCTGTGAACCAGGAAGAAGGCTCTCACCAGACACAAATGTGCCAGCACCTCAACCTTGGACTTCCAGCTTCCAGAACTGCGAGAAATCAACCTCTTTCATTTATCTGCGCCCCGCCTATGGCGACCTGCTGCAGTGGCCTGAAGAGATAGGCACAACACAAGGTCCTCCAAACTGAAGCGAACCGAAGACAACGGTTCGATGGACTTCTAGACAAAGGGTGTGAGGGAGATGGGTGTTTTAAAAAGAAACAAGAAAACATGCTTACTTTAAGATCTGCTCCGGAACCGGCTTGTCCTTGTAGCTGGGCGGCAGGCTCATCACCGGCTTGACAGTGAAGCACTGCACGTCTGCGGCGTCGTTAAGGAAGGATAGGGACCGGCCACTAGGCCGTCCCAGGCAGAAAGCCCACCTGTCCCTCTTGCTTCACCAGTGGAAGTGGCCTGCTCTGGCCATTCCTGTTTATTCAATGCCAGGGCTGCACTAAAGATGCACTAAAGAGGGCTCCCTTCTTTATTACCTAAACACCTTCAGTCATTGCTCTAGGGCTTTTTGTTGTTGTTGCTGTTGGACACCTGGCAAACAACCTTCTCTGGAGAAACCTAGAGAAATATAAATATCACTGAAATATCCAAAGTGATTAGAAATTGTCCTCAATCCTTTCCTTTGGACAAGCCTTCCTTTGAAGTAGCCAGACTCTGGAGCCCAGGAGATAGAAAGTTCTGGTATCTGGACACCATCTGTTTATCAAGGGCTACAGCTGGGCATGGTATGAGGTGTTTTTAAAATATTATTTCCAGTAAACACAATGACTACCAGGTTATTAATCTCCTCTTTGCCAATGGAGAAGCTGAAGATTTGAGAAAACCCAGATCACACAGCTGGGAAATGAAGTCAGGGTTGCAAACAACTCAGGGACAAAGCCTCCTTTTCTGACTTGATGATCTGATCTTGGCAATCACTTCTTTGTCCTTATCAGAGAAAATTATGTTGTACCCAAACCTGGAGCATTTAAACCACAGGTTAAGACACTTGGGTCTGTCATTACCAGTATCTTTCCAAGTGATGTGTGCAGTCCACTCGCACCAAAGTCACCTGGAGACAAAATGCAGAATTAGGACTGCTGCATGCCGATTTCTCTGTATAATGAAATCTGAGAACCACTGGGCTACGTCTTATGCTGTTAGTTTATAAAGCAATTTCATATAAACTACCTCTTTTGTTTGATGGCTCAGAGAAGTACCATTAGGTATTTAGGGAGCACAGACTTACCCTCCTTACACGCATAGATGAGAAAACTAAGATCTGGATAGCCGAAGCCCCTTGGACAAGGTTAAATGGCTCTGCAGACATGACAGAAGGCCAAGTTTCTAAATGCAATTCTTGAAGACCTCTTTCATTGCTACCCCCAGAAGGCACCTCTGTTGTTTTGTGATCCTCCATAATAAAAGATCTGTCCCAGAAGACCTTTCTTTTCCAAGCATTCAGTGTGTTAACAGGTCATGACTTCTTCTCTTAAAAGTATGTCTGTCCAGGATAAACAAATGGGACTATATCAAACTAAAAAGCTTTTGCACAGCTAAAGACAACAAGAACAGAATAAAAAGACAAACTACACAATGGGAGAACATATTTGACAATACGTCTGATAAGGGGTTAATAACCAAAATTTATAAAGAACTTGTAAAACTCAACACCAGGAAGACAAACAACCCAATCAAAAAAAGGGCAAAAGAGATGAATAGACACTTCTCCAAAGAGGACATACAGATGGCCAATAGGCATATGAAAAAATGTTCAACATCACTAATCATTAGAGAAATGCAAATTAAAACCACAATGAGATATCACCTCACACCAGTCAGAATGGCGCTTATCAACAAAACAACACAGAATAAGTGCTGGCGAGGATGTGGAGAAAAGGGAACCCTCCTGCACTGCTGGTGGGAATGCAGACTGGTGCAGCCACTGTGGAAAACAGTATGGAGATTCCTCAAAAAATTGAAAATCGAACTGCCTTTTTACCCAGCTATCCCACTTTTAGGAATATACCCCAAGGACACCATAGAATGGCTCGAAAAGGAGAAATGCACCCGCATGTTTGTGGCAGCATTGTTCACAATAGCGAAGATCTGGAAACAGCCCAAGTGTCCGTCAGAGGACGAGGGGATTAAAAAGCTTTGGTACATATATACTATGGAATACTACTCAGCCATAAGAAATGATGACATCGGATCATTTACAATAACATGGATGGACCTTGACAACATTATACGGAGTGAAATAAGTAAATCAGAAAAAAAACTAAGATGAATCCATACATAGAAGGGACATAAAAATGAGACTCAGAGACATGAACAAGAATGTGATGGCAACAGGGGCGGGGGTTTGGGGGAGGGGGGATGGGGTGAAGAAGGAGAGAGGAGTTAGGGGAGGGGAGGGGCACAAAGAAAACCAGATAGAAGGTGACAGAAGACAATTTAACTTTGCGGGAGGGGTATACAGCACAATCAAATGTCAAAATAATCTAGAGATATTTTCTCTCAACATATGTACCCTGATTTATCAATGTCACTGCATTAAATTTTTTTTTAAAAAAAAGAGTATGTCTATCTAGTGAACTCTTATTAATAGCTAATATATATTGGGGATTTTATTATGTACCAGGCATTGTTCCTAGTATTTTACATATATATTTACATACTCAGTCTTTGTAGAAACTCCAAGAGGAGGAATGGTTATCATCTCCATTTTATAGATGAGAAAACCGAGGCACATAGACATTAGGTAACTTGCTTATCTGCCATGCCACACTGGTTCTGTCTTAGCTACTGCTCTTAGAATACTGTTCAGTTTTATAACATCTTTATTTTGGCATAGAACCCATGAGAAAGGTTTTTTTTTTGTTTTTTTTTTTAAATTTTTTTTTTCAATGACCTAGGCTCCTAAGTTGAGGACACTGTCATTTCCTCAATATCTTATTTATTAGATGCAAGTCCCTTATCCAAATCATTAAATCAAGGTGAAGGGAATTAGTGTCACATTTTGAAGAGTATCAAGGAGTTTGTGGAAGAGTTTTATTTTTCCATTTTTTTATTTTAATATTCATTTTTAGAGAGGAGAGAGAGACAGAGAGGGAGAAAGAGGAGAAAGAGAGAGAAGGGGGGAGGAGCCGGAAGCATCAACTCCCATATGTGCCTTGACCAGGCAAGCCCAGGGTTTCGAACCGGCGACCTCAGCATTTCCAGGTCGACACTTTATCCACTGTGCCATCACAGGTCAGGCATGAGAAAGTTTTAAAAGCAACCTTGTTATAGAGCTCTTAGTGTCCTTCTTTTTTTCTGATAATGTGTATAATTGATTATTCAATAAGTCATGGTACATTATAAAAAAGAGTTGTACATATTTATCCAGAATCCAGAATAGGAAGTCTATGTTCTCTTCAAGCTTCCCCTATGGCTCTAAAATACATCTTTTCATATTCAAGATTTGCTTGTCATCTCTCTTCTTTAATGACTTCGTAACCATGAGGTGAGGACATTGAGGTCTTAAAGCTTTTACACAGACTGGGACATTGTGTCTGAATGGTTAATGAGTGGTCTCAGTACGAGATGCATCTGTGTTCAGAGACAGGATTGAGCCCTCAGCATCCCTGGCTGGGCTGGCTGCAGCACCCTTGGGTCAGGCCTCACTGTGGCAAGGATACACTGCTTTTGGGAGGACCGGATTTCCTCTCCCGGGGGTGTGGTGCTGGTCATCTTCTCGGCACTGGGGAACTGGGTCAGCAGCCTCAGGCTGAAGTCTTCTCGCCTTTCATACTCCTTCCCTCGATAGATGAAGATTTTGTTCTGCAGGTCAGAGACAGCAAGGGGAATAATTAAACATGAAGAAGAGAAAACTGCAGGTCTTGGTACTGAGGAAGTACTCCCAGTCAAAGTTCAACCTACTGTCAAGTTCTCACTGAATACCTGCTATGTGCCCCACAGCAACTATCATATCTGACAAGGGCTCCTGATTATTTCAGGAGTTAAATCACAGGTGGTGCTTCTCATAGTGTGGCCCCATAACTACAGCCAGTACAGTTTACACCGACTCACAGAAAATAAGGAGCTCATGGCCTAAGGTAGATCTGTGACATTGCCAGGAATGCCATTCAGTTTAGCTAATAGTTTTCATAGTAAGACATTCTCAGTGAAGGAAGTGCACTGATTTATATTCACCAAGCAGCTTATCTCATCATGATCTGGAATAGTCTGTGGACCAGCATTCTGAGTGGCACAGCCATCAGGAACATGGAAATACAAAGTGACTCTTTTGACCCAGTGAAACAGTAAGTAATAATGAACAGGAATAAGTTTCAGTGGTCCCTAGACAGTCCTGCAAATGAATCACTGGGATGGCAACATTGAGGTCTCATAGAAAATAACCACACAAAACATTATTCTCTCCACTGCCAGCTGCAATATTTCCCTCTTTAATAAAATTAATAAAATTGGGCCCTGGCCAGTGGCCCAGCTTCTGGATATTCTGGGTTTGATTCCTGGTCAGGGCACACAGGAGAAGCAAATATCTGCCCCCTCTCTTCCTCTCTTCTCCTCCTTCAGGCAGTGGCTTGATTGGTTTGAGCATGGCCCTGGGTGCTGAGGACTGCTTGGCTGGTCTGAGCACATCAGCCACAGGTGCTAAAAATAGCTCATTACTCGAGCATCGGCCCCAGACAGGGGTTGCTCAGTGGATCCTGGCCCAGGTGCATATGGGAGTCTATCTCACTATCTCCCTTCCTTTCACTTTAAAAAGATTGATAAAATAAGATTTTTTTTTTTAAATAGAAACTTCCTGGGCCTTAGGCATAGGAGTAATCTGTCTCATAATTATTATTACCCATGCAAGTTCAAATGCAGCAATGTTTTGAAGGTTTGTGCTCATCTGATCTTTACTCAGGTGAGTAATACTTAATATAGATTGGCAGCCCACTCATGATCCATTGATACTTGGGTATGTATTGTTCTGTAAAGTGTTTTTAAAAAATCACTCACCCAGTTACATAACAAATATGTACTGAGCAAACAACAAATATGGTAGACACTAGGGATATAATGGTGACCCTGCTCTCGCAAATCTTACCTTCCAGTGGAGAGAAATAGAAAATGAATGACAAATAAGTAAATATGATGATTTTAGATAGTTTAAATAAGGCAAAGGTAATACATTTTCTAGGCCAAACATTGAAGATAGGAAAAATTGTCAAAACTTTTAGAACAAATGATTAGAATTTTTCCATGCTGGAAAGATTCATGCATTATAAAAGTCCCTCATTCAGGCAAAACTATGTGGGCAAAGAATCAGAATATAATAAAACACTAATTGTACAATGTGGACAATAGCTGTGAAAGGAATCAGACAAGCAGAGGTCAGCACAAACCAGCTCAATGTGAAAGGGCTTTCAGGAAGACACAAGACTTGTTTGGGCCTGAATGGGTAGATGGGGTAAGAAGAGGGGGTGGAAGGGAGAGGACGATCAGGCACGGGAAGCTATAAGAGGGATCAGGCCCAGGGACAGGAAGCATGGAGTTCAGGTAGAAGAAAGAGCTTGGCTGACCCAGAACGTGGAAGGCCTTGGAAGGCAGGCAGAAGTTCCAGAAGCTCAGGGAAATCCCTGGAGGGTCTGGAAGGAGGGAGCAACACAATGAAGGAAGGGAAGTAATGTAGACAACCTCATCTGAAGGTGGAGTACACAACCAACTGCAGAAATCTGAGACAGGGCTGGGTGGGAGGAGGAGAAGAAGGAGAAGCTACAGAGCCTGTGTGATGGGAGTCAACAAAGATTCTGGGGTTACTGGCCTCGGAACGGGAAGAACAGAGGTCCCACTAACAGGATAAGAGAAGGACACCTAGTGGGAAAGGGGGGGAGGTAATATAATTTACATTTTCTGAATTTGGGAAAATTGTCCATAACTTGGAAGGGCATTTAGGTTTTATCATTCATAAAGTACACTTTGATAACACATAACATCTACAAACCACTCCTATGTGCTATTTATTTAATTCTCAAAACAGCTCTGGGATATGGAATGATGTCTCCAACTTACAGATCAGAAAACTAAGACTTGGTGGTTATGTGATTTGGCCAAAATCATGCAGTCACTCAGCACACAATTTAGACCTCAATTTTTCAACTTGAAAGTCTAAAAGTCTTGTTTTTGCTTAACCACTGATGTTTACTGGTTCACATCCATTATTTCATGTGACACAATAGTCACATATAACAAGTATGGTAGGCATCACCTTATCGTGACTCAAACACCCAATTGATAGCAAATTTAAGACTAGAACCTGATGCAAGCCTCTACTTTTAGTCTCATCTCTCTCCCTAGGGCCTAGGCCATCTCATCCACAACTGGTTTTAACTACATGTAAATAACTTAGCAAAATTTGTCTCCAGACTAGAACTTGCCTTTGAGTTCCAGATCCATGTATCGAATTATGACTTATATCTTTTGGATGTTCAAATTTATGCATGTCCAAAATCAAACTTTTAAAAAGATCTCAAAGGCCTTCTGCAGCCTAGTCCCTTGCTTCCTGGCCTCTCCTCCGCCTGCTCTCTAGTTCACGCTCCTCATGCTGTTGACCTTGCCGTTCTGGGATCCTCACTTGTCTCTTCACAACCACCAGACTTATTCCCTCACTTTCTTCAAGATTTTGCTCAGATGTCATTCTCTCACTGAAATCTTTCCCCTTCACTTTGCTTTAAATTGCAACTCTACCCCATCACCTGCCTCTCTATTCACCTTCCCTGACCTAATTTTCTCCACAATGCTTGTTTGTAGTGTCTATGCTGTATGAGACATTGTTCTAGACTGTCTGACATGGAATAGTTTACTTGTCTTATTTTTTTCTCCCCAAGTTAGAATACAAGCTCCACACTTCCAAGGATTTTGGTTTGGTTTTTTTAGGACTCTGCCACCATGCCTCTATCGCAGCAAGGCACATTGTAAGAGTTGAGTGAATATCCACTCTATGAATGGTTGCTTCTCTCCTCTGTGACCTCGTTTTTTCCAGCATTCCTATCTGAGTGGATGGCTCCGCTACCTCTCCAACTAAGCAGTCCAATAACCTAGGAATCATTCTTGACTCCCATCTCTTCCTCAGCCACCAATCCCATCAACCATCAAGTGCTGTCACTCCAGCCTGACCAGGTGGTGGCACAGTGGATAGAGTATCGGACTGGGATGCAGAGGATCCAGATTTAAGACCCCGAGGTCGCCAGCTTAAGCGCAGGCTCATCTGGTTTGAGCAAAAGTCCACCAGATTGAACCCAAGGTCGCTGGCTCCAGCAAGGGGCTACTCGGTCTGCTGAAGGCCCATGGTCAAGGTACATATGAGAAAGCAATCAATGAACAACTAAGGTGTTGCAACGTGCAATGAAAAACTAATGATTGATGCTTCTCATCTCTCTCTGTCCCTGTCTGTCTGTCCCTGTCTATCCCTCTCTCTGACTCACTCTCTGTCTCTGTAAAGAATAAAAAAAAAATGCTGTCACTCCATCTTCATTATTCTAATCTTTCCCTCTTTCTACAGCCACCTTCCTGGGTCAATCTGTCACCTCTTCCTTGATGTCTGCAATAGTCACTAGTGGTTTATCTACACACATCTCCTACCCATTCTCCACACCAAAACCAGATACTCTGACAACTCAGAATGGCCACATGGCTCCCCTTGGCTCTCAGGACGCTGACCACACCCCCTGTGCAGTCCCAGGCCCAGCCCCCTCCCCCACACTTCCTGCCTCTGGCCCTGTCACCCAGTTCCCTCTGCTCCCAGCACACAGCACACCTTTTCCTAGCTTCGCCTCCTTCAAAATGTAGCTTTCAAAATACAGCTAAAGCTGACATCCTCTGGGAAGTTCTTTCTGGCTCTTAAAAAAATTCAGATATAATTTCTATATAGCAAAATCTACCCTTTCAGTATAAAATTCTATGGATTTTGACAAATATAACCATGACCACAATCAAGACAGAACAGTTTTATCACCACCAAAAAAGTCCCTATGCCTCTTCATAGCCCAACTTTCCCCTATCCAACTTATCAGATAACCACTGATAAGTTTTTCATCCCTACAGTTAAGTGTGAGCTTGGCCAGAATGCCATAAATAAAATGACAGTGTATGTCGACTTTAATGTCTAACTTCTACTCAGCATCATGTACCTGGAATTAATCCACATGCTGTGTGTATCAGGAGTTTATTCCTTTTTATTACTGAGTAGTACTCCATTATATGGCTACATCACAGTTTGTTCATCCTTTCCCCATTTGAGGGACAGCAGGGTTCTATCTAGGATTTGATGATCATGAATCACAGTACTATGAACTAACACATACAATTTTTATGTGAATGTAGGTCTTTATTTCACGTGTGTACTGCTCTCTGGTTAACTGAGTCTTGTAGCACAGAATACCTGTCTTGGTCAGTTTCAATTTTTACATTCATTTGTGTAATTATTTAAATATTTTTTAAATTTATTGATTTTGAGAGAGAATGAACGGGGGGAGAGAGAGAAATGGTGGGGGAGGGGTGATGGGGGGAGGGAGAGAGAGAGAGAGAGATCAATTTGTTGTTTCACCTATTCATGCTATTATTGGTTGATTCTTATATGTGCCCTGACTGGGGATTGAACCCATAACCTCAGCACATGGGGATGATGCTCTAATCAACTGAACTACCCAGCTAGGGCCTGTGTGATTATTTAATTAACAACTCACTCATTAGGCTGTAAAATCTTAAGAGAGCAAGACCATATAGAATTATAATTAGCTCTGTATCTCTAATGTTTAGTATGTGCCTGGCACTCAGCAAATAGTTATTGAATGAATGAATGAATGAATGAACTCTCTCTTCATTAGGCACTGTAAAGAATAGAAAGTACTCTCCCACTTTTCTTAATTAGGGGAAGGAGGGTGGGTAATATACACGTAAGTATGGCTAAGCGCTGAAAGGAGCTTCTTTTTGTGGGAGAAAATGATGGTTGTGTTTTGTTTTCTAGTTTGTAAAATCAACATCACATTATAGAAAATTTTGAGAAGAAAAACATGGCCCTTCTCACTGGACAACAAAACTGTTTTTGTTTCTGCAAAAATTTTTGCAGTCTTATCCTTGGGATATTTTACTTTCAAGCTCATATAGTGTTGCAGGAAAGTGACCCAACAGAGGATAGACACTCAGATAACTTTATAAGAGGAAAAGAGAATTTATTAGAAAGCTGGTGGAGCACGTGGGGCTAGTGGCTCCAAAGACATGTGCCCTGAAATTAGATTTCTTATATCTTATATACCCTTTACAGAAAACAAGTTCACATACAAGGGTCTCGTGATTCCTTTGTCTAGAGGTACATACGGCAATCACACGATTTCAGGACGGGAGGAGGTTTAAGTGATGTCAGAGAATAAGCGTTGAAAATCACCCATTAAGGTCTTTTTTTTTTTTTTTGTATTTTTTTTTCTTGAAGCTGGAAACAGGGAGAGACAGTCTGACAGACTCCCGCATGCGCCCGACTGGGATCCACCCGGCACGCCCACCAGGGGCAACGCTCTGCCCCTCCGGAGCGTCGCTCTGCCGGGACCAGAGCCACTCTAGCGCTTGGGGCAGCGGCCAAGGAGCCATCCCCAGTGCCTGGGCCATCTTTGCTCCAATGGAGCCTCTGCTGCGGGAGGGGAAGAGAGAGACAGAGAGGAAGGAGGGGGGGGGGGTAGAGAAGCAGATGGGCGCCTCTCCTATGTGCCCTGGCCGGGAATCGAACCCGGGTCCCCTGCACGCCAGGCCGATGCTCTACTGCTGAGCCAACCGGCCAGGGCCCCATTAAGGTCTTAAAAACTGAAAAAGGGGAGAGGAAGGGGCTATTTAGATCTCCCTTCCCTCTTGCATTCCTCATAGCTTTTCTTCCTCCTCAGTGAATAGGAGGGCGGGGTCTGTTTCTCCTTTCAAACTTTCTAGAACGAAAACATCTCCCTTAGCAAAATAACAGCATTTCCCAAGTAGAATGGCAATCTGTAACTTCACTGACCATTTTTAGCTGGTGTTGCCTAGCCCTTATTGTAAATCACAAACAAGTATAGATATCATATTTACAAAATTATCTGGCCAGTATTTTACTCCTTTTGCTTGCTTTGCTATCTACACCACAGGCATTCCAACGCAGGGAATAAAGTACATTATACAATTAAAAAGTTGTCCTTTACAAAATCTCTCTGAATGCTTGGCCTAAAACATAAAATGTACTTGAAACTTCTTGATTTTGGGTGGGGGGGTGTTTCTTTCCTTAACAGCAGCTGGAAACAGACAGCTAAACGCATCCCTCCACACTCCTCCAGCCTGACCCACAGCCACAGAGCAGTGGAGGGGCCGGTTCTGTTTGCTTCCTTCTTATCCCACCTGGGAAAAGTCATTCTGCAAAAGAGCTGCCAGGATCCCAGAGGTGGCCGGGGTGTGGGGTGAAAAGGCCACGGCTCAGGAAGCCATTTCCCTTCCCGACCTCCCACAACGAGAACACGGGGCGCCAGCTGCTAACACATCAGGCCCATCTGGAAAAAACGATAAATACCTCCCCTCCTCCAGACTGCCAGGCTTGATGGCTGGGGAAGACCACCCTTGAATTTCTTACCCGTAGAAAAGAAGGGAAGCCCTGACCGTAGTATCCAACAGCAAAGTATTCAGGCTGAGGCCTCATGGCCTTGATGATGTTCTCATAAAACGATGCTTGTTTTTTCTGGAAAAGAAAACAAGTCATTCCATAGGGAGGTTACAAGGGGACAGTTGGGGGAGGGGGAGATCTGACTATTTGCTTTGTTGTTTCCCATGTAACACAGACATGAAAGTTCTCTGGAAAACAACTTGGGGGCTGAAGAGTGATCCTGTTGTTGGGCAGGTGGGTTTGGACCTGGGCCCATGAATGGGCAGCGGAGAGTCTGGGATTCCCTGCAGGTTTCTGTAGAAAGATGCACACGTGTGCATTACGCTCAGGTGGAGGCAGGGCATGGTCTTCACTGGATTCCTAAAGGGGCTTCTGGATCCCTAACAGGTTAGAAAACACTTTCAGAGATTAATGAAGAGTGGTTGCATTTAAGCAAAGATATATGGGAAAAGAAGATAGAGAACTTTTCAGTTCATGCACGTGGTTTGGATTTAAAGTCATTGGTTCAGCCACAAGCTCCCGGAAGGTAAAGGTAATGTTCTATTTTTTGATACTGGCACTCCTCCCACATCTTTAATCCTTCTCATGGGAAGAGGCTCACCAGGCAGGACTCAGAGAGTCAGCCTTAAAGAAAGCAAAATAGGCAGCCAGACCCAGGGGCTCTGAGGGGTGTTTCTGAGCCCCTCCTACAGTGACTATCTTACTCCAGCAGGGCATCCTGGATGCCTGAAACTGCAGCTAATACTGAGCCCTGTATATACTAGGTTTTATCCTATACATACGAACCTATGATAAAGATTAATTTATAAGTTAGATGCAGTGATAGAGTAACAGTAACTAGTAATAAAATAGAATAATTACAACAATGTACTGTAATAAAAATTAAGTGAATGTGATCTCTGTGTATCTCTCTCTCCCTCTCTAAAAATATTTTATGCTGTCTGTAATCACCTTTTCATGTAGAAGCCAGGATCCCTCTTGCACTTGGGGCCACCAGTAAGTAAAGTAAGGGTTATCTGAACACAAGCACTGCAATACCTTGCGAGGTACTCCCCTTACCCAGACGGCTACCGAGTGACTCATGGGCATGCAGCACCTGCAACACGAGTACACTGGACAAAGGGACGACTCACGGCCCAGGTGGGTGCAGTGGGATGACGTGAGATTTCATCACAACACTCAGAAAGGCATGCAATTTATAATTTGTAAAGTTTTTTTTTTTTGAAAATTTTCATTTAGTATTTTCAGATTGTAGTTGACTGCGGGTAACCGAAACCACGGAAAGCAATGATGCAGATGAGTGGGGACTATTGTACTCTATCTAGGTGAAGGTTTCTATCACAATGTTTGGTTAGAAGGGGAACATGTTACATTACTAACATCTCAGTTCAATTTAGTTTATGCAGTTAAGGAGTACTCTTTTTTCATAATGGCGGAAACTGATATAATACACTGGCAAACAGTTTTCAAAGTGATCTTGACAACGAAGACAACTATTTCCACCCATAAATTATTGCACGGCAATGGGTGACTTGACCTTTTGTGACTCTGCTACCAAAAACTACCAAGTGAATATTGCACTGGCCTACTAGTAGGCATTTAGAAGACAATTTTTGTTTTACTTTGTTTTTAAATAGTTTGACCTGTGTTAACAGCCCGGCATAGTACACAAATTCAAGGGACGGTAAAAGTGGAGCGTTCTGGTAATACTTGGGAGACAGGGAGATGGGGGCAGAGAGAGGAGGCAAAATTTGAGAATCAAGTTCTGACAGAAGTATTTTACAACTTGACCAAGTTGTGTGCAACGACACTTCTTAAAAAATAAAGCAATGCCTAAGACAAGCAAGTCAGTCATTCAACAGGGATCTGAGCACGTGGACCACAGAACAAATAGTTTTGACGAACAGAAGATGTCAGAAAACATCTGAAATACGGATGAGTGTTCAATGAAGGTGAAGGAAGTGCGAGCGTAGAGAGCTGGGGATATGGAAGATCCACATAGGCATGGAGATGGAAGACAGAGCTGTAGGCAAGGATCCTGAGCTCTTGAGCAAGGCTAATCTGGAGAAATAATAACAGCTTTTGGACCTTACCGTTTTTCATTTTTATTTCAAGCGAGGTTTGCTTTTCCCATTGTAAAGAACACCCTTTATTCTGACTCTCTTAATAAACACATTTTCAGGAACACTCACATCAGCACTCCTAGAGGAGGCTTGACAGATTTCTGTAAGGTCGGTGGATAATCGGGGAAGGTCACGTGAGGAACCCGGGAACTTTGGCTAGGACCACCCACAACCAAGCAGGCCAAAAGAAACTTCCCAGGAGTCCTTGGGAAAAAAGCAACTAACTGTCAGCCAGTGAGATTTCGCTACATCATATTAGCCTGACTTCCCTAGAGGGACCCTTTTTTAAATTTGCCCACGCAGTCTCTCCATGTGCGATTTTCCTGACCTCCATCTTCTGGGCCAGTGAATCTCCTCTGAGAAACGCTCTGTACTGAATAAAGCCTTTACTATTCCACACTTGGTGGCTATGCCCCTTCCTTCCTTCTCCACGGGGAAAAATACCTTACAATTTTGACGGAGACTCACCAGGAGGTTGCCGAGGCCCTCGTAGTCAAATACTTTGCTCTCATATGTCTCCGCCAACTCTTTGCTCAGTTTGATTGCCTTCTCCCACATCTTCATAAAAAGAAAAGTGGAGAACAAAGGAGTCATTGATCCCAGCTGCAAAAGCCACTCGAAAGTCACTGGCAATGAATAAGGAGTCAGGAAGGTTGAGTTTCTGCAGATATTCCCAACATGCCTCACTTCCTGGATCAGCTAAACTTTTTAGGGACATCATAAAGTTACTATATCTTGGCTGCTTGGGCAGGGGGTATCCTGTGTAATTCTGTTTGCAAGGCCATGAAGAACAAACACCATGTGTCCCCAAACAAAGCAATACTCAGTTTTAAGGACAAAACACTAAAGATCATTGAGAATGGAGGGGAAGCGTACCTCTTGAGAGTGTGAAAGCCTTGTTGGAGGGAAAAACTGGCATGGGCTCTAGTTTTGTGTGTGTGTGTGTGTGTGTGTGTGTGTGTGTGTGTGTGTGTGTGTTTTGAGTTAGGCTGTTTGGGAGAAGGGGGGAATGAAAGAAAGGCTAACTGTTCTGTTGTGTGAAATGTGGGGAACTATGTACCAGGGGTTAGCCAGCAATCTCTAGGGCAATGATTTTTCTACTTCCAGCTATACATCTACTTAGTCAAAGAGTTTTAGGAAATGCTTTGGAGCATTCATGACTGTGCAAGTTACAGCTTAATACACATATTTGGTATCTGAGGCCAGCAACCCAGATTGATCCCTCTGTTCTTTTTGGTATTTCATAACATCTCTCTTATGTGGACACTGTTAGTTACACGGCCTCTGGTAATTTCCTACTCCATTATTACCAGCCAGGAGCTATGCTCCATTGTTTCTGGCTGCTGAATAAATGTGTGTGCAGTTCACATACAGCTATAAATCATTTTAAAATGAAATCTTTAAAAACCATCTTTTGCCAAATGTGTCCCTCCGGTTTCAGGGTCTTGGTCACTGGGGAAGCTCTGAAAGGTGCTGTATAGAAATTATTCCAGATCAGATGGGCCTGGTAAAGGAAGTCAGTCAATAACATTAGTGGCTGAATCCTCTCCTGACTTCACCAAATGCCAAGTAATGTAAGGGACAGGGAGACAGCCTAGCACAGCAGTTCTCCGAGTGTGGTCGCTAGTCTCTAAGGGTTCCTAAGACCATTTCAGGTGGTCTCTGAGGTCAAATTATCTTATTTTTAAAAAATTTTTGTTTATTAGTTGATTTTTAGAGAAAGAAGAACAAGAGAGAGAAACGATGATTTTCTGTTCCACTTATTTACACATTCATTGGTTGATCTGTGTATGTTTCCTGACTGGGGATAGAACCCACAACCTTGGCATAACGGGACAACAACTGAGCGACCTGACCAGGGCTCAAATTATCTTCTTAATAATACTAATATTATTGCCTTTTGTCAATGTTCATTCTCTCATGAGTACACAGAGGAGTTTCCCAGAGGCTCCTGAATGTGTGAAATCACAATAGAACAAATGCAGAAGCAAAAATGAGAATCCAGTTGTCTTTTACAAAGCCAGATATTAAAGAAATTTGCAAACATGTTAAACACTACTCCTATGGCCAAAACTTTGGAACATATAGTAGTTTTTAAAAAATAGGTATAATTTTATCTAAACTGGCAATAGGCTTACTATCATTGTTAAAAGAATAAGTACACACTAAAAAATTGTAATAGTTTCTAAGAGTATAAGAAGCAATAGATACAATCCACGTGAACAAAAGTTCTCTGGGGTCCTCAGTGATTGTTAAGAGAGTAAAGGGGTGCAAAAATCAAAATGTCTAAACAAATATACTCACTCTCTGAGCCTTAAGTTCTTCATCTGGTCTGACCAGTGGTAGCACAGTGGATAGAGCATTGATCTGGGAAGCTGAGGTCCCAGGTTTGGAACCCGAAGGTTGCCAGCTTGAGTGCAGGCTTACCAGCTTGAGCATGGGATCACCGCCACAGTCTCATGGTTGTTGGCTTGAGCTCAAGGTCACTGGCTTAAAGCCCAAGGTCACTGGCTTGAGCAAGGGGTCACTCGCTCTACTGTAGCCTCCCAGTCAAGGCACATATGGGAAAGCAATCAACGAACAATTAAGGTGCCACAACAAAGAATTGATGCATTTCATCTACCTTCTTTCTGTCTCTCTGTCCTTATCTGTCCCTCTCTCTGACTTAAAAAAAAAATCTTCATTTGTAAAACAGATAAAATCTATCTGGTAGGGTTATAAGGAGAATTAATTAGGAAAAATGTCTGGAAATCACCCAAAACAGAAACTAGCACTAAATAGATGGTAGCTATTTTATCATAATGATTATTTGACTTATTAATTCATTTAACCAACAGGTTCCACTGATAAAAAATGAAAGGGTGGCCCTGCCCGCTTGGCTGGGTGGTAGAGCATCGGCCTGGCGTACAGGAGTCCCAGGTTCGATTCCCGGCCAGGGCACACAGGAGAAGCACCCATCTGCTTCTCTACCCCTCCCCCTCTCCTTCCTCTCTGTCTCTCTCTTCCCCTCCTGCAGCCAAGGCTCCATTGGAGCAAAGTTGGCCCAGGTGCTGAGGATGGCTCCATGGACTCTGCCTCAGGCACTAGAATGGCCCTGGTTGCAACAGAGCAACGTCCCAGATGGGCAGAGCAACATCCCCTGGTGGGCATGCCGGGTGGATCCCAGTCGGGCGCATGCGGGAGTCTGTCTGACTGCCTCCCCATTTCCAACTTCAGAAAAATACAAAAAAAAAAACCCAAACAAACAACAAAAAGCAAAACAAACAAACAAACAAATAAAATCTTAAAAAAAAATGGAAGGGTGGCTGGATGTGGCAGTCCAAGAGAACTCTCCAGAACTCTAAAGCTAATCAAAATGAGATCTGTTTTGTTTGGATAGCAGATGCAGTTTCCCGCCTTTCAACTCTTTCTATGTATTTTTCTTCATTAAATTAAAAAGAGCCTGACCAGACGGTGGCGCAATGGATAGAGCGTTGGACTGGGATGCGGAAGACCCAGGTTCTAGACCCCGAGGTTGCCAGCTTGAGCGTGGGCTCATCTGGTTTGAGCAAAAGCTCACCAGCTTGAGCCCAAGGTCACTGGCTCGAGCAAGGGGTTACTCGCTCTGCTGAAGGCCCGCGGTCAAGGCACATATGAGACAGCAATCAATGAACAACTTACTAAGGTGTTGCAACACGCAACAAAAAACTACTGATTGATGCTTCTCATCTCTCTGTTCCTGTCTGTCTGTCCCTGTCTATCCCTCTCTCTGACTCTCTGTCTCTGTAAAAAAAAAAAGGAAAAAAAAAATTAAAAAGAAATTTAAAAGCCTTTCAGATGGACATGCTTTCTCCAGTTGACCACAAACGTCACAAGTTCCCAGCCCAGTGGCTATGTTTATTTTACCTTCACACCCCTGTAGGCTTCTAAGTTGCTTGTTATTTACAGCCCATTGTGTCGGGAAAGTAGCAATCTGGGTACGGGATGTGTACCGGGTGTTAGCAAAGGGTCTCTAGACAATGTACTGAGAGTGACAGGACTGGTTTCTGGCTCTGAGAGATATTTAAGGGGAAAATTACAATGATGGAGAGTGGAGACTGCTCCCTTGTATTTTCCACTGGGTTAAGTGTCCTCAAGTTAACTGATCTTTATTACCTTTCTTACATTAATTTGTCTGTTCATTTTCTCTCCTATTGAAAATACCAGGGTTCAAAGGTACACATGGGAATAATAAACAGTAAGTCATGAGTGATTACTGTATAATGAGGAATTTGTCTGGTTTTTGTCCTGAGTCCTGAGAGGAAGCTCCTAAACCCTTGGAATTTCCCCTGTGTTGGGAGTGTCTTGGTTATTCATGATGGAACCTCCAACCACACCTGAGTTTATGCTACTGAGGTGACTCATGTGGGTCCTCTGCCAGAAAAACCACCCATGTGGTTAGAAGGCTTGGGGCCTTGAACTATATGAGATTAGCCAGATCTAAAGGGAGATGGAGTTTATTCATGAGGTCAGTGATTCAGTCAATCAAACCTACATAATAAAACCTTAATAAAAACTGCAGCTAACGGCTCAAGTGAGCTCCCCATTGGGGAACACATCAGTTGCCCTGGAGGGAGGGTGATGTGCTCTGAATCCATGGCGGGAGGAAATAGATGCTCTGTGTCTGGGACCCACCCCTCCCCCAGGCCCTGCCAACGTATTTCTTCATTCAGCTGCTCCTAAACTGTGTCCTTTAAGATAAAACTCTAATTGCAAATATAGCATTTCACTGAGTTCTGTGAGTTGTTCCACCACATTATCAGACCTGAGGGGGTCATAGGACTCTCCTCCAAATCAACTGTCCATTGGTCAGAGATGTGGGTGGCCAGGGGACTCTGGACAGTGGCTTATCTCTGAAGCAAGGGCTGTCTTATTGGCCATTCTGCACAGTGGCTGGTCAGCACCGGAAGTGTACTCAATATTGCTGTCATGGTCTTCCTTGCCCAATATGAGACCAATGACCCAACACTCACTTTGCCTTTGTCAAAATAGGATATGATTTCCTGATACAGCTTCTCTTTCAGCTCCTGCTGGGTGTAAACGTAGTAACTGTCCCTCTGAAGCAAATGGGGGGCACAAGGCTTGTCTGACCACTGAAAAGCCAACAAAAGACATTAATGCAACATATCAGTTAATTCAATTACTTAAAGGCAATTAACAGATACTCAGCTTTAAAAAGTCACAGAAAAAAAAAGTCACAGAAATATTTGCATATATCCGTGACTCATCCATATGGTATTTCAGGTTATTTATTAAGCACAAAAAATTGCATACAGATATAATATAAGCCGACTCTTAAACAAGCACCACACTGACTGAACACACATGTGAGCAACCCTGTGACTGCCAGGAACTGGTGAGGTCGCCAACCAGTGTGATGGCTGCTGTACTAGAATGACCACACAGCCAGACAGAAGAGAGAGCAGAGCAGAAGTACAAAAATGGAAAGGAGGGGTAGAACTATCACCATGCACAAACAGTGACTGTTTCTTCACAATCAATGCTTGTACAAAAGGTGCCCAGTGAAGACCTACCATAAATACAGAGAAGTCAGTCAATTAGTGGGATAACAGACGGACATATTTGGAAATAATTCAGAGAGATTTCACAAAAATAGATAACCTTGCTGAAGACATTAGAAGAAAACAATCCAACAAGAATAAATAAAAACTGATAAGGTATTCAGGCACAACAGTGTGAATGTGTTCAATACCACGGAACCATACACTTAAAAATGATTAAGATGGAACGTTTCAAGTGATGTGAATTTTACCATAATTCAATAAAAAAGAAAAGATATCTGAGAATCAACATAACAGGGAACACGCAGGACTTCTTTTTTTTTTTTGCATTTTTTTTCTGAAGCTGGAAACAGGGAGAGACAGTCAGACAGACTCTCGCATGCGCCCGACCGGGATCCACCCGGCACACCCACCATGGGGGCGACGCTCTGCCCACCAGGGGGCGATGCTCTGCCCATCCTGGGCGTCCCCATGTTGGGACCAGAGCCACTCTAGCGCCTGAGGCAGAGGCCACAGAGCCATCCCCAGCGCCCGGGCCATCTTTGCTCCAATGGAGCCTTGGCTGCAGGAGGGGAAGAGAGAGACAGAGAGGAAGGCGCGGCGGAGGGGTGGAGAAGCAAATGGGCGCTTCTCCTGTGTGCCCTGGCCAGGAATTGAACCCGGGTCCTCCGCACGCTAGGCCAACGCTCTACCGCTGAGCCAACCGGCCAGGGCCAGGACTTCTTTATGGAGAGCTTTAACACACCATGAAAGGGCACAAAAGCTGACTTGGACGAGTGGAAAGCCACACCATGCTCTTGGACAGGAAAATGCTATTTCATAAACGGAAAGTTTCCCTAAATTAAAATTTTTAGTTTTAATGTATGATTCCAAAGCCCATGTGGAAAAAAAAAGCAAAAAGAAACAGGTGGAAGACTCTGAAAAAAAGAGCAATGAACATAGTTTTATTAATTACTAGGTAATAAAACATACTATAAAGAATAATTAAAAGAATGTGGCACTGACACAAACAGACAGAGACCCAGGCAAAAACTGAAAAACAAACTCTTCTCTCTCTGTATAGGAATTTACTACATGATAAAGAAGGAATCTCGTACCAAGGAGGAAAATGTGGACTACATCCCTAGTGAGTAGCTATCTGGGGAAAAAGCCACATCTATACCTCATGCCTTACTAAGCCAGGATGGGAGAATTTAATTTTCTGAGCAGCACAAATAAAAAGATCTATGGTTGTGGAAACCAGGGTTTCTTTCTGATCATCCCACAGTCAACAAGCCCTCCTCCCTAACCCATACACAAAAAGTGTTTTAGTGCCTGGAACTTGAATATGAATTGTGAATGGCTGCCTAAGGAAAGTGGCGAGGCAGAGGATCCCTGTTTTAATTATAAAGCTGAGAAAAGTGTACATGCATTATTTTAGTATAAAATAAAAATTAAATTATACAAGAAAATTAAATGCTGGGTAAGCAAGCATGGAGACAGGAGGATGCGGCAGAGGCTACTGTAGCTCTCTAGGGGAGAGACAATGGTAGCTTGGACCAGCTTAAAGTGGTTAGAAATGACAACAAGATATTGAAGAGAGACCTGCACTCCCACGTTCACTGCAGCATTATTCACAATAGTAAAGACATGAAAACAACCTAAGGGTCTGTCAGTAGATGGATGAATAGACATGTTTGTTCATACATGATGGAATTACTCAGCCATGAAAAAGAAGGAAGTCCTGCCATCTGTGACAGCATGGATGGACCTGGGAGGCATGATGTTAAGTAAGCTAAGCCAGACGGAGAAGGACAAGTACTGTGTGATTAGGAATCTAAAAAGCCAACATTCATGATGGCTCCTAGTGGTTACTAGGAACGTGTGTGTGGGGGGGTGGAATTGGGGAGATTCAGTTTAAGGTGACAAACTTGTAGCCAGTGGACAAATAGGTCCCAAAGATCTAACGCACAGCATAGTGATTACAGATAATACTGTACTATAAACTTCAAAGCTTCTAAGAGACTACATCTTAATTGCTACCACCACAAAAAGAAAGAAATGATCATGATGTGACATGATAGAAGTGTTAGCTACTGGTAGCAATCCTATTACAATATATAAATGTATCAAGTCCACATGTGTGCACCTTAAATGGACAAAATGTTATATGTCAATTATATCAAAACTTTTTAAAAAGTGGAGACCTTAAGGACAACTTTTGGACACAAGGTCCACAATTCTTGCTGGTAGAAAATGTGGGAAGGGGTGATTAAAAGATGAACACAGGTATTTGCCCAAGCAACTGGGTAGATGGTGGTGCCCTTCACGAAACAGGAAGAAAGGAAGGGAAGGGACAGATCCAAGAGAATGGTGAAAAACCAGAGCTTCTGTCACTGACATGTGACACTCTGTGTTGTCGCATAGTCACTGAAAGGTTGATGCTGAAAGAACAGGCTCTCCGCGCATCTGAAGTTAGAGGAGTAGTCAGAGCCAGAAACAACTGTTTGAGATCCATTACGTATAGATGTATCTACATCCACAACGTGCTATAATTTTACTTACTGGGTGATTCTAAATAGAAAACTACTTCTGTGGCACTATATTTACTTATAACTCCTGTCTCTGCAGTTGTACAAATATTTTACACATATTAAGCAATGGATGTTTAATTCTTCAATTACAGTGTCAATTATTAGGGGCCTCTAAGTTGTATTCTGCTTCCTAAGGATTTTAAAAATCAATGAAATTACTTCTTTTATTTAAAAATGATTTTATTTATTCATTTAAAAGAAGAGAGGGAGGGAGGGGAGGAGCAAGAAGCATCAACTCCTATATGTGCCTTGACCAGGCAAGCCCAGGGTTTTGAACCAGCGACTTTCAGCATTCCAGGTCGACGCTTTATCCACTATGCCACCACATGTCAGGCACTTTTTTATGCCCTCATTCCATGATATCTGACATTTTCTCAACTTTGACCTGAAAATAGGCTTTGTCTATATAAAGGATAAAAATATTATTGGATGGGCCCTGGCTGGTTGGTTCAGTGGTAGAGTGTCGGCTCGGTGTGTAAAAGTCCCAGGTTCGATTCCTGGCCAGGGCACACAGGAGAAGCGCCCATCTGCTTCTCCACCCTTCTCTCTCTCCCTCTCTTCCCCTCCTGCAGCCAAGGCTCCATTGGAGCAAAGTTGGCCCTGGCACTGAGGACGGCTTCATGACTTCTGCCTCAGGTGTTGGAATGGCTCTGATTACAGCGGAGTGATGCTCCAGAGGGGCAGAGCATCACCCGCTGGTGGGCATGCTGGGTGGATCCTGGTCGGGAGCATGCGGGAGTCCGTCTGTCTGCCCCCCTCTCCCGCCCTGATTCTCACTTTGGAAAATAGAAAAATAAATACATAAATAAATACATAAATAAATAAATGAATAAATGAAAGGCTCTCCCTTGACTAGGGATCATTCCCATCACAATCACGAAGCTAGCAGGGTTTCGTTCCAAAGGAGTTCACAGTTGCCACGTAGCATTTTGTCCTCTGGTGTTGAAATGAACAGGCCTGAACCACTTACCTGCAGAAGCTCAGCGTGCAAGAGCAGTGTGTAGGCAGCTTCTGTGTAGTTATCACAGTCATGGTGCAAATCCCGCAGCTTGTACAAGTACCTGGTAAGAATGAGAGAAGAGGGGGTTTGCCGCTAGGAAGCCAATCCAGCATTAGCTCATTGCACAACCAAGCCGTAGCCTGCTTTCTCATCTTTTCTTTCTTTACTCCTTTCTCTTGGGCAAAGGAATCCCTTCCCTCCTACCTTCCTATTTCTATAACCCTTGGTGCTGCCTCCCACCTGTCTTTCCTACTCCATATACTCTGCTTAATATTCTTTTTGTTTTTGGTTGATTGATTTTAGAGAGGGGGGAATTCAGGGAGAGATAGTAATAGATATATATAGAGCATTTATTTTGTTCTACTTATTGTTCTACTTAGTAACTTAGTTGTACACTTTTGGTTGCTTCCCGTATGTGCCCTGACCAGGGTCCAAACCCACAACCTTGGTGATTCAAGACAATGCTGTAACCAACTGATCTAACCAGCCAGGGCCTCTACTTTATGCTTTTTGTTGAAGGCAATGATGTATACTTATTTATTTTTATGCCGTGAACCCCTCTGGGAAGCTAATAAGGGCTATGGAATCTCTCTCCAAGAAAATGCACGTAATATATGTTCAATTGTGTCCCACATCCAGGGACTCCTGAACTTCAGGCTCACATTTCTTGACAGAAGGCAAATTTCCATGTCTTTCCCTGGGCAGACCTTCCTGATCACCTTGGCCAGCATCTTCCATCTTTCCTTGGAATCCCAACCTCAACCTCCCTATGCATGCCCTCGTATGGTACTTATTATGCATCTGTCTAAAAAGCTTACCCTTTCGGGGAAGATCACATACTTTCTGGTTCTCTCAAACCAGCAAGCATGGGTTTGGGGCTTAGTATTTACTGTTTGAGAAAAATTAAATAATAAAGCCATGACATAAATAGAAAAAGCAGACATCCCCTTCAGCTTACCTTATGTATATGTCTTCTCTCTTTTCTTTATAAAAATTCTATAGAAAAGTCCAAAATACAATGTCAATCAAGAGTTACTGCCTAGTTTGCCATGAAAATGGCTAATAGCTACTTTTGCTTTTCAATGGTGTCACCTCTTCAGAGTTTATTTTCTTTTAACAGATATTCTAGCAAGGGAAATGACAGGACAGTTTATAAAGAAGGTGGGTCAAAGAATTTTTTAGGACCATGCTTGAGTAACTTGAGGGAACCCTCTAAGAGAACAGATTTTTACTCAAGTCACCTGATACTCTGCTTTCTCAGGCCAACAGGGGAGTAGGATCTCAGTTTATAGTTACCTGAGGAGTGGCAACCATAACCTCTGAGCTCTGAAGTTCCAGACACATATGTCCAGGGAAAGACAAGAGGGAAATGTTCTACCACCATGAGGGTTTCAGGCACTAACACTCTACTCATGGTATATGTCCTGGTTCTCACACATGTTCATCTGTGCCCCATAAGTCCAACAGTCAAGCAACCACATGTAAACAATTTGGCAGAGAAATAGACTGTGGATGGCCCTTAGAAAGAGGAAGAGGTCAGGCTGCATTTTCCATCCCTGTTTCCAAGTTTATCCTCCAGGTCTGTGTCTGCTGGTGTCTGCTAGTCTAATGGTAAGATGGCTGCTCCCATCAGACTCACCACAACGGTGGCCCCAGACCTCCTTCGTGCCTGTGAGATCTACACAGAGCTGCTTAAGTGGGTGCAGGGCGGCCTGCAGTGCCCTCCACACCCCAGGGGCTTGGCACCTACCAGCACATTGACTGTGCAGCTCATCCGGTTTTCCTTGCTTTCATCGTGCATGATGATGGTCCTGTAGTCCAGGAGGTTCTCTAAGAGGCTGCTGACTAGGCGGGCGAAAACTTCCCCAGAGCTAGAGAGGTACTTATGCTTCCGGCAATGCTCTAGAAGCCTGGAGGGGTGGGGGGAGAGACACACTCCTTTGTCTCACTGCATTCCAAAACCACTGAGGAGCTCTGTCCTAGGTCCTAGCAGCAGGGGCACCAGGTGAGGAGACCTCCCACCCCACCACCACACAGTTAGGCCATGTTCCATGTTTTCTTTGGAGCTTCAGCTCAGCATACCATCACTTAAGAGTCCTTGCCTACCACACCTTTCTTTGAACTTCTATCTGTATTTTTGTTGCTTTTGTTTTCTTGTCAATACCACAAAAAAACAGGAACCTTTGCCCAAAAGGTCTGTATACACTGTCTGGTCACTCTGCTCAAGTTGAAAAAGACCATCTTTTCTACATCTTTCTTCTCCCTAGAGCCTAGCACCTCTTGGCATCCTGGGGCATTCTGGAAAGCCTGTGTGACTGCTGAGCCTAGAGGAATGAGGAGCCTAGACCACATCCAGACTCTTGCTCTTCAGATAAAAGTGTTCTTTTCCTGAGTGGTGGTGGGGAATGAAGAGTTGTAAATAAGACTGAGGCTAACTTTTTTATCTAAATCCTCTTTCTTTGGACCCAAACAGAGCAAAGCTTCTATAGGAGCTTCTTATATGAGATATTAGATAAAAACTTGGGGAACAACAGAGAACGAAGAGGAAGAGATGTGTTCAAAGAATTAGTCCAGACTCTAGGATTATTCTTCGCACCAGAGATCTGTGCGGTCGTGTTTTTCTGAGACAGTGATCCAGGAAGAATGAAGAAAACAAAATAAGATATTTATATAAAAAATCAGCAATAAGACAAAAAAAATGAGTAGTTTACCATTTGTAAATATTTTGAGCATGTTTGTGTGTGTGTGTGATTTCTCCACTTAATTCTGGTTCAAGATCAGAATTGCCAAAGTGATCTGCTGGGCAGCCTGACACCCGTTTGAACAGGCAGAGAATGGAAGTAGGATAAAAAGCTCAAGAAAAGGTCTTAGCTATTAAAAACAACATAAGAAGGACTTCTAGTTCTTTAAAATACAGATGAATCATCAATTCATTTCTAAGTAACCAGGGTGCTGGTTCCTTAAAAATGTCTTTAAAAAAAAAAAAAGAAAGTTGGGAGACTTGTCTTCAAGCACAGTCTGGTGCACAACACTCCCATGAAGCAGGTGAAAATGAAGTGACCCATGCACACTTGCAAGTTGATCAGTATCATAAAAGTTCAGAGAACACAAGACAGAGCAGGTAAGCCCCCCTGATGATGGGAGGAACTGAAGAGGATAATAATAATACATAGTAACTGGTATATACACCAGAGCAATTTGAAACCTGTAACAGATGCTATGAAAATGAATTACTTCAATTCTTCCTTACTACACTGTCGAAATATAGAGCCTATTATTGTGATGAAAACAATGAGGTGCTGGGTAGGCTACATTACTTGCCCAAAGGGAAACTCCTAGAATGTGGAGAAAACAGGATTTAAGCCTAATCTCTTGCTGATGCCAACATGCAAGTGTTTTCAACCACTCTTTTTATATGATAACTCCTGACATACAAAGGAGGGTTAAGAGGGCAGGAGGATGGATGACGGGTGAAGGTCTGTGGGGGTACAGGTAGGGTGGGTGGGGAGTAGGGGTGCTAATGTATGCACACACAGGGAATGGATGTTGGATTGGGGTTGGGGGGAAGGCAGTGAAAACACCAATCTGGCTGGAGATGTCATTGGTGTTCTTAGAGGTCCTTTAAAGGCATATGGTATTTTAAAATGTCAAGTGATGTCTAGCTTGTGGTGGCGCAGTGGATAAAGTGTCGACCTGGGCCTGACCAGACAGTGAAGTAGTGGATAGAGTGTCAGACTGGGACGTGGAGGACCCAGGCTTGAAACCCCAAAGTCACTGGCTTGAGTGCAGGCTCATCAGGCTTGAGCATGGGCTCACCAGTTTGAGCATGGGGCCACTGGCTTGAGCATGGGATCACAGATATAACCCCATGGTCGCTGGCTTGAGCCCAAAGTCACTGGCTTGAGCAAGGGGTCACTCGATCTGTTGTAGCCCCCCGGTCAAGGAACACATGAGAAAGTAATCAATGAGAAACTAAGAATCTGCAACAAAGAATTGATGCCTCTCACCTCTTCCCCTTCCTGTCTGTCTGCCCTATCTGTCCCTCTCTCTGTCAAAACAAAACAAAACAAAACAAAACAAAACATCGACCTGGAATGCTGAGGTTGCCGATTCAGAACCTTAGGCTTACCAGGTCAAGGTATATATGAGAAGCACCTATGAGTTGATGCTTCCCACTCCTTGACCCCCAATCCTTTCTCTCTCTCTCTCTCTAAATAAAGTCTTATCAATAAATAAAGTCTTAGTAAAATGAAATGTTTTTTTCTCTTATCCTTGAAATTGCTGCTTTGAAGTTATAATTAGAAGTATTATCACTTTTGGTGAAGTCCACCAATTTAAACATGAGCAAAATGTTTTGTACATGTTTCCCTCCCTTCATCATCTTCTCTCAATGGCCAAGCTGGCCAGGATAACATGGACATCTGACTCTCATCAAGTAAATAAGTAACAGCAGTGGGCGGTATAAACTCCATTGACCCCACCAAGAACCGTGTGAGGTGGTGACCCCAATGACTCTGTGACTACTCAATGGGTCTGTAAGTGCAGTGCAGACCTTCATTTCTTCATCTCAAGATGATGTCATTAGCTTGAGGTTCTGTGTCAGAAATACTTACAGTTTTTCCAGAAGGACCTTGTACTGTTCATCTCCTCTGCCCCCTTCCACCTCTTGGTCCAGCCTTGTGATCAGCTCATTCTCAAACTGTAAGCAGAGTCAAAATTCACAGGAGAATGTCATAGTCTTAGCAGGGGACACAAGAGACATCCCGCCGTTTTTTGTAGATTTGGACCAACCCCTTTTTTTTTTTTTTTTTCTCATTTTTCTGAAGCTGGAAACAGGGAGAGACAGTCAGACAGACTCCCGCATGCGCCCGACCGGGATCCACCCGGCACGCCCACCAGGGGTGACGCTCTGCCCACCAGGGGGCGATGCTCTGCCCATCCTAGGCATCGCCATATTGCGACCAGAGCCACTCTAGCGCCTGGGGCAGAGGCCAAGGAGCCATCCCCAGCGCCCGGGCCATCTTTGCTCCAATGGAGCCTTGGCTGCGGGAGGGGAAGAGAGAGACAGAGAGGAAGGCGCGGCGGAGGGGTGGAGAAGCAAATGGGCACTTCTCCTGTGTGCCCTGGCCGGGAATCGAACCCGGGTCCTCCGCACGCTAGGCCGACGCTCTACCGCTGAGCCAACCGGCCAGGGCTGGACCAACCCCTTTTTAATTGTGAACTATGTTCGGCATTTATAAAGATCACACATCACATTCTTCATTAACAGCACGTTGAGGCCCTATCAAAATTTTCTTTTTTCTATTTTTTTTTTTTTTTTTTTTGTATTTTTCTGAAGCTGGAAACGAGGAGAGACAGTCAGACAGACTCCCGCATGCACCCGACCGGATCCACCTGGCACGCCCACCAGGGGTAACGCTCTGCCCACCAGGGGGCGATGCTCTGCCCCTCCGGGGCGTTGCTCTTTTTGTGACCAGAGCCATTCCAGCGCCTGGGGCAGAGGCCAAGGAGCCATCCCCAGCGCCCGGGCCATCTTTGCTCCAATGGGGCCTCGCTGCGGGAGGGGAAGAGAGAGACAGAGAGGAAGGAGAGAGGGAGGGGTGGAGAAGCAGATGGGCGCTTCTCCTATGTTCTCTGGCCGGGAATCGAACTCGGGACTTCTGCACGCCAGGCCGACGCTCTACCACTGAGCCAACCAGCCAGGGCAACATTTTCTAAAGTAGGGAGGGGAGGGGCACAAAGAAAACCAGATAGAAGGTGATGGATATACAACATAATCAAATGTCAAAATGACCTGGAGATGTTTTCTCTGAATCTGTGTACTCTAATTAATCAATGCCACCTTGTTAAAATTAATTGTCTCAATAAAAAAGGAATGTTAATTTAAAATTTAAAAAAAATTTTTCCTAAAGTAGTCCTATGTTACTTTGTCCTTTGTTTCACATTTGTAGGAAAAAAATTACACAAAATGTTATTTTTCTGTAACAACTATGTATAAAAAATAGCTTAATGATTCTAATAGTCTATTTTACTTTTGGTTCTTGTCTCAGTCTCGGCAATGTGATTGCTTTTTTCCCCCTGATTTTGCAAAGCTGCATAGCTGCAAAATCTCCCCATCAATATTATTATATAATATAGATAAGGAAAATGAACAGAGAGAAAACATACTAGGCAATGAGGTCATTAAACTAGAGATTGCTGCATCATTCCCTCCATTCACTGCCTTAGTCTCTCAGCTGCATTGCAACAAAAAGGATAAAATGCAGGAAGTCAAATTTTAATGATCCAGAGACAGAGGGCTGCTTTAGGAAACACAATAGCAAAGAGATTGCATAGAGGTCTCACTGGGTTGGAATATCTGCTTCTATCTCTAATTGTTTTACAAAATGACAGGTAAAATATAAATTATAGAATAAGTTTGGTTTGTATTATTCAGGTTATGGCTTCTCTATATGGAAAAAAGACAAATAAGAGTTGACTAGATGTGCATTAGTAAGATTATAGGTCTATCACCTCTTACCATATGGAAATTGCCATTTCCACTGAAATTGAACTCACACTGCATCATATCAAAGAAAATGGGGATGGTGGCATTCCGGAGCTCTACTTCAGGGGTCAAGGTGACCTCTAGAATGGGACCCACCATGGATGGGATGAATTTGATTTTGTGCGGACCTGAAATGAAAGTAATAAAGGTATTTAAAAATATTAAGATATAATTTCACTGGGCTTAAAGTGTTACAGTCTTCCTGTACAGGACCCAAAAGAAAAGAATAAGTGTATGTGGGTAAGTCAACTTAATTCAGAACTGAGTGACGCCTGATCAGGCAATGGCGCAGTGGATAGAGGGTTGGCCTGAGACACTGCAGACCAAGGTTTGAAACCCCAAGGTTACCAGCTTGAGCATGGGCTCACCAGCTTGAGTGCAGGGTCACTGGCTTAAGTGTGGGATCATAGACACGGCCCCATGGTTGCTGGCTTGAGCCCAACGTCGCTGGTTTGAGCAAGGGGTCACTGGAGCCCTCTGGTCAAGGCACATATGAGAAAGCAATCAATGAACAACTATAGTTGTTGTATATAAGGTGCCAAAACTATAAGTTGATGCTTCTCATATCTCTGTCCCTCTTGCTTTCTCTAGCACTCTTATAAAAGAAAAAAAGAACAAAAAAATCCCCCCAAAACTGAGTGACTAAATACTGTATTCAGATAACAAGTGGGTGTCATAACAATAGACCAACAAGTCCATGTTCACTGCCAGACACACAAATAAATCTTAGGGTTATTGGAACTAAATTAAAAAAGAGTTTATCATGGGCTCATCACACAGGAGTTGTGTGGGGGTTCATTCCAGGTTATACACTCACCCAGGTTGTACCACATATCCCGAATCCTAAAGCCGATTTCCTTCCTCATGTCCCCATATCTAGGAAGAAGATCATAAACCAGTGCAGATGAGTTCTTACAATAAAATAAAGAAATACAAATAGCCTGTCTTCCTCTAGGTCAGTTTAAAGCAGGTTTTGAGCCAAGGCACTTTAAGAGACAAGGTCGCCTGACCAGGTGGTGGTGCAGTGGATAGAGCATTGGACTGGGATGCCGAGGACCCAGGTTCGAGACCCCAAGCTCGCCAGCTTGAGCGTGGGCTCATCTGGCTTGAGCAAAATAAAAAATGCTCACCAGCTTAGACCCAAGGTCGCTGGCTCAAGCAAGGGGTTACTTGGTCTGCTGAAGGCCCGCAGTCAAGGCACATATGAGAAAGCAATCAATGAACAACTAAGGTGTAGCAATGAAATACTGATCATTGATGCTTCTCATCTCCTCCGTTCCTGTCTGTCTGTCCCTATCTATCCTTCTCTCTGACTCTCTCTCTCTGTCCCTGTAAAGAAAAAAAAAACTTAAAAAAAAGAGACAAGGTCAATACCGAAGTGACTCCCCATGGTGCTGAGGGGTGGCTTCAGCAGCAGGAGGAGGGACCGATGGACATGCTGAGGAAGAACCGAAAAGAAGACAGACAAACTGATTGGAGGGAGAAGAATGAGAAACACACTGGTTGCTGTTAGGCAAAGAAATAAAACAGACCCATCATAGAAAAGGATGGTACATGAGGGATGATTTCTACAGTGATGTGACTGATGTCTAACCAACATGCTGAATTTCTATACTTATATTTGCGTGGTGCATATCTAACACCACATTGGGAAGCTCCGGATATGCATTCTCAATAGGGGGTATTGTTCCCAAAGGGGTAAAAATTTGTGCTTAGGGGCAGAAAAAGGCTACCGTTTTAATGAATAAAGTACAGGCACATAGACAGTATGGAAATAGAGATGCATATATCTGTTGGATTAATATTTCATTGGGGGGGCATGATTAGAAAAATAATTTCTAAAAAGGTTACTTATAGGAGTCGAGAATAGAAACAAAAGTGAGAAACATTGATCTAAGCAGTGGGGGGAGAGAGGTGACAAAGAATGACCTGGATGTCGCTTACAGAATACGTATGCTTCAGACTACCCAACACCACATACCAGATCAGAGGACAGAGGCTTGAAAAAGGAGGGTGGGTCAAAGCAGTTACTGTACACCCTACCAGGGAACTCTAATACCGACTTTGACAATCCTATAAGCATGGTTCTACATTTTCTACTCATGCCACTACGGTGTGAAACTTTTTTTTTTTCAAATTCCTCTTCTGGAAATGCTTTCAGAAGCCAGTATAAAAATCATATTTAAAATATCCTCTTGCTATTTCCTTTTAACAAAAGATAGTGACCGTATGTGGTCATTATCTGGCTCATAATGGACAATAACTATGCTTATTGTTTAAGAATACTGTTGATGCCATTTCTGCTAAAAAATAAGAAATCTTGAAAATGTTCATTCACATTTCTATAACCTTAACATAGGTAAATGTTATATCCCAAGGTTATCACTGCCCTTGGACATGTATATTTTTACATGGATTGTAAGTACAATCACACTTGGCACTGACCAAAAACAGAATCATTAATACTAACTAGCTACTTTATCAGATTGGGTGCCAACTAACTTCATTTATGGTAGTCAATCAAAATCAAATCTAACCTCAAAAGAAATAGAGTCCTTTAAGATGTTCTAAAGAGTGAGGTTAGGGTGTCCATCTTAAGAGTCAATTATCTTTTGATACTCACCCCACAAAGAAACCTACAAAACAAGTTTTACTTTGATCATTGAAAACACAATCATTAAATCTCAATCTCCTAGCCACTAATTTCAGTGGAACCAGAAAAAGAGGGATGCTAAATAATTTGCCTAGAATCCCAGACATTCCATAAAGGGGTAACAAACTTAAAATTTCATGGGCTTTCAACGGTAAAAGTCTCAAATTCTTTTAAGCCTTTGAGTTTCTGGGCTCCAATGGAATCTGAAACAGGCCTGAGATGAAAACAATGAAAAGCTTTCCTATAGCACTCATCACTCTCTGCCTTAGTCCAGTCTGAATTCCTAGGGGATGCGTTAGTCTTGGCTTCTGTGCTGATGTTACCCAGAGGTATGAAAAGTACTAGTGACTAAAAGGCACTGTGCCTGCAATTTGGACAAGGTGCCAGCGGAGGGCGAGCTGTTCTTGGAGATGGGAATACTTGGCCAGCCTCCCTGTCTCTCCCTGTACAGATTCTAAAACAAGAATGCAGCAAGTGGTGGGAAAACAAATGGGGTCTTCAGAAAAAGAGATGTGAATCTGGGGAAATCTGAGGTCTCTGAAATAATTGCAAGACCTATCTCACGAACAACGTGGTAGCCTGTGAACAGTGATGTCTGTGATACCCAAAATCTTGCTCTGAAATAGAAAAAAATCACCTGCCCAATCTTGAGGATGTTTGACACAACACACTTACTTTTTTATAATTTTGCTGCGTTTGGCTTGAGAGAAGTTTTCGAGCTGAAGGGACTCATGGGTGAGGAATACTACTGCCAGATTAAAATAGTTGTTCCAGAGCTGCTCAAAAATTAATTGCATTGGTGAAAAGAAATGGAAGACAATATCAATAAGGGTCATTGTAAAACAGTGCCATACAATATAAGTCACTTGCCAGGGATTAACAACAACAACAACAAAACAACCAAATAAAATCCAGATGACTTCTTTTTTTTTCTTGCACAATTATTTATCCCTGAGAGTTTTATTCTTTTTTGTTTTTTTTATCTTTTTCTGAAGCTGGAAACAGGGAGAGACAGTCAGACAGACTCCCGCATGTGCCCGACCGGGATCCACCCGGCACGCCCACCAGGGGCGGTGCTCTGCCCACCAGGGGCGGTGCTCTGCCCCCCAGGGGGCAATGCTCTGCCCATCCTGGGCGTCGCCATATTGCGACCAGAGCCACTCTAGCGCCTGAGGCAGAGGCCACAGAGCCATGCCCAGCGCCCGGGCCATCTTTGCTCCAATGGAGCCTTGGCTGCGGGAGGGGAAGAGAGAGACAGAGAGGAAAGCGCATCGGAGGGGTGGAGAAGCAGATGGGCGCTTCTCCTATGTGCCCTGGCCGGGAATCGAACCCGGGTCCTCCGCACGCTAGGCCGACGCTCTACCGCTGAGCCAACCGGCCAGGGCCTTATCCCTGAGAGTTTTAACATCGAACATTAATCTAATGCTTTTCTTTTAAAAAAAAAATCCAAACTATTCTATTTGTCTTTCCTCCCAGGATACAGGCAAACTCCTGCCAGCAAGTCTACCTATTTATAGTAAATAGTTTGGCAGTGTGTATCAAAAGCCCTAAAATTTTGCCAAACTTCTCAACTAGTAAATACTTTTAGGACTTCATCCTAGCAAAATAAATCATGGGTATTTAAAAATAAAACCAGGAAGGCCCTCCAGTGCTATTTCACCTAACAGAGAATTAAAACAAGCAAATGCTTTCATGAGAATATGGCTAAATAAATCACAGCCCAGCCAGACAATGGACTGTATTCAGCCATTAAAAATAGTGAGAAGATTTTTAATATTATGGAGGAGATCACAGAAAAAGTAAATGAAGTAGATTGACAGGTTCTCAAACAACTGCACAGTGCGTCCCATGTTGGTGCATCCACACAAACACAGGTATATACAAATATAACATGCATGCACATGTACACACACACACGTATACAGATACACAGATGTGCACACGTATCTGTGTGACTCTATACATCTCCTGTACTTTGACTCTTCACTTTTTTTTCTGTTAAATGAGAAGAAGGGAGGCAATGAGATGGACTCCCACATGCACCCCAACCAGGATCCATCCAGGAAGCCCCCTACTGGGTGATGCTCTGCCCATCTGGGGCATTGCTCCATTGCTTGGCAATCAAGCTATTTTAGCACCTGAGGCAGAAGTCATGGAGCCATCCTTAGCGCCTGGGGCCAATCTGCTCAAAACATTTGAGCCATGGCTGCAGGAGGAGAAGAGAGAGAGAGAAAGAGAATGGGGAGAGGGGTTTGGAGAAGCAGATGGGCACTTCTTCTGTGTGCCTTGACCAGGAATTGAACCTGAGACTTCCAAATGCTGGGATGACGCTCTACCACTGAGCCAGCAGACAGGGTCAACTCTCTACTTTTAACATTTGACTGAGGACAACAAAGGCCCACAACACAGCAGAGCACCTCACCAGCAAGGTGCACACTGGCCATGAGCTCCACGCCAACAGGGCCCTGCTGGCCTTCACTAGGGCTTAGATGAGTGGCTTCACTAGGGCTCTGGACAGAGAAATACACTAATATTGGTTGGATGAATGAATGAATTCATGAATGAGTGAAGGTAGAGCTAGGGGGTCCCTGTTTTGTTATCCCTTTGGACTTTCAAGCAAGTGTGCATACAAACTGCTCTTTAGAAACCAGAGTGTCTGCAGATTGGGGGAGTGTCTGTGCCCGTCCGCAAGCCAGTGGTCACATGCACCTGGGCTCATCACGGCACACGGGAAGGCTGTCTATCTTTCAAGTTTCTTCTTTTTGCTAAGTTATATTTCCTACTATTATTTTTTTTTTTTACATGTATTAGTTTTACAGAAAAAAGGAAAAACCCTGCTTTATTATGTTTAGAGGACAGAGTGAAGAGAACGTGTGCGTTAGGAAAGGCAGAATGACACAAAGAAGAAGAGGGGCCGGGGGACAGATGGTGACGGAGAGGTGCTGAGCGGTCAGCACACAGTGCCGGGTGCAGGTGGTGTGTCAGAGAACGGTGTACCTGAAACCTACGTAATTTTATGAAACAATGTAACTAGATTCAATTAAAAAACTTTTAAAGTAAAATAAGAAAATTGGTTTTTCATCTGAAAGTGATAAAATCCGTAATGATGTTTTCCAAAATGAACTGGTTCTTTTGTTTTGGCTGAGAATTCAATGCGCTCCTCAGGGAGCAGCATGCTTACCTGAAGTTCGAAGCTTGCCTGGTCCATAAAGCGCCTTGTGAGGACCTCAGAAAACTGATTTATGGCACGGAGGAAAACCCTGGGGGAGGAAAAAAATTGGATAAAAAAGGCAACTTTATGCTCACTGGAACACTTCCCATTGGTGTTGAAAACCAAAGTGAGCCAGCCCGGGACTTGGTAGCAGATGACCTGTAGATCTATCAAGGTTCTTAAAGACCAATGACAGAGCACAGTCTGCAGAGGAGGACACAGAAAGTAAGTTTCTAGAAGTGACCAGAAGCAGCACTCGGGCTGCATCCCAGCTTGGCCAGCGCAGGTTGGGGCCAAGACAAGCCCTGGGATGCAGACGAGCTGCCTGCCCTCTGTAGTGACGATTCCGTTTCCAAGGCTGTGAAACTCTTTCTCTCACCTGTACGCAGCTAGCCAGGGCTTTTCTAATCAGGTATCAGGACCATGTAGTGTTAACAAAAATGGTGAGAATAATGATTTACTTTATTTAGATCTTTCAACAATTCTAGAGCTCTTCGAATAGAACATATGTGTTTGTTCCTTTTACTTGCATTCAATAAATGTTTGTTGTGGGCCAGAAACTATGAAGCACTGGCATAGGTTTTGCCTTAAAAGAGACTGTTCTGGTCATAAGATGTTTACAACTTGCTGGTGGTCATTGGCAACCATGTCCCGACAAACATGGAAAATATGGAAAGCTCAAAGAGGGGGTATAGAGAGGTAGAGGAAATCAAAGGAAGAGAAGGTGACATCCAGGCCAGAAAGGCTGCCTGTGGGGCTGGCCTCTGAGAAGGTCTGCGAGGAAGGGTGGCAGGCTGATGGCCAGGGATGAGGGAGGTGTGGCCGGGGCAGAGCGGTGGGTGGGCAAGCACAGACCACGTGCAGGGACCAGCGAGTGGCCGGGGTGGTGGAGGTGCGGGCTGACGGAAAGGGAAAGAGTAAAAGGTGAGGCTAGAAAGGCAGGTTGGGCCAGGACCCTTGTCTCTATCAGAATGATGACTATATGGAGCTGTGAACAGACGCCGTGGAGATCTGATGCGGATGACCCAGTGAGGAGCTGGGGACTATGGGATTCTGCCGCCACCCAGGTGCAAGCAAGGACATGAGCACATGCACCAGGAGCTGGGAGTGGGAGGGTCCTGGCTTTACAGATGATGGAGTGAGGCAAAAGATGTAACAAACAGCACATCACAGGAGTCACAGAGCTGGTACCAGACCCAAGCACAGTGACCCTGAACAACGCAGAGCTCGGGGCACTGTCTCCCAGCACCATCAAACATCTGCATATAAATTCTGACTCTCCCAAGACTTAACTACAGTTAGCCCTTTGTACTCTCACGTTTCACATTGGTGGATTCAACTAACTGTGGACCAGAACTAGTATTTTCAATTTGAAGTTGAGAATTGCAGATGCAGACGGCTGATTATACTAATACCCTACTGTTGACCAGAAGCTTACCAGTAACATAGTTATTAAATCATACTTTGTATGTTATACACAGCATATAAAGTATTCTTAAAATAAAGTATATTAGAGCAAAAAAATGTTATTAAGAAAAATCATAGGAAAGAGGAAATACATTTATTGTATTTACTGAAAAAATAATCCATCTAGACGTGGACCCACACAGTTCAAATCACGCGGTTCCAGGGTCAGCAGTATTTAGAGTCAAATGTCCCCAGAGCTGCCATGGGTGGTCTTACCTGCTCTGAGTCATATTCATGACCATCCAATCTTTGGCATAAACATTCTTTGCAATCAGATCCTTAAACATGATAAAGGTTTCCATGAGGAAATCCTGTAGGGAACAAAGGATAGGCTGGAGTGAGCCTGGGGTAGCAGCATTTACCAGCCTGTCCCTGGCACAAAGCTGGGGAGAAATAGGCATCGTAAGAACGGCCCCAGTCCCATAACAGCAGCCTCGCTCTTTAATAAGATTTTGGGAGTTAACAAAGAATTTTTTAGAGCTATCATGTGATGTTTACATCATATAATCTGATAAGAAAGACAGGATAAAAAACTGTATATTTCACAAATGATACAACTGTGGCTGTGAAAACGCAAACAGCTTGCTCACTGTTGCAAAAATAAGGGAGCAGAAGAGCTGGGAAGAATCTGGAGTTCTGAACCCAACACTGAAAGCCAAGGGTTCTCCTAATAGGTCTGCTGCATGGAAAACGACTTCACCAGCCACTGTGAGGAAACTGAACCTTCACTTGATTCTGAGTCCAATTCTCCTTCGTTATTGTGAGAACAGAACAAGAATGCTATAAGTAAGAAGCAAAGTCACAACTCTCCCTATTCTAGGAAGTAACCATGTATACCTGGGAAAGGGTCCTAAATGGTCCTAACAGAGGTTATAGCAGTGGATCGTGGGGACAATAACTATGAACAAAAGTCCAGTATTGGCCAAACAGCTCTTTTACTCAAAAGAGGTATATGAGCAAAAAAGAAACTCAGAAATAGAACTGGACTAAAAAAAAAACAAACATCAAAGCTACAAACCTTTTTCTCCCTTTCTTTTAGTGTGTGTGTGTGTGGGGGGGGGAGGGACAGAGAGAGAGAGAGAGAGAGAGAGAGAGAGAGAAGAGAAAGGAAAGAGATGAGAAGCATCAACTCAAAGTTGTGAAACTTTAGTTGTTCATTATTTTGTACACATGCCTTGACCAGGGGATTCCAGCCAAGCCAGTGACCCCGAGTTGCTCAAGCCAGTGACTTTGGGCTCAAGTCAGTGACTATGGGATCATGTTGATGATCTCACGCTCAAGCCGATGAGTGCTCAAGCCAGTGACCTTGGGGTTTCGAACCTGGGACCTCAGTAACCCAGGTCGATGCCCTATCCACTGAACCACATTGGTCAGGCAAAGCAACAAACTTTTAAAAGCTTTTTTATCCATTAGCTAGTTAAATTTAGACATTTTCTACTCAGATCCCGAAATAGAAACCCTGTTTCATTTCTCCAGCACTGAATCAGGCTGCTCTGTCTTATGAATCACATTGTGTGGCAGAAAGAACGCAGTGCATGGGAGGCAGGAGGCCTGGGCTCTATTTATCTCTGTGCTTCTCTGAAAACACTGGTCAAGCTGGTTAACTTCCTGCACTTTGGGTGCCAAACAGCATCGGAATGGAGGCAACTCTGGCTCAAAAACTCTGTGCCACTCTTGCTTCCTGCTTTTGGTTCAACGGAGAGTCAAACTTGCCTCAATTCTGAAATCATAGACATATTTCATGCTTTTAAATTTTTTTCATCATATTTTAAGTGTTCCCACCAATGTATTAAGTAGTATATTAACCTTTCCCTCAATTCAACAAAAAATTCATGGTTTGTGAAGCAAGGATTAAATTTAGATGCCAGTTATTTACGTCTGACCAGAACTGGCTCCACACTAGATTCTGGGAAATCTAAGTAACTTTAAACTGCAATCGCATAACAAAGGCAATGCCCAAATAATCTCTCATTTTATCTACCGCTTCCCAAAGTCTTCCTAGCAACCTATTCAGAAGGCAGCAGGAGACAGCTGAAAGGCCAATCCACTAAAAATCTAAAAGGTCTAGCTGTACAATGTAGTCCTGCCCCTGACGATGACAGTTCCCCCTTGGGGATAATAATCCCCTTTTTAATTAAATAGAGGGGGAGGAGCTCAACACCATTCTGGAAAACGCAAGTTAAAACCTTACTTAATGGAGCCATTGTCAAGAGTTCAAATTTAGTATAACATCCATTATTCTATCTGCTTCCTGAAGAAAATTTGGAAAAAAAGTCACCAAACTATATATATATTAATTTTCTTACATTATAATAGTAAAAAAATTATCATTATAAAACAGCTAGTTGTCATAGGCGCATAGCAAGCACAAAGCTAGTCACTTTTTATGCATCAATTCAATCAATACTCACTCACATTAACGCTCAAGTTAAGTATTATCTTATAGATGAGAAAACTGAGATTTAGTGAAGTTAAATAGCTTGCCCAAAATTTCATAGAAGTTGAAGAGCCATAATTCAAACCCAGATCTGGGTGTTCTAAAGTCTGTGTTTATTTTATTATTTTATTTTTTTATATGAGAGGAGGGGAGATAGTGAGGCAGACTCGCACATAGCCCCGGACTGTGATCCACCCGATAATCCCTATCTGGGGCAAATGCTTGAATCTACTGAGCTATTTTTAGCACCTGAGTCTGATGTTGGGACCAACTAAGCTATCCTCAGCATCTGGGGCTGATGCTCAACCAACTGAGCTGCTGGCAGCGGGAGGAGAAGAGGGAGAGGGAGGGTAAGAGAAGCAGATGGTTGCTTCTCTGACTGGAAATAGAACCTGGGATGTCCATATGCCAGGGTGATGCTCTATCCACTGAGCAAGCCAGCCAGCCAGCCAGCCAGGGCCAAGCCCATGTTCCTAAAACCACCACACCATCTGCCAATGGAGAAACATTGCTATTCTTAGCTTTCAGCTCTCCCCTCCCCTCCTCTCTTCCTAACTCTCTTGCCCCCCATCACTGCTGGCACACCTACATATTGCTATGGGTTACTGTGCCATGCAGCCTGCCAGTGCACGGCCCAAGTGGAGGCCAAAGTTGGCCATCAGATTAAGCCACATGGTCCAATACAGAATTCGAAGAGTTCATCATTGGACCAACTACAACTACTACTAAGCAGTCATTTCTCCTGAATTCCCTGTGTGTTTCCCACCATGGGAACTCACTGAAACAGGGGTGACTGGCACGAAAGGAGTCGGTTTGCCCTGGCCATAGGCTGTCAGTGTCAGAGGCAGAAGGAAGAAGACTGAAGTGTGCATGAATGATGGCACATTATCGAGAGCAAAGACTAGTGCTGTGAGACATCAAACTGAACAGCCAGACCTGCAACCAGCCCTGTTTAGCTAGATTAGACAGCACCATCAGGGGCATTTTAACAGCCACTAAAAACTCCTTGAAAGGAAGAATCTTGGGGAACAGCTAGAGGCCTCACTTACCCTCTCAGATAGCCTTTGCTTGCATGCTGAATAGTAACTCTGAGAACATTTCTTGTTTAAAACAAGAGAATGGAATACTTTCAATGGAAGCTATAAGGGTTGTAAAGGGCAGGTGTGACCTCTTCTTGTCTCCCTTTCTAGGGAATATCAAAAAGGATGGCTTCAACCCACTTCAGAAGATTTTGCACACCTCTGCCTCTTAAAAGCCTTGCCAGCCCTGGCCGGTTGGCTGAGTGGTAGAGCGTTGGCCTGGCGTGCAGGAGTCCTGGGTTTGATTCCCGGCCAGGGCACACAGGAGAAGCGCCCATTTGCTTCTCCACCCCGCCCCCTCTCCTTCCTTTCTGTCTCTCTCTTCCCCTCCCTCAGCCAAGGCTCCACTGGAGCAAAAGTTTGCCCAGGTGCTGAGGATGGCTCTGTGGCCTCTGCCTCAGGCGCTAGAATGGCTCTGATCGTGGCAGAGCAATGCCCCGATGGGCAGAGTGTTGCCCCCCGGGTGGGCATGCCGGGTGGATCCTGGTCGGGCGCATGCAAGAGTCTGTCTGACTGCCTCCCCGTTTCCAACTTCAAAAAAATACAAAAAAAAAAAAAAAAAAAAAAGGCCTTGCCATGGCATGAGTAACTAATGTCCCTGAAAACGAGATACTATCCTCTTTTGAGAGCAAAAATGATCTCCCAAATATTTCTAAATAAGGGCTCTCTCTAAATTCAAGGTACTCAGGGTGTGGAGTGAGGACCCCTTGGCACACAAATCATACTCTTCCTCAAACCCCATCCCAGAGGATGATCAGTACTTCCTTCTGCTTCACCACTGGACAAACACATGGCACTGGAGTGGAGGGGCAGAGACCCCAGGACTCACAGTGCTCAGTTTCGGTTATTCTTATTACTGACTCTAAGAATTCTTAAGGTTACCCAGCCTCAGTGAAGATGACTTACAGTGATGTCTTGTCTGGTTTTGAAGGTGCTGATATAGTGGGTGTAGTGGTTGTCATCCATTTGCCGCAGGATGGCAATCATGCAAGCAACAAAAATCCCCTAAAGGAGAAAGAAAACAAACCCCCAGGCTCCTTAGACCGAGTGGCAAAGCAAGATTTAGGTGCATGTACTTTGGCTTTCCCCACTGAATCACCTAAGCAAAGACCATTCCAAACTGGAAACATGTTGCATTCCAAAGATTACAAGTGGGCTTTACTGTTTCTGCCAGGAACGGCCTCCTTTCAACTCTGAGTTAAGGAGTGAGGAGGGACCTAACTCATCCCACAAACAGCCATGACCTGTGCGGGCCTGTAGGTCGAGGGACACTGACTTCAGGATCTCAGCTAGACTACCAGTGAAGCTCTACCAGCTGGACTCTGAGTTTCTTGCTGAGATAGAGTGGTAGGATAGAAGTCCACAGAAAAATGCCTGGAGTATTGAGTTTATTTAGACAAATATGAGGAGGAAAATTGAGAGTGGAGGAACAGAGAGGACAGGAAATGAGTCCCCTGGTAGAGGCCTTCACCATCATTTCTCCAACCCTAGAAGTCTTTAGCTGGTGAGTCCCAGGATGGTACACATGTGTAACCAGAGGCGGATTAAGGTCGGTTGAGGTTCCGAGCATAGAAGAAAATATTGGGTCCCTTAAAAAAAAGAGAGAGGGAAAATAAGAATACATATTAACCGGGGTGGCAAGATGGTGATAGAGTAGGCGGCAGACGTACCAACTTCCACCTCCCAGAACCAAAGTGAATTACAACTTAATTTTAAGAACCATCATCTGGAAAAACCAATTTTAGACTAAACTGAGAGGAGTCTTCAACCAAGGAACACTGAAGAAGCCACACTGAGACTGGTAGGAAAAGTGGAAATGCAGAGAGCGCTGCCCAGCTCCCAGGAGCGAGCAGCCCAGAGGGAATTGCATGGCAGGAAGAGAGTTTAGCAGAGAGGGGAGGGTCCTGGGCCCCAGGAACAAAGCCCTAACCTGCAGCCCCAGAGCCTAGAAAAAGCGAATGGACAGTATTTAGCTGCGAAACAAGTCAGAATACTGTTTGTGAGAAAGAGACAGATTTATCAGACCCAAGATTCTTCTTAAAGGGACCGTGCAGAAAACCTCTCTCACAACCACTCATCCAGGGCTCCGGGGGACGGGAAGAGCTGAGAGGACTGGAGTAGCAGGAAGAGAGTGTAATCTAGGAGGCACAGGGAGAAACACTTTGAGGGACAGCCATCCTAACCTTTGGGCTGAGTCACCCTCCAAATCTATAGTGAATATTTCCCCAGGAACCAGCAATATCAGCAAAGGGAAGCAGGACACCAGTCAAACAAGCTCTCCCACAGCACTCAGAGCAGAGTCGCTTAGAAGGAGGGAGTCTTCAGGAACACATATTGAGTGTTAAGGTCAGAGCTGCAGCAATCCCACCCACGCTGCTGAGGGCTCACCACAGGGCTCACCACAGGGTTGGCGGCAGCGGGATGCAGAAGCGCGGTCCTGTCGGTGGGGGTGGAAACCCAGCTGGCCACAACTAAGGCCCAGTGTGTGAGCTCAGTCTTGCCTGGTGGGGGCGAAGGGGATACATGAAAGTGGTCCGACCCGGGTACGGGCCGGGTAAGCAGGAGCAAGAGTGGTCCCGCCTACAATTACACCTGCAGGGGAAAGGCAAAAGCCTGGGACCTGATGGAGACCCATGGCTGAGCAAAGCTGTGCAACCCCGCACCCAGTGCCAAGGCTTATGGCTCCAGCACAGACTGCAGCTCCATCCGCGGGGGCCAGGTGAGGGCCGAGGCCGGCTGAGGATTTTTAGACTCAGGCACGTGAACATAGCCCCTCCCATGGAGGACAGGCAGAAACCGCAGTGACACCCACAGTGGGCCGGCGCCAGCAATGCCCATACCCAAACGCCTGAGGAAGCAGCAGAGGTGGTGGCAGGCCTGCAGACAGACCATGCCTAAGGAAGACAGAGGCCCCACCCTCCTTATACACAGACAAAATGAAAAGGCAGAGAAATGTAACCTAAAGGAATCAAGAGAAATCCTCAGAAAAGGACTTGAACGAGTCAGATATAACCAAATTACCAAATGCAGAGTTTAAAATAATGATTTTTAGGAGCTAAAAGACCTTAGAACAACAATTGATGGTTATAACAAACACCGAGATAAAGATATAGCAAGTATAAAAAAGGACATTGAAATAATAAAAAAGAATCAATCAGAAATGACAACTACAATATCAGAAAAGAAGACCACAATGGAAGGAATTAAAAGCAGAAGGGATGAAGCTGAGGATTGAATCAGCGAGTTAGAGGAGAAGATAAACAAAGGCAAGGAAGCAGAGAAGCAAAAAGAAAAGAGACTCAAAAAGTCTAAGGAAACTCTAAGAGAGCTTTGTGACAACATGAAGAGAAATAACATCTGCATCATAGCGGTTCCTCAAGAAGAAGAAAAAGAATAAGAGATAGAAACTTTGTTCAATCAAATTATAGCTGAAAACTTCCCTAAATGATGCAGGAAAAAGTCACACAAGTTCAAGAAGCACAAAGAATTCCATTAAAGAGAAATCCAAAGAAATCTACATCAAGACACATCATAATTAAAATATCAAAGCTAAAAGATAAAGAGAAAATGTTAAAAGCTGCTAGAGAAAAAAGGCTATCACCTACAAAGGAGCCCCCATAAGGATGACATCCGACTTCTGAACAGAAACACGAGGCCAGAAGGGAATGGCAAGATATATTCAAAGTAATGCAGAACAAGAGCCTACAACCAAGACTACATTATCCAGCAAGGCTATCGTTCAAAATTGAAGGAGAAATAAAAAGCTTCCCAGACCAAAAAAAAAAAAAACCCCTCAAGAAATTCATTACAACCAAACCAATGCTACAAGAAATGTTAAGGGGCCTGTTGTAAACAAATTAAAGGGGGAAAAAATATAGCAAAAGAGAAATATAGCTTTAAAGAGTAAAATGGCAATAAACAACTATATATCAATAATAACCTTAAATGTAAACAAATTAAATGATCCAATCAAAAGATATAGGGTAGCTGCATGGATAAGAAAACAGAACCCATACATATGCTGTCTACAGAAGACACATCTTAAAACAAAAGAGGCACATAGACTGAAGGTAAAAGGATGAAAAAAATATTTAATGCAAATGGAACTGAAAAGAAAGATAGGGTAACAATACTTATATCAGACAAAATGGACTTTAAAACAAAGGCTATAGTAAGAGATAAAGGAGGTCACTACATAATGATAAAGGGAGCAATCCAAGAAGAAGATATAACCATTATAAATACCTATGCATCTAATATAGGAACACCTAAATATATAAAGCAGACTTTGATGGATATAAAGGGAGAGATCAACAGTAATACTCTAATAGTGGGGGATTTCAATACCCCAATAACATTAATGGATAAATCCTCAAGAAAGAAAATTAACAAAGAAACAGCAGACTTAAAGGACACATTAGATCAACTGGATTTAACAGATATCTTCAGAACATTTCACCCGAAAGCAGCAGAATATACATTTTTCTTAAGTGCTCATGGTACTTTCTCTAGGATAGACCACATGTTAGGGCACAAAAAAAGTCTCAACAAATTTAAGAAGACTGAAATCATATCAAGCATTTTCTCTAATCACAATGGCATGAAACTAGAAATCAACCACAATAGAAAAACAGAAGAATACTCAAACACTTGGAAACTAAATAGTATGTTACTAAATAATGACTGGGTTAACAATGAGATCAAAGAAGAAATAAAAAAGAATTCCTAGAAACGAATGATAATGAGCATAGAACAACTCAAAATTTATGGAACATAGCAAAAGCAGTCCTGACAGGAAAGTTCATAGCATTAAAGGCATACCTCAAGAAGCTAGAAAAAGCTCAAATAAACAACTTAACCCTGCATCTAAAAGAACTAGAAAAAGAACAGCAATTAAAACCTAGAGGTAGGACCTGGCCAGTTGGCTCAGCGGTACAGTGTCGGCCTGGTGTGCAGGGGACCCGGGTTCGATTCCCGGCCGGGGCACATAGGAGAAGCACCCATTTGCTTCTCCACCACCCCCTCCTTCCTCTCTGTCTCTCTCTTCCCCTCCCGCAGCCAAGGCTCCATTGGAGCAAAGATGGCCCGGGTGCTGGGGATAGCTCCTTGGCCTCTGCCCCAGGCACTAGAGTGGCTCTGGTTGCAGCAGAGCGACGCCCCGGAGGGGCAGAGCATCGCCCCTGGTGGGCATGCGGGGTGGATCCCGGTCGGGCGCATGCGGGAGTCTGTCTGACTGTCTCTCCCCATTTCCAGCTTCAGGAAAATACAAAACAAACAAACAAACAAAAAAAAAACCACCCAGAGGTAGCCTGATCTGTGGTGGCGCAGTGGATAAAGTGTCGACCTGGAAATGGTGAGGTCGCCGGTTCGAAACTCTGGGCTTGCCTGGTCAAGGCACATATGGGAGTCGATGCTTCCTGCTCCTCCCCCCTTCTCTCTCTCCTCTCTCTTTCTCTTCCCCTCTCTCTCTCCTTTCTAAAATGAATAAAAAAAAATTTGAAAAAAAAACAAAAACCCAGAGGTAGTAGAGGAAGGAAATAATAAAGATCAGAGCTGAAATAAATGACATAGAGGCTAAAGAAACAATACAGAGGATCAATGAAACTAAGAGCTGGTTCTTTGAAAAGGTAAAAAGATCAATGAACCTTTAACCAGACTCACCAAGAAAAAAAAGAGTGAGGACTCAAATAAAATTAGAAATGAGAGTGGAGAAATAACAACTGACAAAACAGAAATACAAAATATTGTAAGAAAATACTATGAAGAACTGTATGCCCCCAAAATAGACGACTTAGATGAAAGGGATAAATTTCTTGAAACAATAATCTTTTAAACATCAATCTGAAAGAATCGGAAAAACAGACCGATTACAACAAATGAGACCGAAAGAGTTATCAAAAAACTTTCAATAAACAAAAGCCCAGGGCTGGATGGTTTCACAAGTGAATTCTATCAAATATTCAAAAAAGACCTAACTCCTATCCTCCTCAAGCTATTTCAAAAAATTCAAAAAGAAGAAAGACTTCCAAGCTCCTTTCATGAGGCAAACATAATTCTGATTCCAAAACCAGGCAAAGACAACACAAAGAAAGAAAATTATAGGCCAATATCCCTGATGAATTTAAATTCTAAAACACTCAACAAAATATTAGCAAACCATATCCAGCAATATATGAAAAAAATCATAGACCACGATCAAGTGGAATTTATTTTGGGGTAGCAAAGCTGATACAATACTTGCAAATCAATCAATGTGATTCATCATATAAACAAAAGGAAGGAGAAACACCACATGATAATTTCAATAGATGCAGAAAAAGCATTTGATAAAATCCAGCACCCATTCATGATCAAAACTGTCAGCAAAGTGGGAATACAGGGAACATACCTCAACATGATAAAGGTCATCTATGACAAACCCACAGCCAACATCATACTCAATGGGCAAAAATTAAAAGCAATCTCCTTAAGATCAGGAACAAGGCAGGGGTGCCCCCTTTCAACACTCTTATTCAACATAGTTCTGGAAGTCCTAGCCACAGCTATCAGACAAGGAGAAGAAATAAAAGGCATCCAAATTGGAAAAGAAGAAGTAAAACTATCATTATTTGCAGATGAAATGATATTGTATAAGGTCTACCGGAAAGTTCTGTCCATTTCTATCACAACAAGTTTCGACATGTGAGCACATGTTTATTTGGCGCATGTGTGCCTCTCTATTTTTATCATTTAATGTATATATAGTGACGTAGCAAATTAACTAAAACAGAGTTGATTCACGTTAGTCTTATGTGTGAAGCGATAGTGTACCCATGGCTACTGATAAAGTTCATTTACGCCACTGTAATTTTTACGAATTTCAACAAGGAGGAGATGCTACAGAAGCATGTCTGTCGCATCCACCATATACCCCGGACTTAGCACCCTCTGACTATCACTTGTTTTTGTCCTTACAAAATTTTTTGAAGGGCAAAAATTTCAAAAATGAAGAAGATATCAAACAAGCACTGGTTCAATTTTTCACATCAAAAGATAAAACATTTTTCAAAAATGGGATATACAAATTGCCCTCACGCTGGCAAGAAATCATTAATAATAATGGCAATTATATTATTTAATAAAGTTTATTGACGGTAAGAAAAATTTGTATTTTGTTTTATTCCAAAAATGGACAGAACTTTCCGGTAGACCTTATATATAGAAAACCCTAAAGTCTCAGTCAAAAAACTACTAGACCTGATAAATGAATTCAGCAAGGTGGCAGGATATAAAATTAATACTCAGAAATCAGAGGCATTTTTATACACTAACAATGAACTGTCATAAAGAGAAATTAAGGAAGCAATCCCCTTTACCATTGCAACCAAAAAAATAAAGTACCTAGGAATAAATTTAACCAGGGAGATTAAAGACTTGTACTCGGAAAATTATAAAACATTGATAAAAGAAATCAGGGAAGATACAAACAAGTGGAAGCATATACTGTGCTCATGGTTAGGAAGAATAAACATCATTAAAATGTCTATATTACCCAAAGCAATTTATAAATTCAATGCAATACCAATTAAAATACCCATGACTTACTTCAAAGATATAGAACACATATTCCAAAAATTTATATGGAACCAAAAGAGAACACAAATAGCCTCAGCAATCTTGAAAAGGAGGAATAAAGTGGGAGGTATCACACTTCCGGATATCAAGTTATACTACAAGGACATTGTACTCAAAACAGCCTGGTACTGGCATAAGAACAGGCATAGAGATCAATGGAACAAAACTGAGAACCCAGAAATAAACCCACACTTTTATGGACAACTGATATTTGACAAAGGAGGTAAGAGCATACATTGGAGTAAAGACAGCCTCTTCAACAAATGGTGTTGGGAAAATTGGAGAGCTATCTCAAAAAAATGAAACTACACTACCAACTTACACCATTCACAAAAATAAACTCAAAATAGATAAAAGACTTAAATGTAAGCTATAGAACCATAAGCATCTTAGAAGAAAATATAGGCAGTAAGCTCTCTCACATCTCTTGCAGCAATATATTTGCCGATTTATCTCCACAGGCAAGTGAAATAAAAGAGAGGATAAACAAATGGGACTATGTCAAACTAAAAAGCTTCTGCACAGCTAAAGACAATAAGAACAGAATAAAAAGACAAGCTACACAGTGGGAGAATATATTTGAAAATACATCTGATAAGGGGTTAATAACCAAAATTTATAAACATCTTGTAAAACTCAATACCAGGAAGACAAATAATCCAATAAAAAAATGGGCAAAAGAAATGAATAGACACTTCTCCAAAGAGGACATACAGATGGCCAATAGGCATATGAAAAAATGTTCAACATCACTAATCATTAGAGAAATGCAAATTAAAACCACAATGAGATATCACCTCACACCTGTCAGAATGGCGCTCATCAACAAAACAACACAGAATAAGTGCTGGCGAGGATGTGGAAAAAAGGGAACCCTCCTGCACTGCTGGTGGGAATGCAGACTGGTGCAGCCACTGTGGAAAACAGTATGGAGATTCCTCAAAAAATTAAAAATCAAACTGCCTTTTGACCCAGCTATATCTTTTAGGAATATACCCCAAGAACACCATAGCACTGTTTGAAAAGAAGAAATGCACCCCCATGTTTATAGCAGCATTGTTCACAATAGGAAAGATGTGGAAACAGCCCAAGTGTCCGTCAGTGGACAAGTGGATTAAAAAGCTTTAGTACATATACACTATGGAATACTACTCATCCATAAGAAATAATGACATCGGATCATTTACAACAACATGGATGGACCTTTTTTTTTTTTTCTTTGTATTTTTCTGAAGCTAGAAATGGGGAGAGACAGTCAGACAGACTCCTGCATGCACCCGACCGGGATCCACCCGGTACGCCCACCAGAGGGTGACGTTCTGCCCACCAGGGGGCGATGCTCTGCCCCTCCGGGGTGTCACTCTGTTGCGACCAGAGCCACTCTAGAGCCTGGGGCAGAGGCCAAGGAGCCATCCCCAGCGCCCAGGCCATCCTTGCTCCAATGGAGCCTTGGCTGCGGGAGGGGAAGAGAGAGACAGAGAGGAAGAAGAGGGGGAGGGGTGGAGAAGCAGATGGGTGCTTCTCCTGTGTGCCCTGGCCGGGAATCGAACCCGGGACTTCTGCACGCCAGGCCGATGCTCTACCGCTGAGCCTACCGGCCAGGGCTAGATGGACCTTGATAACATTATACTGAGCGAAATAAGTAAATCAGAAAAAACTAAGAACTATATGATTCCATACATAGGTGGGACATAAAAATGAAACTCAGATACATGGACAAGAGTGTGGGGTTACAGGGTGGGGGGGAGAAGAGGGAGGGTGTTGGGGGAGGGGAGGGGCACAAAGAAAACCAGTTAGAAGGTGACGGAAGACAATTGGACTTTGGGTGATGGGAATGCAGCATAATTAAAACTCAAACATTTCCTAGTCTTAATTTGAAATAAATGTTATATCTATCACATATATTTTGGCATATGTGGAATTATGAAGCTTTCTTCCTTTTATTGAATTGATATATTTTACTAATGGATCCTCTAATGTTTATTTTTAAGTATCCAGAATAAACTATATTAAGCCATCTATATAGTTATAAGAATAATATATAGGTAATGTATGTACATAGACATTAAAATATAGTGTGTGCATGTGCATATGTATTAATACATAATATATAGAGTGTGCATGTTTCTCTTTGTGGCTGTGTCTTTTTGTCTCTTCATCTTTCCCCTGTAGTCTCACTGTGTCCCGGGACGCTATCACTCCCTGACTCTCTTCCATGTCCACATCCATCATCTTGTTTTTACAGAAGATTGGCTCCAGTCCTCCCACGTCACATGCACACCCTCACCCTTCTCTTCAAGCCCACTGAGCCAATGTTCTTGGGTTAACCAAAAGGGATAACGAATGATTTCATTATGAAGAGAAGCTGAACAGGTAAACTTATATTCAAACATGTTAAGTATTATCTGCATCATATCTGGATCCATGTACCATTTCCTGAACAACACAGTCACCAATCTGCCTTTCGTCACACGTCCTTCCCATGCATGGCAGAAATGGCACGGCCAAAGCAGTGATGTGTCCTGACAGCATCTACATCTTTAAGGCAAGATCTGGATCCTTGTATAAAAAGTTGTGGGTTACCCTGCATTTTGATCTAGCAGAAAGACAATGTTTCACTTGCAGTCATTTTTCTGTTCTTATTTGGACCAGCTCTATCACCTCTATGTGAGCCTAATGAGGGACCGCCAAGGAGTTTGGCCTGGCTGCTGCCTCTCGCTGGAAGGCCTTTTTCGCACACCCCCATGGCCCCTGCCCTCACCTTCTTCAGCCCTTGTCCAAGCTTTACCTTCTCAGGGAGAGCCTTTCTGAACCACCTTGTTTAAACTTGTGATCCTCCCACCCCAATGTCCCTTATCCTCTCATTTCTCCCCTCCACAGCACCTGTCTCCTTCAAACATTATGTAGTCATTTTGTTGTTGTTATTGCTAGAACACAAGCTTTGCTAAGTTTGTGGTTTCTGTCCATTTTGTTCCCTTATGGATCTCCAGTGTCTTGAATAGCATCTGGCTTACAATAGTTCCTTAAAACATATTTGTGGAATAATTAAGTGTTTTTTATTTACTACAGCAATTTGGAATAGCTTTCTTACTCTGTCTTCTAATTAAAAATCTGACTGTATCTTTAATATCATAATTAAAAGATGCTTCATTTTAACTTGATTTTCAATAGTTATCTGTGGTCTCGATCATACTTAACTGACGTCTAATAGACATAGTAGATGGCGAAGGAGAAGGCAGAGCAGCACAGGTATTTCTACAAGCAAGATAACCACAAGTTCTTTAAAATGTTTTCTTTTTCTTGTGGTGGAGAGCACCACAGGGCACCAATCTATAAGCACATGGGACATCAGTGTAACTCTGACTCAAGGGAGAAACTGAATTTATCAGAATTCTTCCTATGGTATCTGTAGGACACAGCTGGAGACGTAACTTGCTAAAAGCTGCTTGGGGACGGGGTTGGTTGACATCATGCTCACGCTCTGCTGCCAAGCGGCTGCCTGAGTACCAGTGCTCATTCAACTTTGTGGTCGGGACGGAACCTCAGTGGGTTTCCTAACCACTTTGGAGGTTTCCTCATTTAAAAAAAACGGAGCTAATAAAAGAACTTCCTAACACAATGGGTATGGACTTTCAGTGAAATATATAAAGTGCTTAAGACAATTTTGACACACAAAAATAACTGGCTATTGATGACTGCTATTGTCACCACCACGGCTGGAAATACTAATGCTATTACCACTAACCTATTACCACTAACCGTCTAACGTGGGTGGGCCCAGACAGGGTGTGCGTCTAGATTCAAATCAAGATTTAGAACCAAGTTACTTGAAATAATAGAAGAAATGCTGAATGCAGCTACCCAAACCTCTCATTTCTGCTCACCAAGACTGACATTTTCCTTGAATAAAATATTTGACAAATACTTAGAGAATGTTTGATCGAATGGAAGCCGTGGTACTAGTCTACCTAGGGTGCCTGCCTGTGGCAGTGGGCCTGTGCTTTCATTATTAGAACAAGCTTTTGTTTAAGCCTTGGTGTGAGCATGATTGCTCATGAATGGACCTCCCCCCACCCGTGATTACAGAATCCTTAATAATGTCCCCCTACTCACCTCCCCAACCTGTTGCATCAACTTCTCTTAAGAGAAAGGATCTGCTCCCAGTGATAACCAGGGCCACCACCCAGAGAGGATGTGTAAAGCCCCAGATTCCATGCACTTTCATGGGAGCCATGCCACACCCATGCAGCGCAGAGTGTACACTGGGCTGGGAGGGGCCCACGTGAATTGGGTTTCAGGATACAGGTCCCCAAAGCCTCCGACTGAGGCTGATGGGGAACTGAGATGCACAGATGCAACAGTGGCAGTGGGTCCCCTGAGAGATACTCACAATGTGCGGAGACTGCCGGCTCATCCCAATCACAGTCCGGTTGATCCTTCTCAGCAGTCTCTCCATAGTCAACTGCAAGTGCACAGTGGTGGGGCCCTGCGGGAGACACAGCATAGGCTGCAGGTGCAGGGCAGGGGGGCCCTGTGGGAGACACAGCACTAGCTGCAGTGCAGGGTAGGGGGGCCCTGCGGGAGACACAGCACCAGCTGCAGGTACAGGGCATGGGGGCCCTGTGGGAGACACAGCATAGATGGCAGGTGCAGGGCAGGGGGGCCCTGCGGGAGACACAGCATAGGCTGCAGGTGCAGGGCAGGGGGGACCTGCAGGGGACACAGCACCAGCTGCAGGTGCAGGGCAGGAGGGCCCTGCGGGAGACACAGCATAGGCTGCAGGTGCAGGGCAGGGGGGCCCTGCGGGAGACACAGCATAGGCTGCAGGTGCAGGGCAGGGGGGCCCTGCGGGAGACACAGCATAGGCTGCAGGTGCAGGGCAGGGGGGCCTGCAGGGGACACAGCATAGGCTGCAGGTGCAGGGCAGGGGGGCCCTGCAGGGGACACAGCATAGGCTGCAGGTGCAGGGCAGGGGGGCCCTGCGGGAGACACAGCATAGGCTACAGGTGCAGGGCAGGGGGCCCTGCAGGGGACACAGCATAGGCTGCAGGTGCAGGGCAGGGGGGCCTGCAGGGGACACAGCATAGGCTGCAGGTGCAGGGCACGGGGGCCCTGCGGGAGACACAGCATAGGCTGCAGGTGCAGGGCAGGAGGGCCCTGCAGGGGACACAGCATAGGCTGCAGGTGCAGGGCAGGGGGCCCTGCAGGGGACACAGCATAGGCTGCAGGTGCAGGGCAGGGGGGCCTGCAGGGGACACAGCATAGGCTGCAGGTGCAGGGCACGGGGGCCCTGCGGGAGACACAGCATAGGCTGCAGGTGCAGGGCAGGAGGGCCCTGCAGGGGACACAGCATAGGCTGCAGGTGCACGGCAGGGGGGCCCTGCAGGAGACCCAGCACCAGCTGCAGGTGCAGGGCAGGGGGGACCTGCAGGGGACACAGCACCAGCTGCAGGTGCAGGGCAGGGGGGCCCTGTGGGAGACACAGCATAGGCTGCAGGTGCAGGGCAGGGGGCCCCTGCAGGGGACACAGCATAGGCTGCAGGTGCAGGGCAGGGGGCCCTGCAGGGGACACAGCATAGGCTGCAGGTGCAGGGCAGAGGAGCCCTGCAGGGGACACAGCATAGGCTGCAGGTGCAGGGCAGGGGGCCCTGCGGGAGACACAGCACCAGATGCAGGTGCAGGGCAGGGGGGGCCTGCAGGGGACACAGCACCAGCTGCAGGTGCAGGGCAGGGGGCCCTGCGGGAGACACAGCATAGGCTGCAGGTGCAGGGCAGGGGGCCCTGCAGAGGCAGGGCAGCAGCTGACACTACACCTTCCACCTTAGCAGCACTTGTCTCTGGGAACCTAGATGATGAGGTTGCCCTTTCAATCTCATCTGACTCCTCCCTACTCAGCCACCTCTTATCCAAAAGTGAAACCAGTTTCACAGAATGATACATAATGCTGTTACTAAGGAATTGTTTGAAAACAATCAGTTATAATATTTACAGGACGAGCATGGGGATGCAGGGAAGAAGCTGTCCTGATAACTCAGGTCTCCAGGTTCCCTGAGAGCTCACTGGACACTGACAATGTAGTTTGGGGAGGACGCCCATGAGAAACGAGGTGCTTGGAACTCATTCTGAGCAAGCAGGTCAGGTTGCCCAGGACAAGTAGGCAGGCATATGCACAGGAGGTGAAAGGCAATAATACAAACTTCTTGCCACCTTCTGTGGAGGAGAAAGAAAAACCAAACCAGAAATTCAAGTTTAAGAGATGGTTACGAACTGAATGTGTTCAAAATCCCCATGTTGAAGCTCAAACTCCTACTGTGATGGTGTCTGGACACGGGGCCTTTGGGCCTCTTAGGTCATGAAGGCAGGGCCCTGCTCTGATGGAATTAGTGTCTACATCAGAGACACCAGAGAGCGCCCCTTTACTCTCGCTCGACTCACACACTGAGGACAGGCCACGTGTGAGCAGAACCTTCTGTGAAGGACAGCCCTCACCACAAACTGGTCCATGCTCACACTTTGACTGAGGACCTCCAACTTCCAGAACTTACACAATTTATATTGTTTAAGACACTTAGGCTACTATAAAGCACGTTCTCAAGTAATGTCCTTTCATCATAGAAACTTAACTTTTGTTTATCTCAATTAGTCCATGGTAAAATTGGTTTCATTACATGTGGTTTCACTTAAAATCACAGAATCTATCAATGACATTATGTGAGGACTGACTGGTTTTTTCTTTTTCAAGTGAGAGGGAGATGGAGAGAAAGGTTCTCGCATGTGCCCAGACCAGGATACACCTGGAAATACCCGCCTGGAGCCGATGCTCACCCATCTTGGGCCATGCTCGCAACTGAGCTATTTTTAGTGCCTGAGGTGGAGGCTGCACGGAGCCATCCTTAGCACTCAAGGCCTGTGCTGGAACCAACTGAGCCATGGCTGTGGGAGGAGAAGAGAAAGGGAGAGAGAGAAGTGTTGGAGACTGCAAGCTGACAGAGAGTCCTTGCGGTTTAGATTTTTGGGGACAGAGGTGTGCGGGAGGGGCAGTAAGCTGATAGGATCCTTGCTGTCCATTTCCCACCTCACTTGCCTAATTAAGTTGCTAAAGGCTAAGCTCTTCCCCACAACCTCTGACTGTTTGGTTAAGTTGGTAAAGGCAATTTTCATGCCCTTCCCCACACCTCCATGTTAACTGAGATGCTGGATTGTTTCTACTTGTCCTATCCCCCATGTCCCTCAGAGAGACTGGAGGCAGTTTTCTTTTACCCTTTGTTTTCTGAAGTTAAGACAGCGTGGGGGTTTTCTTAACAGGGGAGAATTCTTGGGTTGCCTCGGAAATGTGACTTTGTATCCAAGATCTTTTTGTTTTGTTAATGACTTTGCTCTGCCCTATAAATAACATGGTTTGGGGGTGAAGACTTGCTCTTGCAAGCCAACGGCTGTGCAAAGAGATCTCTCGATCCCATCCTCTTTCTCTCTGAGTTTATTTCTTCATTCTGCACCATTCCTGAAGGACCTGGATAATTACTAGCTGCGCTAGTCCACGGCAGAGAAGGGGGAGGGGGATGGGTGGAGAAGCAGATGGGTGCTTCTCCTGTGTGACCTGACTGGGAATCAAACCCGGGACAACCACTTGCTGGGCTGAAGCTCTACTACTGAACAAACCAGCCAGGGGTAGGACTGAATTTTACTTTATTATTATTTTTTAAAATATTTTTTATATATTTTTTACTTTTTAAAATTTATTCATTTTAGAGAGGAAAGTGAAAGGGAGAGAGGGAGAGAGAAGGAGAGGAAGAGCAGGAATTATCAAATCCCACATGTGCCTTAACCAGGCAAGCCCAGGGTTTTGAACTAGAGACCTCAGTGTTCCAGGTCGACACTTCACTGCACCACCACAGGTCAGGCACCAGGACTAAATTAAAAAAATCTTTCACTGACTTTAAATTGGCATGACATTGGTTAATAAAATTATACAGGTTTCAAGTGTATATTTCTATAATACATCATCCATAATATTTTGTATTATGTGTTTACCACCCAAAGTTAAGCCTCTTTCCAGGACCATTTATCCCCCTTTACCCTCCTCTATTTCCTCCCACCCTTTCCCTCTGCTAATCACTATACTGTTGCTGTGTCTATGAGTTTTGTTGTTTTTTTTTGCTTAATCTCTTCACCTTTTCTTTTCAGGCCCCCAACCCCCTTCCTCTCTGACAACTGTCAGTCTGTTCTCTGTATCTATGAGTCTGTTTCTATTTTGTTTGTCAGTTTATTTTGTTCACTAGATTCCACATATAAATGAGATCACATGGTACTTGTCCTTGTCTGATTGGCTTATTTCATTTAGCAGAATAATCTCCATTTCCATCCATGCCATTGCAAAAGGTCAGATTTCCTTCTTTTTCATGGCTGAGTAATATTTCATTGTGTAAATGTACCAAAGCTTTTTTATCCACTCATCTACTGGTGGGTACTTGGGCTGCTCCCAAATCTTGGCTATTGTAAGTAATGCTGCAACAAATATAGGTGTGCATATATTCTTTCAAATTGGCATCTTGGGATTCTTCAGATATATACCCAGAAGTGGAACTGGTGGGTCATAGGGCAGTTTTATTTTTAATTTTTTGAGGAAACTCCATACTGCTTTCCACAGTGGCTGCACCAATCTGCAAGAGGGTTTCCTTTCTCTCCAACCCTTATCAACACTAGTTTGTAGATTTATTGAAGATAACCATTCTGACAGGTATGACATGATATCTTATTTTGGTTTAAATTTACATTTCTTTAATGATTAGTAACATTGAGCATCTTGTCATGAGTCTATTGGCCATCTGTATGTCCTCTTTAGAGAAGTGCCTATTCAGGTCCTCTGACCATTTTTAATTGGATTGTTTGTTTTGGCAGCCTGAGCAGACTAACAAAGGGATTTACTAATCTGGGTCTATCAGGTGTGACTCTGAACAATTACTTAACTTCGTTGAGCTTCAGGTTTTCATAGCTGCAAAAAGGGTTCCTTTATATGAATTAGTTGGGCAGATGTACACGACAATGCCTCATAAATGTTTGCTTTTCCTTCTTTTTCTGTGATTTGGTGTTATACTCATTCAACTTCAATTTACGGATATTCAGCGTGACTCTACAAAGCCTTTACTCATTCTTGCTTCATGACAGAAACTTTGAAACTCCTCGTTAATGCTTCAAAAATAACTAAATCATGGCTGTGTGTAGTTTTCTCAGAACACTGGGAGCTGTTAGCTTCCCCTCTCCAGCTCCTCCTTTTTTTCTCTCTGTGCTTTTTATGACTTTTTTACTTGCTTCTTACTTCTTTGGATGAAAGTGATTCATAAAACTTGCCTCTCCTGGTGATGCTGTGATTACATAACATTTCCACAGCAGACATGACCAGGTGTGTTCGTCATGAGGGCCTTGTACAGAGGAGTGACAATGAACCGGGCATCCTCAGAGCCCTAAGGAGACCTGTCCTCCAGGAGAGCTGGGACCTCAGTACAAATGAGCAAACACACAGATCCCATGAGGAGGCCACCATAAGGGCAGCGCACCTGCTCCTCTTATTCACAGCTGTGGTCTCAGACCTGTCACAGTGCCTGCAGCAGGGGGTTGTTTAATAAGTGTTTGTGAACTGGACCCAGAACGCAAGGGACAAAAAGAGACATGAGTGCATGAAGGGCACTACCGAGAGGAGAGGTTAGGGCAGGAAGGCACCAGGAACAACTTCCAGAGATCTTACTGCCACTGGACTTTGACCAACAAGAACAATGAGGAGATAAAGCTTTGGAAAAAGTGGAGGGAACCCTGGGCTATAAAAATAGGCACAAGAACAATGTCAGTAAGTTAGAGCCTAGAATTACCTGAGGAGATAAGAGAACCCGGGAACACAGGAAGTTACTTCATACATTTCAAAATGCTTATGGTGAGAAGAAATTCATGCCATCACTACCAACAAAAAATTATTGAATCTACTACTTTAACAAAGTTTCAGGATTAGTAATCGTCAATGCATCGGCTCAATACAAGGAACATTACTAGGAAGACAAAAAGTAATTTTTAAAGTTAATTAAATTTCCTAACACTGGGTATAAATACATTCAAGTCATTTTTGAAGTCATTCTGGTAGTAAGAAACATATATTATATGTTTTTATATAAGATTATATATTTTAAAACTACAGGATCAGAAGTGAAAAAAACCTAAGCAGTCCTCTAGAACAATTCCTATACATTATTGGAAGGCAAGGTGAGGCACCATGAGATCTGTCCAAGGAGAAGGAGCTGCAGTTCAAGATGTGGGACTGGACACCCAATGCTGCCTGATCCCATGCTTCAGACAGATCTGGGGTCATGTACATCCACGGTTTTAGAACATGGAAGCCCTTACAAAACCACAGAGCTAGTACATTGGGGCCAATGTTATAGGGCTTGGAGCTTCGTTTTAGTATTTTAATCACTGAGTCAGAAATGTTTCTTTTTTAAAAATATTACTGTCATGCCCTGGCCGGTTGGCTCAGCGGTAGAACGTCAGCCTGGCGTGCAGGGGACTCGGGTTCGATTCCCGGCCAGGGCACATGGGAGAAGCGCCCATCTGCTTCTCCACCCCCGCCCCCCCCTCCTTCCTCTCTGTCTCTCTCTTCCCCTCCCACAGCCAAGGCTCCATTGGAGCAAAGATGGCCCGGGCACTGGGGATGGCTCCTTGGCCTCTGCCCCAGGCGCTAGAGTGGCTCTGGTCGCAGCAGAGCGACGCCCCGGAGGGGCAGAGCATCACCCCCTGGTGGGCAGAGCGTTGCCCCTGGTGGGCGTGCTGGGTGGATCCCGGTCGGACGCATGCGGGAGTCTGTCTGACTGTCTCTCCCCGTTTCCAGCTTCAGAAAAAGTACAAAAAAAACCCCCAAAAAACTTAAAAAAAAATATTACTGTCATTATAACATAATTGATCGCATTTATTTATTTGCTGCAAAGTCCTTGTTTAGGAATCAAATCCCCAATCACAAAATTCCTTGGGGGAAATTTTATTCCATGTCATCATGTGCTTCCTAGGAACACATTTAAGCAAAAAAAAGGGGGGGGGGGGAGATGACCTATAATTAATACATATCAAATAAATTGTGAAGTGGGCAGCCCTGGCCGGTTGGCTCAGTGTTAGAGCATCGGCCTGACGTGTAGGAGTCCTGGGTTCAATTCCCGGCCGGGGCACACAGGGGAAGCGCCCATCTGCTTCTCCACCCCTCCCCCTCTCCTTCCTCTCTGTCTCTCTCTTCCCCTCCCGCAGCCAAGGCTCCATTGGAGCAAAAGTTGGCCCAGGCGCTGAGGATGGCTCCATGGCCTCTGCCTCAGGCGCTAGAATGGCTCTGGTTGCAACAGAGCGAGGCCCCAAATGGGCAAAGCATCGCCCCCTGGTGGGCGTGCTGGGTGGATCCTGGTCGGGCACATGCGGGAGTCTGTCTGACTGCCTCCCCATTTCCAACTTCAGAAAAATACAAAAACAAAACAAAACAAAAAAAATTGTGAGGTGCGCAGCAGGGGCTCAGGTCCATGAAGAGACAGGCAGGCAGAAAGCAGTGGTGGCCTCCCGTACGTCTGTGGCTGTGGTGAGAATGATCAGGAATGCAGACATGCCCACGTGATGATGAGCAGGGGACAAGGTAGGCTGTGACCACACTGGGTGGACCTTGCAGGGTGAACAAAGGATTTACCTTTGGGAGAAGGGACAGTCTTTTATATCCCTCAGCAGAACTGAACCTAAAGATATTGGTAGGAGAATGGGCTCAGGCAAAACCAACAGTGGTTCCCTGCTGTGTGGGATAGGTGTCATCCATGCAGCCCCCACAGGATCTGGTACCATGGTTTGTGCTCAACTGAGCACTCTGTGCAAATTCTTTGGCCCCTTGGGTGGCAGCTGTGCCAAGTCCGCGGGCCGTGTGGGCCCAGGGGGATCCAGGCAGATCCAGTCCCAGGTTTTCAGGGGGCACAGATGCCTAGGTCACAGAGATGAGGCCAGATAAGATAACAGAATTTCCACTCGGGTCCCAAGGATCAGTGTCAGATAGACTATGAAAAGAAGAACTTCCAAGAAGCTCAGGCACATCTACAGTGATGACAGTTATCAAACGTAAAAGACGGTCAAGGTTTCTGCACAGGAAGAAAGCATCTAAACAGGGCTGTAGATCTGAAAAGTGCTCACAGAGGTTCAAGGATGGACAAGCCAGGAAAATCAGGCAGCCAGGCCCCAGCAGTCAGCAGACCTCCCCGGGGCCTGGACTGGCAGAGCAGGCTCCGGTGAGGAGAAGCTCTCTGATCACTCTAGAATGGAAACAGCCTGCCCCAGAGCCCAGACCGGGAAGACCAGGCGCCATTCTCGCCCTAGGTAATGGGACCAGTGTATGCTACGCTTTGCGTCGGCGATGATTCGACTCACCACATCTTTCCTGTCCAGCACTTCCAGGATGTTGCTCAGAAGCTGCGAGCTTGCCTCATGGTCAGGCTTGCTGGAGTTGTCATCTAGCTGGCCGCTGAGCTGGTCTATCAGCAGCGGCAGGAGCACATCTCTGCACTCTGAGACAGAAGAAGAAGACGGCTCACCAGCTGCAGGGTCACCTCCCGAACTGCCCGCTCCTTCCCACAACTCCCTCCACAGGTCAGCACAGCTCCCCAGCTGGCTCTGCCCTGCCGGCTGCACCTCCAGGAGATCACGGTCAGGCATGGAACTTCACCCTGCAACTTGATTACAAAAACTAAGAAAATGATATTTGTCACAGGCAACTGTAGCAAAATGTTTAAAGTATTTAACAATTTCTTTAGCCATTAAAAAAAATGCCAACTGGATATTTGAAAGCAGTCATATGAAACGAATAAAAAAAGCCAAATTATACAGCTAAAATTATTTTTTTTGTTTTGACAGACACAGATTCATAGACTGCTGGCTGCCAGAGGCTTGGGGAACTGGGTGAAATAGTGAAGGGATTGAGAAGCACAGTTTGGTAGTTACAGAACAGTCACGGGGATGTAAGTGCAGCACAGGGAACAGAGTCAATAATATTGTAGTAACTGTGTACGGTGCCAGGTGGGCACTGGAAACATCAGAGGGAACACTTTGTAAAGTATATGATTGTCTAACCACTATGTTGTTTTGTACACCTGAAACTAATACAAAATTATACTAAATGTAAACTTTAATTGAAAAAGTGTAAAATGGAAAATATTTTTTAAATTTTGTTCTGTAATGATCCATCCAATGGAGAAGATTCTAAAATTCTCCTAAGTACGTAGCTTCGCTAGTACATTCTAACGTGTCTATGGACAAGGACTCACAGGTATGTGGACTCACAGAGTAAAGTCTGTCTTCCTGTTGGGATCTTCACTATTGTAAAACATTGTTATGGTGAGTCCAGACGTTCTGCACACTCACAGGAATGACTGTCAGCAGCGAGAATACTTTCTCTGAATGAAATCATGGAGTGTATGTTTGCTCTAGAGTGCAAACACCCCACCCTTCCTAAGGCTCACTGATCCTTTCTATAGACGATCATAGCATACCAAGATGGTTAGTAATGCTACATTTTCTACTTCAGAAACCTCACTAGCTTTTTGTACTACTTCCAGCTGTGTCCTGGTAACAGTTAAAACCTCTAAGTACACATTCAAATGGTCAGAAAATATCAGAGTCAAAGATATTTGTTTGAGTTAAACCCACCCTTCCATAGCAATAGAAGTTGAGATGGAGAGCAAATTACACAACCAGCCAGGGGCAAAGCCTAGAAGATTCTCCCACTGAGACTCACTCGATTTTCCTTTTTCTGAAGAGTCCCGTATAAGAGTCCTGCTGGTCCTTCCCCTCCCTCAGACAATACACATAACATGAGGTCACCCTCAGGACATTTTAAGCTGGTGGAAGATGAAAAAAAATTCCCACAACTGCCCACTCCAGCCAGTCTTGGGTTTATTGGTGGAAAGATCAGATACTGAACCTCTTCTCCTCGTCGGCTTTGCTATAAGAGCACAGAGATTTAGACTTAGTGGCTACGTGCTTGACTCTAATGACAAAATAAATAGTATTTTATCAGTAAAGGTGTTTCAGCTACTCATGTGACATCACTGAGATGGAGTTGAGACTACAAGCACGCAGTCAGCTGTCCTGGACCAGTGGCACCCAGCACAGAACCCACTGCTGACCCCTGCCCCTGGATCTTGAGGATATGCTAAGTATAAGTCAAAGAAGAAGCACTTATTTAACAGGACCATCTTTCCTGCTTGCTTGTTACTTTCTGGCATTCCTATTTTGCAGACAAAACTCTCTAATTAACAAAACATTTGACTGTTCTAATTAAGGAACACATAATTTTGCTCTTTTAGGTATTATTGGAAATCCTGAACTACTGACTTCACCTTCTTTTTAAAACTGGCTTTCCAGGAGGCTCTTAAGTGCCAAAAAACAACTGGCATGGGCAGTAGCAACGTCTGAAGAAGGGCCAGCTTTGGCTGAAGAAGCAGGACTAGAATTTCAGCAGGTAGCTGTTTGGGGTGGAGACTTACCCGACTGCCGAAAGAGATGACTCTCTACTATCTTGGTCATGCAGTTAAGCTTCTGGTGAACTAACTGGTTGTCAGGAATGCTTTGGATGAACTTGCAGAAGAGCACACTGGAAGAGAAGCCCAGTGGTTAGTATTTCACTGTGCCAAGTTCAGGGTATCATTACACTGCTCCTCTGCTCTGGGATCAGAGAATAAAGAGGTTTACCTGGAGATCTGTCCCAGATGACTGAGCCCATGTCTCCAGGGGGCAAAGGAGAGATTACATTCCCTGCTCACTCCAGGGCTCCACCTTAAAGCGGACTCTGCTTAAACTGCCCAAGCACACCGGGCTGGAGCTGCTCTCCTGACCTGCCATAACCCTTGGCTCTGCAGGGTCCCTTTGTGCTAACTCCACCCCAGCGTCCCTCGCCATCTGACTGCATTCCTGGGGTTCTTAGATACAGGGCTGGGAGCATATTATTATGCACTTTCATGTGTGGTTAACTTTAGTCTGTGTGTCTTATTTCCCTGGACAAAGTTCAAATCTCTTCAGAAGCAGGCTTTGGGTCTTTTTTTGTATGCTCCCTGAGCTGAGCACTAGAATGGGCTCAGTGGATACATGTTAGAAGAATAACAGCACTGTAGCAGCCCAGGCCCCAGCCAAGCGTTTATCATACGCTTGGGGCTGGGGCTGCTTTTCTGTTATAAAGTCAAGAAAATGTTTTTGCTGTTTACCTGAGCTCAACAGGATCAAACACAAGCTTGACGTCGTTAATGATGCTTGGAAGGTACTTCAGAGCTGCTCCCTGCGAGAAAAGCCCCCAAGGCAGGTTCAGTTGCCAAGCAGGACAAATACAGAATTCACTGTTTGATCCCAGGAAGAGAAGGCTTGGGCCCTTAAACAGGGAACTGGGCACAGAAACTCTTGGGATGAAGAGGAAAGCTGATATAAAAGCCATCTCCTAAAATCATTTTCTTCAAGAGTCGGGACGCAGTGTCTGTCTTCACTCCCAGTGGGCACTGCCCATTTGGGATGCATTTTTCTATCTGAGGAGGTAATTAAAATTTTGACCTCTCCCTCACAACGTTGCCATAAAGAGCAAAGAATAACTAATAAAGTTCAAATTTGAGTCTTCAGTGATTACAGAGTTGACATTAAAAAAATTGATAATGATGGTTTACATTTAAAAATTTGATAATAAAGTCCAAATTGAACGCCTGGAAAGAATAAAAGAACTAAGAATAAAAATCTGTTGCCAGGCCCTGGCCGGTTGGCTCAGCGGTAGAGCATCGGCCTGGCGTGTGGGGGACCCGGGTTCGATTCCCAGCCAGGGCACACAGGAGAAGCGCCCATTTGCTTCTCCACCGCCACCCCCTCCTTCCTCTCTGTCTCTCTCTTCCCCTCCCGCAGCTGAGGCTCCATTGGAGCAAAGATGGCCCAGGCGCTGGGGATGGCTCCTTGGCCTCTGCCCCAGGCACTAGAGTGGCTCTGGTCACGGCGGAGCGATGCCCCGGAGGGGCAGAGCATCGCCCCCTGGTGGGCATGCCGGGTGGATCCAGGTCAGGCGCATGCGGGAGTCTGTCTGACTGTCTCTCCCCGTTTCCAGCTTCAGAAAAATACAAAAAAAAAAAAAATCTGTTGCCTATAACTTCAAAATCCATGGGATGAATTCATAGGGGCCATAAAAACCATTCAAGAGATTTCTAAAAGGGTAGCTTGTTTTTGGCAAACTGATATTTGAGAACACAAAAGTATGATAAACTTAAAACACAGGTTTCCCCTGTATTTCCTGCCAGTCATACTAAAAGCCACATGCTGTCCACAAATGATGATTTACTCTGCTTGTGTCCCACCAAGACCAGATCTGTGTTGCCCCATGACCTCCTCCCTGACAGCACGTTACCCACGAAGCCACTCTGACCTTGATCTTGACAGCTTCCTCCAGAGGCCTGTCCATTAGCGTATTGAAAGCAAGAAATAACTGGCGGATTGAGTTATTAAATTCATCTCCATCTTCACTTTGGCCATAAAATCTTAACAGGAAAAAGGGAAAAGCCGTCATGTTTTCCATCTTTAAAAGAAATTTCCAAATATACCTGTTGCCTGAGCAATGCTGGAGGCCCATGCCTCCCTTGTCACCACTTTGAATTATATAAAGAGAAGTCACAGGGGCTCAAAGATGGTTTCTGGGAGAAGCCAGCCCAGTAGGTTGAGAAGATATGACAGCAGGGTAGCCATTTGTATGTAGTGTCCAACCACAGCATTCTCCAACTGGTTCTCTCTGATCAGCCGGTCAGGAAGGGTTCCCCACAAGCCTTATGGGGACCCTCTACGCTGGTGGTCTCTGGGCATTTCCAGCACGGAGGGAGAACAAGAAGCTGCTTTGCCTGAAGCAGCAGATGAACCCAGCATGCTTGCCTCCCTTCCTCAGATCATTAGCAGAATGTCTGATAGGCTGGGGATGACCCTGGCTGACCCTGACACACCACACTGGCCATGTTCTGTTCTTGAGCCTCACTCACCCCTTCTCCTTCACCTCCTTTTCTGTGTCACTCTAATCATTCTGTCCTCACCTCATCAAGTCCTTATCATTTGAGTTGAAGTTTCAGACAAGGGGAAGAAAAGCTCCTCAACCCAGAAACTTTCTGCACCCAACCTAGCCTTCAAGCCCAGTTAGTGCCTCTGCATGTTGACTGGCCATGCTGGTGATGACCTACTCTGCAGGAGAGGCTGCCCAGGACATACACTTCAGTCTGTCCTGGCTCCTACTGGCTGCCTAAGTGTCCTGCTTGTCTCCAAGATTTGTCCATTGAATGAAAAGTTGGTTCTTCCTCATCAGTAAGTATTACTAGACAAATGTAACCCCTCCCTCCCTCCCTCCCTCCCTCCCTCCCTCCCTCCCTCCCTCCCTCCCTTCCTTCCTTTTCTTTTTGTTTATAGTAACAAATTTCTGCCCTTAAGAATTTATATTTCTGGCCCTGGCCGGTTGGCTCAGCGGTAGAGCGTCGGCCTGGCGTGCGGGGGACCCAGGTTTGATTCCTGGCCACGGCACATAGGAGAAGCGCCCAATTGCTTCTCCACCCCCCTCCCCTCCTTCCTCTCTGTCTCTCTCTTCCCCTTCCGCAGCCAAGGCTCCATTGGAGCAAAGATGGCCTGGGCGCTGGAGATGGCTCCTTGGCCTCTGCCCCAGGCGCTAGAGTGGCTCTGGTTGCAGCAGAGCGACGCTCTGGAGGGGCAGAGCATCGCCCCCTGGTGGGCAGAGCGTCGCCCCTGGTGGGCGTGCCGGGTGGATCCCAGTTGGGTGCATGCGGGAGTCTGTCTGACAGTCTCTCCCCGTTTCCAGCTTCAGAAAAAAAAAAAAAAAAAGAATTTATATTTCCATTTTAATCTTTATCAGATGTATAAGTCTTAAAAAGATAGGGTGTGTGTATTGCATTTTGATAGTGAGTATACATCTCAAAAAATTTAATCAACCATTTGAATTGTTCTTTTGTAAATCATCTGATTTTGTTTGCTATTGTTTAAAGATATTTGTCTTTCATTTCTTGATTTATAAGAGCCTTTAATCAATAAAGCTATTCACCTTTGATCTGTACTCTGTTACAAGCTTTCTTCCCCCAGGGAACTTATTTGCCTTTGTTTATAATTTTTTAATATATAAATTTAAAAAACACACATGCTTGAATCTACAGACCTTCTCCTTCAGCCTTATGAATGTATTTTAACAGTTTGGAAGTCCCACTGTTTTCACTGAAGGATAGGGATGGCACTGGGGTTGTGAGCATTCCCAGAAAAGTTACTTCCTCTTTCTGTATTTCTCCTCTTTTTGATGGAGTTGTTACTCCAAGAATTCGAACTGGGAATCACCCTATCTCAGTGGCTAAGTTTCTCCAGGTAGACAAGCATGGTGTCAGCAGAGACGCACACAGCTGAGGAAATACTTCCTCAAACAATTGCCACCATTTTTCCCTGTACCACCAACAACAGCTCATGGGCCCAGATTTATACACCCAACACTGTCATGAAGCCCTTTGCTGTACAAATATAGCCTTGCCACAAGAACCTGCCTCCTTAGAGCTGCTGTCACCAACAAAGGCTTCCAGCACACTGCACGTTTTAGCCACCTGCATCCCCAAGTCCTTCTGTCATGATTGCCCTAGAGATTCTGCTGGTCCTAAAGGACTTCACCTGGACCCTTTTTAACAGTTTCATGGTCCACTTCCACCTTCAGACCGGAAGTTCGGAAATTTGGCAGCTCCATGACAAAGAGGTCATAGAGCTGAGTGTGAGCACAAGGAGTAAGGAAAACCCCCAGAGAGAACGGACAGCCTCAGCATCTTATTGCAGTGGCCTTACCTCAGGTACAGCACTCTAGACTGGATGATGAACCGGAACAAGTACTTTAATGCTTTCAAAGCAGCAAAAAGCAATTCTGTCTTGCTGGAGTCGTCTGCGTTAGCCACGTAGAAGTTCAGTACCTTGGAGAGTTTCCTTACAAGGGTGAGAAAGAAAACAAGGTCCGTGGGGCAAAGTGGTAGACAGAGAGGTCTGGGGTGTGCCACACAGGGACAGATTTGACGTACTAGGGAAATAGAAGTCACCATGGTCATTCTCTCTTCTAACTATGTCCTGCACAGGGAAATTAACTCCTTCGCGGTTTCATTTCTTCGGGGCAGTCTAGATTCGGAGCTTTCTTTCTGCTTGGAAACAGGGCATAGTTTCTTTCTCTTTGTAGGATTTTAAAACAGGATGAAGAAATGAAGGAGTGGAAGATTCAAATCCTAAAGATATTTTAGTCTCCGGTGTGTTATATAGACATGTCTAGATGTTCCTTGTAAGTGAAAGAATGTCTATCTTAGGTAGTCACCTTCAAAGATGTCCTGATTCCACCTGACCGGTGGTGGCACAGTGGATGGAGCATCAGCCTGGGATACTGAGGTCCCAGGTTTGAAACCGCAAGGTTGCCTGCTTGAGCGTGGGATCATCGAAATGATCTCATGGTCACTGGCGTGACCCAAAGGTCACTGGTTTGAACCCAAAGGTCATGGCTTGAGCCCAAAGGTTGCTGGCTCAGCTGGAGCCCCCTGGTCAAGGCACATATTAGAAGCAATCAATAAAACAACTAAAGATGCCGCAACTATGAGTTGATGCTTCTCATTTCTCCCCTTCCCCCCTCCCTTGCATGCGCTCATTTAAAAAAAAATAAAGATGTCTAACTCCCTCCAATGTGCCCAGACTTGTCAGAATCCATACACAGGAGCTAGAGGGAACACTGCCGAGTGTGGGAGCAGGAGAATGCCCACAGACAGCCTTGCTCTGAGACTGCAGAATGCTTAGTCTTTCTAGAGTCTTCAGATGAAGCACTGTCTTAATCATCTGCTCATTCAAACTTTTCAGGGCACTGATATTTTCAACTTTCCTTCTTGGAATCTCTGAGTTTTCTAAGAAAAAATCCATAGGGCACATGCAGAACTGACCAAACCAGACTACGACCACATGGAGTGTTGTACGTGGCTCTGAATAATGGAGGTCAAGGGACAGAGTTTCCTTACTCGTAGCTACAGCCAGCTTGGAAAGTGAAGCCCCTGAGGGAACAAACCCACCACCTGAGTGTCTGTCGCTCCCCCTGTCCAGAAGGCACCTACCCAATGTGTCAGCTGGTGATTACTGTGCAGGACACCTCTTTTATGTCACTTATGTTTTATTACACTCCTGGACTTCCAAGCAAATAAAACTGAGAATTTTCTTGTGTATTCAGGAAAGGACACAAAGGATGAATGATTTGACCTAAAGGTCAGGTCAGTGGCTATCTCAACAGACCAGACTACTAGTAACAACTGGCATAATCTGGCAAAAGCCACTGTCAAAAAGATCTTTGCAGAATAACGGGAGTGCAAGGAGGCGAGGTGACAAGCCACCCAGGACACGTGACGGCGAGACCCCTGGGCGGTGCGGAGTGAACATGCATTGCCACTCTCAGTCAGTGCTCACACACCAGAGGCAGAGAGAAGGCTGTGCTGAGGACGAGGGGTCACCACTTCCTTTTGTGCAGAAGAAGGAAGAAGCCATCTTCTCCTGTCTCATAAGTAATAATCCTACCAAGCACCATGGTACAGGGCAGAAAGCATGACCTGCTGTTCTACCAGATGTGATTTTGTTTAATGTACTGTTTGATCCCTCTGGGGCCGCATGTGAATTTCACTGACACCCAATTCCAAAGCTCCTGAGGATGTTCACCTGTCCTGTTGTATGCTCCTGAAGGCTTCAATCCTTATGGCTACATTTGGGAATCTTAAAGATATACACAGTCTTATCTCTTCTGTCATTTCCCAAAAGGAAGAGCCTGAACTTCATACCTTTTCCAGGGTGAGAATACTTTGACAGCCTCCTTTCAACCAGGAGGCTCAGACAGCTTCTGCCCTTGGAGCCATGTTTACTGAGCCTCTGACCTTGCTTCTCAACAACTAGCCCTAAGGGTGCAGGTTCAATAACCCACCAATGGGCAGCTCCTCTGAATCACTTACATGTATGCCAAGGTGGCACTGAAGTGCTTGTAAATGTAGGTTTCCAGGACAGGGTTAAAATGCTGGAACTTGATGTCTCCTATCAGTGAGATAATGAACACCTGCAAAGATGAAACGTGTGAATAGCAGTGCTGTAGAAGCCCCAAGCATTCTGTCAGCAGACTGGACTTTCACATCGGGTTGTCCTTTCTGTCTTCATCATGTTTGTAGCATTCTCCCTCCACTATTCCAGAACCAGTCTTGGGGTTCCGTTTTACTGAACAGACAGATGCTGTGTCTGGCACTGTGCTAGATGCCGTCAGGAACCAGTGAAAGCGACTCTGGCCTCAGGAGCTTACTGTTACCACAGAGTACAGAGTCCGGTAACAGAAGTCAGGGGAGACAGCAGGGCAGGAGGGAGGGAGCATGGACAGGGTTTTCTTTGGGAACAATAAACTCTGACCCAGTGGTGCAGCCAATGAAATGCTCCATGATGCTCTTCTGAGGGCTGTCAGCGCCCCTAGTAACTGAACTGTACCAGATATTTGCCTTCCAACTTCGCCCTCATATTGTTGCCAGGTGTGTAATCTACAAACACCTCTTTGCCTTACTCAAGATGGAAGAGTGCAGAAGGAACACCCACAGCTTCCGGTATGCCCACTGCCCCCTGCTCGATCCCACTGGAAGGTATCTCCAGACCTTATAGCTCAAAGCTTAGAAACAGTCTCTCTCCCTCCTGTAAACCTGGTCAGCTGTGTCCTGATCTCGGGCACTCCCTGTCTTTTTCTTATACCCTCACCTTCCATGCCCTGACCACTGCTTGAGTTCACCAGTTTCTCCAAGCTGGTGAATGACCTCAAGCCGCAATCTACATTCCTCCTTTGCGGTAACACTCACATAATGTTCAGCTCTGAAGTTGAACCCAACAATGAGAAAATAATGCTCGGCTGAATGTGCTGGCCTCCCCCACTCCACCATCACCTCTGGCTTTCCCAGATTGCCTCTTTGGGTCTCAGTTTTGGTTTTGAGAGCAGACTGCTTGTGGCTAAAATTTAATTGTTGGCAGGGTCGTGCAGCATACATATACAAGACTAAGACTCACCTTGACTTGTAAAATCAGTCTCCCCTGCACAAACACACACATACTCAAATACAACAAGCTGCAAGTTTCTCTGTTAATGGTTTCTCCTGGTTTATGACCAGACAGCTTTAAGGTGAGTTAAAGTGATTCCTGACTTGTAATGTAACATAACCTTGTTTTCCCTATAAGTAAGCACACCAGAATGGAAATCTAAAAACAGAGGAACTACAAGAAAGAAAAGCTTTGACAGTAAGTTAAATGTATCTCAATTTACAAAATGTATCTCAATCCAGAAATTCAGCACCAAGAAACAGTCAAGACAGTTGTATACACATACTAGTGCAGGTGGTTACTGATAACAATTACTTATAATAGTGACAGAACAAAAACCAGCCGTGGAGAGCATAGCACTAGTTGATGTGTAACTGCTTACCAGGGCGTCAAACACAAGGAAGTCGTATGTCTCACTGTCTGACATCTCCATCATTATGTTAAAAAGTGCATCAAGTGTATCCTGCAAAAACTGAAGGAGAAACAGAGAGGTTATTTGGTGCTTTCCATTCAACTCCACACTGCAGAAATTTGGGGATCATTGGGTTTCACCAGCTTAAGTTTAAAAATAGCATCTTCTTAAAAATCACATGCTTGCTTCCCAATGTAGATAACAAGCTTTCTACTCACAATGAAAGGTTTAATGCAAGATGTTCAAGTAATGAGACAGCGGGTATATCTCTAAGTATGAATGTATAAACATACCTTAACAATCTCTCCTCCATCCACCTCCATTAACTTCTTTAAGTTATGCTTAATGTTCTGGGAGTTCGAACGCCAATTTAACAAGCCTAAAAGGTCAACTAGGAGAAACAACCACAAATCAGAAATATTAGACACTGATTAGAAAGAGCAGCCCAGACCATTTCAGGACATAGCTACAGAACTCCCTAGAAAAGACAACTGCTCTTACTGGTGACAATACCTTATAATTTTTTTTCTTTCTTTCTTTTTTTCTTCTTTTTCCAAGTGAGAGGAGATACAGAGAGGCAGACTGCCATATGTGCCCCTACTGGAAACCACCTGGCAACCCCGTTTGGGGCTGATGCTCTGCCCATCTGGGGCCATGCTCACAACCGAGCTATTTTTAGCATCTGAAGTGGATGCTCCATGGAGCTATCCTCAGCACCCGGGGCTAATGCACTCAAACCAATCGAGCCATGGCTGTGGGAGGGAAAGAGAGAGAGAGAGAGAGAGAGAGAGAGAGAGAGAGAGAGAAAGAGAGAGAGAAAGAAAAAGAGAAAGAAAGAAAGAAAGAAAGGAAGGAAGGAAGGAAGGAAGGAAGGAAGAAAGAAAGAAAGAAAGAAAGAAAGAAAGAAAGAAAGAAAGAAAGAAAGAAAGAAAGAAAGAAAGAAAGAAAGAGTAGGAGGGGTGGAGAAGCAGATAGTTGCTTCTCCTATGTACTCTGACCGGGAAATAGAACCTGGGACATCCACAAGCCAGGACAACGCTCTACCGCTGAGCCAACCGGCCAGGGCCCCTTATGTATTCTTTTAATTTACTGTGTCTTATCTAAATCGGAGAAAAACCTTGTGGTCTTTTTTCATTTTTCAAAGAAAAAAAAAATTAACCACTAACATTCATGAACACAAAACGATACCCGAGTAGAATTCATATTTTGCAAATAATGACATCCCAGCCACATAGCTGATGCTTAATACACTCTTCAGTAACCTTCCTGCCTCTAATTTGCCACACTGCTTAATTTCTCCCTTGCCGCTATGTGTGTCTTGGTGCATTTAAAGGGAAAAAGGAACTTATGCCCATCTATTAATTCATTTAAACATCACATCCACACTGTGGAGCAGATATTAGTTTTTCCATTTCTTTTTTTTTTTTTCTGAAGCTGGAAACGGAGAGAGACAGTCAGACAGACTCCCGCATGCGCCCGACCGGGATCCACCCCGCACGCCCACCAGGGGCGAAGCTCTGCCCACCAGGGGGCGATGCTCTGCCCCTCCAGGGGTCACTCTGCCGCGACCAGAGCCACTCTAGTGTCTGGGGCAGAGGCCAAGGAGCCATCCCCAGCACCCGGGCCATCTTTGCTCCAATGGAGCCTAGGCTGCAGGAGGGGAAGAGAGAGACAGAGAGGAAGGAGGGGGAGGGTGGAGAAGCAGATGGGCGCTTCTCCTATGTGCCCTGGCCGGGAATCGAACCCGGGTCCCCCGCACGCCAGGCCGACGCTCTACCGCTGAGCCAACCAGCCAGGGCCAGTTTTTTCATTTCTGAGATGAAGAAACTAAGGCTTTGGGAAATTGAACTCCTTATCTTAAGTCAAACAACTGCCAGGGAGTGGTGGGAATGGAATTGAATTATATATTTATCTGATTCCAAAATGTCATGTCCTTACTCTGACATACTGCCTCCCCAGAGTTCTGAAAAGAAACAAACAATTCAGATAAGATGCTATCTCAAAGGAAGGCAGAACAGACACAAGGCCCTTAGGGCAAGTCCAGGACAAGAATATTGAGATGACTTTGCATTTTAAATGTAGACTTTGAACCTATAAGCCACTTCTAGCTTTAATGCATGTAGAGCTACTAAAGTGTCACAGAGAAATATAGCAGGCATCTGGATTGTTGGTACTTTATAATTTTGTTTAGTCCATCGTTATTACTATTAACAGAGCTTTTGTAAAAACAACTTTGAATAACATTATAGACTTGTATATGTGTGTGTGTGTGTATATACTTGGAAAACATATACTGTTCATTAGAATAATCAATATGATTCCCCATACATTTGTTTCATTGGCTTGCATATTGTTTAGACTTTTGGAAGTCTCCGAAACCCTGTGTCTAGAGACTCCACACTGCCAACAGAATAAAGTCCCAGCCATTCACAGAAGGCCCTTCTACCAGCCCCACTACCCACCATTCTCTTTCTATCCCTCAGCAGTCGGACAGACCAAGTCACTACCCCTATCACCATGGCAGGCTCTGAAATAGCTCCCTGTCTTTGCGTGTACGTATTCTTCTGCCCGAAATGCACTGAGATACTAGGTATTCTTTAAGCTCCTACTTCAACTTCAAGACCCATCTCAAACTTTATTCCCTCTGGGAAAAACTTCCCAATCATTCTCTGCTGTGGGCACTCCTTCCCACATCTACCTCTACATCTACTCTACATCATCTACACCTACATCATCTACATCTACATCTGCATTATCTACATCTGCATTATCTACATCTATGTCATCTGCACCTACATCATCTACATCTACATCTGCATCATCTACATCTGCATTATCTACATCTATGTCATCTGCATCTACATCTTCATCTACATCTACATCATCTACACTTACATCATCCACATCTACATCTGTATCACCTACACCTACATCATCTATACCTACGTCATCTGCATCTACACATGTATCATCTACATCTACATCATCTACATCTGCATCATCTACATCTACATCATAAACCTACATCATCTACATCTACACCTACATCATCTACATCTACATCTACATCATCCACATCTGTATCATCTACATCTGCATCATCTACATCTACATCTACATCATCTACATCTGCATCATCTACATCTACATCATACACCTACATCATCTACATCTACACCTACATCATCTACATCTACACCTACATCATCTACATCTACATCATCCACATCTGTATCATCTACATCTGCATTATCTACATCTGCATCATCTACATCTATATCATCTACATCATCTATATCTACATCTATGTCATCTACATCTACATAACAAATAATGAAGACACACTTGGTATCTCTACTCTTCCCATAAATTTGAGCCCCTTGAGGGCAGGAACCATATTGCTTTCATTCTTAATATACCCTACCATGCTGCTAGGTATCTAGTAGGTGTTCAAAACATGCTTGTTGAAAGAATGAATGGATGGATGAAAAGAGATCTGATAGCCTTGAGGAAGCTGGTCATGTGCTCAATACCATTCTTCAATTTGTCCATTCATTTGTTCAGTACTTTATGATAGGTATTGTGCTAGACCAGTCCACTAGGCCCTGTCCACTTCCATCTTCCCATTTCTAGTTCTGAAACAGGCTAGTCAGTGGTACCACTTCATTTATCACTTCACTCATTGCTGCCTGAGAAGAAGGATTTGGATATTGCAGCCACCCAGCAGATTTAAGCATCAATGAGCCCAGAGTTCACTCCCTAAAGGTGTTTGCATGCCACATTGCTGCTCATGCTCAGGGTGCACTGACATCTGGTGAATCATAGGTCTTGGGGCAAGAAAGGTAGTGGCATAGTGTTATGAAGACTGCACTGTGCTTCTGTGCTCCATACAGGTTGATGCATGTGGCTCGACCTAATTTTCATTGCTGCATATCCTTCCCCTAGTACAGATGCACCATAATTCTTTATTCATTCTACTGCCAGTAAACATTTGTGTTATTTCTAGAAGTGTTTTGCTATTGCAAACAATTCTGCTATGAACATGCTCATGTCTTCTGGTATCCAGGTGCAGTAGCTCTTCTGAGATAAAACTAAAGTAGACTTTCTGGATCATCAGGAGTGACCACCTTCAACTGTACTAGACAGTATCAAATGGCATCCAAAGCTCTCCTCATTTCTGTCTCCAAGAGAAGTAGGTAAGAATTCAGGATGCTCTAAATGAAAATCCCCAAATTTAGACTAGTGAATGCCTTTAGGAAAAGATTAGAAACCACAACATTGCCTGACCAGGTGGTGGCACAGTGGATAGAGCATTGGACTCTATCCACATAGGACACAGAAGACTCAGGTTTGAGACCCTGAAGTCCCCAACTTGAGTGCAGGCTTACCAGCTTGAGTGTGAGGTCTCTGGCTTGAGTGTGGGACCATAGACATAACTCCATGGTCATTGGCTTCAGCCCAAAGGACATTGGCTTGAAGCCCAAGGTTGCTGGCTTGAGCCCAAGGTGGCTAGCTTGAGCAAAGGGTCACTTGCTCTGCCGCATCCCCCGGTCAGGTACATATGAGAAAGCAATCAATGAACAAGCAATCATAAACAACTAAGATGCCGCAAAGAAGAATTGATGCTTCTCATCTCCAGACCCAAGACCACCACTTATGCTCTCAGACAAAATATTTTAGCACTTTCCTCAATTTTCTGATCAGTAAATAGGTTGACAATGGCAATCCTGTGTCTTCATGTGCTGGAGTCTGGACTGCCGTGAATGGCCTGGCTTGGCACAGGGCCTCACACTTGCAGGAACTTGAGCTCCCTTCTCCCTTTCCTGGAACAACAAATCTATTCTCACCCTCATTTGGGCCAAGCAACAAATGATCCCGTGTAAACCAGTCTGTTCTTGTTTTGAAAAAATTAATAAAGAGTCTACAAACTCTGTCATAAGGGCCAGAGGCTTTTAACCTTTTGAGTCTAAATGGTCCCTCTCAGGCCACGGAGAAACACCTTTGATCACAGTTTCTGTGAAAGAATGGCCGCCCTCCAGACCTAGAAATGCCCTCAGAGACGGATGGCTCCTTAATGTCCTCCAGCCGCTTCTTTTTCAGAATAAATTATATCACTTCTTTATCATTTACATTCAATCAGAGGAAAGCAATTACAGGAACAAGCCACAGTTACTGTCTGTCACTATGAACGCCCTGCTTTCTCTGACGCTCATGATGTGTGCTGGTCTCCCATCTGTCTTGGATCTGTCCCCTCTCCTACCCCACCCACTGATGGAGGTCACTGCTCTCTGCTTTAGATCAATTTATCTTCTTGGGGAGAGGATATTATTTAAGACATATTTTTTTGGTATGTTAGGGTAATTTTTTTTTGAAATCTAAACACCAGGAATAAGATGAGAACAAAGGAAAAAGTATAGTTCCACCGGATGAACTTTGTGCGACGGTGGAGACCTCCAAGTCCCAGCCACACGAAACCACATGGCACTTGAAATGAGAGTAGTGGAATGAAGGAGCTGAGTTCAGAACCTTATTTACTTTAAATTAATTTAAATTTCACAAGCTACCCATGGCTGGTGGCTACTGGCTAGTGGCTCTGGCGGTCACAGCCGTGCCACACAGGTTTAGGACATTGAGGAGATGAGCAATGTAGACACCAGCAGGTCAGATGTTGGAGTACGGCTACCTGGCAGTAAGCTTCCTAAATTTATGATGTAGAGATTTATGCTTATTTATAATAAGCAACATAACAATATGGTTATCTCTATCAGAAATTCCTTTTGCTTTGCATTAGGAGTTCATTTTCAAGCTCTTATTACTTGTTTTCTTTGAACTCTGGTGTCTGGGAAGGACAATTTACTAGATGGTGGATAAATGCTCTCCCTCTTGAGGACCCCTTGATAGCCCCAGAAGTACATAATGCTTTTACACAGTCTACTACCATACAGAAAAAAATAACATTGTGACATTTCATAGTTTAAAATTTGGCAAATACTAAAAAGAACAACAACAACAAAAGAACTATCCAAATTTTAAGTTACTCGTTTTAGTCTTTTTCTATGTACATCATAATAATGGTGATGATAGTAATTAACAATAGTTAACACTCGTATAGTGTTTACAAGGGGCTAGATACTGTTGCTTTGAAATATATACTATTCTAACTTCCATTTTAAAAATGAGGAAACCACGTCACAGAGAGATCAAGTGATTTCTCTAAGATGAAACAGCTAGTAAGTGGCAGAGCGGGGATTTGAACCCAGGCAACTGGCTCCAACTGTTCTCATGTATTTAAACAAAATTGATATTTTACTCAACATAGTTTAAAATGTTTTTGATTATGTTCTGAAATTTATATGGCATTTAATTATACTATATACATAATAAAACTGATTCCAAGTATTGGACATTTAGATTGTTTCCAATATTTCCTTTTATAAATAATAGTGAAACATCTTTATACATTAATCTTTGTGCACATCTCTCATTGTTGACTAGAGTTCAAATTCTAAGGTCAGATTTTCAAGTCAAAGGGTCTTCTATAAATATTGTACATTTCACCTTGTATCAGTAGGCTATATTATATTTACTTTTTACCTAACAAGAATTATACCACTGATACAAGTTTGTAATGTCTGCTGTTTAGTTCAGAAAGTTTTCTATTTTAAATTTTTGTTTTATTCTTAATCGACAGACTTTTAATAAAAGTTATTTATTGATTTGAGAGAAAGAGACAGAAACACCCATCTGTTTCTGTATGTGCCCTGACCGCGGATAGAACCAACAACCTTTGCACATTGGGACAACATTTCAACCAAGTTATCTGGCCAGGGCTCAATGGACTTCTTTTGAGTAGTCTGAGCTTCACAGAAAAATTAAGCAGAAAGTACAGAGTTCCCACATATGCCTTCACTGCTCCCCAGTTTCCTATTGCTATCTTACATTTGTGTGGTACTTTTGTCACAATGTAGCTTAATAACTAAAGTGCATAGTTTCTGTTAGCATTCACTCAGTGTAGGACAGTCTGTGGGTTTTGACAAATGTATAACATGAATCCATTACAGTATCATATAATACAGATTTACTGCTCGAAAACCTGGTGTTCTGCCTAATCATCTCTCCATCTCTTCACAGATCTTTATATCGTCACCATAGTTTTGCATTTTTTTCTGGCTTATTTTTTTGGTGAATGTGCTTTTACCTTCCATAGATACATATCAGCTTTGAACGTCACTCTTTAGTCTACATACTTGTCCAAGTTGAAATATTATCCGTGTTCTCTAGCCAACTATGATTCATCATCAAGACAATATCGACCGCTTCTAAAGATAATCAACACCTGATCCTTGACTGTGCCTTATATCTAAACTGTTTTGTCTTAGTACTTCCCTAAGGCACAGCCTTTGCCAAGTACTGCAGCCAAACCTTCTAAGAGGCCAAAAGGAACTCATCTGCTATTTGGCACAGGAATGATAGAATTTCTAAGGCAAGTCCCTTGATCAGCTAATTCCTGGCTATGTTCAGTAGGACTCCTTTTATAAGTTAAATGAATAAGAAGATTTATTCGCTATCAAATGCTATGATCTACATCAGAGAAGTTAAAACGATATTAGAAATTTCAAGGAAGAACAAGATGAAGCCCATTTTAACTATTCAGCCGATTTTATGGGAAAATCCCTGACTGCTTGGGAAAGAGGAGACTGTCTGAGGGACAGACGAAATCCTCAGAGAAAAGCGTCCTGCTCTCAGCCGTGCTCCTATGGGCAGGAGACTGGTCATACTTCTCTGCCAGCATCTTCCCCCTTATGCCAGTATCTTGTTATGCATCTCACATAGGATGCATAATCAGAGTTCTTCATTGTCTTGAAGAAACAGAAGCCTATCTAATTTTACATAAATTAAATCCTTAACTTCCTTTGTCCAGTATAGGGCTCCATTTTAACCCATTATTTGTATAGAGTTCATGATTTAAAGTGATTTTTTTCCCATAGGAAAAACCTGAAATTATGTTCATTTCAGTACATAAGCTACAAAACAGCAAATGATTAAATCAGTTATAAAGAATGTATAGCCAATTTATAGTAACTGTCAACATATTCATATACCAAAGCCTAAAGACTGCTACAATAGATGTTAGAACTAACATAACCTATATGTTCAGACTACTTTTACTAAACACTGTCATAAAATCCAGAAAAGAAACCTTAGTGATTCCCGTTAATAGAAGCATTTACAGGTTTGACAACAGTATAAAACACCACAATGCTTTTTATCCTGTTTGTAAAATGGACAGCCAGAGCTTGGAAAGAACTTTAGCTATAGGCCCAGAGCACCATGTGAAAAGCAGAACCCAAGTGCCAGCATCCCACTCAGAAGATGTGGCCCTGTAGAGTCCAGTCCCGAGCCTAACAAAGGCTCCCAGGAGGACTACGCAGGAAATCATTCTGGTTTGTCACTGCGGTCACCACACCTACCGTTCTGGGTGAGCTTGGTGGAGCAAATGAGGGTGGCGATCTGAAAGCTGTCTTTTGTGATGTCCTTGCCTGGGGTAAAGCTGGCCAGTGTTCTAGATGCCTGGAGCTCCTTCTCCTCCATCTCTGCCTTGGTTCCAGGAAGCGTCAGGTAGAACTTAGCATCTTCCATTTTCTTGTTGTCCCCCTGAAAAGGCAGCGTGTCAGACAGCAAACGACGGGCACTGCTTCTTACATGCCAATGAAAACTGAGTCTCTCTCATGAACATGCACATGTCTACATAAAAATGAAGTTCTATTAAAGCTAGATCCCATCCGACTCTGAGACACTGTGAAACCTGCCCTGAGTTGGAGCCCATTGATAACTTCAACATTGAATGAAAATGGAGTAAGCTATGAGGGAGACTAAGAATAGCTTCGGTCTGTCCTATATATATAAGGTGAGAGTTTCCTGAACCCCTAAATGGTCACAGTTGTATGTCATTGGGTTGACCGGGTTCACTGGAGAGAAACAGCTTGCCGTGCCTTCCAAAACTATTTATGGGCTAGTAATAGCTCTTAAGGAAAACATGGATCAGGTAGATGCATCTCAAAAGAGCTGCCAACTCTGTGACACGGCTGGGTGAGTGAGAGCTGTGGCATCTGCTGTCTAAAGTCTCAGTAGCTGCGACTGCTCAGCAGCAGGCAGAGGACAGACCTGCCAGGGGAGGAGACGAGACCTGAGAGCAGAGAAATGGGGCCTGGTGCAGGCTGATAGGAAACCACATCCTACCACACCCCGCACACTCCCACGCAGCCCAGCAGAGTGACTTTTCCCACCCCGTGCAGGGGGACACAAAGTGGAGGAGGCAGAGGGAAGAGGGCGGCTCTGAATGTCCACTGCCATGGCACACTGTGTGCAGGACAGGAAACTAATCACACAACTCACTCCTCCCAGAAGGGAGAGGGGAGACCATGCTGCTGGTGGGACGCAGCCATCTAGGTTTCTAGACCTCAAGGGGCAAACCTGCAGCTCTAGAGAAGTTTCTGATGTTACTACATGGGAATCTGAGAGGAAACTTCAGAACCAGTTTCAGAAGGAGTGACTATTTCCTCATCCATTTTCTGCGCCCCCTGTGCTCGCACCACCTTGTAAACCACCAGGTTGTGCCTCCCGTCCTGCAGGGTGGTGCCATCTGGGTTCATCAGCTTCACGAAGGCCACCCCAAACGGTCGCTCTGATTTATCTCTGGCTGAAAAGACAGAAACATGTTTCTGAGCAGTGCAGAGAGATGATCAGAAAGCATTTAGCTGTGATGTCTGACTTCAGACTGTGGGTATGACATTCAATGGAGCTACAAACAGCACAGTTCAGCAAGCTACACTAAGCCATGCATACTGAGTGTGTCAAAGGCTTCCTAAAGGAAGTAGTTCCCAAACTGAAATCTCCTGGTCCCTCCAAGTATGCTCATCTCCCTCTGTTTACAAATGAATGAGGCCAGCAACCAGGCAATTATCTCAATCAGCAATGTGAGTGTTGACACTGACTCCGCCCTATGTCAACTCCATGGACCAAATATGTCTGAAACCTGAAACTTCTCTCTCCATCCCTTCCGTCTCTACCCAGGTCCAGGCCACCTCACCTCTTCTGTCCTACTGTTTCAAGATCATCATCATGTCTGTCTCTGGTCCTTACCCACACATCACTTTCTCTACCTACAGCCAGTGAGATTGCCAAAATCAAACCTAATCAGGTCAACAATCCTGCTCCAAAACACTTTCAGGAGGTTTCGACATTCCTCCTCCTTCTAAGACATTAGCCCAGTGCAGGGGAAGTGGCTATGTGTGCTCTGTGACCTTGGGTAGGTGAGGGCCCAGCCTCCCAAGGAAGCAGAACACCTCCTTCCTGGCCTTTCGGCCTCAGCTCTCTATATCCCCTACTCAGACATTGACGGCAGGGGTAACTTGTGGCCTCTCATCACACGCACAGCTCCAAGCTCTGCTGGGGCTCACACGTCCCCGTGACAACTAAGCAGCAAACCCCTGCATAAATAGACTACAATTTGTTTCTCCATTCTCCTTTGGATGACCATCAGGGCTTTGTCCAATGTGGAGATATTACAAATGAAGCTGTTATAAACATATACCAAACCACCACCTCCAAGGCCCATAAATATACCCTTTAATGGCTCCTCCGTAACATGGTTCAAAAGAACCTTCACTTTCATGACAAGGCTCCAGCCCGCCAGGACCTAGACTACAGAGGTGTCAACCATGTGAACTTGGCCAAGCATTTAAGCTCTCTGTGCTCATTTTCTTTATATAAAAATGTAGGTAAAAGTAGTGTGTGCTTTATCAGATCACTGTGGATCTAAACAAAATGGTTTGTAAATAGAGCTTCTGATACAAAACCAAGGCTTGGTACACGTTAGCTTCAGATTATGCAGAGATCTATAAAACGGTTAATATTCAGCTATTTGATATTAACCGACAAAGTGGCAATTTCACTCTACCTAATGGTTTGCTCCCCCTGCTCCCGCTTCAGCCCTCCTGGGCTCACTCTGGTTCTCAGACACTTTTCTCCACTGTTGCCTTTGGCCGAGCTACCTTCTCCACACCTTCAAGTCTCACTAAGATGTAGGAAATTGTAGTGGGTCCCCAGACAGGGAGAGGTGCTGGCTCTGTGTCCCCTTACATCCTTGTCAGCTGCTGTGGACCCTGTCTCTGTTCTGGTCCCAGGTTTTCCTGCTCATCTTCCTCACAAGAGCAGAGGTGTTTGGGAGGCTTGGCTGCGTCCCGTTTGCTGTGACACGCCCAGGCTGCCTGCAGTATGCTATGTGGATGCGTCTGGGACACTTGGTTTGAAATAAAAAGTAGCATTTTTATGCACACATTTGCAGAAATTTTATGATTGACCTGAAAACAATCAATTTTCTCCTCTGTTCTTACTTTGGGGTGGCCACTTTGGTATCTGTAATCTAAAACTTAAAATGAGAAAATAGTAATTTGGGGAGATAAGAGATTAAACAGTTTCATTATTAAATAGTTTTCTTGCTCAGGACTTTTCAGCAACATGCAGTGTAAACGTTTAAGAGGGAGACGAGACACAGCATACCCTATTCCCATTTGACTGTAAAACCCTTCCATCATGGGGCGTCTGTTAGCATCTTATAAAAATTTAGTATTCACAGAATGCATCTTGCAGAAATTCTGATGCAGAGTAACAACACAGATCTTGACAGCCCAAATTCCTATTTTCTGATTTCCTTAGCACCATTGAGTTCTGCAGGAAAGATGCCAGTTATCCGGTTTCCCTGTGCCTTGTTCTGCAGACTCACTGAGGCCCTGCTGAGCACGAACGAGCGTCTGACTGTGGAGGACTGTGCCCTCCTCATACTCACATTCCTGAGATGATCGGTGTCGAAAAGTAAACCTTATGTGGCAGCGAGCCACCTCTTCTATAGCGATGGATACCTGTGTGACAAGAAATCAACAGTGTACCTATGACTCTGTACTCACAGCTCATCCTGCAGAATGAGGCTCATCTGTAGACTCTTGTCACAGACTAACTCCTATAGACTGAGTTTGGCAGAAGGTTTCATTCAAAGGAGATTTAGCTATTTTCAAGCCAAAAGGCTCCTGGGAGAAGATCGCTATTGTTGTTTGTTGAAGATTTACAAATTTCTAGTATTTTTTCAGGTGTGGACAGAGAATACTTCAGAGGACAAAGATCAGCACTTTGGGGTTCCTACACGACCTTTCAGGTGCATATTTATATGGTAATAACACAGGTCTGTAATTGAAGGAAAAGACACGCACAGGGGACAAGAAAATTTTTGCTGCATATATAAAGATGGAGGACAGGAAAAAGAGAAGTAGGAGGTAATGAAAAGAGCGAGAATTTTTGGCAAACAATGAAATAAATCCTGGTAGGTTTATATGATGGAATACTATGCAAGTATCTAAAAAACAGATTTCTGAATAACTTGAATGCTTCGAGATATGTCATTTTTAAAAGCACAATGTAAATTTGTATAAACAGCACAATTCAAAACACCTGAAGTATACAAAGTTGTGGACAACGGTTCCTTTGGCATTGAGATATTAATGCAGATGTGTATTTTCTGAGTTTTCTATGGAGAGCTCAGAAAAACTGACAGACACAGAGGATGGTGCTGGGGAGTCAGGAGTGTCTCCGATTAGGCTCTGACACTAAATAGCTACAGGGTCTTGGAAGTCACTTCTCTGCGTCTTGGGCACTTAATCAGAAAGGGCATTTCAGCACTGAATGTTTTATTCACAGGGCTACTAAGAGGCTCACATGAGTTAGCTGATCTGAAAACCACTCTGAAATTTGTAATTCACATATTTAAGTTGAAAAAAGGCCAAGAAAACTTGATTAGAAGCCACATAGAAAAAGAAATGTTAGGCAACTGTTTGCAGCGTGTAAAAATTCCCATTTGGTTTTGGATCATTTTGGTAGCCTATTACATCATCACAACTCGTTTCTCTGTTCAAGTTTCTATACATTAATGAATGAGAATATCATTTAAGAAATCTGAATTTCTTAAAGATAAATATATGATAAAAGAACTGTAATTATCGGTTCATCTTTCATTGTACACCATACACAACCTATCTAAAACTTCAGGATAAAAGTAGAAATGATTTGTAGGTCAAAAGAAAATCTAAACAAGGTTAAATATAAGACAGGAGTTACGTTCTCACCTTGACAGTCTCATACCAACAGGGCTGTTTTACTTGGTAGTAGACTACTGACTTGTACTCTGAAATGCCTTCATACCCAGCGCCTGGATGAATTGCTTTCTTTAGATGGAGAGAAAAAACAGGAGGGGTTACTATTATCTACAACAATAAAAGTACTCCCCACACCACATATGCATCCGTTGCTCATCACATGGCCAGCACACACCTGATGTTGGCGTCCATACGTTGATTATGTTTGGGGGATGAAGAGTGGAGTAGAATGAATTTCTACAACTTTACCTGAGGGCGTAAGTGTGGTAACTGCTCAGGGACACAGCATCACCCTAACACCCCTCTTTGCCGCAGGCATCTATTCTCTTTCTCTCCTCTCTTAAGGAGCAGGGCCTAGTTAGTGAACCAGAGCTGTGGCATGTACGCCAGCACGCCTCTGGGTGAGGTCCTGTCCTCACTCTGCTTTACAGACCTGGTGGACAGGTATAGCACATTCACTGAAACTCAGGCTGAGTCTTTGCCTGGCAACACACCACTTGTGTAGTAAAGCCAGACCTCAATGGGGACATGTTCAAGCTGGTCAGCAAAGCCATGAAATGACCAAGTAGGAGAAGATGTGTACTTGAACTCACAGGCATGAGACTCTATCAACAACACAACCAAATCACTCCCATATCAGGGCCCATAGCATTCTGGTTGCCCCATGACGCAGAGCACTACTTGACTTATTCACCTATTTCCTTTGAAGATGATAATACCCCAGTGGCAAGTTGTGTTACCCACTATTCCCTCAGGCGGCTATGCACTGAGGCCCACAGTGCGCTGAGGAAACGGATGGAGAGCTTTGCCTGGATTCCACAGCAGGTAACTACGGCTCATACGCGAAAAGCCCATGTCAGCTGACAGTGGAAACCTCTTGCCTGTATCCTCCTCTTGGCTGTCAGAATCAAGATCTACTTACTTCTCCCTGTGGACACTTGGAGGGACCCTGCATGGGGAGTCACGATTCCTGGATTCACTCCTAACTCCACTGTAACTTCTGTGTTTCCCTGAAAAAAATAACTTCTTCTCTCTGGATGGCAGGTTCCCAATTATTAAAACGAACAGACTGTGGGAGATGACCTCGAACCAAGAGGCTTCCACTTGACAGCTCTCTGGTGGGCGCATGTCCTCTGGCTCTGCTCACCGGGTGGGGCCATGTGCCCCTTCACTCCAGCCTCAGAAACTTCACAGGCTCAAAAGTGGCTAATTAGTTTTTTTTTTTTAATTGAAAGGAGGTTGAGATAGAGAGACAGACTCCCGCATGTGCCCCGACTGGGATCTACCTGGCAACCCCTGTCTGGGGCTGATGCTCTGCCCATCTGAGAGCATGATTGCAACTGAACTATTTTTAGTGCCTGAGATAGAGGCTCCATGAAGCCATCCTCAGAGAGAAAGGGGAGAGTGGGGGAGAAGCAGATGGTCGTCTCTCATGTGTGTCCTGACCGGAAATCGATCGTAAATAAATAGTTTGAAAATGATAAAGAACGTCTTTATATAAAACCAAATGCACACTGATGGGGCGAACAGTCAACATCAGGCCCAAAGTCCCTGGTGATTATAAGGAAGTGTGTGGCAGTGTTGGCATTTCTGGGCCATGGTGCTCACCTCCAAGGCACTGCCCGCCTCGTCATGCACAGACATGGTCACCTCCACATTCTTTGGTGTCTTCTTTTTCCCTTTGTCAAACTCCCCATGGATCAGGGTGACATAAATATCATTTCGAACATCTCCTGTAACATGACAACCCATCCTGAGACTGGTGCTAGGAGAAGTCACTTTGAACTTTTGGGATGTAATAAGATAAACTATAAGTAAGCACAGAAAAGGCAGCTCTGACATTCAAGTGAATAGCTCACTCATATAAATAGCACTTTCTATACTTTGTTCTCTTTAGCTTCCTCCCCTCCACCTTCCCATATGTACCAAGTGTCTCCAAAGTGCAGTTTTATTCAATTTAATAATTGCTGTCTAACAATAAGTACACAATATATACATGTATTTTTCTTAAGTGAGAAGAGGGGAGGCAGAGAGTCAGACTCCCACATGCGCCTCGACCAGGATCCACCCCGCATGCCCACTAGTTGGTGATGTTCTGCCCACCTGGGGCCACTGCTTTGTTGCTGGACAACAGGGCTTTTTGAGCCCTGAGGTGAGGCCATGGAACCATCCTCAGAGTCTGGGGCCAACTTGCTCCAACTGAGCCATGGTTGCAGGAGAGGAAGAGAGAGAGAGAAAGAGAGAGAGAGAAGAAAGAAGGGGAGGGGTAGAGAAGCAGATGGTCACTTCACCTGTGTGCCCTGATTGGGAATTGAACCCGGGACATCCACACACTGGGCGGACACTCTACCACTGAGCCAACTGGCCAGGGCCCACAATATATTTTATTAGGTTATAGTGGCAGAATTTTTCAATAATGCCTTGGAGAGTGTGATATTTTAATGCTTCTAAAAATAACGAAGGCTCATATTTGCTGAGTGATTACTACGTGCTAGGCACTGTCCAAAGTGTCTTCTATGCAATAATTTATTTATTCCATCTAACAACCTGATGAGACAGGCACTATTTCTGTAAGCCTATCAAATACTTCATTTACTTAAATCAAGTTAATTATTTTTATCGATATCAGAATAATTTCTACTTGTCATTATTTTGGCTAACCAGCACAAAATTTTTAAAAAGAATGAATTAGTAAGTGTGTAGCCCTTCATAGTAAAGGAAAAATGTAAATGCTGTTTACATATAAAGGACACCTGGAATGAATGACAGGCAGAAGACTGCATGGAAGACTCGGTGTCATCAAACAGACCCCAAATCTGCACCATGTTAAATGGCAGCCCAGGGTGACAAGTGAAATCTTAGAGCACTACAATAAAACAGGGGCGTATTTAGAACACATTGTTCTCATTGCTTATCTGACTGAAAAAATATAAAGATGTTGCCCACAATTGGGGAGAGTGAAGAAAAAGGGGCTTATTCTCATATTGCAGTTTGAAACTTAATTGATATCATCTTTGTCAATGGAGAAATGGAGAATTTGTATCAAAAGCCTTAACTGGCACAGTAACTTCACTGGTAACATTTGTTGGAAAGTATTAAGTATGTGGGCAATGATTAACTATAAGGATAGTCATTGTGATCCTGTTTATGAAAGTGAAAACGTGGAAACTCTCCTCAATTTCCAACCACTGACAGCTAGTAGAATGCCTGACCACACAATCAGGTGAGATTAACATGTAGAATACTGACTGAGCAACCTACCTACTCTACAGCAAACTCCATACTAAGTTCCTGGGAGATGATGGTGACCATGCCCAGCTCAGTCTAACACAGCTCATGCTCTGGTGGGGAAGAGAAGCATCATCAGATAATCACAGGATGAAATGCAACATCACGAAAGAGGCAACAGGCCAGGCTCTGTGAAAGCATTACCCTAAGTTCCAACCTTGTCTGGAGGGTATGGGCATCCTTCATTTGAGCTGATTTGGAGGAATGAGAGTAAGAGGGAGGGACAGCAGCATGTGCAAAGGCCCAGAGGTAGCAGACATATGAGAAAGTGTTCGTAGTGGCAGGGGTGGGGTGGGGTGAGGTGTGGGTGGGTCTGCTGTGAGATGAGGCTACAAAGACAGACAAGAGACAAGTCTCCTTAAGCTTGCAGGCTAAACTAAGAATTTGTGCCTTCATCCTAAACATAAAGTCATCAAAAAGTGTTTGGCACGGGAGGAGTGGGATGAAATCAGGCAGGCTTTCGTACAAGCTCACTCACGCTACAGTGTGGAGAAGAGGAAATAAGGTCAGAGCAAGAGAAACAGGGAAACCCATTAGGAAGCAATGGCGCTTGTCCAGGGAAGAGAAGACAGTAGCTATGACTCAGGCAGTGGCAATGCAGATGGAGAGGAGGGTGTGGCCTTAAAAAGCCTTTTAAAGGTAAAACTAGCAGATCTGATTCATGAATTTTGAGTGAGATATAAAGGAAAGAGAGGGGTCAAGGATGACTCAAGTTCCTTATTTGTGCTACTGGTTGGATAGGGTGCATTCTCTTGAAACTCAACAGAAGGCCCAGGTGTGGGTGCACAGGGCTGCTAGTCCCTACAGAAATTCCTAGTAAGAACTAAAGCGAGGGGGAGAGGGACCCAGTCACGGAACAGTACCTGCCAAAGTGCTGAGGCAGGAAGTATTAGATCTATGGTGACAGAGTTCAAGGGAGTGGTCCTGAGCGAGAGAGATGGATTTGGTGGCAACTAACACCCATGGGCCAAGTGTACAGATGAGATCACCATGGGAAAAGAATACAGATGAGAAGCCCATGGGGGCCTTCATGAGCTGAACTGTGTTCCCCTCAATTTTTATGTTGAAGTCTCAACCCTCAGCACCTCAAAATGTGGCTGTATTTGGAGATAGGCCCTCCAAAGAGGCAACTGAGGTAAAACGAGGTCATTATATTGGGCCCTACTCCAGTATAACTGGTGTCCTTATTAGAAGATATTAGGACACAGATAACACACTAGGGTGTGACCATATGAGGACACAAGGAGAAGGTGGCCATAGCAAGCCATGGAGAGAGACCTCAGGAGGAACCAAACCAGCAACACTTTCCTCTGGGACTTAGCCGCTAGAGCTGTGAGAAGATAAATTTGTGTTGTTGCAGCTGCTCAGCGCTGGTACTTTGTGGTGGCGGTCCTCGCACACTCACACAGGGCACAGAACCAAACAGTGAGGAAAGCTTGCAGCTACAGGTGAGGTGGGAGACAACCAGGTGGCAGAAGTCCTAGGAGAGGCCTCGGAGTAATGGAGAGAAAGAGAAGAGTGTGGGTCCCTGAAGACAAAGGGGGAGTATTTCAGGAAGAGAATGACCAACAGTGTCACATGTGGCAGAAAGACCAGAAACAATTATACTATCCTTTGAACTTCGTGACTCTGTGAACTTGGGTGATTCTGGCAACAGCCATTCAGAAGCACCTGGAGGGTGACTGGCAGGTGTAAACTCAGCGATAGAGTATAATCGCTCCCAACGGACTAGCTGTGCAGACAGAGCAGAGAGTGGGAGTGTCTTAGCTAGAGAGGAAAGTGTGGGAGCAAAGAGCTGAAGACTGATCTGAAGCAGGAAGCTGGTCTAAATGATGATGAGAGGAAGCTGCAAGGCGAGGGACTCAAGTCTACCTGGCCAATTACCAGAATCACCTGTGGAGCCCTGTTCTTACAAACTAAATCAGGGTTTCTGGAAAAATCAGGGAATCTTTATTTTAATAAAAATAAACTTCTCTATTGTTTTTTTTCCCCAGATTTCTGTATTGCGGTAGCAATAAAACTGTCTTCCAATATAGGAATATTACCAATACCTTTTTTTTTTAATAACAAGACAAAACATTTTCCCAGAATGTTGATGAATGTGTACCAGGGTGAAATGTCTCTATAGAGTAAATGAAAAACTACCTTCTTTAATAAGAATAGTAATTTCCATTTTATAGCTCTCTATTCATTCTACAAATATTCTTTTAATCCCTGCTATATGCATACAATACAATTTATGAGCCAACAAATTATTACTGCTCATTAATCTCTAAAAGGAGAAATAAGACCTTATGTTACTTTAAAAGAACTGGAATTTTTATGTAATAAATAAGAGGTTAGTTTTCTAAACCTTTTTCTAGTATGGCAAAGATTATTTATTTATATGTTCTTTTTACCTATAAAATATATATATAAATAAATAAATATATATATCATATATTCATATTTTAATACTTATAACCATTCACTTTATATGTAATATTTATATAACATAATAAAATTACTATTTATTTTACTAATATGAAGAAATTAAGTGGTTAAATTGGTGAACAGGACAGAACACACATGCAGATCACCAATGTGGTGGCATATAAGATGACACCAAAACAAGAAACTGCAGAAGGTTCATGTTCTTGTTCCTACAAATATGGGATAGCCAAGAACACAGATGGAGCTGAAGCCAAGGAAGCAGAGGGTCTGGCTCAGACTGAGCTGAATAGGCACCTTGCTGAGTTTCCCAGCAAGGAGCCCATGTGCTGGTGACATTATAGTGAGAAAAGATATGTGCAAAGGAAGCAGATTACTCTTGGGGCAGAGGACCTGCTACATTTAGTTCTACTTCACTATGGTCTAGTGAAGCATTTCAGATGGGTGTGTTCAGAACAGACAGGAAGACAGAGCCAACAGAAAAATTGGAGTTACATTCAGAAGAGTTTTCTTGGCCTTGCCCACTGGGTAGCTTTTTTTTTTTGCATTTTTCTGAAGCTGGAAACAGGGAGAGACAGTCAGACAGACTCCCGCATGCGCCCGACCGGGATCCACCCGGCACGCCCACCATGGGGCGAAGCTCTGCCCACCAGGGGGTGATGCTCTGCCCATCCTGGGCATCGCCATGTTGCGACCAGAGCCACTCCAGCGCCTGAGGCAGAGGCCACAGAGCCATCCCCAGCGCCCGGGCTATTTTTGCTCCAATGGAGCCTTGGCTGCGGGAGGGGAAGAGAGAGACAGAGAGGAAGGCGCCGCGGAGGGGTGGAGAAGCAAATGGGCGCTTCTCCTGTGTGCCCTGGCCGGGAATCGTACCCGGGTCCTCCGCACACTAGGCCGACGCTCTACCGCTGAGCCAACCGGCCAGGGCCTGGGTAGCTTTTTGAGGAACTGCATGTGACCTCATCTGCACCTCCCATGGTCCTGATAACCCTGAATGCAGGTAACTAAACAGAATGCGCCTACATTGTTTCAACTGTGCTATTAGAAGAAACCACCACGTGGAAGGAAGTCCTAGAGGAAGCAGAACAGGTGACTCAAGCAAAGTGTTTACCTGGAAGTACTATTTCAGGAAACCCCATTTTTCGGGCAATGGCTGTTGATCTATCCACCAAGTGTGAAAAATTCTTCTGAACTTGTGTAAGGTCACCTGGCAATAGCTTCAAGGACACCCAAAGTCCTTTAAATAAATAAAAGATAAACTTGAATGAACACATCAACACTGAGAAAATTATGCTGTATTGATATACAGATGCAGTATTATAGGATGAAAATTTTCCACCCATTAACTGATAATTTTAATGACATTCCATTAGGACCTCTTGGAGAATTTGACAGAGATATAAACATATGTTTTTGTTTTTTATAGAGACAGAGAGAGAATCAGAGAGAGGGATAGATAGGGATAGACAGGAACGGAGAGAGATGAGAAGCATCAATCTTCAGTTTTTCGTTGTGACACCTTAGTTGTTCATTGATTGCTTTCTCATATGTGCCTTGACGGTGTGGCTACAGCAGACCGAGTAACCCCTTGCTTGAGCCAGCGATTTTGGGTCCAAGCTGGTGAGCTTTGCTCAAACCAGATGAGCCCACGCTCAAGCTGGCGATCTCGGGGTCCAGAACCTGGGTCTTTCGCATCCCAGTCCGACACTCTATTCACTGCGCCACCACCTGGTCAGGCTAAACAAATGTTTATTTTGGGGGAAAAAAAGAGTAAAGAGAGCCCCTATCAGACACCAAAATGCTGCAAAGCTATAGCAATGTATATTAGTGGTAAAAAAAAATTTATGTAAATCAATGGAAACAATAAAATTAAGTACTATAATATATTAAGTACTATATAATATATTAAGTACTATAATATATAGCAATTTAATATATAGCAAAAGAGGCACAACAAATCATAAAAAAAACCCAATTTCATAAGTGTGTTGGAATAATTTCCTGCTACTTAGAACAAAATTTGTCTAATTTCTCAGCTCACATCTTCATTAAAATAAATTCCTGGCCCTGGCCGGTTGGCTCAGCGGTAGAGCGTCGGCCTAGCGTGCGGAGGACCCGGGTTCGATTCCCGGCCAGGGCACACAGGAGAAGCGCCCATTTGCTTCTCCACCCCTCCGCCGTGCTTTCCTCTCTGTCTCTCTTGTCCCCTCCCGCAGCCAAGGCTCCATTGGAGCAAAGATGGCCCGGGCGCTGGGGATGGCTCCTTGGCCTCTGCCCCAGGCGCTAGAGTGGCTCTGGTCACAACATGGCAACGCCCAGGATGGGCAGAGCATCGCCCCCTGGTGGGCAGAGCGTTGCCCATGGTGGGCGTGCCGGGTGGATCCCGGTCGGGTGCATGCAGGAGTCTGTCTGACTGTCTCTCCCTGTTTCCAGCTTCAGAAAAATGAAAATAAATAAATAAATAAATAAATAAATAAATAAATTCCTAATATAAAAAAGGAGCCTGACCAGACGGTGGGACAGTGGATAGAGCGTTGGGTTGGACTGGGATGTGGAGGACCCAGGTTCGAAATCTTGAGGTTGCCAGCTTGAGTGTGGGCTCATCTGTTTTGAGCAAAAAGCTCACCAGCTTGGACCCAAGGTTGCTGGCTCGAGCAAGGGGTTACTTGGTCTGCTGTAGCCCCCGGTCAAGGCACATATGAGAAAGCAATCAATGAACAACTAAGGTGTCACAACGAAAAACTGATGATTGATGCTTCTCATCTCTCTCTGTTCTTGTCTGTCTGTCCCTGTCTATCCCTCTCTCTGTCTCTCTCTCTGTCCCTGTGAAAAAAAAAAGGACAATTAAAAAGAAACACTAAATGTACAGTTATTAAATCTCTGAGAATGGACCATTTTTCTAAGTAGAGAAACAAATAAAATCACAAAAGCAAAAAGAATTATCTATATGTAAACTGAAAGTTTGATATTCATAAAAAATAAAAAATAAACTAGAAAGTGATGAAATATTTACAAATAATTACGAATTTATACTACTCATTAGAAGAAAAACATTAAGATCCACACAAAGACATTGCCGGACCTTGATAACATTATACTGAGTGAAATAAGTAAATCAGAAAAAACTAAGAACTATATAATTCCATACATAAGTGGGACATAAAAATGAGACTCAGAGACATGGACAAGAGTGTGGGGGTTACGAGGGGGGGCACAAAGAAAACCAGATAGAAGGTGATGGAAGACAATTTGACTTTGGGTGATGGGAATGCAGCATAATCAAATGTCAAAATAACCTGGAGATGTTTTCTCTAAACATATGTACCCTGATTTATCAATGTCACCCCATTAAAATGAATAATTAAATGAAAAAAAAAGCCACACAAAAAAATAAGACATTAATAGACAATTCACAAGAAAGAACAAAAAGTTTATCACTATTTTGCAAACCAAAAATTGAAAAATATGTGTCCTACATAAGACAGATTATCTTTATTATATAAAGTGCTCATAAAGGCTGAAAAGGAAAACTTTAAAAACTCAAATACATATATGAAATCTAGGCAATTTATAAAAAGTAGTTTTTGGTTTTTTTTATTATTTTAAACAGGTAAAGATCTTTAAGTCTCAGTTGCAAAGCAGGCAAGATGGTCATAAGTGCCCACTGATAGAACTCTGTAGCTATATATTTCCAGATTTAAGCTTGTTGCCATCAGTTGACCGAGAAGTTCTGCTCTGGGAATTATTTGGGAGGCAGTCTTAACTATGGAAAAAGTTGCATTTATAAAGGCAGTCACAGTAGAACTATTTAAGTTCATAATGCTGACAAGTTAGAGAACACATGTTTAACCAGGGAATTTCATTTTCTGAAATCCAAGCAATGGAATATTATAAAGTCACAAAAAAATATCTGTGGAGAGAATGAAAATGTTTGAAAAGTGCTGTACTTGTTTTGTTAAGCAGCAAGAGAAGAAATTAATCTTTTTTTCATTTTGTTTAAAAAATTATTCATACAGAGCAATCTAATTTAGTGTAAGGTTTTCCATTCTAACAAATTATAGCCTAAGATTGAAAATCCCCAAACAACAGAACTATATTTAGTTATTGTTTTAATTCTTTAATGGCTCCTCATATGTCCACTCCGCTCTGGATAGCTATTAATATATGGGTAACTAAATCTGTTGAAAATAATGTTTTCTGATTGCCTTCACTGTGGAAGATAGTTAGAGGGTGGTATAAAAAAAAAGTAACTCAATCTTCAAAATTATCCAATAACCTAGCCAACTTGGCATTTAAATGTAAACATTTTAACTATTTTCCTTTATTATTTTGAATTTAAAATGAAGTTTAAATAAGCAGAGTTTCTCTTGATTAGAATGATTGTCAACAGAATGCTACATGAAGTATCAGAAACAACTAAAAACGTTTTGCTAGCTAGCCCATTGTTTTATATTAATACACATTCTGTTGTATTGTTTTGGTCTCTTTCCTTTCAGGTTTAGGAGATACAATGGAATAAACGTATTCGGAGAGTGGAACATAATTATCCTCAGAATTCTGTCTTTGTGTGTGTACCTAGAGGCAAGGGTGTAGCATTGACCAACGTGAGGAAAGAGTCATAGGATAAAAGTTTGTCCACAGAATTTACAAAATGTAGCTGCGATCCAATTCAGTGTGGGGCGCATTGCGGTATGCTTCAGCAGGAAGCTGAGGTGGACAGTCCCAGCAGGGTCTATTTTATACCAGAAAGAGACAATGAAAGGGCAGGTGTCCAAGGACCCTGCTCTGAATGCCAACCCCTCAAGCTGAGCACATAGCTGTGTACCTTGTCCTTTGTGGTTCACTTCCTTCCCAGCTATTACTTTATTCAAGACTGAAGTGAGTGGCTCATTTTCCCCAATCACATGGGATGTTATCAGCGGCGACATGATTAGCTGTCTCTGCCGGATATAGGTTTCCATGGCGATTCTGGGAAAGAGAAATAAATAAGAGGTAAGGAAAAAAAGACCTTCTCTGTAGCACAGGGTCTTATGGAATGATTTGCAAATATAAATATCATACACACCTAACTAGAGGAACTCTTGTCTATCTTTTCTTATTTTTCCATTCGGTGCCTATCTTACGACACCAAATTCACCTTGCAGATGACTTGAAGCAAAGAAGGGAAAAATCGGCCCTGGCCGGTTGGCTCAGCAGTAGAGCGTCGGCCTGGCGTGTGGGGGACCCAGGTTCGATTCCCGGCCAGGGCACATAGGAGAAGCGCCCATTTGCTTCTCCACTCTGTCTCTCTGTCTTCCTCCTTCCTCTCTGTCTCTCTCTTCCCCGCCCGCAGCCAAGGCTCCATTGGAGCAAAGATGGCCCAGGCGCTGGGGATGGCTCCTTGGCCTCTGCCCCAGGCGCTAGAGTGGCTCTGGTCGCTGCAGAGCGACGCCCAGGAGGGGCAGAGCATCGCCCCCTGGTGGGCAGAGCGTCGCCCCTGGTGGCGTGCAGGGTGGATCCCGGTCGGGCGCATGTGGGAGTCTGTCTGACTGTCTCTCCCCGTTTCCAGCTTCAGGAAAAAAAAAAAAAAAAGAAGGGAAAACCCCCGAGAACAAACAAAACTGATGACCAAATATGAACAAATCAGAGGCAATGCCTGATGCTCTTTACAACTGGGAGAGGCTGCTGTAACGGAATTGAAGGACTGGGGAAGTGGCAGAAATTCTGGTTCTACATGGCCGTGAGCTCCACCAGTCTCCCCTCTGGGTGTGATTAGCCTCAGTTGTAAGGATCTGGGCCTGATCATATGCCTTGAAGGCCCCCATCTAGTGTCCAAACTCAATGTACAAGAACACTGTTACATGCAGGGGCTTTTGGAGGGTGTTCTCAGACTTCATGTGATGACAAACTATTTTTACGGTTGCAGTGATGCAGACACCAGCCAGCAAGCTTCACTCCCATGATCACATCAGGCTGAGGCTCGGGCATGGTCATCAAAGAATCAAACACAGCCTGCATTCTACCGACAGCACAGGGCTATCAGCAACCACATACTGCCTGGGCAGCACAATAGGCTCCAGTCCTCTTCTCTGCTGTGGTCTGTTCTCTTGCCCACTATGCAGGCCTGCCTTTTCTGCAGGGTTTAGATCTGTGTCCTGACAACAGGGAAACATGGCAGCACAGTGCTGAAAAGTGGGCTTGCTATATCATCTGACTTGTTTTCAAGGGACTGTCTCTTAGACAGACAGACTCAGAAATACACATAGAAAACGCTCTTATAATTCACCATACAGCTTTTGAGGTTAAGTTATAAAAGCATCTGCCAGAAATCTTAGGAGTTAAATGCCAGAGGCTGCGATTTGCCTCATGAAAGCATTCCAGTGGCTGTTGGCCGCACAATGATCAGTGATCAAATTAGGGCTGGTCTCCCTTGAGACTCAAAGCCTGCATTATGACAGATGGGGACAGCTCAGGGTGCCCTGCTCCACTAGAGTGGCAGGAGAAGGGCTGGTGCAGAAACTCAGCAGGGAGGCATGCAACCAAAGGAAGAAACCTCTGCAGATGAAAGATATACAGAAATGCATTTAAGATAACATTCATATTCATAATGCCGCAGCCAATTCAGATATATTTATAATATTATATAGAGAGAACAGAATAACTTCCATATCCATGACTGCTGCCCCTGTTACACATATATAATTTACTATGTAACATTATTACATATTTCATATAACTTTCAGAACCATGAGCACTGCTCTCATTATTCATAGACCTATATATTACATACATAATACATATATATTAATAATGTATAAAACATTATATATGTATGCATAATAAGAACAACATTCATGAATAGGAAGTTATATCATCAATATATTTGTTCATCTTTAATATATTAATTTATTACATTTTTCTTTTATTTTTTTTCTTTCTTTTAAAATTTTATTTATTTTTTTTCTGAAGTTGGAAACAGGGAGGCACCAGACAGACTCCCGCATGTGCCCAACCGGGATCCACCCGGCATGCCCACCAGGGGGCGTCGCTCTGCTGCGACCAGAGCCATTCCAGCGTCCGAGGCAGAGGCCATGGAGCCATCCTCAGCGCCCAGGCAAACTTTGCTCCAATAGAGCCTCGGCTGCAGGGCGGGGGTGGGGTGGGGGGGGGAGAGACAGAGAGGAAGAAGAGGGGGAGGGGTGGAGAAGCAGATGGGCGCTTCTCCTGTGTGCCCTGGCCGGGAATCGAACCCAGGACTCCCGCACACCAGGCCGATGCTCTACCACTGAGCCAACCAGTCAGGGCCAGTTTATTACATTTTTATATTTAAACATATTCATTTACTCTATACATTTTATTTATTTAATATTTACTGAATATAAGATTATATATGATTTAATACATTAATATATTTAATGTATTACTATAAAATTATAATATATTTTAACATGTTGTATTTATTAAATTTAATATATGACCTCTAATATTCTTAAGTATATGTAGATATTTATATTGGGAGCAGTATTCATGAATTTGGAAAATATCTTATAATTCAAATTAACACTAAGACACACATAATATATTTACCTCGCCATGTTTTGGGTGGGTTAGTATGTAGATGGTATGATACTATATAAACGTATATATATTCATATAACTAATACATGTTTCTTCACACCCAATAAACACTGAATAGCTTACATATTTTTAAACGTGGTCAAGCCAAAAAATGAAACTTCAGGGTTTAATTTGCATTTCATTGACTCTCAGTGAATTTATAGGCTATTGCTTTGTGTGTATATTTCCTTCTTATGTTCTTATGAACTTCTATTAATTCTTTATATATTAAAAATACTCACATTACAAAGATTTTATTAATTTTTCTATATATAAGTTCTTTAAAATTTTTTTTTAATTGATAGGCTAAACCTGTCAATTTCTCAGTCTTTGTTGTTGGCTCAGAAAGGCCTCCCACACATCACTGTTATGTAAAACGTCTATTTCCTGCAGTATTTGAAGACTGGCTCTTACAAAAGATGTTTAGTCATCAGGAATTTAGAGTGTTATAAATTGTGAGACTAAGTTCTAATTTATGCTTCTTAAATGGTCAGCTAATTTTTTCTGCATAGTTTGTCTTCCTCCACTGATTTATTATTATTCAAAAATAATTTTAAAATAATATAATCATATTATTCATTATTAATTAAATGTATATTAATTTAAATATCCTTGGGCTGGTTTCTAGAATTCTCAGTTTGTCATACTGATCTGTTGTGACAGCTACCAGCAAGCTTAGACAATCATCTTCTCTCACTGACACGCTAAACTATTCTGTGTCAGATCCAGCAGCATCCCCGGCTTGACCTACGCCTTCCTCACCTGTGCACGAGGCAAGCAGAGCATGGCTGCTAGGGCCGGTCATACATTTACACAGACATGTCTTCAGAGGTACAGGGATTGAGATTTGCTCCCCAGAGCTCCCTACAGGCTGCAGGGCAGCTCCTGGGCTCAGCCTGGAGGCCACTCTCAGGAGAGCTCTGCAGGGAATTCTTGCAGGTCCTCCTGGGCTGGCTCCCACGGATTGGTCAACCTTCACTCTCACACCTCCTGAACCCTCACTCCTCCAAGCATGGTCCCCAGATTAGCAGCATCAGCCTCATCTGGAGGCTTATTAGATGGACAACCAGACCTACTGGATCACTTTCACATTTTAACAAGGTCCCAGCTGGTCCATATGCATGTGCTAGTGTGACAAGCCTGTGCTGTCCAACCTGATTCCTAGTCTTTGATGATATTTATTCCCGGTAACAAAGTACGATATCCTTTGGCATTTCTGACACACCTGGCACCATTCCCTGGTTTCTAGTACAGGCATAGATTTGCCCCTTTTATAGTCCTTCAGACATTTCAATAGAATGAGAAGAGTTCAGTTACCCTCTGCAGGTGGAGTCCAACACAAAGGACTCTGAATAAAGGTTCCAGTCAGCGCCTCTCAGTCTTGCAGCCAGAGAGCCTTTCCTGCTCTAACTAAGCAAAAGGTCCCAGCACCTGGTTCTGCATTAACATACCATCAAAGTGCTAATCCAGGTCTCAAGTCACAGGGACAAATGCCAAAGTACTCACTGCTGAAAGGGAATGAAATGCTGCTTCTCCTCGTCATCTAACTTCCCACGGATGACGTCGGTGATATCCATCACTGGGAAGAAGATAAACTTAATTAAAGAAACTAATTACTTCAGGTCTCAGCAGGTCACTATGGAGAATTAAGAGTATCAGCGACACAGAGCACTGGGGACAGAAAGTAGCATATAAGAGACATTTATTCTTTGCCAACAAGAACTCCCAGTGTACCAACCTCGCAGAGAGCAATTCATCAGGCTCCCTTGTACAGAGGCTCCAATTTTCTCAGACAGACCTGCAAATTACTCTCTTTTCCAAAGTCTATGCAAATTAAAGACACAATGAGATGTCACCTCACACCTGCCAGAATGGCTATTATCAATAAGTCAACCATCAACAAGTGCTGGTGAGAATGTGGAGAAAAGAGAACCCTCCTGCACTGCTGGTGGGATTGCAGACTGGTGCAGCCACTGTGGAAAACAGTATGGAGATTCCTCAAAAAATTAAAAATGGAACTGCCTTATGACTCAGCAATATCACTTCTGGGAATATATCTGAAGAAACTCAAAACACTAATTTGAAAGAATATTCACTGCAGTGTTACTTACAGTAGCCAAGATCTGGAAGCAGCCTAAGCACCCATCAGGAGATCATGGATAAAAAAAAGCGGTGGCACATTTACATAACAAAAATACTACTGGGCTGTAAAAAAAAAAGAACATCTTACCTTTGTGACCTGGAGAGAGTATTATGCTAAGTGAAATAAGACAGTCAGAGAGAGACAGATACTATATGATCTCACTTATATGTGGAATCTAATGGACAAAATAAACTGAGGAAAAGAATAGAAACAGAGGCATGGACACAGGCAACAGATGGACAGCTGTCAGAGGGGAGGGGCTGGGGGGCTGGATGTTCCAGTGAATAAAGCGTTGTCTCTGTGTACTGAGGTGGTGAGTTCGATCTCCGGGTCAAGGGACAAAGCAACTTATGAGTGCACAACTAAATAGAACAACTAAGTGGAACACAAATTGATGCTTCTCCCCCTTCGCACCTCACTCTCTCCCTCAAATCAATGCAAAAATTTAAAACACACAGACACACACATATATGACACACAGATAACAGTGTGGTGATGGTCAGAGGCAAAGGGGGGAAATGGAGACAGAAAGAGACTTTTCTTTGGAAAAAAGGCACATGACATAATGTGCAGATGATATTTTATTAAGTTGTACACTTAAAATCTGCACCCCAATAAAGTCAATAAAAATAAAATTCTACAAGACCGAGTCTCTAAATTCTTGAGAAACCTGGCACTTCAATTACGTTTTAGTGAGCCCGCATTCAAAGACCCAGGAAACACACATTTCTGGTGTAAGCAGCAACAGAAGAACCAACCTGGGAGGGAAACGCAGGGCTTGAAGTGGCCAGCTAGCTGTCTGTCTGATTTGACATTTTCTCGCTCAATTTACATATAAACAAAGGGAAGTCAGAGCACCTGCTGCACACACTCAGGATCCTAGAGTGGTCGGCTTTTTTAATGGAAAAGAAGAGCGCTTCCTAACATGATCTTATTTATACAGGTGTTATTGGCCCTAAATTAAGAGTTGAAGAAAGGGAGCCCAGCATAGGTAAGCAACTTGTGCTCAGTCAGAAGTGTTCAGTGTTAAAGCCAGGTTATGAACCCAAAGGCCATCACGGGGCCACATGACTCAGCCTAACTGTGCCCTGTTGTCACAGAGGCCAGCCTTGGCCACTCTCCAGCTGCTGGCACAGGCGGGCCCACAGCCAGAGGCGGGCCAGAGGTTAACGAATTACAATCTGGCCATAAACACTCCCTGTCAGTCCACTCCCCAGGGAACCTGTTACAGAGACAATTCTCATACGTGAAATGAAGGAGAAGGAAGTCTCTTCTCCAAGTAACCCAAATGATGTAGCCAGGCTTGAGAAATGATGGTGATGGCAGGAGGTTGTAGAAAGCAGGGCATGGCTCCAAGGTAATGTGAGCCTTCAATGGAACCTACAACAGGGTACAAAAACCCTGTGAAACTTGTATCTAACACTCCCTAAAAACAGCAGGCAATTCATTTGTTATTGCCACATCTAGTTACTCCTAAGCTCTGCTGATGCTCAGCAACAGGGTCAGAGTCAAGTCTCCTCTCTTTTCCCATCACACTAAATGTCCTGCACACACAGCACCACCATGACCACCACCACCACCACCATACCACCACCACCACATGACCACCACCATGACCACCACCACCACCACCACACTGCTATCACCACACCACCACACCACATACTACCACCACACCATGAATACCACGATCACCACCACCACCACCATACCACCACCACCACATGATTACCACACCACCACACCACATACTACCACCACACCATGAATACCATGATCACCACCAAACCATGACAACCACACCACCATCACCACACCATGACCACCACCACCACCATACCACCACCACCATATGACCATCACCATGACCACCACCACCACCACCACACCACCACACCACATACTACCACCACACCATGAATACCATGATCACCACCAAACCATGACAACCACACCACCACCACCACCACATGACCACCACCATCACCACCACACCGCTATCACCATACCACCACACCACATACTACCACCACACCATGAATACCATGATCACCACCAAACCATGACAACCACACCACCATCACCACACTATGACCACCACCACTACCTCCTCAAAAGCAAGCAAAAGTTTTACTTCAATGTTCTTCCAATTCTTTGGCTCGTTCTGCATGACAATGACCTCTAACATGCCTTAACTCCTCAGAACAATAGACTGCCATGAAGATAGCTAAATGGTCCTAGGCCCGGGCTCTCATCTCTTCTGAGATTTCACTTAAAGGCTCCATCAGGGTTGACGCTGTGCCCTATGGTCACAGACTGTCACATCTGAGCAGGAGCTAGATGGGAGGGCTGTTCAGGGAAGCACGATGTAGGGTCTCATGAGACACAGAGGCTGTCTCATTATCCACAGGCGCCTGATGGTATGAAGCTTCTGGGCCCTTGTTCCAGAAGGGATATTTCACTGATGGCTTTCAAAACTACTTAGTGACCAAAATTTCAACCTAAGACTAAAAATATATTTCCTCAATTTAACAAATTATAGAGAAAAAGAAGGGCCTCTTGGAAGGTTGTAGGATTTGATTTAAGCCAACAATCCTCTTTGAAAGAAGTTAGGAACAAAATGTTGGCTTTGAGGCCCTGGCCAGCTGTCTCAGTGGTAGAGCGTCGGCCCAGCATGTGGAAGTCCTGGGTTGGAGTCCCGACCAAGGCACACAAGAGAAGCACCCATCTGCTTCTCCACCCTTCCCCCTCTCCTTTCACTCTATCTCTCTCTTCCCCTCCTGCAGCCAAGGCTCCATTGGAGCAAAGTTGGCCGGGGCACTAAGGATGGCTCCATGGCCTCTGCTTCAGGTACTGGAATGGCTCCAATTGCAATGGAACAATGCCCCAGATGGGCAGAGCATTGTCCCCTGGTGGGCATGCCGGGTGGATCCCAGTGGGGCGCATGCGGGAGTCTGTCTGCCTCCTCTGGCTTCTCACTTCGGAAAAATATTTAAAAAAATGTTGGCTTTGAAGAGTGGTTTACCTAGACAGGCAAATCACTTTGCAGGGAGAATTCTACTCCACTAAAATCAGTAATCAACATGCGCCACAGGCATGGCTGGTGTTCCCAAAATCACAACTGAGGCTTTGCTGAGGGTCTGCTGTGTGCCAGGCACTATACTGTGCACTGAGGGTCTAGAGGAGAGCACAGAGCCCGAGGGAAGCCCCTGGCAGTCCAGTGGTCAGTACTGTGTGACTGATGCTAACCTTGACAATCAGACTTATCTCCCGCAGTCTCTGGGTCTGTCTCTCTCCCCCCTCTACAGTTTCCTTTAAATTATTTTTTACTACGATAAAATATACATAACATAGTCTTACCATTTTAATCATTTTTACATGGGCAGTTCTGTGGTATTAAGTTTGTTCACATTGTTTGCAACCCTCCCCACCATCATCCATCTCCATGTTTTCATCATCTCAAACTGAAAATCTGTCCCCATTATCCACTAGTTCTCCTCCCCCTCCAGCCCCTGGCACCCACCATCTGTTCTCTGTTTCTATGAATTTAATCATTCTACACATACCTCATTGGAATCACATAGCCTTTAGCTTTTTGTGTCTGGTTTATTTAACTTAATATAATATCCTCATGGACCATCCATGCTGTAGCCTGCCTCACAATTCCTTCCTTGTAAGGCTGAAGGATATTTCATTGTATGGACATGTCACCTTTTTATATATTTATTTATTCATTTTTAGAGAGGAGAGGGAGAGACAAAGAGAGAGAGAGAGAGAGAGAGAGAGAGAGGAGAGACAGAGAGAGAGAAGGGGGGAGGAGCTGGAAGCATCAACTCCCATATGTGCCTTGACCAGGCAAGCCCAGGGTTTCGAACCGGCGACCTCAGCATTTCCAGGTTGACGCTTTAGCCACTGCGCCACCACAGGTCAGGTGATGTCACCTTTTGTTTATCCCATTCATCCATCCCTGGACACCTGGGTTGCTTCTACCTTTCGGCTATTGCAAATAAGCTGCTATGATCATAGGATGCATAATTATTCCCTCGAGACCTTGATTTTAATCCTTTTGGGTACAGACCTCTGTGGGTGGAGCTGTGTTCCCCACAGGCAGGTGCCTCTGAGTTTGGGGCATTTCTTCAGGGTAGCCATTGGGCATTGTTTCCCCAGCTGGAGAGAGGGAATTGCTGGGTCACAAGGTCTATATTTAATTTTTTGAGGACCTGTAACACTTTTGTACAGTGGCTGCACCGCTTACATTTGACTCTGGGTCTCTCCATACCTGCTACTCCAAAAGGTCTTCGGAGTCCATAGGTGTGCTTCTTGCCCTCCTTCAGCTCCATGTGACCCACCCGGATGATCTGGCACACGAGGCTGACGCGGGGCCGGATGAGGTCTGTGCTGCTGAGGTCCTAACGGAGCAGAGAGTGTGTAAAAAGGGGTCACACTGCACCACCCTGACACCTTTGATCTTTTTATTTTCGCTCTACAACAGAACACCATTCAGAGCACATTTCTTCATGCTGAAGATCATCAGGACGACACCTCTTTTCCCCTATGCACCCAAGAACTATCATGGCATGAGAGAAAAAAAAATGACTGTATTCAAAAAATGAAAAAATTTTATTCCTCAGTTCCTACTTCAAATTCATAAATCAGGTCCTATTTAATCTGAAGTCTCTTGTTCATCCACTTAAGCAGATATTTAAAAGCCAGAACACTCGCTGTTGCTACTTTCTATATATTGCCAAGATATCCCTGAGTACAGGTTGCATTTCAGTGGCAAATGAAATGAAAACTTGTATGATATTGACATTAATTGGGTATCCCCACATGTGGGTTCCATTTCACCTTCCAAATGATCCTGCAAGGCAATTGTAACACAGAACTTTACACGTACTGCTTTCTGTCACCATTCATCTGTTTTTTTGTTTGTTTTTTTACAGAGACAGAGAGAGAGTCAGAGTGAGGGATAGACAGGGACAGACAGACAGGAACTGAGAGATGAGAAGCATCAATCATTAGTTTTTCGTTGCGACACCTTAGTTGTTCATTGATTGCTTTCTCATATGCGCCTTGACCATGGGCCTTCAGCGGACCTAGTAACCCCTTGCTCGAGCCAGCGACCTTGGGTCCAAGTTGGTGAATTTTTGCTCAAACCAGATGAGCCCATGCTCAAGCTGGCGACCTCAGGGTCTCAAACCTGGGTCTTCCGCATCCCAGTCTGACGCTCTATCCACTGCGCCACTGCCTGGTCAGGCCATTCATCTGTTTTGTGAGAGGTGTCCAAGGAGAGTTTCTGGGTGTGTGTTGATTAGTAAGTGATGTTTTGATGAAATATCTAGTGTTTTGTGGCTCATATTCCACAGTTGTTTGTATTCCCAAGGACAGGTGAGTAAGCCTGGGAGTGATTTCACATATCTCATTCACTTTAACCTCCAACAGACTTTAAATGCATCTCAAATTCTTTTCAAGAAACAAGTGTCCAACACTTTTTACTGAATCAAGAATCACTTCTTAAACAATTATTCCAAATTCATCCTCTATAATTTACTTAACTTTAATCTCCAAAATAGGAACATAGACCAATGATAACATCAACCTGGAATTTCTGTTCTATGTTTTGTTAGGCTTTTGTGGAGAGAGAGATCAAGATTCCAGGTAACTAGTTAGATAATATTTAATAATATGCAATCATTGGTAAATAAAGTTTCTGAAGAAGGTTTTATGACCCTGGAAATGATCACTACTATTTAAGTGAAAAGACTGGACATGAAATGTACAGACAAGGAGATCCTCACTGCTGGAAGGAGTTGGAGAGAGAAGTGAATTGCAGCTATGCAGTATTGATTAGGAGATGGACCAAAGACTCAATAATGCCTTTTATGGATGTGTTTTCTTTTTAATGAACACATTGACTGATAAATGCCTTTTGATTTTAGGGAAAAAACTCACATATCTCAGAAATGAGGAACTACTTGGTCAGGTGAGTTGTAAGACGGGATGGAGCTAAATATGGGTGTAGCTTAAGGGACACAGGGAGAGAGGACAGGAGTATCTCCTTTAGGCCCAATGGGAGCTGGGAAACTTGCCCTCCCAATCTTCTCAGAACCGGTGGTTGCAGCTCTAGAACATTTCAAGCACTAATGTCATAAAAAGTGAGAGAACCCCAAGAAAGTCTGAGCCCAAGTAGAAGACCCAGCACACACCGAGCTATCACCCAACACATTTCCTTGCTCTTGATGCGTATATAACATCACTTCTCTTATCTTGAGGAGGAGGAGGAGGAGGGAGAGGGGAGGGGGAAGGAAGGGGGAGGGGAGGGGGAGGGGAGGGGGAGGGGAAAGGGCCATTAACATATATGCAAACAAGAAAGTCTAAATACCATCTTTGCCTGA